>NC_092334.1:300775000-301487500 GCF_046630445.1 Rutidosis leptorrhynchoides
GGAGCAAGTAGTGTCGGAGCAAGTTATGCCAATGTAGTTTGTTATAAATGTGGAAAACCGGGCCACATTATTAGAAATTGCCCGAACCAGGAGAACACGAATGGACAAGGCCACGGAAGAGTTTTCAATATTAATGCGGCAGAGGCACAGGAAGACCCGGAGCTTGTTACGGGTACGTTTCTTATTGACAATAAATCTACTTACGTTTTATTTGATTCCGGTGCGGATAGAAGCTATATGAGTAGAGATTTTTGTGCTAAATTAAGTTGTCCGTTGACACCTTTGGATAGTAAATTTTTACTCGAATTAGCAAATGGTAAATTAATTTCAGCAGATAATATATGTCGGAATCGAGAAATTAAACTGGTTAACGAAACATTTAAGATTGATTTGATACCAGTAGAGTTAGGGAGTTTTGATGTGATAATCGGTATAGACTGGTTGAAAGAAGTGAAAGCAGAGATCGTTTGTTACAAAAAATGCAATTCGCATTATACGAGAAAAAGGAAAACCCTTAATGGTGTACGGAGAAAAGGGCAACACGAAGCTACATATTATTAGTAATTTGAAGGCACAAAAACTAATAAGAAAAGGTTGCTATGCTGTTCTAGCACACGTCGAGAAAGTACAAACTGAAGAAAAGAGCATCAATGATGTTCCCATTGCAAAAGAATTTGCAGATGTATTTCCGAAAGAATTACCGGGATTACCCCCACAGCGATCCGTTGAATTTCAAATAGATCTTGTACCAGGAGCTGTACCAATAGCTCGTGCTCCTTACAGACTCGCACCCAGCGAGATGAAAGAACTGCAAAGCCAATTACAAGAACTTTTAGAGCGTGGTTTCATTCGACCAAGCACATCACCGTGGGGAGCTCCTGTTTTGTTTGTCAAGAAGAAAGATGGTACATTCAGGTTGTGTATCGACTACCGAGAGTTGAACAAACTTACCATCAAGAACCGCTACCCACTACCGAGAATCGACGACTTATTTGATCAACTACAAGGCTCGTCTGTTTATTCAAAGATTGACTTACGTTCCGGGTATCATCAAATGCGGGTGAAAGAAGATGATATTCCAAAGACTGCTTTCAGAACACGTTACGGTCATTACGAGTTTATGGTCATGCCGTTTGGTTTAACTAATGCACCAGCTGTGTTCATGGACCTTATGAACCGAGTGTGTGGACCATACCTTGACAAGTTTGTCATTGTTTTCATTGATGACATACTTATTTACTCAAAGAATGACCAAGAACACGGTGAACATTTGAGAAAGGTGTTAGAAGTATTGAGGAAGGAAGAATTGTACGCTAAGTTTTCAAAGTGTGCATTTTGGTTGGAAGAAGTTCAATTCCTCGGTCACATAGTGAACAAAGAAGGTATTAAGGTGGATCCGGCAAAGATAGAAACTGTTGAAAAGTGGGAAACCCCGAAAACTCCGAAACACATACGCCAGTTTTTAGGACTAGCTGGTTACTACAGAAGGTTCATCCAAGACTTTTCCAGAATAGCAAAACCCTTGACTGCATTAACTCATAAAGGGAAGAAATTTGAATGGAATGATGAACAAGAGAAAGCGTTTCAGTTATTGAAGAAAAAGCTAACTACGACACCTATATTGTCATTGCCTGAAGGGAATGATGATTTTGTGATTTATTGTGACGCATCAAAGCAAGGTCTCGGTTGTGTATTAATGCAATGAACGAAGGTGATTGCTTATGCGTCTAGACAATTGAAGATTCACGAACAAAATTATACGACGCATGATTTGGAATTAGGCGCGGTTGTTATTGCATTAAAGACTTGGAGGCACTACTTATATGGGGTCAAAAGTATTATATATACCGACCACAAAAGTCTTCAACACATATTTAATCAGAAACAACTGAATATGAGGCAGCGTAGGTGGATTGAATTATTGAATGATTATGACTTTGAGATTCGTTACCACCCGGGGAAGGCAAATGTGGTAGCCGATGCCTTGAGCAGGAAGGACAGAGAACCCATTCGAGTAAAATCTATGAATATAATGATTCATAATAACCTTACTACTCAAATAAAGGAGGCGCAACAAGGAGTTTTAAAAGAGGGAAATTTAAAGGATGAAATACCCAAAGGATAGGAGAAACATCTTAATATTCAGGAAGACGGAACCCGGTATAGGGCTGAAAGGATTTGGGTACCAAAATTTGGAGATATGAGAGAAATGGTACTTAGAGAAGCTCATAAAACCAGATACTCAATACATCCTGGAACGGGGAAGATGTACAAGGATCTTAGGAAATATTTTTGGTGGCCGGGTATGAAAGCCGATGTTGCTAAATACGTAGGAGAATGTTTGACGTGTTCTAAGGTCAAAGCTGAGCATCAGAAACCATCAGGTCTACTTCAACAACCCGAAATCCCGGAATGGAAATGGGAAAACATTACCATGGATTTCATCACTAATTTGCCAAGGACTGCAAGTGGTTTTGATACTATTTGGGTAATAGTTGATCGTCTCACCAAATCAGCACATTTCCTGCCAATAAGAGAAGATGACAAGATGGAGAAGTTAGCACGACTGTATTTGAAGGAAGTCGTCTCCAGACATGGAATACCAATCTCTATTATCTCTGATAGGGATGGCAGATTTATTTCAAGATTCTGGCAGACATTACAGAGAGCATTAGGAACTCGTCTAGACATGAGTACTGCCTATCATCCACAAACTAATGGGCAGAGCGAAAGGACGATACAAACGCTTGAATACATGCTATGAGCATGTGTTATTGATTTCGGAAACAGTTGGGATCGACATCTACCATTAGCAGAATTTTCCTACAACAACAGCTACCATTCAAGCATTGAGATGGCGCCGTTTAAAGTACTTTATGGTAGAAAGTGCAGGTCTCCGATTTGTTGGAGTGAAGTGGGGGATAGACAGATTACGGGTCCGGAGATTATACAAGAAACTACCGAGAAGATCATCCAAATTCAACAATGGTTGAAAACCGCCCAAAGTCAACAAAAGAGCTACGCTGACATTAAAAGAAAAGATATAGAATTTGAAATTGGAGAGATGGTCATGCTTAAAGTTGCACCTTGGAAAGGCGTTGTTCGATTTGGTAAACGAGGGAAATTAAATCCAAGGTATATTGGACCATTCAAGATTATTGATCGTGTCGGACCAGTAGCTTACCGACTTGAGTTACCTTAACAACTCGCGGCTGTACATAACACTTTCCACGTCTCGAATTTGAAGAAATGTTTTACTAAAGAAGATCTCACTATTCCGTTAGATGAAATCCAAATCAACGAAAAACTCCAATTCATCGAAGAACCCGTCGAAATAATGGATCGTGAGGTTAAAAGACTTAAGCAAAACAAGATACCAATTGTTAAGGTTTGATGGAATGCTCGTAGAGGACCCGAGTTCACCTGGGAGCGTGAAGATCAGATGAAGAAGAAATACCCGCATCTATTTCCAGAAGATTCGTCAACACCTTCAACAGCTTAAAATTTCGGGACGAAATTTATTTAACGGGTAGGTACTGTAGTGACCCGAACTTTTCCATGTTTATATATATTAATTGAGATTGATATTTACATGATTAAATGTTTCCAACATGTTAAGCAATCAAACTTGTTAAGACTTGATTAATTGAAATATGTTTCATATAGACAATTGACCACCCAAGTTGACCGGCGATTCACGAACGTTAAAACTTTTAAAAATGACATGACGATATATATATGGATATACATATGGTTAACATGAGATTATGATAAGTAAGTATCTCCATAAGTATATTAACAATGAGTTATATACATATAAACAAGACTACTAACTTAAAGATTTCGAAACGAGACATATATGTAACGATTATCGTTGTAACGACATTTAAATGTATATATATCATATTAAGATATATTAATATATCATAATATCATGATAATATAATAATTTAACATCTCATTAGATATAATAAACAATGGGTTAACAACATTAATTGAGATCGTTAACTTAAAGGTTTCAAAACAACACTTACATGTAACGACTAACGATGACTTAACGACTCAGTTAAAATGTATATACATGTAGTGTATTTAGATGTATTAAAATACTTTTGGAAGACTTCAAGACATATATCAAAACACTCATACTTAACAAAAATGGTTACAGTTACTTTTTCATTCTTTTCTTTCATCAAGAATTCTAGTCGTATTCTTACCCGTATTATACACAGCTTCAAAACGTACTTACTATGAGTATATACCAATAGGAACTAGCATGAGATTCCACTCTTGATTATGTCATGTATGACTAATCAATTTTAACTTCTACCATGAGCTAGTCAACTAACTAGAACTCCTTTTAACCCCACTCACCACTCACCAATTACCACTCATCATTCACTCCATTTCACTTCCAATTCTCTTTCTAATTCTCTCTCAACACACACACACACACTATTATGAACGTATTTTTCCAGTAGTTAATCATCATCTTCATCAAAAATCACTTCAAGAATCAAGCTATAATCATCATAGGAAGAACACTTCAAGAACACTTCAAAAATCCCTTCAAGTTTACTAATTTACTTCCAAGCTTTCTAATCCATTTCAAGTAATCATCTAAGATCAAGAAACCTTTGTTATATACAGTAGGTTATCTTTCTTATTCAAGGTAATATACATATTCAAACTTTGATTCAATTTCTATAACTATAAACTATCTTAATTCGAGTAAAAATCTTACTTGAACTTGTTTTTGTGTCATGATCCTACTTCAAGAACTTTCAATCCATCCAAGATCCTTTGAAGCTAGATCAGTTCTTGTCACTTCCAGTAGGTTTACCTACTAAACTTGAGGTAGTAATGATGTTCATAACATCATTCGATTCATATATATAAAACTATCTTATTCGAAGGTTTAAACTCGTAATCACTAGAACATAGTTTAGTTAATTCTAAACTTGTTCGCAAACAAAAGTTAATCTTTCTAACTTGACTTTTAAAATTAACTACACACATGTTCTATATCTATATGATATGCTAACTTAATGATTTAAAACCTAGAAACACGAAAAACACCGTAAAACCGGATTTACGCCGTCGTAGTAACACCGCGGGCTGTTTTGGGTTAGTTAATTAAAAACTATGATAAACTTTGATTTAAAAGTTGTTATTCTGAGAAAATGATTTTTATTATGAACATGAAACTATATCCAAAAATTATGGTTAAACTCAAAGTGGAAGTATGTTTTCTAAAATGGTCATCTAGACGTCGTTCTTTCGACTGAAATGACTACCTTTACAAAAATGACTTGTAACTTATTTTTCCGACTATAAACCTATACTTTTCTATTTAGATTCATAAAATAGAGTTCAATATGAAACCATAGCAATTTGATTAACTCAAAACGGATTTAAAATGAAGAAGTTATGGGTAAAACAAGATTGGATAATTTTTCTCATTTTAGCTACGTGAAAATTGGTAACAAATCTATTTCAACCATAATTTAATCAACTTGTATTGTATATTATGTAATCTTGAGATACCATAGACACGTATACAATGTTTCGACCTATCATGTTGACACATCTATATATATTTCGGAACAACCATAGACACTCTATATGTGAATGTTGGAGTTAGCTATACAGGGTTGAGGTTGATTCCAAAATATATATAGTTTGAGTTGTGATCAATACTGAGATACGTATACACTGGGTCGTGGATTGATTCAAGATAATATTTATCGATTTATTTCTGTACATCTAACTGTGGACAACTAGTTGTAGGTTACTAACGAGGACAACTGACTTAATAAACTTAAAACATCAAAATATATTAAAAGTGTTGTAAATATATTTTAAACATACTTTGATATATATGTATATATTGTTATAGGTTCGTGAATCAACCAGTGGCCAAGTCTTACTTCCCGACGAAGTAAAAATCTGTGAAAGTGAGTTATAGTCCCACTTTTAAAATCTAATATTTTTGGGATGAGAATACATGCAGGTTTTATAAATGATTTATAAAATAGACACAAGTACGTGAAACTACATTCTATGGTTGAATTATCGAAATCGAATATGCCCCTTTTTATTAAGTCTGGTAATCTAAGAATTAGGGAACAGACACCCTAATTGACGCGAATCCTAAAGATAGATCTATTGGGCCTAACAAACCCCATCCAAAGTACCGGATGCTTTAGTACTTCGAAATTTATATCATATCCGAAGGGTATCCCGGAATGATGGGGATATTCTTATATATATGCATCTTGTTAATTTCGGTTACCAGGTGTTCACCATATGAATGATTTTTATCTCTATGTATGGGATGTGTATTGAAATATGAAATCTTGTGGTCTATTGTTACGATTTGATATATATAGGTTAAACCTATAACTCACCAACATTTTTGTTGACGTTTAAAGCATGTTTATTCTCAGGTGAATACTAAGAGCTTCCGCTGTTGCATACTAAAATAAGGACAAGATTTGGAGTCCATGTTTGTATGATATTGTGTAAAAACTGCATTCAAGAAACTGATTTCGATGTAACATATTTGTATTGTAAACCATTATGTAATGGTCGTGTGTAAACAGGATATTTTAGATTATCATTATTTGATAATCTACGTAAAGCTTTTTAAACCTTTATTTATGAAATAAAGGTTATGGTTTGTTTTAAAAATGAATGCAGTCTTTGAAAAACGTCTCATATAGAGGTCAAAACCTAGCAACGAAATCAATTAATATGAAACGTTTTTAATCAATAAGAACGGGACATTTCAGAATGTCCTCCCGAAAAGAAGACGAGGTATGGTTCTAGCATGTTACGCGAAGAAGCTAAGTTGTGGTGGGACGATAAAATCAACTTGTATGGTGAAGAACAATGTATGGGCTTGAAATGGGAGGAGTTCAAGAAAGAATTTTTCAGAGAATACCGAACTTCATCCGATCTCGATAGAATTCGGGACGAGTTGCACCATTTGCAACAAGGGTCAATGGACTTGGTTACACTCAAGTCTACATTCTTGGCAAAGACTCGTTTTTGCCCGGAATATGTGGGTGATGATCATAAGCTCATGAAGGATTTCTACCGTACTTTGAATGATGAGTACAAGGGGAAGATTAGTCGAGGTATGGCTAAGTCTTTTGATGAATTGTTTGAGTTGGCTCGGGGTTTTGAGCCGGAGGTTCCAAGAAAGAGTGATTTCATGTTTTCCAAAAGAAAATTTGAAGGTTTTAGTTACTCTAACGCCTCAAGCAAGAAGAGCAAGAGCAAGAGGGGGGCCGAAAGTGTCAATAGTGCAAAGAAGGGCACTACCGGCGGGTTTTCTTATACGTGCTACAATTGTGGGCAACCGGGTCATATGGCTCGTGAGTGTCTGAAACCATCTTCCGGAAACAAAGTCACTTGTTTTAATTGCGGCAAAGAGGGGCATAAGAAGCCGGAGTGTCTCGATTTGCGAAATGATAATGTGAAGCAGTTAGAGAAGGCGGCGGGTACGGCTAGGGGTCGCAACTACTTGATGACTAATGATGAAGCCAAACAATTGAACAAAGTTGTCTCAGGTACTTTCATGGTTAATTCTAATCCGGCGAGGATTTTTTTTGATAGCGGTACAAATTTGTCGTTTGTGTCTCCTAGATTTGTGCCTAAACTTGATAGACCGTTAGATAAGTTAAGTCGTCCGGTAGAAGTCGAAATAGCGAACGGCAAGACGGTGCTAGTGGTCGATGTGTGTGAAAATTGTGATGTTGTTTTTGGTGCCAAAACCTTTAAAATTGATTTTATTCCAATGACCTTGGGCGACTTTGATATTGTCGTTGGTATGGATTGGCTCGATCGTTATAGAGTCAATATTGCATGCCATGATAAGTTTATTCGTGTGAAGACCCCAAGTGGGGGAGAGTTGGTTATTCATGGTGATAGGCGGAGGAGACCGGTGCCGATATGCACTTTTGCACGGGCACGTCGTCATGTTGTTACCGGTGGCATGGCTTTCCTTGCTCATGTTGTTGATACTTGTAATGAGCCACCACCTATTCGTGAAATTCCGGTGGTTAATGAGTTTGAAAATGTTTTTCCGGATGAGTTACCGGGTGTTCCGGCGGAAAGACAAGTTGAATTTCGCATCGAGTTGGTTCCGGGGGCTACCCCCATTGCTAAAACTCTTTATCGTTTAGCGCCAACGGAGATGCAAGAGTTGTTAAATCAAATTCAAGAATTGCTCGAGAAGGGTTTTATTCGACCGAGTGCTTCACCGTGGGGCGCTCCGGTGTTATTTGTGAAGAAGAAAGATGGTAGTATGCGTATGTGCATTGATTACCGTGAGTTGAATAAAGTGACGATCAAGAATCGTTATCCATTACCTAGGATTGACGATTTATTTGATCAACTTCAAGGTGCAACGTATTTCTATAAGATCGACCTATGGTCCGGCTATCACCAAATGCGGGTCCGTGAGGAAGACATTGAGAAAACGGCTTTTAGAACGCGGTATGGGCATTTTGAGTTTGTGGTGATGCCTTTTGGTCTTACGAATGCACCAGCGGCATTCATGGATCTTATCAACCGAGTGTGCCAACCTATGTTGGACAAGTCGGTAATAGTGTTCATCGACGACATACTAGTCTATTCAAAAAGTATGAACGAACATGAACGTCATTTGCGTGAAGTATTGAAGACCTTACGAAAGGAGAAGTTGTATGCTAAGTTCTCCAAATGTGAATTTTGGCTAAGGGAAGTCCAATTCCTTGGTCATATTGTGAACAAAGACGGTATTCAAGTAGATCCGGGGAAGATAGAGACGGTGAAGAGTTGGGGACGACCGACTACGCCTACGGAAATTCGAAGTTTCCTCGGATTGGCCGGTTATTATCGTCGGTTTATCCAAGACTTTTCTAAGATTGCTTCTCCATTAACGAAGTTGACGAGAAAGAATGCTAAGTTTAATTGGGAGAACGAGCAAGAAATTGCTTTTCAATTATTAAAAGAGAAGTTGTGTCAAGCTCCGGTGTTAGTATTACCGGAAGGTGTGGAAGATATGACGGTTTATTGTGATGCTTCACTAAATGGGCTCGGGTGTGTTCTAATGCAAAGAGGTAAAGTCATCGCTTATGCCTCTCGACAATTAAAGGAACACGAAACGAGATATCCGACTCATGATCTTGAGTTGGCGGCGGTTGTGCATGCGTTGAAAATTTGGTGCCATTACTTGTATGGTGTCAAGTGTACGATTTATTCGGATCATAAGAGTTTGAAACATCTCTTTAATCAACGAGATTTGAATTATCACCAACGTAGGTAGATGGATGTGGTGAAAGACAACGATTGTGAAATACTTTATCATCCGGGTAAGGCGAATGTTGTCGCGGATGCGTTGAGTCGAAAGAGTCAACATCCGGCGATAAAAGTGGGGTCGTTACGTTTGATTATTTCCAACGACTTTCTTGAGAAGCTTGGCGAGATTCAAATAGAGGCTTACGTTCACAATAAGCATGTGGAACGAATCGTGGGCCAATCGGAGTTCATTACTATGGGCCCGCGTGGTTTGTTGTCGTTTCAAGGAAGGGTGTGGGTGCCTAAGATGGGTGATTACCGACAGGTGCTACTTGATGAAGCACATAAGTCAAAATATTCCATTCATCCGGGCGCGACAAAAATGTATCATGACTTGAAGAAAGATTATTGGTGGCCGGGCATGAAACGTGATGTTGTGAAGTATGTTGAACAATGTGTCACATGTTTACAAGTAAAAGCCGAACACCAAAAGCCGTATGGTAAGTTGCAACCGTTAGAAATCCCGAAGTGGAAATGGGAACACATTACCATGGATTTCATTACAAAGTTACCTAAAACGGCGAGAACCCAATTCGATTCGATTTGGGTTATAGTTGACCGATTGACAAAAAGCGCTTTGTTTCTTCCCATTAAAGAAGCGATATCGTCGGAGGCCTTGGCTAAGTTGTTTATCAAGGAAGTGGTCTCGCGACATGGGGTTCCTATATCTATTATTTCGGATCGAGATACCCGTTTTACATCTCGGTTTTGGGAAAAGTTTCATGAAGATATGGGTACGCAATTGAAGTTGAGTACGGCGTATCATCCTCAAACGGACGGTCAAACCAAACGTACGAATCAAACTTTGGAAGATATGTTACGGGCGTGCATCATTAATTTCGGTGGTAGTTGGGATGAGCATTTACCTTTGGTGGAATTCTCGTACAATAATAGTTATCATACTAGTATCGGGATGCCACCTTACGAAATGCTTTATGGGCGTAGGTGTCGAACTCCCGTTTGTTGGGGAGAAGTGGGTCAAAGAGAGATCGGGAGTACCGATTTGGTTTTAGAGACCAATAGCAAGATCGATTTGATTCGGGAACATTTGAAGAAGGCGCAAGATAGGCAAAAGTCGTATGCCGATAGACGTAGGCGATTGATTGAGTTCCAAGAAGGCGATATGGTGGTGCTTAAGGTTTCGCCATGGAAGGGTATTATTCGATTTCGAAAACGGGGAAAGTTAGCTCCTCGGTTTATTGGGCCGTTCAAGGTTTTAGCTCGTGTTGGTGAAGTTGCATATCGATTGGAATTACCCGAAGAACTTGCGGGGATCCATAATAGATTTCATGTTTCCCACCTCCGTAAGTGTCTTGCAGATGATTCCTCATGGATGCCTTTAGACGAGATCGAGCTAAACAACAAGTTAGAATATGTCGAGGAACCGATTGCTATCCTTGACGAGAAGGTGAAAATGTTGAGGAATAAAGAGGTGAGAACTTTCAAGGTTCAATGGCGGCGAAGTAAAGGTTTCGAGTTCACTTGGGAGCCCAAAGAGTTCGTGTTAGTTTATCTTCCCTCGTGTCATGCGGCTTGGATTGCGAGGACGCAATCCGAATAAGTGGGGGAGAGTTGTAAGACCCGAGTATTTGTAGTGTATATAAGTGTAATGTTCGATACTTGAAACGGGGTTTTGGTTATATATTTAAAATCAAGAAAGAAGCTGAACTGGAGATGTCGCGCGCCGCGCGGCCTGGTGGCGCGCCGCGCCATCTGTCTGCGACAGATTCTGCTCTTCTTTTAAAATAGATATTTTGAGGGCATTTTGGTCAAAACACATTGGAGCGCGAATTTAATGCCTTGGATCAGTTTTGGAGCTTCATTCACTCCATTCCCAACAACCTTATCTTCTCCAATTAAACTCTAGAGAGAGAGTGCAATCCTTGAGAGAGAAAGCTCCATTAAAGGGTGAAAGAGGTTGAATCGGGTCTTGGTGCAAGTTATAAAGTCGTTCATCTAGTCGATAGCTATGTGGTGATTGTGTTGGTAAGTTATAAAACCCGATTTCTTACTTTAATTGCTTTAAGGGTTAGGGTTTGGGCTAGTGATGAACCAAAGACCCATTTTGTTAGTATTTTGGGGATTTTGGGTGAATATGGGTTATGAAGGCTCATTGATGACTAACCTAGGGTTTGAATGTGTTAATTGGACTTTTGAGTCTTAAATTTGGTTAGTTAGTTGCTAGAACACTTTAATAATATGTAAATGGGTGTTATTGGGTATGGATGACCCAAATGGGTGTGTTGACCTTGAAATGGGTCAAATGAGTCTTTAATGACCTAAGTGGCCTAGCAAGTATGAAAACGAGTTAGCCTTGCGACCTAAATGTGTTTTAAACCCATCTTGACGAATGATTAGGGTTTTGGTGTGTGTTGACCTAATTTAGGGTTAAGGGTGCAAATGGGTTGAAATTGCACCTTGGGTCAAAATGGCTTAGAATGGTGAAAAGGGTTTGGTTGACCGACTTGAGTTTGCGTTTGATGATGTGTATTATATGATAGGTATGTTACTTTGAGGTCTTGCAAGCTCAGGCATCTTTTCACAAGACTTTGAGGTGAGTGGAATAATTATATGCGTATGTATATAATGTGTCTATTTGATGTAGCGTGAAATGTGTAGTGTCGAGGTGCTAAGACACCATGTTCACGTGAAGAGTGTAGCATCGAGGTGTTAAGATGCCACTCGGGTGTAGCATCGAGGTGTTAAGATGCCACCTAGGAGTGTAGTGTCGAGGTGTTAAGACGCAACTCCGTAAATTAATGAGTGATGCATCGAGGTGTTAAGATGCCACTCGAGGTGATGTGCCGAGGTGTTAAGGTGCCACCCTAGGGGTTAGTGGTGCGTGGTGTTAAGTGCCCTAACGGATGTTGTGAACACCGATGGCGTTTTCGCGAGCGTCGTTCCCTTGTACTATTAGTTAACCATGGTTATATGTGTTGTAAGCATATTATATTATTCGAGTTATATTCATATGCGGTTGTTATGCTAGCTTGTGGTATTGGAGATTTATAGCTTGTTATCGTGACGATAAGCTAAATGTGTATGTTAGCGTGTTTGCGGGTTGGTGTGTAAGTGTATGCAAATAGGTATAATTATATATGTATTCGTATAATTATTGCATTCACTAAGCTTTGCTTACCCTCACGTTGTTTACCATTTTATAGGTTCGGTTTTGGACCAGGGTAAGGACATCGTTTTGGACTAGAGATCCCGCTTGATGCTAGGGGACGCTTTTGGCTTTAGTAGCTCTTGGAGTTTGACCGATAGTTGGGTAGTTTAATCCCAAACACCATGCTCATTGCGTAGTTTGGAACTTAAAATTTTTGGTGGTCGAAACTTTTAACTTGTACTAAACTTGTAATTTGGGTCGTGTGGGCCCCGCTTGTAAAATATTGATTTTATGTTTGAAACAGGTTAGTTTTACATATTTGGATGTATGGTAAAAAGTGTTTCGTCTAAAAGTGTCGGGAACTAGTCAATCTTTTTCGCATTTAAAAACTTTCCGGACAGTCCACTTTGGCGCGTCGCGCCCCTACCTGGCGCGCCGCGCGGGTATGCTGCACAGATTTTTTTTTTATTTTGTATTTTCGCGTGGTTGGGTTGTTACAAGTGGTATCAGAGCATGGTCTAAAGGATTTAGGTGACTTGAGATAGGCGCCTATACTTAGACTTTTTGTGTGTGCGCTATGCGGGACTTGTAAGACCTTGGGTCGGATCGGGAATAGTTTGTGCATAGGTTTATGTAAACTAATCATGCGCTATTTGTTATGTATGTTTAGCGAGCATCGAGCGAGATGGACGTTGCACTAGCAAGTTAATGCGACGTGCTCGCGTAACAATGATTAGCTACCATTGTTACGGGCACAAATCGTGTCAAACAAGTAATGTACGATGATTGTTGAGTGAGATGGAGTAGTGTGGCGTATGTGTATGTATATATATATAATTTGTCCTTCCGTTTGGTGGTTTAACCTAATTCGTTTTATAGAATGAAGACGAGAAACGGTCCCGAACATGATAACGAAAGTACAAGCGGGGACGCCGAGTTCTCAACCAAGGTCGAGGCCGTCTTTAAGAAGTTAAAAGCGGATTTTCTTGCGGACGTTCGAAAGGTCTTTCAAGATTAAGTTGATGAGCAAATAACCGATCTAATTAATGAACGAATGAAGGCCACTATCGAAGAGGCCCTTGACGCTAGGAATATCTATCCTCGCGGTGAAGGAGGTGAAGGAAGGCGGGACTTCCACTACAAGAACTTCAAGGATGCTCAACCCCCGATGTTTAATAGGGTGCGGGATCCTTTAAAAAGTACATGTTGGATCTCTGATATTGAGGGAGCTTTCCGTACCGCAGAATGTCCTCCCAAAAAGAAGACGAGGTATGGTTCTAGCATGTTACGCGAAGAAGCTAAGTTGTGGTGGGACGATAAAATCAACTTGTATGGTGAAGAACAATGTATGGGCTTGACATGGGAGGAGTTCAAGAAAGAATTTTCCAGAGAATACCGAACTTCATCCGATCTCGATAGAATCCGGGACGAGTTGCACCATTTGCAACAAGGGTCAATGGATTTGGTTACACTCAAGTCTACATTCTTGGCAAAGACTCGTTTTTGCCCGGAATATGTGGGTGATGATCATAAGCTCATGAAGGATTTCTACCGTACTTTGAATGATGAGTACAAGGGGAAGATTAGTCGGGGTATGGCTAAGTCTTTTGATGAATTGTTCGAGTTGGCTCGGGGTTTTGAGCCGGAGGTTCCAAGAAAGAGTGATTTCATGTTTTCCAAAAGAAAATTTGAAGGTTTTAGTTACTCTAACACCTCAAGCAAGAAGAGCAAGAGCAAGAGGGGGGCCAAAAGTGTCAATAGTGCAAAGAAGGGCACTACCGGCGGGTTTTCTTATACGTGCTACAATTGTGGGCAACCGGGTCATATGGCTCGTGAGTGTCCGAAACCATCTTTCGGAAACAAAGTCACTTGTTTTAATTGCGGCAAAGAGGGGCATAAGAAGCCAGAGTGTCCCGATTTGCGAAATGATAATGTGAAGCGGTTAGAGAAGGCGGCGGGTACGGCTCGGGGTCGCAACTACTTGATGACTAATGATGAAGCTAAACAATCGAACGAAGTTGTCTCAGGTACTTTCATGGTTAATTCTAATCCGACAAGGATTCTTTTTGATAGCGGTGCAAATTTGTCGTTTATGTCTCCTAGATTTGTGCCTACACTTGATAGACCGTTAGCTAAGTTAAGTCGTCTGGTAGAAGTTGAAATAGCGAACGGCAAGACGGTGCTAGTGGTCGATGTGTGTGAAAATTGTGATGTTGTTTTTGGTACCGAAACCTTTAAAATTGATCTTATTCCAATGACCTTGGGCGACTTTGATATTGTCATTGGTATGGATTGGCTCGATCATTATAGAGCCGATATTGCATGCCATGATAAGTTTATTCGTGTGAAGACCCCAAGTGGGGGAGAGTTGGTTATTCATGGTGATAGGCGGAGGAGACCGGTGCCGATATGCACTTTTGCACGGGCACGTCGTCATGTTGTTACCGGTGGCATGGCTTTCCTTGCTCATGTTGTTGATACTTGTAATGAGCCACCACCTATTCGTGAAATTTTGGTGGTTAATGAGTTTGAAGATGTTTTTCCGGATGAGTTACCGGGTGTTCCGGCGGAAAAACAAGTTGAATTTCGCATCGAGTTGGTTCCGGGGGCTACCCCCTTTGCTAAAACTCCTTATCGTTCAGCACCAACGGAGATGCAAGAGTTGTTAAATCAAATTCAAGAATTGCTCGAGAAGGGTTTTATTCGACCGAGTGCTTCACCGTGGGGCGCTTCGGTGTTATTTGTGAAGAAGAAAGATGGTAGTATGGGTATGTGCATTGATTACCGTGAGTTGAATAAAGTGACGATCAAGAATCGTTATCCATTACCTAAGATTGACGATTTATTTGATCAACTTCAAGGTGCAACGTATTTCTCTAAGATCGACCTACGGTCCGGCTATCACCAAATGCGGGTCCGTGAGGAAGACATTGAGAAAACGGCTTTTAGAACGCGGTATGGGCATTTTGAGTTTGTGGTGATGCCTTTTGGTCTTACGAATGCACCAGCGGCATTCATGGATCTTATGAACCGAGTGTGCCAACCTATGTTGGACAAGTCGGTAATAGTGTTCATCGACAACATACTAGTCTATTCGAAAAGTATGAACGAACATGAACGTCATTTGCGTGAAGTATTGAAGACCTTATGAAAGGAGAAGTTGTATGCTAAGTTCTCCAAATGTGAATTTTGGCTAAGTGAAGTCCAATTCCTTGGTCATATTGTGAACAAAGACGGTATTCAAGTAGATCCGGGGAAGATAGAGACGGTGAAGAGTTGGGGACGACCGACTACGCCTACGGAAATCCGAAGTTTCCTCGGATTGGCCTGTTATTATCGTCGATTTATCCAAGACTTTTCTAAGATTTCTGAAATGTCCCGTTCTTATTGATTAAAAACGTTCCATATTAATTGATTTCGTTGCGAGGTTTTGACCTCTATATGAGACGTTTTTCAAAGACTGCATTCATTTTAAAACAAACCATAACCTTTATTTCATCAATAAAGGTTTAAAAAGCTTTACGTAGATTATCAAATAATGATAATCTAAAATATCCTGTTTACACACGACCATTACATAATGGTTTACAATACAAATATGTTACAACAAAATAAGTTTCTTGAATGCAGTTTTTACACAATATCATACAAGCATGGACTCCAAATCTCGTTCTTATTTAAGTATGCGACAGCGGAAGCTCTTAATAATCACCTGAGAATAAACATGCTTAAAACGTCAACAAAAATGTTGGTGAGTTATAGGTTTAACCTATATATATCAAATCATAATAATAGACCACAAGATTTCATATTTCAATACACATCCCATACATAGAGATAAAAATCATTCATATGGTGAACACCTGGTAACCGACATTAACAAGATGCATATATAAGAATATCCCCATCATTCCGGGACACCCTTCGGATATGATATAAATTTCGAAGTACTAAAGCATCCGGTACTTTGGATGGGGTTTGTTAGGCCCAATAGATCTATCTTTAGGATTCGCGTCAATTAGGGTGTCTGTTCCCTAATTCTTAGATTACCAGACTTAATAAAAAGGGGCATATTCGATTTCGATAATTCAACCATAGAATGTAGTTTCACGTACTTGTGTCTATTCTGTAAATCATTTATAAAACCTGCATGTATTCTCATCCCAAAAATATTAGATTTTAAAAGTGGGACTATAACTCACTTTCACAGATTTTTACTTCGCCGGGAAGTAAGACTTGGCCACTGGTTGATTCACGAACCTATAACAATATATACATATATATCAAAGTATGTTCAAAATATATTTACAACACTTTTAATATATTTTGATGTTTTAAGTTTATTAAGTCAGCTGTCCTCGTTAGTAACCTACAACTAGTTGTCCACAGTTAGATGTACAGAAATAAATCGATAAATATTATCTTGAATCAATCCACGACCCAGTGTATACGTATCTCAGTATTGATCACAACTCAAACTATATATATTTTGGAATCAACCTCAACCCTGTATAGCTAACTCCAACATTCACATATAGAGTGTCTATGGTTGTTCCGAAATATATATAGATGTGTCGACATGATAGGTCGAAACATTGTATACGTGTCTATGGTATCTCAAGATTACATAATATATAATACAAGTTGATTAAGTTATGGTTGGAATAGATTTGTTATCAATTTTCACGTAGCTAAAATGAGAAAAATTATCCAATCTTGTTTTACCCATAACTTCTTCATTTTAAATCCGTTTTGAGTGAATCAAATTGCTATGGTTTCATATTGAACTCTATTTTATGAATCTAAACAAAAAAAGTATAGGTTTCTAGTCGGAAAAATAAGTTACAAGTCGTTTTTGTAAAGGTAGTCATTTCAGTCGAAAGAACGACGTCTAGATGACCATTTTAGAAAACATACTTCCACTTTGAGTTTAACCATAATTTTTGGATATAGTTTCATGTTCATAATAAAAATCATTTTCCCAGAATAACAACTTTTAAATCAAAGTTTATCATAGTTTTTAATTAACTAACCCAAAACAGCCCGCGGTGTTACTACGACGGCGTAAATCCGGTTTTACGGTGTTTTTCGTGTTTCCAGGTTTTAAATCATTAAGTTAGCATATCATATAGATATAGAACATGTGTTTAGTTGATTTTAAAAGTCAAGTTAGAAGGATTAACTTTTGTTTGCGAACAAGTTTAGAATTAACTAAACTATGTTCTAGTGATTACAAGTTTAAACCTTCGAATAAGATAGCTTTATATGTATGAATCGAATGATGTTATGAACATCATTACTACCTTAATTTCCTTGGATAAACCTACTGGAAAAGAGAAAAATGGATCTAGCTTCAATGGATCCTTGGATGGCTTGAAGTTCTTGAAGCAGAATCATGACACGAAAACAAGTTCAAGTAAGATCATCACTTGAAATAAGATTGTTATAGTTATAGAAATTGAACCAAAGTTTGAATATGATTATTACCTTGTATTAGAATGATAACCTACTGTAAGAAACAAAGATTTCTTGAGGTTGGATGATCACCTTACAAGATTGGAAGTGAGCTAGCAAACTTGAAAGTATTCTTGATTTTATGTAACTAGAACTTTTGGAATTTATGAAGAACACTTAGAACTTGAAGATAGAACTTGAGAGAGATCAATTAGATGAAGAAAATTGAAGAATGAAAGTGTTTGTAGGTGTTTTTGGTCGTTGGTGTATGGATTAGATATAAAGGATATGTAATTTTGTTTTCATGTAAATAAGTCATGAATGATTACTCATATTTTTGTAATTTTATGAGATATTTCATGCTAGTTGCCAAATGATGATTCCCACATATGTTAGGTGACTCACATGGGCTTCTAAGAGCTGATCATTGGAGTGTATATACCAATAGTACATACATCTAAAAGCTGTGTATTGTACGAGTACGAATACGGGTGCATACGAGTAGAATTGTTGATGAAACTGAACGAGGATGTAATTGTAAGCATTTTTGTTAAGTAGAAGTATTTTGATAAGTGTCTTGAAGTCTTTCAAAAGTGTATGAATACATATTAAAACACTACATGTATATACATTTTAACTGAGTCGTTAAGTCATCGTTAGTCGTTACATGTAAATGTTGTTTTGAAACCTTTAGGTTAACGATCTTGTTGAATGTTGTTAACCCATTGTTTATTATAACAAATGAGATATTAAATTGTTATATTATCATGATATTATGATATATAATATATCTCAGTATGATGTATATACAGTTAAATGTCGTTACAACGATAATCGTTACATATATGTCTCGTTTCGAAATCATTAAGTTAGTAGTCTTATTTTTACATATGTATTTCATTGTTAATACACTTAATAATATATTTACTTATCATTTAACATAATTAACCAAGTGTATCAATATCTTAATATGATTCATATGTATCTAGTAAGACGTTGTTATAACGATAATCGTTATATATATCGTTTTTCGAGTTTCTTAAATTAATAGTCTCATTTTTATGTATATAACTCATTGTTAAAATACCTAATGAGATACATACTTATAATAAAAACATGTTAACTATATATATAACCATATATATGTCATCGTATAGTTTTTACAAGTTTTAACGTTCGTGAATCACCGGTCAACTTGGGTGGTCAATTGTCTATATGAAACATATTTCAATTAATCAAGTCTTAACAAGTTTGATTGCTTAACATGTTGGAAACATTTAATCATGTAAATATCAATCTCAATTAATATATATAAACATGGAAAAGTTCGGGTCACTACAGTACCTACCCGTTAAATAAATTTCGTCCCGAAATTTTAAGCTGTTGAAGGTGTTGACGAGTCTTCTGGAAATAGATGCGGGTATTTCTTCTTCATCTGATCTTCACGCTCCCAGGTGAACTCGGGTCCTCTACGAGCATTCCATCGAACCTTAACAATTGGTATCTTGTTTTGCTTAAGTCTTTTAACCTCACGATCCATTATTTCGACGGGTTCTTCGATGAATTGAAGTTTTTCGTTGATTTGGATTTCATCTAACGAAATAGTGAGATCTTCTTTAGCAAAACATTTCTTCAAATTCGAGACGTGGAAAGTGTTATGTACAGCCGCGAGTTGTTGAGGTAACTCAAGTCTGTAAGCTACTGGTCCGACACGATCAATAATCTTGAATGGTCCAATATACCTTGGATTTAATTTCCCTCGTTTACCAAATCGAACAACGCCTTTCCAAGGTGCAACTTTAAGCATGACCATCTCTCCAATTTCAAATTCTATATCTTTTCTTTTAATGTCAGCGTAGCTCTTTTGTCGACTTTGGGCGGTTTTCAACCGTTGTTGAATTTGGATGATCTTCTCGGTAGTTTCTTGTATAATTTCCGGACCCGTAATCTGTCTATCCCCCACTTCACTCCAACAAATCGGAGACCTGCACTTTCTACCATAAAGTGCTTCAAACGGCGCCATCTCAATGCTTGAATGGTAGCTGTTGTTGTAGGAAAATTCTGCTAACGGTAGATGTCGATCCCAACTGTTTCCGAAATCAATAACACATGCTCGTAGCATGTCTTCAAGCGTTTGTATCGTCCTTTCGCTCTGCCCATCAGTTTGTGGATGATAGGCAGTACTCATGTCTAGACGAGTTCCTAATGCTTGCTGTAATGTCTGCCAGAATCTTGAAATAAATCTGCCATCCCTATCAGAGATAATAGAGATTGGTATTCCATGTCTGGAGACGACTTCCTTCAAATACAGTCGTGCTAACTTCTCCATCTTGTCATCTTCTCTTATTGGCAGGAAGTGTGCTGATTTGGTGAGACGATCAACTATTACCCAAATAGTATCAAAACCACTTGCAGTCCTTGGCAATTTAGTGATGAAATCCATGGTAATGTTTTCCCATTTCCATTCCGGGATTTCGGGTTGTTGAAGTAGACCTGATGGTTTCTGATGCTCAGCTTTGACCTTAGAACACGTCAAACATTCTCCTACGTATTTAGCAACATCGGCTTTCATACCCGGCCACCAAAAATGTTTCTTGAGATCCTTGTACATCTTCCCTGTTCCAGGATGTATTGAGTATCTGGTTTTATGAGCTTCTCTAAGTACCATTTCTCTCATATCTCCAAATTTTGGTACCCAAATCCTTTCAGCCCTATACCGGGTTCCGTCTTCCCGAATATTAAGATGCTTCTCCGATCCTTTGGGTATTTCATCCTTTAAATTTCCCTCTTTTAAAACTCCTTGTTGTGCCTCCTTTATTTGAGTAGTAAGGTTATTATGAATCATTATATTCATAGATTTTACTCGAATGGGTTCTCTGTCCTTCCTGCTCAAGGCATCGGCTACCACATTTGCCTTCCCCGGGTGGTAACGAATCTCAAAGTCGTAATCATTCAACAATTCAATCCACCTACGCTGCCTCATATTCAGTTGTTTCTGATTAAATATGTGTTGAAGACTTTTGTGGTCGGTATATATAATACTTTTGACCCCATATAAGTAGTGCCTCCAAGTCTTTAATGCAAAAACAACCGCGCCTAATTCCAAATCATGCGTCGTATAATTTTGTTCGTGAATCTTCAATTGTCTAGACGCATAAGCAATCACCTTCGTTCGTTGCATTAATACACAACCGAGACCTTGCTTTGATGCGTCACAATAAATCACAAAATCATCATTCCCTTCAGGCAATGACAATATAGGTGCCGTAGTTAGCTTTTTCTTCAATAACTGAAACGCTTTCTCTTGTTCATCATTCCATTCAAATTTATTCCCTTTATGCGTTAATGCAGTCAAGGGTTTTGCTATTCTGGAAAAGTCTTGGATGAACCTTCTGTAGTAACCAGCTAGTCCTAAAAACTGGCGTATGTGTTTCGGAGTTTTCGGGGTTTCCCACTTTTCAACAGTTTCTATCTTTGCCGGATCCACCTTAATACCTTCTTTGTTCACTATGTGACCGAGGAATTGAACTTCTTCCAACCAAAATGCACACTTTGAAAACTTAGCGTACAATTTTTCCTTCCTCAATACTTCTAACACCTTTCTCAAATGTTCACCGTGTTCTTGGTCATTCTTTGAGTAAATAAGTATGTCATCAATGAAAACAATGACAAACTTGTCAAGGTATGGTCCACACACTCGGTTCATAAGGTCCATGAACACAGCTGGTGCATTAGTTAAACCAAACGGCATGACCATAAACTCATAATGACCGTAACGTGTTCTGAAAGCAGTCTTTGGAATATCATCTTCTTTCACCCTCATTTGATGATACCCGGAACGTAAGTCAATCTTTGAATAAACAGACGAGCCTTGTAGTTGATCAAATAAGTCGTCGATTCTCGGTAGTGGGTAGCGGTTCTTGATGGTAAGTTTGTTCAACTCTCGGTAGTCGATACACAACCTGAATGTACCATCTTTCTTCTTGACAAACAAAACAGGAGCTCCCCACGGTGATGTGCTTGGTCGAATGAAACCACGCTCTAAAAGTTCTTGTAATTGGCTTTGCAGTTCTTTCATCTCGCTGGGTGCGAGTCTGTAAGGAGCACGAGCTATTGGTGCAGCTCCTGGTACAAGATCTATTTGAAATTCAACGGATCGATGTGGGGGTAATCCCGGTAATTCTTTCGGAAATACATCGGGAAATTCTTTTGCAATGGGAACATCATTGATGCTCTTTTCTTCAGTTTGTACTTTCTCGACGTGTGCTAGAACAGCATAGCAACCTTTTCTTATTAGTTTTTGTGCCTTCAAATTACTAATAAGATGTAGCTTCGTGTTGCCCTTTTCTCCGTACACCATTAAGGGTTTTCCTTTTTCTCGTATAATGCGAATTGCATTTTTGTAACAAACGATCTCTGCTTTCACTTCTTTCAACCAGTCCATACCGATTATCACATCAAAACTCCCTAACTCTACTGGTATCAAATCAATCTTAAATGTTTCGCTAACCAGTTTAATTTCTCGATTCCGACATATATTATCTGCTGAAATTAATTTACCATTTGCTAATTCGAGTAAAAATTTACTATCCAAAGGCATCAATGGACAACTTAATTTAGCACAAAAATCTCTACTCATATAGCTTCTATCCGCACCCGAATCAAATAAAACGTAAGCAGATTTATTGTCAATAAGAAACGTACCCGTAACAAGCTCCGGGTCTTCCTGTGCCTCTGCCGCATTAATATTGAAAACTCTTCCGCGGCCTTGTCCATTCGTGTTCTCCTGGTTCGGGCAATTTCTAATAATGTGGCCCGGTTTTCCACATTTATAACAAACTACATTGGCATAGCTTGCTCCGACACTACTTGCTCCGCCATTACTCGTTCCGACACCATTTGTTCCTTTCGTTCTATTAACCCCTGGTCCGTAGACCTCACACTTTGCCGCGCTATGACCATTTCTTTTACACTTGTTGCAAAATTTGGTGCAGAACCCCGAGTGATACTTTTCACACCTTTGGCATAGCTGCTTCTGATTGTTGTTGTTGTTGCGGTTATTATTGTTGTTGGGATGATTGTTGTAGTTGCTGTTGTTGTTGTTGTTGGGCCGTTTGTTGTAGTTGCGATTGATGTTGCGATTGTTAGGATGATTGTTGCGATTATTGTTGTAATTGCTGTTGTTGTATTGGTGATTCTTATCACCGTTTTCCTCCCACTTTCTTTTGACTTGCTTCACATTGGCCTCTTCAGCAGTCTGTTCTTTAATTCTTTCTTCAATTTGGTTCACGAGTTTGTGAGCCATTCTACATGCCTGTTGTATGGAGGCGGGCTCGTGTGAACTTATATCTTCTTGGATTCTTTCCGGTAATCCTTTCACAAACGCGTCGATCTTCTCTTCCTCATCTTCGAATGCTCCCGAACACAATAGGCACAATTCTGTGAATCGTCTTTCGTACGTGGTAATATCAAATCCTTGGGTTCTTAACCCTCTAAGTTCTGTCTTGAGCTTATTGACCTCGGTTCTGGGACGGTACTTCTCGTTCATCAAGTGCTTGAATGCTGACCACGGTAGTGCGTACGCATCGTCTTGTCCCACTTGCTCTAGATAGGTATTCCACCATGTTAACGCAGAACCTGTGAAGGTATGCGTAGCGTACTTTACTTTGTCCTCTTCAGTACACTTACTTATGGCAAACACCGATTCGACCTTCTCGGTCCACCGTTTCAATCCGATCGGTCCTTCGGTTCCATCAAATTCCAAAGGTTTGCAGGCAGTGAATTCTTTGTAGGTGCATCCTACACGATTTCCTGTACTGCTAGATCCAAGGTTATTGTTGGTATGTAGCGCAGCCTGTACTGCGGCTATGTTTGAAGCTAGAAAAGTACGGAATTCCTCTTCATTCATATTCACGGTGTGTCGAGTAGTCGGTGCCATTTCCTTCAAAATAGTTAAATGGAACAAGTTAATCATACAGAATATTAAGAGTAGTTAATAGTATTTCGTAGCATAATATGAACTCATTTATAAAAGCTTTTTCTTCATATTAGCGTTTTATAAGTTTAAATTCGGGTAGTACCTACCCGTTAAGTTCATACTTAGTAGCTAATATATACAATTCAACTACTACAATTCTATATGAAAAACTGATTATAATAATATTTCGCGTTCAAACTTTTATACAATATTTTACAAACTTACAATACCGCTTATTTTACATAAAGCATGAAATATAGCACACAATAACTTTGATACAAGATAGTTGTGAAGATAATTCTAGCTAGTACACAAGTCGTTCAGCAAAGGCAATAAAGACACGTAATTCATACGTCCAGAAACAAGTCATGCATTCTGGTTTTACTAGGACTACTTCCCATCCTTGGTCTTGTGCAACATAACCATTATGGCCGTTGATAAGACAGCGTGTTGTAGCGTCGTCAAAGGGACGAGGGTTACGTAATGTCCAACAGTCCCGTAATAATCTAAAAACCTCATTTCTTACCCCAATTACCGACTCCGTCACTTGTGGAAACGTTTTGTTTAATAGTTGTAGCCCGATGTTCTTGTTCTCACTTTGGTGAGAAGCGAACATTACTAATCCGTAAGCATAACATGCTTCTTTATGTTGCATGTTAGCCGCTTTTTCTAAATCACGAAGTCCAATATTCGGATATATTGAGTCAAAATAATTTCTTAACCCGTTTCGTAAAATAGCATTTGGGTTCCCCGCAATATATGCGTCAAAGTAAACACATCGTAACTTATGGGTTTCCCAATGTGATATCCCCCATCTTTCAAACGAAAGTCTCTTATAAACCAAGACATTCTTGGAACGTTCTTCGAATGTCTTACAAACTGATCTCGCCTTAAATAGTTGTGCCGAGGAATTCTGGCCGACTCTAGACAAGATTTCATCAATCATGTCTCCGGGTAGGTCTCTTAAAATATTGGGTTGTCTATCCATTTTGTATTTTTAAACTGAAAAATAGACAAGAGTTAGATTCATAAAAAAAATACTTATTAATACAAGCAATTTTTACATATATCATAAAGCATAAGCACACTATATTACATATATTACACCACACGAATACAACTATCTTATTCCGACTCGCTTGTTTCTTATTCTTCGGTTTTGGTTCGTTTTGCCAAGTTTCTAGGGATATATGATGTTCCCCTAATACGAGCCGTAATTTTCCACATTGGTTTAGAAAAACCTGGTGGTTTAGAGGTTCCCGGGTCATTGTTACAACTTAAGGACTTCGGGGGTTGACGATACATATAAAGTTCATCGGGGTTGGAATTAGATTTCTCTATTTTTATGCCCTTTCCCTTATTATTTTCTTGTGCCTTTTTAAATTCAGTTGGGGTAATTTCTATAACATCATCGGAATTCTCGTCGGAATCCGATTCATCGGAGAATTGGTAATCCTCCCAATATTTTGCTTCCTTGGCGGAAACACCATTGGTCATAATTAACCTTGGTCGGTTGGTTGAGGATTTTCTTTTACTTAACCGTTTTATTATTTCCCCCACCGGTTCTATTTCTTCATCCGGTTCCGATTCTTCTTCCGGTTCCGATTCTTCTTCCGGTTCCGACTCTTCTTCCGGTTCCTCTTCGGGAACTTGTGAATCAGTCCACGAATCATTCCAATTTACATTTGACTCTTCATTATTATTAGGTGAGTCAATGGGACTTGTTCTAGAGGTAGACATCTATCACATAATATCAAACACGTTAAGAGATTAATATATCACATAATATTCACATGTTAAAAATATATAGTTTCCAACAAAATTTGTTAAGCAATCATTTTTCAACTAAACACGGTCGAAGTCCAGACTCACTAATGCATCCTAACAAACTCGATAAGACACACTAATGCAAAATTCTGGTTCTCTAAGACCAACGCTCGGATACCAACTGAAATGTCCCGTTCTTATTGATTAAAAACGTTCCATATTAATTGATTTCGTTGCGAGGTTTTGACCTCTATATGAGACGTTTTTCAAAGACTGCATTCATTTTAAAACAAACCATAACCTTTATTTCATCAATAAAGGTTTAAAAAGCTTTACGTAGATTATCAAATAATGATAATCTAAAATATCCTGTTTACACACGACCATTACATAATGGTTTACAATACAAATATGTTACAACAAAATAAGTTTCTTGAATGCAGTTTTTACACAATATCATACAAGCATGGACTCCAAATCTCGTTCTTATTTAAGTATGCGACAGCGGAAGCTCTTAATAATCACCTGAGAATAAACATGCTTAAAACGTCAACAAAAATGTTGGTGAGTTATAGGTTTAACCTATATATATCAAATCATAATAATAGACCACAAGATTTCATATTTCAATACACATCCCATACATAGAGATAAAAATCATTCATATGGTGAACACCTGGTAACCGACATTAACAAGATGCATATATAAGAATATCCCCATCATTCCGGGACACCCTTCGGATATGATATAAATTTCGAAGTACTAAAGCATCCGGTACTTTGGATGGGGTTTGTTAGGCCCAATAGATCTATCTTTAGGATTCGCGTCAATTAGGGTGTCTGTTCCCTAATTCTTAGATTACCAGACTTAATAAAAAGGGGCATATTCGATTTCGATAATTCAACCATAGAATGTAGTTTCACGTACTTGTGTTTATTTTGTAAATCATTTATAAAACCTGCATGTATTCTCATCCCAAAAATATTAGATTTTAAAAGTGGGACTATAACTCACTTTCACAGATTTTTACTTCGCCGGGAAGTAAGACTTGGCCACTGGTTGATTCACGAACCTATAACAATATATACATATATATCAAAGTATGTTCAAAATATATTTACAACACTTTTAATATATTTTGATGTTTTAAGTTTATTAAGTCAGCTGTCCTCGTTAGTAACCTACAACTAGTTGTCCACAGTTAGATGTACAGAAATAAATCGATAAATATTATCTTGAATCAATCCACGACCCAGTGTATACGTATCTCAGTATTGATCACAACTCAAACTATATATATTTTGGAATCAACCTCAACCCTGTATAGCTAACTCCAACATTCACATATAGAGTGTCTATGGTTGTTCCGAAATATATATAGATGTGTCGACATGATAGGTCGAAACATTGTATACGTGTCTATGGTATCTCAAGATTACATAATATATAATACAAGTTGATTAAGTTATGGTTGGAATAGATTTGTTATCAATTTTCACGTAGCTAAAATGAGAAAAATTATCCAATCTTGTTTTACCCATAACTTCTTCATTTTAAATCCGTTTTGAGTGAATCAAATTGCTATGGTTTCATATTGAACTCTATTTTATGAATCTAAACAAAAAAAGTATAGGTTTCTAGTCGGAAAAATAAGTTACAAGTCGTTTTTGTAAAGGTAGTCATTTCAGTCGAAAGAACGACGTCTAGATGACCATTTTAGAAAACATACTTCCACTTTGAGTTTAACCATAATTTTTGGATATAGTTTCATGTTCATAATAAAAATCATTTTCCCAGAATAACAACTTTTAAATCAAAGTTTATCATAGTTTTTAATTAACTAACCCAAAACAGCCCGCGGTGTTACTACGACGGCGTAAATCCGGTTTTACGGTGTTTTTCGTGTTTCCAGGTTTTAAATCATTAAGTTAGCATATCATATAGATATAGAACATGTGTTTAGTTGATTTTAAAAGTCAAGTTAGAAGGATTAACTTTTGTTTGCGAACAAGTTTAGAATTAACTAAACTATGTTCTAGTGATTACAAGTTTAAACCTTCGAATAAGATAGCTTTATATGTATGAATCGAATGATGTTATGAACATCATTACTACCTTAATTTCCTTGGATAAACCTACTGGAAAAGAGAAAAATGGATCTAGCTTCAATGGATCCTTGGATGGCTTGAAGTTCTTGAAGCAGAATCATGACACGAAAACAAGTTCAAGTAAGATCATCACTTGAAATAAGATTGTTATAGTTATAGAAATTGAACCAAAGTTTGAATATGATTATTACCTTGTATTAGAATGATAACCTACTGTAAGAAACAAAGATTTCTTGAGGTTGGATGATCACCTTACAAGATTGGAAGTGAGCTAGCAAACTTGAAAGTATTCTTGATTTTATGTAACTAGAACTTTTGGAATTTATGAAGAACACTTAGAACTTGAAGATAGAACTTGAGAGAGATCAATTAGATGAAGAAAATTGAAGAATGAAAGTGTTTGTAGGTGTTTTTGGTCGTTGGTGTATGGATTAGATATAAAGGATATGTAATTTTGTTTTCATGTAAATAAGTCATGAATGATTACTCATATTTTTGTAATTTTATGAGATATTTCATGCTAGTTGCCAAATGATGGTTCCCACATGTGTTAGGTGACTCACATGGGCTTCTAAGAGCTGATCATTGGAGTGTATATACCAATAGTACATACATCTAAAAGCTGTGTATTGTACGAGTACGAATACGGGTGCATACGAGTAGAATTGTTGATGAAACTGAACGAGGATGTAATTGTAAGCATTTTTGTTAAGTAGAAGTATTTTGATAAGTGTCTTGAAGTCTTTCAAAAGTGTATGAATACATATTAAAACACTACATGTATATACATTTTAACTGAGTCGTTAAGTCATCGTTAGTCGTTACATGTAAATGTTGTTTTGAAACCTTTAGGTTAACGATCTTGTTGAATGTTGTTAACCCATTGTTTATTATAACAAATGAGATATTAAATTGTTATATTATCATGATATTATGATATATAATATATCTCAGTATGATGTATATACAGTTAAATGTCGTTACAACGATAATCGTTACATATATGTCTCGTTTCGAAATCATTAAGTTAGTAGTCTTATTTTTACATATGTATTTCATTGTTAATACACTTAATAATATATTTACTTATCATTTAACATAATTAACCAAGTGTATCAATATCTTAATATGATTCATATGTATCTAGTAAGACGTTGTTATAACGATAATCGTTATATATATCGTTTTTCGAGTTTCTTAAATTAATAGTCTCATTTTTATGTATATAACTCATTGTTAAAATACCTAATGAGATACATACTTATAATAAAAACATGTTAACTATATATATAACCATATATATGTCATCGTATAGTTTTTACAAGTTTTAACGTTCGTGAATCACCGGTCAACTTGGGTGGTCAATTGTCTATATGAAACATATTTCAATTAATCAAGTCTTAACAAGTTTGATTGCTTAACATGTTGGAAACATTTAATCATGTAAATATCAATCTCAATTAATATATATAAACATGGAAAAGTTCGGGTCACTACAATTTCTTCTCCATTAACGAAGTTGACGAGAAAGAATGCTAAGTTTAATTGGGAGAACGAGCAAGAAATTGCTTTTCAATTATTAAAAGAGAAGTTGTGTCAAGCTCCGGTGTTAGTATTACCGGAAGGTGTGGAAGATATGACGGTTTATTGTGATGCTTCGCTAAATGGGCTCGGGTGTGTTCTGATGCAAAGAGGTAAAGTCATCGCTTATGCCTCTCGACAATTAAAGGAACACGAAACGAGATATCCGACTCATGATCTTGAGTTGGCGGCGGTTGAGCATGCGTTGAAAATTTGGTGCCATTACTTGTATGGTGTCAAGTGTACGATTTATTCGGATCATAAGAGTTTGAAACATCTCTTTAATCAATGAGATTTGAATTATCGCCAACGTAGGTGGATGGATGTGGTGAAAGACTACGATTGTGAAATACTTTATCATCCGGGTAAGGCGAATGTTGTCGCGGATGCGTTGAGTCGAAAGAGTCAACATCTGACGATAAAAGTGGGGTCGTTACGTTTGATTATTTCCAACGACTTTCTTGAGAATCTTGACGAGATTCAAATAGAGGCTTACGTTCACAATAAGCATGTGGAACGAATCGTGGGCCAATCGGAGTTCATTACTATGGGCCCGCGTGGTTTGTTGTCTTTTCAAGGAAGGGTGTGGGTGCCTAAGATGGGTGATTACCGACGGGTGCTACTTGATGAAGCACATAAGTCAAAATATTCCATTCATCCGGGCGCGAAAAAAATGTATCATGACTTGAAGAAAGATTATTGGTGGCCGGGCATGAAACGTGATGTTGTGAAGTATGTTGAACAATGTGTCACGTGTTTACAAGTAAAAGCCGAACACCAAAAGCCGTATGGTAAGTTGCAACCGTTAGAAATCCCGAAGTGGAAATGGGAACACATTACCATGGATTTCATTACAAAGTTACCTAAAACGGCGAGAACCCAATTCGATTCGATTTGGGTTATAGTTGACCGATTGACAAAAAGCGCTTTGTTTCTTCCCATTAAAGAAGCGATATCGTCGGAGGCCTTGGCTAAGTTGTTTATCAAGGAAGTGGTCTCGTGACATGGGGTTCCTATATCTATTATTTCGGATCGAGATACCCGTTTTACATCTCGGTTTTGGGAAAAGTTTCATGAAGATATGGGTACGCAATTGAAGTTGAGTACGGCGTATCATCCTCAAACGGATGGTCAAACTGAACGTACGAATCAAACTTTGGAAGATATGTTACGGGCGTGCATCATTGACTTCGATGGTAGTTGGGATGAGCATTTGCCTTTGGTGGAATTCTCGACAATAATAGTTATCATACTAGTATCGGGATGCCACCTTACGAAATGCTTTATGGGCGTAGGTGTCGAACACCCATTTGTTGGGGAGAAGTGGGTCAAAGAGAGATCGGGAGTACCGATTTGGTTTTAGAGACCAATAGCAAGATCGATTTGATTCGGGAACATTTGAAGAAGGCTCAAGATAGGTAAAAGTCGTATGCCGATAGACGTAGGCGATTGATTGAGTTCCAAGAAGGCGATATGGTGATGCTTAAGGTTTCGCCATGGAAGGGTATTATTCAATTTCGAAAACGGGGAAAGTTAGCTCCTCGGTTTATTGGGCCGTTCAAGGTTTTAGCTCGTGTTGGTGAAGTTGCATATCGATTGGAATTACCCGAAGAACTTGCGGGGATCCATAATAGATTTCATGTTTCCCACCTCCGTAAGTGTCTTGCAGATGATTCCTCATGGATGCCTTTAGACGAGATCGAGCTAAACAACAAGTTAGAATATGTCGAGGAACCGATTGCTATCCTTGACGAGAAGGTGAAAATGTTGAGGAATAAAGAGGTGAGAACTTTCAAGGTTCAATGGCGGCGAAGTAAAGGTTTCGAGTTCACTTGGGAGCCCGAAGAGTTCGTGTTAGTTTATCTTCCCTCGTGTCATGCGGCTTGGATTGCGAGGACGCAATCTGAATAAGTGGGGGAGAGTTGTAAGACCCGAGTATTTGTAGTGTATATAAGTGTAATGTTCGATACTTGAAACGGGATTTTGGTTATATATTTAAAAGCAAGAAAGAAGCTGAACTGGAGGTGTCGCGCGCCGCGCGGCCTGGTGGCGCGCCGCGCCATCTGTCTGCGACAGATTCTCCTCTTCTTTTAAAATAGATATTTTGAGGGCATTTTGGTCAAAACACATTGGAGCGCGAATTTAATGCCTTGGATCAGTTTTGGAGCTTCATTCACTCCATTCCCAACAACCTTATCTTCTCCAATTAAACTCTAGAGAGAGAGTGCAATCCTTGAGAGAGAAAGCTCCATTAAAGGGTGAAAGAGGTTAAATCGGGTCTTGGTCCAAGTTATAAAGTCGTTCAACTAGTCGATAGCTACGTGGTGATTGTGTTGGTAATTTATAAAACCCGATTTCTTACTTTAATTGCTTTAAGGGTTAGGGTTTGGGCTAGTGATGAACCAAAGACCCATTTTGTTAGTATTTTGGGGATTTTGGGTGAATATGGGTTATGAAGGCTCATTGATGACTAACCTAGGGTTTGAATGTGTTAATTGGACTTTTGAGTCTTAAATTTGGTTAGTTAGTTGCTAGAACACTTTAATAATATGTAAATGGGTGTTATTGGGTATGGATGACCCAAATGGGTGTGTTGACCTTGAAATGGGTCAAATGAGTCTTTAATGACCTAACTGGCCTAGCAAGTATGAAAACGAGTTAGCCTTGCAACCTAAATGTGTTTTAAACCCATCTTGACGAATGATTAGGGTTTTGGTGTGTGTTGACCCAATTTAGGGTTAAGGGTGCAAATGGGTTGAAATTGCACCTTGGGTCAAAATGGCTTAGAATGGTGAAAAGGGTTTGGTTGACTGACTTGAGTTTGTGTTTGATGATGTGTATTATATGATAGGTACATTACTTTGAGGTCTTGCAAGCTCGGGTATCTTTTCACAAGACTTTGAGGTGAGTGGAATAATTATATGCGTATGTACATAATGTGTCTATTTGTTGTAGCGTGAAATGTGTAGTGTCGAGGTGCTAAGACACCATGTTTCACGTGAAGAGTGTAGCATCGAGGTGTTAAGATGCCACTCGGGTGTAGCATCGAGGTGTTAAGATGCCACCTAGGAGTGTAGTGTCGAGGTGTTAAGACGCCACTCCGTAAATTAATGAGTGATGCATCGAGGTGTTAAGATGCCACTCGGGGTGATGTGCCGAGGTGTTAAGGTGCCACCCTAGGGGTTAGTGGTGCGAGGTGTTAAGTGCCCTAACCGATGTTGTGAACACCGATGGCGTTTTCGCGAGCGTCGTTCCCTTGTACTATTGGTTAACCATGGTTATTTGTGTTGTAAGCATATTATATTATTCGAGTTATATTCATATGCGGTTGTTATGCTAGCTTGTAGTATTGGAGATTTATAGCTTGTTATCGTGACGATAAGCTAAATGTGTATGCTAGCGTGTTTGCGGGTTGGTGTGTAAGTGTATGCAAGTAGGTATAATTATATATGTATTCGTATAATTATTGCATTCACTAAGCTTTGCTTACCCTCTCGTTGTTTACCATTTTATAGGTTCGGTTTTGGACAAGGGTAAGGGCATCGTTTTGGACTAGAGATCCCGCTTGATGCTAGGGGACGCTTTTGGCTTTAGTAGCTCTTGGAGTTTGACCGATAGTTGGGTAGTTTAATCCGAAACACCATGCTCATTGCGTAGTTTGGAACTTAAACTTTTTGGTGGTTGAAACTCTTAACTTGTACTAAACTTGTAATTTGGGTCGTGTGGGCCCCGCTTGTAAAATATTGATTTTATGTTTGAAACAGGTTAGTTTTACATATTTGGATGTATGGTAAAAAGCGTTTCGTCTAAAAGTGTCGGGAACTAGTCAATCTTTTTCGCATTTAAAAACTTTCCGGACAGTCCACTTTGGCGCGCCGCGCCCCTACCTGGCGCGCCGCGCGGGTATGCTGCACAGAATTTTTTTTTTATTTTGTATTTTCGCGTGGTTTGGTCGAGGGTTGGTTTGGGTTGTTACATGGAAGGAAGGTGATGATAAAATGAATATATGATAATGATGATGATACATGATAATTGATGATTAAGAAGATCATTAAAAATAAACGGGTTAAAAACTTTCCAGTTGGGTTTAATTTAGATATGGACAAATGGAGGAATGGTTTGTGGTATTATCAGGTTAGCGGGAGGTCGCGGGTTCAAACCCCGACTTGGGCATTTTTTTTAGGGTTACTCCTTTGAGGTAGCTAGTTATCTATTCATTTGTTTATAAATATTATTATTATTATTATTATTATTATTATTATTATTATTATTATTATTATTATTATTATTATTATTATTATTATTATTATTATTATTATTATTATTATTATTATTATTATCATTTTTAATGTAAGTAGTATAATTGTTGAAACTAATTTTTATCAAAATTATCATTTTTATTATTAGAATTATCATTATTATTATTATTATTAGAATTATCAATATTTTTATCATTATTATTTTTATTATTATTTTTATTTCTAACACTAATATTATTTTTTTTTTAATCATTTTTACTAGTAATATTAATATATCAAATAAAGATTTTCTATATAAAAATATATTATTTACATAAAACATAACTATACTAATATGTTTGTAATACATATTAATTATCTATTTAATGTATATATATAAATAAATATAGTTAATTTAGTTATTAATGAAACGTACAAATTACTAAAATAACAATTATTAATAATACCTAAATTTGTTCGATTACCATTATATGTGTTAATATACATATAAATGATATAGATTCGTGAATCCGAGGCCAACCCTGCATTGTTCAATTCCGTTGTATGAATATTTTTACTACAAAATATCGTATGGTGACTTTCATTTGCTCCCTTTTAATTGCTTTTGCAATATATATTTTTGGGCTGAGAATACATGCGCTGTTTTTATAACCGTTTGATGAAATAGACATAAGTACTTAAAATATATTCTACGTTGAGTTGTACCACCTTGCATATCTTCCCTAATAGCTTGGTAACTAATATTTACATGTTGGAAGAACATGTAAGCGCGAATCCTATTGATAGATCTATCGGGTTTGACCACCCCAACCGGGCTAGTCGTTCTAGTATCGTAAACGGTTGCATAGTACTTCGTTTTTACTACACTTGGTACAGTAAAATACTTTTAAAATAAAGGGAATATGCCACATAAGATTTCATAATAAAGGGAATATGCCACATTAAATGTTAAGTATAGTTACCGAAGCGCTCAACAACTTATAAAATACTTTTATACACTTGCGAGTGTACATATAATTATAAACGGAAATCTTATGGTCTATTAATATATTGAAATGATTGTTATGATAAACCTATAAACTCACCAACCTTTTGGTTGACACTTTTAAGCATGTTTATTCTCAGGTATGAAAGAAATCTTTCGCTGTGCATTTGCTCATATTACATGGAGTCATTCATGGTATATTTAAGTCAGTACCTCGCAATGGAACCAAATGTTGAAGACTTCGTCCAGGAGGATTATGATGGGTCATCACAGTTGGTATCAGAGCGGTAGTCGTAGCGAACCAGGTCTTGCATTAGTGTGTCTAACTAGTAGTTGTTAAGATGCATTAGTGAGTCTGGACTTCGACCGTGTCTGCATGTAAAAAGTTTTGCTTATCATTTCGTATCGAAAATTACCTGCTTATCATGCTTAGGGAATTACCTGCTTATCATTTTTAGTCTAGACACGTTTTACTGCATTGACTGCATAAATAGTGTATAGACAAAATGAAATGTCCCGTTCTTATTGATTAAAAACGTTCCATATTAATTGATTTCGTTGCGAGGTTTTGACCTCTATATGAGACGTTTTTCAAAGACTGCATTCATTTTTAAACAAACCATAACCTTTATTTCATCAATAAAGGTTTAAAAAGCTTTACGTAGATTATCAAATAATGATAATCTAAAATATCCTGTTTACACACGACCATTACATAATGATTTACAATACAAATATGTTACAACAAAATAAGTTTCTTGAATGCAGTTTTTACACAATATCATACAAGCATGGACTCCAAATCTTGTCCTTATTTAAGTATGCGACAGCGGAAGCTCTTAATAATCACCTGAGAATAAACATGCTTAAAACGTCAACAAAAATGTTGGTGAGTTATAGGTTTAACCTATATATATCAAATCGTAACAATAGACCACAAGATTTCATATTTCAATACACATCCCATACATAGAGATAAAAATCATTCATATGGTGAACACCTGGTAACCGACAATAACAAGATGCATATATAAGAATATCCCCATCATTCCGGGACACCCTTCGGATATGATATAAATTTCGAAGTACTAAAGCATCCGGTACTTTGGATGGGGTTTGTTAGGCCCAATAGATCTATCTTTAGGATTCGCGTCAATTAGGGTGTCTGTTCCCTAATTCTTAGATTACCAGACTTAATAAAAAGGGGCATATTCGATTTCGATAATTCAACCATAGAATGTAGTTTCACGTACTTGTGTCTATTTTGTAAATCATTTATAAAACCTGCATGTATTCTCATCCCAAAAATATTAGATTTTAAAAGTGGGACTATAACTCACTTTCACAGATTTTTACTTCGTCGGGAAGTAAGACTTGGCCACTGGTTGATTCACGAACCTATAACAATATATACATATATATCAAAGTATGTTCAAAATATATTTACAACACTTTTAATATATTTTGATGTTTTAAGTTTATTAAGTCAGCTGTCCTCGTTAGTAACCTACAACTAGTTGTCCACAGTTAGATGTACAGAAATAAATCGATAAATATTATCTTGAATCAATCCACGACCCAGTGTATACGTATCTCAGTATTGATCACAACTCAAACTATATATATTTTGGAATCAACCTCAACCCTGTATAGCTAACTCCAACATTCACATATAGAGTGTCTATGGTTGTTCCGAAATATATATAGATGTGTCGACATGATAGGTCGAAACATTGTATACGTGTCTATGGTATCTCAAGATTACATAATATATAATACAAGTTGATTAAGTTATGGTTGGAATAAATTTGTTACCAATTTTCACGTAGCTAAAATGAGAAAAATTATCCAATCTTGTTTTACCCATAACTTCTTCATTTTAAATCCGTTTTGAGTGAATCAAATTGCTATGGTTTCATATTGAACTCTATTTTATGAATCTAAACAAAAAAGTATAGGTTTCTAGTCGGAAAAATAAGTTACAAGTCGTTTTTGTAAAGGTAGTCATTTCAGTCGAAAGAACGACGTCTAGATGACCATTTTAGAAAACATACTTCCACTTTGAGTTTAACCATAATTTTTGGATATAGTTTCATGTTCATAATAAAAATCATTTTCTCAGAATAACAACTTTTAAATCAAAGTTTATCATAGTTTTTAATTAACTAACCCAAAACAGCCCGCGGTGTTACTACGACGGCGTAAATCCGGTTTTACGGTGTTTTTCGTGTTTCCAGGTTTTAAATCATTAAGTTAGAATATCATATAGATATAGAACATGTGTTTAGTTGATTTTAAAAGTCAAGTTAGAAGGATTAACTTTTGTTTGCGAACAAGTTTAGAATTAACTAAACTATGTTCTAGTGATTACAAGTTTAAACCTTCGAATAAGATAGCTTTATATGTATGAATCGAATGATGTTATGAACATCATTACTACCTTAATTTCCTTGGATAAACCTACTGGAAAAGAGAAAAATAGATCTAGCTTCAATGGATCCTTGGATGGCTCGAAGTTCTTGAAGCAGAATCATGACACGAAAACAAGTTCAAGTAAGATCATCACTTGAAATAAGATTGTTATAGTTATAGAAATTGAACCAAAGTTTGAATATGATTATTACCTTGTATTAGAATGATAACCTACTGTAAGAAACAAAGATTTCTTGAGGTTGGATGATCACCTTACAAGATTGGAAGTGAGCTAGCAAACTTGAAAGTATTCTTGATTTTATGAAACTAGAACTTTTGGAATTTATGAAGAACACTTAGAACTTGAAGATAGAACTTGAGAGAGATCAATTAGATGAAGAAAATTGAAGAATGAAAGTGTTTGTAGGTGTTTTTGGTCGTTGGTGTATGGATTAGATATAAAGGATATGTTATTTTGTTTTCATGTAAATAAGTCATGAATGATTACTCATATTTTTGTAATTTTATGAGATATTTCATGCTAGTTGCCAAATGATGGTTCCCACATGTGTTAGGTGACTCACATGGGCTGCTAAGAGCTGATCATTGGAGTGTATATACCAATAGTACATACATCTAAAAGCTGTGTATTGTACGAGTACGAATACGGGTGCATACGAGTAGAATTGTTGATGAAACTGAACGAGAATGTAATTGTAAGAATTTTTGTTAAGTAGAAGTATTTTGATAAGTGTATTGAAGTCTTTCAAAAGTGTATAAATACATATTAACTGAGTCGTTAAGTCATCGTTAGTCGTTACATGTAAGTGTTGTTTTGAAACCTTTAGGTTAACGATCTTGTTAAATGTTGTTAACCCAATGTTTATAATATCAAAAGAGATTTTAAATTATTATATTATCATGATATTATGATGTACGAATATCTCTTAATATGATATATATACATTAAATGTCGTTACAACGATAAACGTTACATATATGTCTCGTTTCAAAATCATTAAGTTAGTAGTCTTGTTTTTACATATGTAGTTCATTGTTAATATAATTAATGATATGTTTACTTATCATAATATCATGTTAACTATATATATAACCATATATATGTCATCATATAGTTTTTTTACAAGTTTTAACGTTCGTGAATCACCGGTCAACTTGGGTGGTCAATTGTCTATATGAAACCTATTTCAATTAATCAAGTCTTAACAAGTTTGATTGCTTAACATGTTGGAAACATTTAATCATGTAAACATCAATCTCAATTAATATATATAAACATGGAAAAGTTCGGGTCACTACAGTACCTACCCGTTAAATAAATTTCGTCCCGAAATTTTAAGCTGTTGAAGGTGTTGACGAATCTTCTGGAAATAGATGCGGGTATTTCTTCTTCATCTGATCTTCACGCTCCCAGGTGAACTCGGGTCCTCTACGAGCATTCCATCGAACCTTAAAAATTGGTATCTTGTTTTGCTTAAGTCTTTTAACCTCACGATCCATTATTTCGACGGGTTCTTCGATGAATTGGAGTTTTTCGTTGATTTGGATTTCATCTAACGGAATAGTGAGATCTTCTTTAGCAAAACATTTATTCAAATTCGAGACGTGGAAAGTGTTATGTACAGCCGCGAGTTGTTGAGGTAACTCAAGTCGGTAAGCTACTGGTCCGACACGATCAATAATCTTGAATGGTCCAATATACCTTGGATTTAATTTCCCTCGTTTACCAAATCGAACAACGCCTTTCCAAGGTGCAACTTTAAGCATGACCATCTCTCCAATTTCAAATTCTATATCTTTTCTTTTAATGTCAGCGTAGCTCTTTTGTCGACTTTGGGCGGTTTTCAACCGTTGTTGAATTTGGATGATCTTCTCGGTAGTTTCTTGTATAATCTCCGGACCCGTAATCTGTCTATCCCCCACTTCACTCCAACAAATCGGAGACCTGCACTTTCTACCATAAAGTGCTTCAAACGGCGCCATCTCAATGCTTGAATGGTAGCTGTTGTTGTAGGAAAATTCTGCTAACGGTAGATGTCGATCCCAACTGTTTCCGAAATCAATAACACATGCTCGTAGCATGTCTTCAAGCGTTTGTATCGTCCTTTCGCTCTGCCCATCAGTTTGTGGATGATAGGCAGTACTCATGTCTAGACGAGTTCCTAATGCTTGCTGTAATGTCTGCCAGAATCTTGAAATAAATCTGCCATCCCTATCAGAGATAATAGAGATTGGTATTCCATGTCTGGAGACGACTTCCTTCAAATACAGTCGTGCTAACTTCTCCATCTTGTCATCTTCTCTTATTGGTAGGAAGTGTGCTGATTTGGTGAGACGATCAACTATTACCCAAATAGTATCAAAACCACTTGCAGTCCTTGGCAATTTAGTGATGAAATCCATGGTAATGTTTTCCCATTTCCATTCCGGGATTTCGGGTTGTTGAAGTAGACCTGATGGTTTCTGATGCTCAGCTTTAACCTTAGAACACGTCAAACATTCTCCTACGTATTTAGCAACATCGGCTTTCATACCCGGCCACCAAAAATGTTTCTTGAGATCCTTGTACATCTTCCCCGTTCCAGGATGTATTGAGTATCTGGTTTTATGAGCTTCTCTAAGTACCATTTCTCTCATATCTCCAAATTTTGGTACCCAAATCCTTTCAGCCCTATATCGGGTTCCGTCTTCCCGAATATTAAGATGCTTCTCCGATCCTTTGGGTATTTCATCCTTTAAATTTCCCTCTTTTAAAACTCCTTGTTGCGCCTCCTTTATTTGAGTAGTAATGTTATTATGAATCATTATATTCATAGATTTTACTCGAATGGGTTCTCTGTCCTTCCTGCTCAAGGCATCGGCTACCACATTTGCCTTCCCCGGGTGGTAACGAATCTCAAAATCGTAATCATTCAATAATTCAATCCACCTACGCTGCCTCATATTCAGTTGTTTCTGATTAAATATGTGTTGAAGACTTTTGTGGTCGGTATATATAATACTTTTGACCCCATATAAGTAGTGCCTCCAAGTCTTTAATGCAAAAACAACCGCGCCTAATTCCAAATCATGCGTCGTATAATTTTGTTCGTGAATCTTCAATTGTCTAGACGCATAAGCAATCACCTTCGTTCGTTGCATTAATACACAACCGAGACCTTGCTTTGATGCGTCACAATAAATCACAAAATCATCATTCCCTTCAGGCAATGACAATATAGGTGCCGTAGTTAGCTTTTTCTTCAATAACTGAAACGCTTTCTCTTGTTCATCATTCCATTCAAATTTCTTCCCTTTATGCGTTAATGCAGTCAAGGGTTTTGCTATTCTGGAAAAGTCTTGGATGAACCTTCTGTAGTAACCAGCTAGTCCTAAAAACTGGCGTATGTGTTTCGGAGTTTTCGGGGTTTCCCACTTTTCAACAGTTTCTATCTTTGCCGGATCCACCTTAATACCTTCTTTGTTCACTATGTGACCGAGGAATTGAACTTCTTCCAACCAAAATGCACACTTTGAAAACTTAGCGTACAATTCTTCCTTCCTCAATACTTCTAACACCTTTCTCAAATGTTCACCGTGTTCTTGGTCATTCTTTGAGTAAATAAGTATGTCATCAATGAAAACAATGACAAACTTGTCAAGGTATGGTCCACACACTCGGTTCATAAGGTCCATGAACACAGCTGGTGCATTAGTTAAACCAAACGGCATGACCATAAACTCGTAATGACCGTAACGTGTTCTGAAAGCAGTCTTTGGAATATCATCTTCTTTCACCCGCATTTGATGATACCCGGAACGTAAGTCAATCTTTGAATAAACAGACGAGCCTTGTAGTTGATCAAATAAGTCGTCGATTCTCGGTAGTGGGTAGCGGTTCTTGATGGTAAGTTTGTTCAACTCTCGGTAGTCGATACACAACCTGAATGTACCATCTTTCTTCTTGACAAACAAAACAGGAGCTCCCCACGGTGATGTGCTTGGTCGAATGAAACCACGCTCTAAAAGTTCTTGTAATTGGCTTTGCAGTTCTTTCATCTCGCTGGGTGCGAGTCTGTAAGGAGCACGAGCTATTGGTGCAGCTCCTGGTACAAGATCTATTTGAAATTCAACGGATCGATGTGGGGGTAATCCCGGTAATTCTTTCGGAAATACATCGGGAAATTCTTTTGCAATGGGAACATCATTGATGCTCTTTTCTTCAGTTTGTACTTTCTCGACGTGTGCTAGAACAGCATAGCAACCTTTTCTTATTAGTTTTTGTGCCTTCAAATTACTAATAAGATGTAGCTTCGTGTTGCCCTTTTCTCCGTACACCATTAAGGGTTTTCCTTTTTCTCGTATAATGCGAATTGCATTTTTGTAACAAACGATCTCCGCTTTCACTTCTTTCAACCAGTCCATACCGATTATCACATCAAAACTCCCTAACTCTACTGGTATCAAATCAATCTTAAATGTTTCGCTAACCAGTTTAATTTCTCGATTCCGACATATATTATCTGCTGAAATTAATTTACCATTTGCTAATTCGAGTAAAAATTTACTATCCAAAGGCGTCAATGGACAACTTAATTTAGCACAAAAATCTCTACTCATATAGCTTCTATCCGCACCCGAATCAAATAAAACGTAAGCAGATTTATTGTCAATAAGAAACGTACCCGTAACAAGCTCCGGGTCTTCCTGTGCCTCTACCGCATTAATATTGAAAACTCTTCCACGGCCTTGTCCATTCGTGTTCTCCTGGTTCGGGCAATTTCTAATAATGTGGCCTGGTTTTCCACATTTATAACAAACTACATTGGCATAACTTGCTCCGACACTACTTGCTCCCCCATTACTCGTTCCGACACCATTTGTTCCTTTCGTTCTATTAACGCCTGGTCCGTAGACCTCACACTTCGCCGCGCTATGACCATTTCTTTTACATTTGTTGCAAAATTTGGTGCAGAACCCCGAGTGATTCTTTTCACACCTTTGGCATAGTTGCTTCTGATTGTTGTTGTTGTTGCGGTTATTATTGTTGTTGGGATGATTGTTGTAGTTGCTGTTATTGTTGTTGTTGTTGTTGGGCCGTTTGTTGTAGTTGCGATTGATGTTGCGATTGTTGGGATAATTGTTGCGATTATTGTTGTAATTGCTGTTGTTGTTGTATTGGTGATTCTTATCACCGTTTTCCTCCCACTTTCTTTTGACTTGCTTCACATTGGCCTCTTCAGCAGTCTGTTCTTTAATTCTTTCTTCAATCTGATTCACTAGTTTGTGAGCCATTCTACATGCCTGTTGTATGGAGGCGGGCTCGTGTGAACTTATATCTTCTTGGATTCTTTCCGGTAATCCTTTCACAAACGCGTCGATCTTCTCTTCCTCATCTTCGAATGCTCCCGGACACAATAGGCACAATTCTGTGAATCGTCTTTCGTACGTGGTAATATCAAATCCTTGGGTTCGTAACCCTCTAAGTTCTGTCTTGAGCTTATTGACCTCGGTTCTGGGACGGTACTTCTCGTTCATCAAGTGCTTGAATGCTGACCACGGTAGTGCGTACGCATCATCTTGTCCCACTTGCTCTAGATAGGTATTCCACCATGTTAACGCAGAACCTGTGAAGGTATGCGTAGCGTACTTCACTTTGTCCTCTTCAGTACACTTACTTATGGCAAACACCGATTCAACCTTCTCGGTCCACCGTTTCAATCCGATCGGTCCTTCGGTTCCATCAAATTCCAAAGGTTTGCAGGCAGTGAATTCTTTGTAGGTGCATCCTACACGATTTCCTGTACTGCTAGATCCAAGGTTATTGTTGGTATGTAGCGCAGCCTGTACTGCGGCTATGTTTGAAGCTAGAAAAGTACGGAATTCCTCTTCATTCATATTCACGGTGTGTCGAGTAGTCGGTGCCATTTCCTTCAAAATAGTTAAATGGAACAAGTTAATCATACAGAATATTAAGAGTAGTTAATAGTATTTCGTAGCATAATATGAACTCATTTATAAAAGCTTTTTCTTCATATTAGCGTTTTATAAGTTTAAATTCGGGTAGTACCTACCCGTTAAGTTCATACTTAGTAGCTAATATACAATTCAACTACTACAATTCTATATGAAAAACTGATTGTAATAATATTTCGCGTTCAAACTTTTATACAATATTTTACAAACTTACAATACCGCTTATTTTACATAAAGCATGAAATATAGCACACAATAACTTTGATACAAGATAGTTGTGAAGACAATTCTAGCTAGTACACAAGTCGTTCAGCAAAGGCAATAAAGACACGTAATTCATACGTCCAGAAACAAGTCATGCATTCTGGTTTTACTAGGACTACTTCCCATCCTTGGTCTTGTGCAACATAACCGTTATGGCCGTTGATAAGACAGCGTGTTGTAACGTCATCAAAGGGACGAGGGTTACGTAATGTCCAACAGTCCCGTAATAATCTAAAAACCTCATTTCTTACCCCAATTACCGACTCCGTCACTTGTGGAAACGTTTTGTTTAATAGTTGTAGCCCGATGTTCTTGTTCTCACTTTGGTGAGAAGCGAACATTACTAATCCGTAAGCATAACATGCTTCTTTATGTTGCATGTTAGCCGCTTTTTCTAAATCACGAAGTCCAATATTCGGATATATTGAGTCAAAATAATTTCTTAACCCGTTGCGTAAAATAGCATTTGGGTTCCCCGCAATATATGCGTCAAAGTAAACACATCGTAACTTATGGGTTTCCCAATGTGATATCCCCCATCTTTCAAACGAAAGTCTCTTATAAACCAAGACATTCTTGGAACGTTCTTCGAATGTCTTACAAACTGATCTCGCCTTAAATAGTTGTGCCGAGGAATTCTGGCCGACTCTAGACAAGATTTCATCAATCATGTCTCCGGGTAGGTCTCTTAAAATATTAGGTTGTCTATCCATTTTGTGTTTTTAAACTGTAAAATAGACAAGAGTTAGATTCATAAAAAAAATACTTATTAATACAAGCAATTTTTACATATATCATAAAGCATAAGAACACTATATTACATATATTACACCACACGAATACAACTATCTTATTCCGACTCGCTCGTTTCTTCTTCTTCGGTTTTGGTTCGTTTTGCCAAGTTTCTAGGGATATATGATGTTCCCCTAATACGAGCCGTCGTTGTCCACATTGGTTTAGAAAAACCTGGTGGTTTAGAGGTTCCCGGGTCATTGTTACAACTTAAGGACTTCGGGCGTTGACGATACATATAAAGTTCATCGGGGTTGGAATTAGATTTCTCTATTTTTATGCCCTTTCCCTTATTATTTTCTTTTGCCTTTTTAAATTCAGTTGGGGTAATTTCTATAACATCATCGGAATTCTCGTCGGAATCCGATTCATCGGAGAATTGGTAATCCTCCCAATATTTTGCTTCCTTGGCGGAAACACCATTGACCATAATTAACTTTGGTCGGTTGGTTGAGGATTTTCTTTTACTTAACCGTTTTATTATTTCCCCCACCGGTTCTATTTCTTCATCCGGTTCCGATTCTTCTTCCGGTTCCGATTCTTCTTCCGGTTCCGACTCTTCTTCCGGTTCCTCTTCGGGAACTTGTGAATCAGTCCACAAATCATTCCAATTTACATTTGACTCTTCATTATTATTAGGTGAGTCAATGGGACTTGTTCTAGAGGTAGACATCTATCACATAATATCAAACACGTTAAGAGATTAATATATCACATAATATTCATATGTTAAAAATATATAGTTTCCAACAAAAATGTTAAGCAATCATTTTTAAAGAAAACACGGTCGAAGTCCAGACTCACTAATGCATCCTAACAAACTCGATAAGACACACTAATGCAAATTTTCTGGTTCTCTAAGACAAACGCTCGGATACCAACTGAAATGTCCCGTTCTTATTGATTAAAAACGTTCCATATTAATTGATTTCGTTGCGAGGTTTTGACCTCTATATGAGACGTTTTTCAAAGACTGCATTCATTTTTAAACAAACCATAACCTTTATTTCATCAATAAAGGTTTAAAAAGCTTTACGTAGATTATCAAATAATGATAATCTAAAATATCCTGTTTACACACGACCATTACATAATGATTTACAATACAAATATGTTACAACAAAATAAGTTTCTTGAATGCAGTTTTTACACAATATCATACAAGCATGGACTCCAAATCTTGTCCTTATTTAAGTATGCGATAGCGGAAGCTCTTAATAATCACCTGAGAATAAACATGCTTAAAACGTCAACAAAAATGTTGGTGAGTTATAGGTTTAACCTATATATATCAAATCGTAACAATAGACCACAAGATTTCATATTTCAATACACATCCCATACATAGAGATAAAAATCATTCATATGGTGAACACCTGGTAACCGACAATAACAAGATGCATATATAAGAATATCCCCATCATTCCGGGACACCCTTCGGATATGATATAAATTTCGAAGTACTAAAGCATCCGGTACTTTGGATGGGGTTTGTTAGGCCCAATAGATCTATCTTTAGGATTCGCGTCAATTAGGGTGTCTGTTCCCTAATTCTTAGATTACCAGACTTAATAAAAAGGGGCATATTCGATTTCGATAATTCAACCATAGAATGTAGTTTCACGTACTTGTGTCTATTTTGTAAATCATTTATAAAACCTGCATGTATTCTCATCCCAAAAATATTAGATTTTAAAAGTGGGACTATAACTCACTTTCACAGATTTTTACTTCGTCGGGAAGTAAGACTTGGCCACTGGTTGATTCACGAACCTATAACAATATATACATATATATCAAAGTATGTTCAAAATATATTTACAACACTTTTAATATATTTTGATGTTTTAAGTTTATTAAGTCAGCTGTCCTCGTTAGTAACCTACAACTAGTTGTCCACAGTTAGATGTACAGAAATAAATCGATAAATATTATCTTGAATCAATCCACGACCCAGTGTATACGTATCTCAGTATTGATCACAACTCAAACTATATATATTTTGGAATCAACCTCAACCCTGTATAGCTAACTCCAACATTCACATATAGAGTGTCTATGGTTGTTCCGAAATATATATAGATGTGTCGACATGATAGGTCGAAACATTGTATACGTGTCTATGGTATCTCAAGATTACATAATATATAATACAAGTTGATTAAGTTATGGTTGGAATAAATTTGTTACCAATTTTCACGTAGCTAAAATGAGAAAAATTATCCAATCTTGTTTTACCCATAACTTCTTCATTTTAAATCCGTTTTGAGTGAATCAAATTGCTATGGTTTCATATTGAACTCTATTTTATGAATCTAAACAAAAAAGTATAGGTTTCTAGTCGGAAAAATAAGTTACAAGTCGTTTTTGTAAAGGTAGTTATTTCAGTCGAAAGAACGACGTCTAGATGACCATTTTAGAAAACATACTTCCACTTTGAGTTTAACCATAATTTTTGGATATAGTTTCATGTTCATAATAAAAATCATTTTCTCAGAATAACAACTTTTAAATCAAAGTTTATCATAGTTTTTAATTAACTAACCCAAAACAGCCCGCGGTGTTACTACGACGGCGTAAATCCGGTTTTACGGTGTTTTTCGTGTTTCCAGGTTTTAAATCATTAAGTTAGAATATCATATAGATATAGAACATGTGTTTAGTTGATTTTAAAAGTCAAGTTAGAAGGATTAACTTTTGTTTGCGAACAAGTTTAGAATTAACTAAACTATGTTCTAGTGATTACAAGTTTAAACCTTCGAATAAGATAGCTTTATATGTATGAATCGAATGATGTTATGAACATCATTACTACCTTAATTTCCTTGGATAAACCTACTGGAAAAGAGAAAAATAGATCTAGCTTCAATGGATCCTTGGATGGCTCGAAGTTCTTGAAGCAGAATCATGACACGAAAACAAGTTCAAGTAAGATCATCACTTGAAATAAGATTGTTATAGTTATAGAAATTGAACCAAAGTTTGAATATGATTATTACCTTGTATTAGAATGATAACCTACTGTAAGAAACAAAGATTTCTTGAGGTTGGATGATCACCTTACAAGATTGGAAGTGAGCTAGCAAACTTGAAAGTATTCTTGATTTTATGAAACTAGAACTTTTGGAATTTATGAAGAACACTTAGAACTTGAAGATAGAACTTGAGAGAGATCAATTAGATGAAGAAAATTGAAGAATGAAAGTGTTTGTAGGTGTTTTTGGTCGTTGGTGTATGGATTAGATATAAAGGATATGTTATTTTGTTTTCATGTAAATAAGTCATGAATGATTACTCATATTTTTGTAATTTTATGAGATATTTCATGCTAGTTGCCAAATGATGGTTCCCACATGTGTTAGGTGACTCACATGGGCTGCTAAGAGCTGATCATTGGAGTGTATATACCAATAGTACATACATCTAAAAGCTGTGTATTGTACGAGTACGAATACGGGTGCATACGAGTAGAATTGTTGATGAAACTGAACGAGAATGTAATTGTAAGCATTTTTGTTAAGTAGAAGTATTTTGATAAGTGTATTGAAGTCTTTCAAAAGTGTATAAATACATATTAAAACACTACATGTATATACATTTTAACTGAGTCGTTAAGTCATCGTTAGTCGTTACATGTAAGTGTTGTTTTGAAACCTTTAGGTTAACGATCTTGTTAAATGTTGTTAACCCAATGTTTATAATATCAAAAGAGATTTTAAATTATTATATTATCATGATATTATGATGTACGAATATCTCTTAATATGATATATATACATTAAATGTCGTTACAACGATAAACGTTACATATATGTCTCGTTTCAAAATCATTAAGTTAGTAGTCTTGTTTTTACATATGTAGTTCATTGTTAATATAATTAATGATATGTTTACTTATCATAATATCATGTTAACTATATATATAACCATATATATGTCATCATATAGTTTTTTTACAAGTTTTAACGTTCGTGAATCACCGGTCAACTTGGGTGGTCAATTGTCTATATGAAACCTATTTCAATTAATCAAGTCTTAACAAGTTTGATTGCTTAACATGTTGGAAACATTTAATCATGTAAACATCAATCTCAATTAATATATATAAACATGGAAAAGTTCGGGTCACTACACAAAATTCATATCTTAGCGTATCTGTTACTGTAAACTTTGCCTGACATATTCCATAAACTCCTCCGTAATCTACGAAATCTTTTGCTCTATATATATATATATATATATATATATATATATATATATATATATATATATATATATATATATATATATATATATTCTATGTAATTAGAATACCACTCGATAGCCGGAAAATCATTTCATATCGAAAACTCTTTACCTAACCGTACAAGATGGAACTCGTAACTAGTTCCAATTCCTTAAATTCTGACAACTATTCCAACATGGATGTTTACCTAAGCTTCAAAAGCAGCGTCAACAGAATGAATCAACCAATCAGCCATCCCCAATTCATCTGATGGGTTCGTAGTCTACTTAATCACTGGAGACAAGAAGAAGGTGATCCCTTCCACCCACCTTATTCACCTCTTGGCGATGAACCTAAAGCACATACCGGCAAACCAGTCCGAAACACCATATTCACCCTCATTTCCAGGATATCTCGCAATGATTATATGATATCCTAAATTGTAAACCTTATTCATTCGCTCGTTCCGACCGACAATCATTCCGGAATAATAGAAGAAGTCAACGAACTTCGCGCTCGAGTAATCAATTTGGAGAATATGGTGCAAAATTTACCAGCTTCAGCAACATCACCGGCACCAACCGTACCATCAATAAGAGCACCAGTGCCATCAACAATCCATGCCTCAACATATCATTCTGTACCTCGAGTATAATCATCGTACTACGTATCGTTCTACATCAATTATCTACGTTCTACATGGCGATTATGTAATCTCTGAAGTTTTAAAGATTATGCATTCTAATCCCAACCGAAAACCAAATGAGTTTAATATCATATTAACTCATTAAATCCACGATTTCATCTGAAGAAAATATATATGTAAGTATATTTTCATAACGATTGTAATTAAAAATTCTTTCATACAAACTATTAATGGTGAAAATATTTTAACGGGTAGGTAATATCCGAGGAATATTTAGATTTCACATTAATAAGTTACATTGTATATTCTTCGAATCTGATTCAACGGTCATTTACTATCCTACTCACATCCACAGATATACGAATCCGTTCACCACAGAATAACCATTTCATTCAATTTTATATTTGGATTTTGACTTATCAGAATCCAACAAGTGGCATAATGAAGAAAATATTGGACAAAATAAAATTTGTTAGAAACAAACAAATTAACTATGAGAAAAATTTCGTTAAGAATCCACGCTAACCGTTCCTAGCTAACTGATTACATTTTATTTATCGCAATTTAATTATCGCAATTTATATTCTCATAATTTTATTTATCGTCATTTAATTTCTATTATTTATTTTACGCACTTTAAATATCGGGACACGTATACAAGGTTTTGACATATCATATCGACGCATGTATATATATTATTTGGAATAACCAAAGACACTCTATATGCGGTAATGCGGGAGTTAGCTATACAGGGTTGAGGTTGATTCTACAATCATATATATACTTTGAGTTGTGATCGAGTCTGTGGCATGTACACGAATTCTGTAATTGTATATATGTATAATAATATTCTTGGTACATCCTAATACAATAAGTATACAATACATTTTGATAAATCTAAGACAATACGTACATAATACGTCTTAGTTAATTCTAAGACAATACGTATACAATACGTCTCTGGGTTGATGCAAAGACAATACGTATACGATACGTCGTGGGGTAATTCTAAGATTATATATATATAAGCCGATTATTGGACTATCAACATTGGACAATTAAAAATGAATTAAAATACTGATTATAACATATGAAACTAAACAATTCTTCAAGTTTGCCACTTGATTTCATCTTAAACATCCTTTGTATCTTGACGATCATAATCAGCGTTTAATCATCTAAAAACCTTCGATATTCTCGGTTTGATAACTGATGATCCAGATCCGTTAACTTTGAAAATGCTGATGAAGCAGCATGTTGTAGACGACCTAAATGGCCAAAAGTTTGATAATAAAGAATGGAATGTTGGGAACGCTCGATAGAAAATTTGGTACTGAAAAACGGTTTGAGCTAACCATGAAGGAGACTAAGGACAAATACAAGGACCAAACCCTCTATTCAAAGAATCCAGGTAATTCTGAATCCAATGAAGTCTTCAACGAATATCTTGCTCCTTATTCATATTAAAATCTTGCGGAAAGTCTTTCTTCATCAACCTTCGAACTTAGAAATTCTAAAATATCATCATAAATATTCTCGATATTTCTGAGGATACTTACATAAGTATTCTTGTCCGAAATTATATACCTCTTCGTGCTTTCTGTATTCCATTATATTGGAAACTTCTGTAAAATCTAAGTATAAATTATGAATGAATTCTGGAGAAGTGTTGAGAATTAGAGCATGGGTTAGTATAATATAATGACACTCGGCTAACGTGATTATATTACAGTAAGTTATGCTGGAAGTTCTAATGAAACATGATGATTCACAAACTATACCATCATCATGTTCCATGTTACATAACTCTTTCATTCTGCTTAACTTCTGAACATATCAAGAAAATATATTCTTGATAGTTCTATCCTCAATGATTCTGGTATTTTGACAAATCAAATCGTGCTATTACGTTCTTTCTTGTTTAGAACATTAAGTTCATTCGAAACTCCATACTTACGAATTCTGGACCATTACTGGCTTTACTAGAGGTCGAGAAGAAAATAAAAAGGCAAAGAGCTTTAAAATATAAGAGAGAATATAAAGCCCAATAACAACACGGAGGTTACAAACCGTGGATATTAATACGAATAGCAATATAAAGACACAGTAAAATTAAGAATAGTATCACCCCAAGGTAATAGTAGAAGTAAACAGATTCTTCTGGTGGAAGATTAAAAAGAAGGATGACAGAAATGATAATTAGGAAAATATCAAGGATTAAAACTGGATGAAGCATTTTCACAATCTTTTAGAAGTAAGAATTAAGAAAGAAAGTATAGGAGTGATGAAAATAATGGGACAAAAGGATTTAATTTATAATGAAAATATCAGACGTAGCAATCAAGACAGATGACCACATTTAATTAAAGAGGATCCTAATTTCCTTGATTGCCGAAGAATCAAATCTTATATAGGTTTCGAAGATTTTCTTTAATTTCCTTGAATTCCAGAAATTCAACCAAGACAACGTCAAAAGATTAGACTCACCTTATTTTCTAAATTCAAACGTGATAACGTCAAAAGTTAAGACGAGCTTTATTTTATTGATTCACTCTTTAAGTGATAGCTTCATTCATACGCTTCAATAAATCAAATTGTTTTATCCTTATTACTCAATGGTGATAAAAATTTATTTATCAACCCATAAACGTCAGGAAAACATTCTTATTGTTAACCTTGACCACCTCGATCAAATTTCGGGACGAAATTTCTTTAACGGGTAGGTACTGTGATGACCCGGAAATTTTCGACCAAATTTAAACTCAATCTTTATATGATTTCGACAAGATAAGCAAAGACTGTTAAACTGAGTCTCAAAATTTTTGAGCTGTTTTCATGAATTCATTTAATCTTTGATTATGTCCGATGACTCACGATACGATTACTTGTAAATAAATATGCTTATATATATTTTTATATAATAATATGAATTATTAGGTAATGTAATTGTTAGAATTAGATATATAAAATAATGATAATATATAATAAATATTATTTATATATAAATAAAATATACAGAATATATATTTTGTGATTTCGAAACTATTTAGTAAACGAAGGTAACGCTAAATTGTCATTCGAACGATATTACACGAGTTAAAAAGAAACTTATGTATTTTAAAATAAACGGTGATCCGAAAATGAGTTTTATATATTATAGGCTTACTAAAAATATATTTAGAAACTATTTGTTAAATTTTAAATTTTTTTTTCACTTAGGGTTGGGAGTGAATAATTAATGTAATTTTTATTTAACAGTTAATGACCGAATTTGATACCATAGTGACCAAAATAAATAATGATATTTAATTTAAAAATTTGGAATTTATTCGAAGACTTTTATTCGTCACTAATTTACAACGGAGTGCGATACAGCAGCCGTAAGAAATTGTCGGCAGAAATAATGGCTAGTACCTCCACGTTTATTTTGCTTTTATTATTATATTCATCAATTTGTAAACTTATGTATATAAATATGTATGTTACATATTTATGAAGAAAACCACACACCACCATCTTCCACATTACAAAGCTACTATCGGCCACCAATCACAACCACTGCCACCGCCCTTCAACCATACCACCACAACACCTTCATAAATCACCACTTTCCATCTCCGCTCTCAACCTTGAATCACCACTAAACACCTACAAGCTCGAACTATTTTTTTTCTATTTCTATACGAACCCACAACCACCAACTTCATTATCATTATGCTCCTACTTATGTTCGAACCATCTGCTACAGCCTGCATCGGAAACCAATCACCACTCATTACCTACTATTTTGTTTCTGTTTATATAACCATGAAATACCAAAAACAACCACAAACTGAAACCACCTGGATATGTTTCTTTGCTGTTTCTGTTTCGTCGGATATCACCACAACCAACAATTGCAATGAAACCCATTATTATTTTCTTCCTTCCTGTTCGCACTCAACCTCAAACCGCCACCCTAACCTCACCATCAACCACACCACCCTCCTCCTTCTCCTTACAACCGCCACCACTAGAAACCACCATCAAACCACCAAAACCATACCATCGAGACCCATCTTCATTACCACAACTGCTACTTCTGTTACTGTTTCAAACAACCCAACCCAAACACCCATTAATGGACCATCACCTTCGGTTCTGTACCAACAGTCATGAAAACCACCATAAACTATTATTTGTTACTGCTGCTCCCTCGTTTCTGCAACTATGTAAACGATCTAGATAAAACGCTGAAACATTGAACAAGTTCATAGTTTAATGTTTTAGCAATATTGGATATTATTGATATTATTATAAAAAAAACCTTTATTAACTTTCCCAGACAAAAGATACTGGTGGTGAGACGACCCGACCTAATTTATCTGGACGAAGTCACCAACATCTGGTCCCATTGCGATGATCGACTCCAAATAATGTCTTTAAAATGAGCAAATGCACAGCGAAAGATTTCTTTCATGTAAGACTCTAATATTTATTGTACGGAAGTGTAATTATGCTACGTTGAATGCAGGAAGTATTGTGAAATTAAACGAAGGTCAGAATCTGCCCAGACTGTTGTGCGCGCCGCGCACAATTATGGGTGCTCAGCGCGCACCTTGCCAGCAACAGATTTCAGCCTTTTTCTATTTTGAGTTTAATGAAGGGCAATTTGGTCATTTCACTTGAGGCCGGATCTATGGGCTTTATCAGTTGGTTTGGATCCAACTTTGGATCATTTTCACATCCATTCATCACTCTCATCTTCAAACCCTAGAGAGAGAAGAGTTTTAGAGAGAGGAAGCTTCATTTGCAGAAGAAATAGTTGGATTCTCACCAAAGCTCGGGTTTTTAAAGTTGTTCACCTCGTTCCTAGCTACGTTTTAGTTGTTGTGGTAAGTTCTAACTCCGAATTTAATTGTTTAATTTGATATTCAAAGTTAGGGTTTGAACTTGATTTGTAGAGAAACCCATTTAAAACTCTTAAAGTGAGTTTGTTGATGCTAGTAATCGGGTTTATTGTTATTGTTGGTGGATTTTGGGTTGGCGAACAAATTGGTCTTGTTTATGACTTGTAATTGGGTTTAATCACTAGGTTTAGTGATTATGGAAGTATTGGAACCCTTTTGGTGTGTTTGAAAGACTAATTTTGGAATTGAGTCAAAATTAGGGTTTTTGGGTGATTTTGAGATTGATAAGTGTTAAACACTTAAGTTTGGGTTCTTCTGGCTTATTAGGACCATTTTCACTTGTGATTACTGATTAGTGGTTAGTTTGGACGCGTTTGGTGTTTGTAAGTGCAATTGGTCGAATTTGCACTAAGTGTCGAATTGAGTTGGTTTGTAAATCCACTCTAAGTGTGTTATTGTATTTGTGATAATGGATTAGGTACTTTCCATTGACGTGTTGCGGAATTACTCGGTTGCATTCATCAAGGCGAAAAGGTGAGTGTTAATATCCTATGTGCATATGTATGTGTAGGATGGGTGCGAGTTGGGTGAAGCGGTTCTCGGTCATAGAGATCACTTCACATATAGGTTCATGATGGCTAGGTTTGTACGATCATCTTAATGTTAAGTTGTGAATTTCGGTTAGAGCGGATTCATGGTGACTCGGTTTATACGGTCATCTTATTGTTAAGGTTAAGTGTTTAGCCTTGGGTTATAGGTTCGGGGATATTATATTATCTTATGTTTTGATATTGATGTGTTGTAGCTAGCCCTTCGGGTGTAGCTTGGTAGTGTTGTTCATAACGTTGTGAGTGAACTTACATTGATGTTGTAGCTAGTGGTATCGCAATTGTACGGTAAGCTTAGTTTTGCTTGCTACATGTTCGGATGATCCGGTATGTGTTATTTGATATTGTGTGGCGTGTCCATTTTATGCATATATATGTATGTAGTATATGTAACATCCCACCTTTTTCCGTTTTCTTTTCCGTTATACTAATTTAAACTCCGTTATATGTTTATAACATCTCCCGTTAATACGCGTTTTAAAATATTCCGTTTAGGTATTTTCCGCACCCGACTACAAACTCGAGGGACTAAAATTGACACGGGGCAAACTAGTTGACTAGGTCACCTAGTCTACCCCAATTACCACCATTCAACCATCTCTCACTCTCTCTCTCTTTCTCTCTAGCAAGAACACACCCAATTTCCAAATTCATTCATTCATCATCTAAATCCGGATTAGGGAGCTAGCAACCAAATAAATTACATATTCTTGATCCTCTCATCATCCTCTTCGATTTGATGCTAACTACTTCGATTTTGGGTAACATTTCTAAAACACTAGATTTCTTTAAATTTGTGTTCTTGACTTAAAAGTGTGTTAATTAGTGTCTATGGCTCATTGTGATGTCGTGTATGTAATTTGTATGCTCGATTTGTTGTTTTTGGTGTAACTAGCTTGAATATGAAAATTGCTTGCTTAATCTTTGATTTTGGATGATTAAAAGTTGTTAAATTGTTAAAGTTCATGTATTAAATGTGTTACTAGCATCATTAGCTTCAAATTGATGTGTAGGTTGATTAAGAAAACTTCAAAAACATGATTATTGATTTTGAGATGTTTGACTAGGGTTTGATAGTTCTTGACATGAATTTTTGGATGCTTGAATGTCATGGAATGTTAATTGTTAGTGTTTAGTAGTAATGTATGCTTCATTACCTTCAAAACGGCATATCATATGTGTGAATTGGTTTCCCGAAACTCAAAATGCAATTGATGAACTTGAAACTTAGGAAATGGACTTTTATTGTTCGCTTGATGAGATTTCGGCTATTGTAAATGATGTTATTGTTGGACCATAATTGCTTAGTTGTATTCCTCGTCAAAATACCTTTCCAACGATATATGATAGGTATTATAAGTGTTTGCGGGTCAAGAGTTGGGTTGGAAAAGGTTTTGGTTCGTGCATACTTTGAAAACTGACCAGAATTCTCTGCCCAGATGGTGGCGCGGCGCGCCCCATCCCCGCGCGGCGCGCGGATTGGCCTGGTCAGATTCTGACCTCTTTGTCCCATTTCACGTGAAATGTTTGACTAGCTACCGACCTCCGATTCACATGAAACTTGTTCTAATATACTTGTATATGAATAATTAGCATAGAAAAATAGTCCGGGACCCAACCCGAACATGTTGACTTTTTCGTTGACTTTGACCCGACCAAGTTTGACTTTTTGTCAAACTTAACCAATTAATTATGCAATCTTTCTAACATGATTCTATACTTGTATCTTGCATGAAACTTGACTAATTGATTCACATGCTATATTAATCGAGTCGTAACGAGCCATAGGACTAATTGAACATCTTTGACCGTTTGTGTTTACCGTTATTGATACAACCTATATGATTAGGTCAAGACTAGCTTTGTCTTTGCACGCGCCTACTTGTTGAAGTACTTTATTAACTCTTGCACTCAAGGTGAGATCATAGTCCCACTTTTACTCTTTTTGAACTTATATTTGGGATGAGAAAACATAAACGATTCTTTTGAACTAAGTGAACACAAGAACGGGAAAACAAACATTCTACATACGAGTTTAGAACAAAAATCCTCAATTCGATTATCATTAGTTACACTTGCCGGGTGTAAGCGAGAACTTATGTTATATGGCCATATGGGTTGACAACCCTCATCTTTGACGGTTCGCTACCGTCTACGGATGAAATATATTTTCGAGAATCAGTGTTTGTTCTAGCACTATGGATGGGGTATACAATGGATGGAATGTTAAGCTTTGATAATTGGGTGCTCGTGAAACAAACTTTTGGAATGTATTACTATTACTTCTTTGATGCAAATCTTGTGGTTCACTTGTACTTACTTACTTAAACCTATGATTTCACCAACGTTTTCGTTGACAGATTTCTATGTTTTTCTCAGGTCCTTGAACGATACATGATACATGCTTCCGCTCATTATTTTGATACTTGCATTGGATGTCGAGTATATATGCATACATGGAGCGTCTTTTGGATACTTTTAAATTGTGTCGCATAAGTTTCATTTGTACTTAAAACTTTGTATCGTAACTTGTGGTGGAACTATTCTTGTAAACTTGAACAACCTTTACATTTGAAATGAATGCGACATATCTTTTGGTCAAACGTTGTTTTAAAGACTTATGACCACGTAACGGGACCTAAGTAGACGGCGCCGTCAATGATGATTTGGTCGGGTCGCTACAGATGGTATCAGAGCGTTGGTTGTAGGGATTTAGAGTTCATTAGTGTCAACCCCGAGTCATAGGGTACATTGGTGAGTCTAGACTACAACCGGCATATAGACTTGAAGTAGGAATTACTTGACTACTTGTGCATTTATACTCGAACGCTTCTACTCATATCTACTCTTAGTTCATCTTAATCTCACGTTGTTTAATTTGATTGACGCGCCACCTTGACTATATGAAATGATGTCGAATGCACATATGAATCAGGGTAATATAATTTCCGGGATTATATTACGGTGACTCATATGAACGTTCCGACATTATGACATAAAGAATTTAAGGCGAGTCGAGGAAAAACTTCTCTTTATCTTTATTCTATATCACGGTTAGTATTATTGAGAATACTAATCAATGATATTCTTGTGTCTTGAAGGAACAATGGCTCCTCGTCGTGTACGCCGCAATGAAACTCCCGAACAAGCTCTCGAACGGATGATAGCCACCGCCGTAGATGCGGCCATGGCCGGTCACTCATCCAACAACAATAATAATAACAACCACAACAACAACAACAACAACAACCAAGGAGCCGGTAATTCTAGCGAAGGGTGCTCCTACAAAGCTTTCATGGGGTGCAAACCCCACACTTATGATGGAACCGGGGGACCGGTTGTGCTTACTCGTTGGTTTGAACAAACCGAGGCCGTCTTTAGCATAAGCGATTGCCGGGATCAAGACAAGGTCAAATACTCCACTCACACTTTCTCCGGAATTGCTCTAACATGGTGGAACACCTATGTTCAATCGGTGGGTACCGATGAAGCTCATGCCCTCTCTTGGGCCGATCTAAAGGAAAAGATGATTGTTGAATATTTTCCGCGCGAAGAAACCCGAAAGCTTGAGGAAGAACTAAGAGCTTTGAAAGCGGTCGGAAACGATCTTAAAGCTTATAATCAACGCTTCGCCGAACTATCCTTGATGTGTCCTAATCTTGTTAACCCCGAATCTCAAAAGATTGAGCTCTACATGCTCGGTCTTCCAAAAAGCATCAAACAAGGGGTGATGTCATCCAAACCCACTACTCATCAAGCCGCTATGAACATGGCTCGCCAACTAATTGAAACGGTTGACGAAATCGTAGTGCCGGCTCCTAAAGCCGAGGACAAGTCGGGTGGCAACAAAAGGAAATGGGAAGCCACTCCATCAACCAACTACTACAACAACACCTTCACCAAAAAGCCCTTCAACAATGACGGCAAGAGGGGTTATGCCGGGAACCTACCTCTTTGCAACAAATGCAACAAACATCACTTTGGTGAATGTGGCAAGTTAATTTGCCACCGGTGCCAAGGAGTTGGTCATAAGGCCAACGATTGTAAAAGTGCCACTCCCGTTGCTCGAAAGTGGCCCAATGCACCAAAGACGGGCACTTGTTACGAATGTGGTCAAACGGGTCATTATAGAAATGCATGCCCAAAGAAGAAAGCCAACCCCAACAACCGAGGCCGAGCCTTTAACATCAACACCGAGGAAGCCCGAGATGACAATGAACTAGTCACGGGTACGTTTCTTCTCAACAACTCTTATGTTACTTGCTTATTCGATTCGGGTGCCGATAAATGTTTTGTGTCCAAGACTTTAGCTCCTACCCTTTGCACTCCACCACACCCTTTAGATACTACTTATTCCATCGAAGTGGCCGACGGAAAACTCTTAAGTGCCGACACATATTACCGGGGGTGTACTTTGAACATTTTGGGTAAGGAATTTGAAATTGACTTGATACCCATGGAACTAGGAAGCTTTGATGTAATAATTGGTATGAATTGGTTAGTCAAAACGAAATCTCACATTCTTTGTGATCTTAACGCAATCCGAATTCCTATCGAGAATGGTGAACCTTTGATCGTCTATGGCGATAAGAGTTGCACCGGACTCAACCTCGTTTTGTGTATTAAAGTTAGAAAACTACTCCGTAAGGGTTGTTTTGCGATCCTTGCTCACGTTAAGAAAGTCGAGTCCGATGAGAAGCACATCAATGATGTGCCAATTGTTAGTGACTATTCCGATGTATTTCCCGACGAATTGCCGGGTCTTCCGCCTCATCGACCGGTTGAATTCCAAATCGATCTTATTCCGGGAGCCGCACCCGTAGCGCGTGCACCGTATAGACTCGCTCCATCTGAAATGCAAGAATTGCAAAGTCAAATCCAAGAACTACTTGATCGTGGTTTTATCCAACCTAGCCATTCACCTTGGGGCGCTCCGATTTTGTTTGTTAAAAAGAAAGACGGATCCCTACGAATGTGCATTGATTATCGTGAACTAAATAAATTGACGGTTAAGAACCGATATCCTCTTCCTCGCATCGATGACCTCTTTGATCAACTACAAGGGTCTTGTGTATATTCGAAAATCGATCTCCGCTCGGGTTATCATCAATTGAGGGTTAAGGGGGAAGATGTCTCCAAAACCGCTTTCCGAACTCGTTATGGTAGTTATGAATTCCTTGTCATGCCATTTGGTCTCACTAACGCACCGGCGGTGTTCATGGATCTTATGAACCGCGTGTGCAAACCGTATCTCGATAAATTCGTTATTGTGTTCATCGATGACATATTGATCTATTCTAAAAATGAAGAAGAGCACGAACAACATCTCCGACTTGTGCTTGGACTTTTAAGACAAGAACAACTCTATGCCAAATTCTCCAAGTGTGAATTTTGGTTAAAGGAAGTTCAATTTCTTGGTCATGTTGTAAGTGACCAAGGTATTAAAGTCGATCCAACGAAAATCGAAGCCATTAGCAAATGGGAGACTCCTACTACTCCTACTCACATTCGTCAATTTTTGGGTCTCGCCGGGTACTATCGTAGATTCATCGAAAACTTCTCTTTGGTTGCACGTCCTCTAACCGCATTGACTCACAAGGGAAAGAAATTCATCTGGGCGACCGAACATGAATCCGCATTCCAAATCTTGAAAACGAAGCTAACCACCGCTCCTATCTTGTCACTTCCCGAAGGCAATGATGACTTTGTTGTATATTGTGATGCCTCGAAACATGGTTTTGGGTGTGTATTGATGCAACGAACGAAAGTCATTGCTTATGCTTCTCGACAACTCAAAATTCATGAACGAAACTATACGACACATGATCTCGAACTCGGAGCCGTTGTCTTTGCACTTAAAATGTGGAGACACTATCTTTACGGGACCAAGAGTACTATCTTTACCGACCACAAAAGCCTCCAACACATTTTCGATCAAAAGCAACTAAACATGAGACAACGAAGGTGGATTGAAACCTTAAACGATTACGATTGCGAGCTTCGTTACCATCCCGGGAAGGCAAATGTAGTAGCCGATGCCTTAAGTCGAAAAGAAAGAGCGGTGCCTCTTCATGTCCGAGCCTTAAACATCACCATCCACACAAACCTTAATAGCCAAATTCGGGTAGCCCAAGATGAGGCTCTCAAGGATGAAAACCTTTCACACGAACTCTTGAACATTCTCGTCTCTCGATTCGAAAGTAGGGAGACCGGACTCCGATATTACGCCGGAAGGATTTGGGTGCCTAGTTATGGGGACCTACGAAGCCTTATTTTAGATGAAGCCCATAAGTCACGATACTCGATTCACCCCGGTGCCAATAAGATGTACCACGACCTTAAACAACTATATTGGTGGCCGAACATCAAAAGGGACGTAGCTACTTATGTTTCCAAGTGTTTGACATGTTCCAAAGTCAAAGCCGAACACTAAAGACCGTCCGGACTACTTCAACAACCCGAGATCCCGCAATGGAAGTGGGAAAGGATAACGATGGATTTTATCACCAAGCTACCAAAAACGACGGGCGGTTATGATACCATTTGGGTTATTGTTGACCGTCTCACCAAATCCGCACACTTCCTTGCCATGAAAGAAACGGACAAAATGGAGAAACTTGCACAACTTTACATCAAGGAGATCGTAGCCCGACACGGTGTACCTTTATCGATTATCTCCGACCGAGATGGCCGTTTCGTTTCTAGATTTTGGCGTACATTGCAAGAAGCGTTGGGAACACGTTTAGACATGAGCACCGCATATCATCCTCAAACCGATGGACAAAGCGAACGTACAATTCAAACCTTAGAGGACATGTTACGAGCTTGCGTGGTTGATTTCGGAAAAGCTTGGGACAAGCACTTACCTCTCGCCGAGTTCTCTTACAACAATAGTTATCACGCGAGTATTAAAGCCGCACCTTTTGAAGCGCTATATGGCCGCACATGTCGTTCACCTCTTTGTTGGGCCGAGGTAGGCGACGTGCAAATCACCGGACCCGAACTCATTCACGAAACCACCGAGAAAATCGTTCAAATCCGAGATAGGCTTAGGACGGCCCGAAGTCGTCAAAAGAGCTATACCGACAAACGACGCAACGATCTTGAATTTCAAGTCGGTGACCGAGTAATGTTAAAAGTCGCACCTTGGAAGGGTGTAATCCGTTTTGGGAAACGCGGGAAGCTAAATCCGCGGTATATTGGTCCTTTCGAAATCTTGGAGCGTATTGGAACCGTTGCTTATCGTTTAGATCTTCCGCCTCAATTGAACTCCGTTCATCCTACCTTCCATGTATCTAACTTGAAAAAGTGTCTTGCCGAACCCGATATCGTCATCCCTCTCGAAGAACTTACTATGGATGACAAACTTCATTTTGTGGAGGAACCGGTTGAAATTGTGGACACCTCCGTCAAGACATTGAAACAAAGCCGAATCCCGATTGTCAAGGTTCGTTGGGATGCCAAAAGAGGACCCGAGTTTACTTGGGAAAGACAAGATCAAATGCAAAGGAAGTATCCTCATCTATTTGTGAATTCAGAAACGCAAGATCTCGAGGAAGAAACAACGACTACTACGCCTACTTAAATTTCGGGACGAAATTTCTTTTAAGGAGTAGGTAATGTAACATCCCACCTTTTTCCGTTTTCTTTTCCGTTATACTAATTTAAACTCCGTTATATGTTTATAACATCTCCCGTTAATACGCGTTTTAAAATATTCCGTTTAGGTATTTTCCGCACCCGACTACAAACTCGAGGGACTAAAATTGACACGGGGCAAACTAGTTGACTAGGTCACCTAGTCTACCCCAATTACCACCATTCAACCATCTCTCACTCTCTCTCTCTTTCTCTCTAGCAAGAACACACCCAATTTCCAAATTCATTCATTCATCATCTAAATCCGGATTAGGGAGCTAGCAACCAAATAAATTACATATTCTTGATCCTCTCATCATCCTCTTCGATTTGATGCTAACTACTTCGATTTTGGGTAACATTTCTAAAACACTAGATTTCTTTAAATTTGTGTTCTTGACTTAAAAGTGTGTTAATTAGTGTCTATGGCTCATTGTGATGTCGTGTATGTAATTTGTATGCTCGATTTGTTGTTTTTGGTGTAACTAGCTTGAATATGAAAATTGCTTGCTTAATCTTTGATTTTGGATGATTAAAAGTTGTTAAATTGTTAAAGTTCATGTATTAAATGTGTTACTAGCATCATTAGCTTCAAATTGATGTGTAGGTTGATTAAGAAAACTTCAAAAACATGATTATTGATTTTGAGATGTTTGACTAGGGTTTGATAGTTCTTGACATGAATTTTTGGATGCTTGAATGTCATGGAATGTTAATTGTTAGTGTTTAGTAGTAATGTATGCTTCATTACCTTCAAAACGGCATATCATATGTGTGAATTGGTTTCCCGAAACTCAAAATGCAATTGATGAACTTGAAACTTAGGAAATGGACTTTTATTGTTCGCTTGATGAGATTTCGGCTATTGTAAATGATGTTATTGTTGGACCATAATTGCTTAGTTGTATTCCTCGTCAAAATACCTTTCCAACGATATATGATAGGTATTATAAGTGTTTGCGGGTCAAGAGTTGGGTTGGAAAAGGTTTTGGTTCGTGCATACTTTGAAAACTGACCAGAATTCTCTGCCCAGATGGTGGCGCGGCGCGCCCCATCCCCGCGCGGCGCGCGGATTGGCCTGGTCAGATTCTGACCTCTTTGTCCCATTTCACGTGAAATGTTTGACTAGCTACCGACCTCCGATTCACATGAAACTTGTTCTAATATACTTGTATATGAATAATTAGCATAGAAAAATAGTCCGGGACCCAACCCGAACATGTTGACTTTTTCGTTGACTTTGACCCGACCAAGTTTGACTTTTTGTCAAACTTAACCAATTAATTATGCAATCTTTCTAACATGATTCTATACTTGTATCTTGCATGAAACTTGACTAATTGATTCACATGCTATATTAATCGAGTCGTAACGAGCCATAGGACTAATTGAACATCTTTGACCGTTTGTGTTTACCGTTATTGATACAACCTATATGATTAGGTCAAGACTAGCTTTGTCTTTGCACGCGCCTACTTGTTGAAGTACTTTATTAACTCTTGCACTCAAGGTGAGATCATAGTCCCACTTTTACTCTTTTTGAACTTATATTTGGGATGAGAAAACATAAACGATTCTTTTGAACTAAGTGAACACAAGAACGGGAAAACAAACATTCTACATACGAGTTTAGAACAAAAATCCTCAATTCGATTATCATTAGTTACACTTGCCGGGTGTAAGCGAGAACTTATGTTATATGGCCATATGGGTTGACAACCCTCATCTTTGACGGTTCGCTACCGTCTACGGATGAAATATATTTTCGAGAATCAGTGTTTGTTCTAGCACTATGGATGGGGTATACAATGGATGGAATGTTAAGCTTTGATAATTGGGTGCTCGTGAAACAAACTTTTGGAATGTATTACTATTACTTCTTTGATGCAAATCTTGTGGTTCACTTGTACTTACTTACTTAAACCTATGATTTCACCAACGTTTTCGTTGACAGATTTCTATGTTTTTCTCAGGTCCTTGAACGATACATGATACATGCTTCCGCTCATTATTTTGATACTTGCATTGGATGTCGAGTATATATGCATACATGGAGCGTCTTTTGGATACTTTTAAATTGTGTCGCATAAGTTTCATTTGTACTTAAAACTTTGTATCGTAACTTGTGGTGGAACTATTCTTGTAAGCTTGAACAACCTTTACATTTGAAATGAATGCGACATATCTTTTGGTCAAACGTTGTTTTAAAGACTTATGACCACGTAACGGGACCTAAGTAGACGGCGCCGTCAATGATGATTTGGTCGGGTCGCTACAGTATATTCCCACTCACTAAGCGTTAGCTTACCCTCTCGTTGTTTATTTTTTTTTATAGATTTGCTTGGATGCGGTGGCTCGGGTAAGCGTGGGAACTAGTGGCTCACGTAGTTGCTTTAGAAGATCTTGCTTTTGGATTGGATAAGATTGGGTAGCATATCCCCAATCACCATGCTCAGTTTTATTTTGTATTAGAAGTTGTGTGGTTGAAAACTTGTATTTTGTACGAAAGTCGTAGAACGGACAATGTGGGCCCGGTCTCGTAAAACTCATTTTATTATTGGAACGTGATAGTTTTAACTATTATAATATGTTGTGAAAAGCCTTTGGTCTAAATGTTTCGGGAAGTCGAAGATCTTTTTGCGTAAAACGGAAAAGGTGGATAGAAGCTGCCAGGCACCAGGGCGCGCCACGCACTTGGTGTGGTGCGCTCGTCGCACCCTTCTACCCAGTTTTAATTTTTTTTTTATGTTGCGATTTTGGTTGGTTAACGGGTTGGGATGTTACAAGTGGTATCAGAGCATGGTCTAAGGGATTTAGGTGACTTGAGATAGGTGCCTAGACTTAGACTTTTGTGTGTGCTTAATTTGTTGCGGGACTTGTAGGATTACGGGTTGGAATGGGTTATAGTTAGTGCCTTGATTGTAGGTGGACTAACGTTTATATTAGTAATGCAGATATTATTAATATATTATTTGTGTTGTGGTGTAATTCTCGCGTGTGTTTATATCGCGTAGAATTCTGTTTGTGTTTGTTTATATCATCGAGCGAGGCAGTCGTTGTACTAAAGAGTTGATGCGGCGTGTGTGCGTAATAAGGACTTGCAAACCTTATTACGGGTGCAAACCGTGTCTAGCAAGTGATGTACAATGAGTGTTTAGCAAGATGGGGTGGTGTTGTGTGTGTGTGCTCTATACGTTCGTGATCTAATCGTTTGCATCCCTTAGAATGAAAATGGAAGATGGATGCGGAACGAGTGAGCCTATTCACGAAGGGAAGGATGAGTTAACGTTAAAGATTGAGGCCGTGTTTGAACAATATGTCTCGGTTTTCACCGGCAAAGTTAGAGAAGTAACCAAGGAGTTGGTCGAAGGACAAATGACGGAAATGGTCCGAGACCAAGTGACTAAAGTTGTAAAGGAAGAGTTTGAAAAGAGGTTTCCCAAACCTCGAGGTAGCGATGATGAAGATGTACTTGCAAGGTTAGGATTACATGGTGCTCATGATAAGAGGGCACGAAGTACGCCTGAAGGCGTCGGGAATGTGAAGAAGAAGAGTAAGAAGGGTTACAAGCTCACGTGCTTTAAGAGTGGGGAACGGGGTCATTTGGCACAAGATTGTTCGGTAGTGCCTTTAGGCTCAATCAGTTGTTTCATTTGCCGGATGGAGGGACACCGGAAGTCAGAGTGTTCCGAATCGCATGAGGATCGGGTTAGGAGGTTAGAGCGCGAATACATGATGGGTAGTGGAGCACGGAAGCCCAACAGCGCTACATCAGGTACTTTTAGTACGAAATTATATGTTGTTTCGCTTGTAATAACATGAAGTAAGTGCGTAAGTCTTAGCTAAACTTTATTTTCCGTTGGAGATAATTCGTAGCGAGCGGAGGGTTTACGTTTATGGCTCCAGTTTGCTATCAGTAGAGCGTATACGTGGTGTGTTGTGCCTTGACTCTATGGTGCGAATCCTTGGGCGCTTAGGCATTTTGGTTGGTACCGGGCCGTTAAGCTCGTTCGAGTGAGACCCTTAAGGTCTCAATTGTGTTGTGCATGTTATTGATATGGGTGACGTTCCTAATGGAAGTACCCTATGGTGACGTTTGATTGTCGGGCGAAGGGCGTAAGACTTGGTGCAACCAAGCATTCCTTAGTATTTGGGAAATGTTTCTACCAAACCATGGAAATGGGTTTTGGTGTTTGGTCGTTAAGCGCGTGTTCGCTTTCGTGTTGAAGTTGATGAACCATGAGGTTCGTCGGGTCGATTGAAACTCTTGAAATCGAGTGTTGATCTCGATGCATGTTGGTAAAAGAGTCTACGTGACGCAACATTAGGTGCCTTTTTATACCTACTAGCGTGGTGTTCGACTCCGATTGTGTTGCGGTTACATTGTACTTAGGGTACCGAAGTGAAACCCTTAGGTTCATGAGCGATCGGGTGAAATTCGACAAACTAAATCAATTGGATGATTGCGAGTGTATAGTTCGTGTAATTTGTGGTACACTTTTTGTTCGAAGTGTTTAAGGATAGGTTAGGATCCTTGGTATGCTCAAAGTTGAAGCAAGACGTGGTGATGGGCCGTGTGAACCCAATTATTGGTAAAGTCTACCTTTGGTAGCATTGTGCAGGTGTACGTGATGCGGTTATGGAACGTAGTTCCAAGTGGGGGAGTTACACTCCCGCACAAGGAGGTTTTAGTGTGAGATTTCGGACAATGCTTTTGGTAGATCCGAAATTTATGTCGGGACCTAGATTTGGTCGATTAGTGGTAGGGTACAATTTCGGTTAAATTGTACTTATGATTTTGGATTTGAAATATCACCAAGGTAGTAATGTGGTAAATCTCGTTGAGAGATAATGGACGGGTATGGTGAGCAAGGTGAAATCCCTCGGTTAAGGGATGTGCGTATCGGATCCTCTTTTAGAGAATTATTGTTTTGTGCCTATGTTTGATATAGGCAGTTCTTGCTCGATTGTGTGAATGGTTAGTGGTATCCGTTAGGATTCACTATGGCGTAGCAGAGTGCGATGTTACGCTACTCGTTGTTCGAGGCCAAAAGGGATCGTTGACTGGTGAAGCATGACCTTCGGGGTCCTCTGACTTCATCATGAGATCATTGATTGGTGAAGCATGACCTTCGGGGTCCGCTGACTTCATCATGGGATCGTTGATTGGTGGACCATGACCTTCGGGGTCCTCTGACTTTCTCATAAGATCATTGATTGGTGAAGCATGACCTTCGGGGTCCGCTGACTTCATCATGGGATCATGGATTGGTGGATCATGACCTTCGGGGTCCTCTGACTTCATCATGAGATCATTGATTGGTGAAGCATGACCTTCGGGGTCCGCTGACTTCATCATGGGATCGTGGATTGGTGGAACATGACCTTCGGGGTCCTCTGACTTCATCATGAGATTATTGATTGGTGAAGCATAACCTTCGGGGTCCGCTGACTTCATCATGGGATCGTTGATTGGTGGAGCATGACCTTCGGGGTCCGCTGACTTCATCATGAGATCGTTGATTGGTGAAGCATGACCTTCGGGGTCCGCTGACTTCATCATGGGTGTAGTGTTATATCGGTAAAGCATGACCGTTGACGGGGTCCGCTGACTTCATTCGGTGTTGAGATTTGAGAAGTGGGTCACGTGTAGTTTTCTGCCAGCCTTCTTGTTGTTGGATGTGTGATCTATTGGTTGTTTTATACGCCAATGGTGGGGTCGTAAGGACCACGTTGTGTGAACTAATGGTGGTTTTATACGCCGATGGTGGGGTCGTGGGGACCATGTCGTGGGATTAGTGAGGCGATAGCCGTGTTTCGCTCACATGTTGTTACGGGTGTAACAATAGTCGATTTTTGTGCACCTTGGGTTTAGCGTTGCGATAGTCGTTTTGGATGCTTTTGGTCTTAGCCGTTGCTTATGATGTTAGGATAGTGGCGTATTAGTTGTATTGTGCGCTACAAAGGATGTTTAGTGGTAAGTGTAATCCGTAAGGATTTTTGTGGTTCGATCTTCAACGTTCGGATTGTTGACTTTAGGTTGAGACTTGGTCGCTTTTAGCGTTGTCCTTGGTAAAGGTACGCTAAAGAATTGATATCTCGGTTCGAGATTTGCTGAGTTTTCCCGATGTGAGGGATTGAGTAAGGTTTAGTGCACGGATTGTGACTTGATAAATCGCGTGTGACGATTTTGGTTGTTAAAAGCGATTCATTATGAAGAATTGCTTAGGAAAGTCGGTTTGGGACTTACGTTTAAGGACCGTGAAGCGTGGTCCGTTTGGTTAAGTGACAAGGATCACGAGGACGTGATCGATTCTAAGTGGGGGAGAGTTGTAAGACTCTAATATTTATTGTACGGAAGTGTAATTATGCTACGTTGAATGCAGGAAGTATTGTGAAATTAAATGAAGTTCAGAATCTGCCCAGACTGTTGTGCGCGCCGCACACAGTTATGGGTGTGCGCCGCACACCTTGCCAGCAACAGATTTCAGCCTTTTTCTATTTTGAGTTTAATGAAGAGCAATTTGGTCATTTCACTTGAGGCCGGATCTGTGGGCTTTATCAGTTGGTTTGGATCCAACTTTGGATAATTTTCACATCCATTCATCACTCTCATCTTCAAACCCTAGAGAGAGAAGAGTTTTAGAGAGAGGAAGCTTCATTTGGAGAAGAAAGAGTTGGATTCTCACCAAAGCTCGGGTTTTTAAAGTTGTTCACCTCATTCCTAGCTACATTTTGGTTGTTGTGGTAAGTTCTAACTCCGAATTTCATTGTTTGATTTGATATTCAAAGTTAGGGTTTGAACTTGATTTGTAGAGAAACCCATTTAAAACTCTTGAAGTGAGTTTGTTGATGCTAGTAATCGGGTTTATTGTTATTGTTGGTGAATTTTGGGTTGGCGAACAAATTGGTCTTGTTTATGACTTGTAATTGGGTTTAATCACTAGGTTTAGTGATTATGGAAGTATTGGAACCCTTTTTGTGTGTTTGAAAGACTAATTTTGGAATTGAGTTAAAATTAGGGTTTTTGGGTGATTTTGAGATTGATAAGTGTTAAACACTTAAGTTTGGGTTCTTTTGGCTTATTAGGACCATTTTCACTTGTGATTAGTGGTTAGTTTGGACGCGTTTGGTGTTTGTAAGTGCAATTGGTCGAATTTGCACTAAGTGTCGAATTGAGTTGTTTTGTAAATCCACTCTAAGTGTGTTATTGTATTTGTGATAATGGATTAGGTACTTTCCATTGACGTGTTGCGGAATTACTCGGTTGCATTCATCAAGGCGAAAAGGTGAGTGTTAATATCCTATGTGCATATGTATGTGTAGGATGGGTGCGGGTTGGGTGAAGCGGTTCTCGGTTATAGAGATCACTTCACATATAGGTTCATGATGGCTCGGTTTGCACGATCATCTTAATGTTAAGTTGTGAATTTCGGTTAGAGCGGATTCATGGTGACTCGGTTTATACGGTCATCTTATTGTTAAGGTTAAGTGTTTAGCCTTGGGTTGTAGGTTCGGGGATATTATATTATCTTATGTTTTGATATTGATGTGTTGTAGCTAGCCCTTCGGGTGTAGCTTGGTAGTGTTGTTCATAACGTTGTGAGTGAACTTACATTGATGTTGTAGCTAGTGGTATCGCAATTGTACGGTAAGCTTAGTTTTGCTTGCTATATGCTCGGATGATCCGGTATGTGTTATTTGATATTGTGTGGCGTGTCCATTTTATGCATATATATGTATGTAGTATATTCTCACTCACTAAGCATTAGCTTACCCTCTCGTTGTTTATTTTTTTTTTATAGATTTGCTTGGATGCGGTGGCTCGGGTAAGCGTGGGAACTAGTGGCTAGCGTAGTTGCTTTAGAAGATCTTGCTTTTGGATTGGATAAGATTGGGTAGCATATCCCCAATCACCATGCTCAGTTTTATTTTGTATTAGAAGTCGTGTGGTTGAAAACTTGTATTTTGTACGAAAGTCGTAGAACTGCCAATGTGGGCCCGGTCTCGTAAAACTCATTTTATTATTGGAACGTGATATTTTTAACTATTATAATATGTTGTGAAAAGCCTTTGGTCCAAATGTGTCGGGAAGTCGAAGATCTTTTCGCGTAAAACGGAAAAAGTGGACAGAAGCTGCCAGGCACCAGTGCGCGCCGCGCACTTGGTGTGGTGCGCTCGGCGCACCCTTCTGCCCAGTTTTAATTTTTTTTTATGTTGCGATTTTGGTTGGTTAACGGGTTGGGATGTTACATTTCATACCTGAGAATAAACATGCTTTCAAGTGTCGACCAAAAAGTTGGTGAGTTCATAGGTTTATCATAAAACAATAAAATTCATCATTTTGATAGACCACAAGATTTAAATTCTGCATGGTACAAATGGGCCCGAATCCTATACCCACCTGTAATGTACATGCGATATCTTTTAAATACAGTACACCTTTCTCGTGTGTGAAATCATCTTTTATAAATCTTAGTAACCGTACACATATCTCGTGCACAAAAATAACATACACATAACCTGTGTATAAAAATCATTCTCTCGATACATAACATTCACTTTTCATTTCTTTCATAGCTTGGCTTGGTAACCGACCTTAACATATAATACACATAATAATATCCCCAAAACAGAACATCTCGTCTGTATAATAATCATATAAACTTCGAAGTACTAAACACCACGCCCACTAGCTCTTCCGTCTAGTGAACATTCTGGGTGGGGGTGTTAAACCCGGTAGCTACCTTTAGGATTCGCATCAATTAGGCGTGCACTAATTCTCAAAGTTAGTGTTGTTCCCTAATTCTTAGGTTATCAAGCAATAATAATCAGGGGAAAATATTCATATCAATTGTAGCAATTATCACGTCCACATAATTCAATGGTGTCAATTATCACGTCCACATAATTCATTCGAGGAATGTTTTGCTTGTGTCTATCTCGTCAAACATTTATAAAATCATTTCATGTATTTGCAGTTTAAAATGTATTTCAAAAGCATTTAAATAAGCAGTTGTAAAAGTAGCGCATGTATTCTCAGTCCCAAAAATGTAAAGAGTAAAAGGGAATCAAATGAACTCACCTAATGTATTTTGTAGTAAAAATACATATGACTATATTGAACAATGCAGGGTTGGCCTTGGATTCACGAACCTATATCATTTGTACTTATTAAAACATATAACTTAACATGTAATAATAATCAACTTAGTATACCTGTGTTATTTATATATTATATTACTTATTTTAAAATAGTAATATATTTGTTATTTCAATTGTTATTTATATCTATATATCTGTTATATTAAAATAGTAAATTAAATATATCATATATTTTAGATAATGAATTAATATTTATTATAGAATTATTAATATGGTTAGATTATATGTATTAAATATATTTGTAAATAACTAATATTTATTTGATAAAATTATATCTATAATAATAATAGTAATCATATTTGTAACTAGGGTTTTGATAATAATAATTATAAATGGTAACTAATAATTATACTAGTAATAATAATAATAATTTAAAAAAAGATACTTAATAATACTTATTTTACTAATCATAATATTAACAATAATAATACTAATATTTATATTACTAACTATAATGATAATAATACTACTAATAATAATAAGTATAAAAATAATGATTTTACTAATAATAATACTTAAGTTTATCCTTTCATAATCATCTTATCTAGAATCTTTTAGTCATATTTTCATATTTTAGTCATGTTCTCATTATCATAATAATAATATCAATAATAATTGTAATAATAAAAATAATTAAAATGAGTAACTACCTTCAAGAAAAAGTCCCAAAAATAAAATCTTAAGCCGGAGCTCGAACCCGCGACCTCTTGTTCAACATAAACACTCCCTAACCACTCTTCCGTTTCCGTTTTTCTGATTTATTCTATAACCTTAATATAATTAACTCGTCTTTCTATTTCATCTTTGTAAAAACCCATTTAAATCATAAATGGCCCAACAACATATACATAACCCAAGTCCATAATCATTATTATCAGCATCATCATGGGTTTGGTGTTCAAGCTTTAAAACAGACACGATCATCCACATCGTTATCATATTCATGAAATCACGATCACTTTTATTTTCTATCATAATCTTCGTGAATCACGCTTTTATAACCATAATCTATAAAATCCCCATATAACATCGTTGGATCATTATCGTCATTAAGATTGTATATCTTAAGATTATCATCTTTATCTAATCATCATAATAATCTTATTCGTAACCTTAATCATCTATCCCTAAGCTTCATCATTCTAATCTCCTTTTATGTTTTAACATCGACACCAACATAAGATTCATTCTTGCTGCTGTTATAGATTGAAGGAAAGATAAAATGTATTACGCAGCAGCATGAGGGGTTTGCAGACCTAATTCAATCGAGGCTGTCAAAACAGGTGGGAGGGTTTGGCCACTTATCAGAATGTTACCAGCCCAATAAGATAAGCCAAATCATAAGCCCAACATAAGAAAAGAATTTTTATCTTGTCCCATCAAGCATAATTATGGGACACGGCCCAACTTAGAAGCAGGAAGAGGGTATACGTCGAGCAGTATGTAATCAACTGGGGTCCCGTTTCTTTTTCTTGGATTCTTACAGGGATTGACAAATGGCAAAAATAAAATAGCACAAGTGGTTGAGATGTAGCTTCCGGCCAATGAAAGAAAAAAAGAAAGGAATTCCCACTTCACTTTAATACTTAATATCTAACAAATACTTTAATTGATTAGGACTATTATATTCGATAGTGGGGTTTTACTTACAAAGTATCTGTCGGCCAGAAGATAAAGTTGTAACCTTTATAAAACGATTAATAATGCACTGCAGTAGCAATGGTTTAAACTGATAAAAAAATATAAGAAACGGGAGTGGTAAAGAAAATATGGAGTGTTTGGTTCGTAAAAAAAATGATTGAATGATGGTCGTGGTGATTGTTTTTATAATGTTGTTTGATAGCATCGAGCAGCCCAACTAATGATGATGGATGGTTGTTATTATTCGAATAGAAAACATAAGAGTTCGATGGTTAGTTGAAGTGGCAGTCGAGGTTGCTGGACGATGAGGATTGTCGAGTAACAATACCATGTTGGTGTATTCAGTCGTGATCGTGATTGAGCAAAATGGTTTGGGTTTTGGTTGCAACTTCAAATAGAAACAGGAGTACACAGAAGTATTAGTTTGGTGGTGGTTGTGATGAGTTCAAGAAAAAAAAAATATGGGAGCAAGTGAGAGAGATAGGGTAGTAATCGAGCTTAATGAAGGTGGTTCTTGGTTAAGAATAGGAGAGATAGATATAGAGAGGTAAAGGGGTGGTTCATGAATGAAGAAGAATAGCAAGTAGTACAATTAAGAACAGAAGATGAAGAAAAAATAAAACAGATAAAATCTGTTTAATTGATTTCGTACACTAATTGATTCTTGATGTCCAACGACATTAGCCAGAAAACAAGATTACAGATAGTTGATGTGGATATGTAACAAAATCGAGACAGGATCGTACAAGTAGGGGAAAACAAATCAAGAAAAAAAAATAAAGACTTGATCATGATGGCTAACAGAATCAAGTAATCTGTGCAGTAATGTTGATTGTTATCTAGTGATGATAATTGATGTATAAGTCAATCAGATACAGGAGAAAACTAATCAGATAGCGAATTTATCAGAACATGCATATATTGTTTTTATATTTTATGTTTAAATAACTATTAATAATTAATAAATATATTAATAATAATAATAATAATTTATTGGCAACAATAATAATAATAATAATAGTAATGAAATGATAATAATAATATTACAATTAAGTGAATCATAATTACTAATTATAAAATAATATATTTTGAATATTTAATATTTATAATTTTTACATATATTACAATATATATAATACTATTTATGTATAGAATTTATATTTATTCATTTTAATAGTAACTTAATTGTTATATATGTTATTTCACATTTTTAATTCCAATTGAGTAAAGTGATTTTGTTAATTCAAAATATTATTTATACACTTATATTATATTATATATATATATATATATATATATATATATATATATATATATATATATATATATATATATATATATATATATATTTACATTTTTATTTACACACAATGGTTCGTGAATCGTCAGAAGTGGTCGAAGTCAAATGAATGTACGATAAATAGTTCAAAATTTTGTGACACAACATAACGGACTTTGCTTATCGTGTCGTAACCATGGAAAGATTAAGTTTAAATTTGGTCGGAAATTTCCAGGTCGTCACAGTACCTACCCGTTAAAGAAATTTCGTCCCGAAATTTGAGTGAGGTCATCTTGGCTAACAAAAAAAAAATGTTTTCATGATGAATATGTGTTGAAAAATAGAGTTTATGACTATTGATTAATATAGATAAAACGATTCGATTATGTGAAGCGTACGAATGAAGCTATCACAAAAGATTGAGATAGAGATTCAATTTTTTGACGTAGTCACGGTGGATTTTCGAAATTTAAAAGAAAATCTTTGGAAATCTATAAGATCTGATTCTTCGGCGAATAAGGAAATCAGGATCTCTCTAATTAAATGCGGAGATCTGCCTTGATTACTCTGTCTTGCATTTCCATTATAAATTAAACTTTTTCGTTCCATTATTCTCACCATTCCTATAGTTTCTTTCTTAGTTCATACATCCAAAAGATTATGAAAATGTTTAGTCAAGTTCTAATCCTTGATATTTTCCCAATTATCAATTATGTCATCCTTCTTTTCAATCTTCCATCAGAAAAATCTGTTTACTCCTACAATTACCTTGGGTGATACTATTCTTAATTATACCGTGTCTTTATATTGCTATTCGTATTAATATTCACAGTTTGTAACCTCCGTGTGGTTATTGGGCTTTATATTTTCTCTTATATTTTGAAGCTCTTTGCATTTTTCTTCTCTTCTCGACCTCTAGTAAAGTGAGTAATGGCTCAGAATTCGTAAGTATAGAGTTTTGAATGATTAAAAGATATTAAACAGAAAGGAATGGTAATAGCATGATTTGATTTAGTATATTACCAGAATTCAAGGGATAAGATAGAACTATCAAGAAAATATGTTCTTGATATGTTTATAGATTAGATAGAATGCAAGAGTCGTGTAACATGGTACATGATGGCGTTATGATCTGTGAATCATCACATTCCATTAGAAACTCAGCATGACTTACTGTAATATAATCACGTTGGCCAAGCGCCATTATATTATACTAACTCATGCTTCAATTCCCAACACTTCTCCACAATTCATTCATAATTTATACTTAGATTTTACAGAAGTTTCCAATATAATGAAATACAGAAAACATGAAGAGGTAGATAATTTCGGACAAGAATATTTATGAAAATATCTTCAAAAATATCGAAGATATTTATGATGATATTTTGGAATTTCTAAGTTCGAAAGTTGATGAAGAAAAATTTTCCGCAAGATTTTAACATGACTTCGGAGCAGGATATTCTCTAAAGATTTCATCGGTTACAGAATTATCTGGATTCTTTGAATATATTGTTTGGTCCTTGTATTTGTCCTTTGTCTCCTTCAGTGTTAGCTCAATCCCTTTTTCAGTACCAAATTTTCTATCGAGCGTTCCCAACACTCCATTCTTTATCATCAAACTCTTGGCCATTTAGGCTATCTACAATTTTACTGTTTCCTCTGCATTTAATGCAGCCATATCTGAATCGTCGGTTATCAATCCGAGGTGTTTTCAGGAGAATTGTGTTTTTAGATGATTAAACGCTGATGGTAGTATGGTGGAATATAAAAAGTTCTCTGTTAACAATAAAGGAGCACGCATATATATCAAGGTTATAATAAGGTTGTTTTGAATGAAAAGTCGAAGTTGTCTTGCTGGAGCTGTGACAAAATTGGCTATTTTGAAAAAGAACTGCAGAGTTATTTTGGGTAATAATAATGCCAAAGGAGCTAGCACAGACACGTTTTAAATGTTTACACAGGTTCCGAGTATTTTCAGGTGCATAACTATATGCATCAATCTCTTCTTCCGTAGAAGAAGTGCGGTTGGTTCATCCTATCGATTGAAGTGTTTTCAAGAATCACAAAAGGTTTGAACGCAGATTGTAATCGTCAAGATACAAATGAGATTTAAGATGAAATCAAGTGGCAAACTTGAAGAATTGTTTAGTTTCATATGTTATAGTCGATATTTTAATTCTTTTTAATTGTCCAATGTTATTAGTCCAAAGTCGATAGTCCACAGTAAACAGTCCAGTAATTCATATATAGTTTAATATATTATATTCGAATTAATTAATAAGTGTCGTGACCCGTATACGTCTCAGACTCGATCACAATGCAAAATATATATATTATTGTAGAATCAACCTCAACCCTGTATAGCTAACTCCAGCATTACTGCATATAGAGTGTCTATGGTTATTCCAAATAATATATATAGATGCGTCGATATGATATGTCAAAACCTTGTATACGTGTCCCGATATTTAAAGTGCGTAAAATAAATAACAGGAATTAAATGACGATAAATAAAGTGCGTAAAGTAAATAACAGAAATTAAATGATGATAAATAAAGTGCGTAAAGTAAATAACAGAAATTAAATGACGATAAATAAAATTGTGAGAATATAAATTGTGATAAATAAAATGTAATCAGTTATCTAGGAACAGTTAGCTAGGATTTTGTTAGCGTGGATTCTTAACAAAATTTTCTCATGGTTAATTTGTTTGTTTCTAACAAATTTTATTTTTGTTCAATGTTTTCTTCATTATGCCACTTGTTGGATTCTGATATGTCAAAAATCCGAATGTGAAATTGAATAAAAATGGTTATTCTGCGGTGAACAAATTCGTATATCTGTGGATGTAAGTAGGATAGTAAACGATTATTGAATCAGATTCGAAGAATGTACAGTGTAACTTACTAATGTGAAATCTAAATATTTCTAGGGTATTACCTACCCGTTAAAATATTTTCACCATTAACAGTTTGTACAAAAGAATTTTTAATTACAATCTTTATGAAAACATATATACATATATATTTTCTTCAGATGTAATCATGGATTTAATGAGTCAATATGATATTAAACTCATTTAATTTACCGTTAGAACATGAATATATAATCTCTAAAACATTAGAGATTACATAATCGCCAGGAAGAACGAAGATAAATGATGTAGAACGATTCGTAGAACGATGATTATGCTCGAGGTACATAATGAGATGTTGAGACGTGTGATGTTGAAACTTGAGTTGTTGTGGTACTGGTATTGATGTTGGTGGTACTGTTGGTGCCGTTGATGTTGCTGAAGCTGGTACGTTTTGCACCATATTTTCCAAATTGATTACTCGAGCGCGAAGTTCATTGACTTCTTCTATTATTCCGGGATGATTGTCGGTCAGAACGAGTGGATAAATAAGGTTTAGAATTTTAGATAGAATATAATCGTGGCGAGATATTTGGAAATGAAGGTGAAAATGGTGTTTCGGACTGGTTCGCCGGTAAGTGCTTTGGGTTCTTCGTCAAGAGGTAAATTCGGTTGGTGAAAAGGATCACCTTCTTCACGTCTCCATTGATTAAGTCGACTACAAACCCATTAGATGAATTGGGGATGGCTGATTGATGGATTCATTCTGGTGACACCGCTTTCGGAGCTTAGGTGAATATCCATGTGGGAATAGCTGTCAGAATAACTATCGGAATAGTTATCGAAATCTGAGGGACTCGAACTGGTTTAGGGATTCATCTCATACGATCAGATGAAGGATTTCCGATAAGAAATAGATTATAGGATGTAGATTAGTACCCTGCAATACATAATTTACATATGCATATATAATACTAAAATCCCATAAGTTACGGAGGAATCTACGGAAGCTGTCAGGCAAAGTCTATAGTAACAGATACGCTAAGATATGAATTATTAGATACGCTAAGATATGAATTTTGTCTATACACTATTCATGCAGTCGATGCAGCAAAACATGTCTAGACTAAGAATGATAAGCAGGTAATTTTCGACACGAAATGATAAGCAAAACTTTTGACATGCAGATACGGTCGAAGTCCAGACTCATTAATGCATCTAAGAAACTATCAGTTAGACACACTAATGCAAGACCTGGTTCGCTAAGACCACTGCTCTGATGCCACATGAGACAACCCGTCCTAATTTATCTGGACGAAGTCACCAACATCTGGTCCCATTGCGATGATCGACTCCAAATAATGTCTTTAAAATGAGCAAATGCACAGCGGAAGATTTCTTTCATACCTGAGAATAAACATGCTTTCAAGTGTCAACCAAAAAGTTGGTGAGTTAATAGGTTTTTCATAAAACAATAAAATTCATCATTTTGATAGACCACAAGATTTAAATCCTGCATGGTACAAATGGGCCCGAATCCTATACCCACCTGTAATGTACATGCGATATCTTTTAAATACAGTACACCTTTCTCGTGTACGAAATCATCTTTTATAAATCTTAGTAACCGTACACATATCTCGTGCACAAAAATAACATACACATAACCTGTGTATAAAAATCATTCTCTCGATACATAACATTCACTTTTCATTTCTTTCATAGCTTGGCTTGGTAACCGACCTTAATATATAATGCGCATAATAATATCCCCAAAACAGAATATCTCGTATGTATAATAATCATATAAACTTCGAAGTACTAAACACCACGCCCACTAGCTCTTCCGTCTAGTGAACATTCTGGGTGGGGGTGTTAAACCCGGTAGCTACCTTTAGGATTCGCGTCAATTAGGCGTGTACTAATTCTCAAAATTAGTGATGTTCCCTAATTCTTAGGTTACCAAGCAATAATAATCAGGGGAAAATATTCATATCAATTGTGGCAATTATCACGTTCACATAATTCAGTGGTGGCAATTATCACGTTCACATAATTCATTCGAGGAATGTTTTGCTTGTGTCTATCTCGTCAAACATTTATAAAAGCATTTCATGTATTCGCAGTTCAAAATGTATTTCAAAAGCATTTAAATAAGCAGTTGTAAAAGTAGCGCATGTATTCTCAGTCCCAAAAATGTAAAGAGTAAAAGGGAATCAAATGAACTCACATAATCTATTTTGTAGTAAAAATACATATGACTATATTGAACAATGCAGGGTTGGCCTTGGATTCACGAACCTATATCATTTGTACTTATTAAAACATATAACTTAACATGTAATAATAATCAACTTAGTATACCTGTATTATTTATATATTATATTACTTATTTTAAAATAGTAATATATTTGTTATTTCAATTGTTATTTATATCTATATATCTATTATATTAAAATAGTAAATTAAATATATCATATATTTTAGATAATGAATTAATATTTATTATAGAATTATTAATATGGTTAGATTATATGTATTAAATATATTTGTAAATAACTAATATTTATTTGATAAAATTATATCTATAATAATAATAGTAATCATATTTGTAACTAGGGTTTTGATAATAATAATTATAAATGGTAACTAATACTTATACTAGTAATAATAATAATAATTTAAAAAAACGATACTTAATAATACTTATTTTACTAATCATAATATTAACAATAATAATACTAATATTTATATTACTAACTATAATGATAATAATACTACTAATAATAATAAGTATAAAAATAATGATTTTACTAATAATAATACTTAAGTTTATCCTTTCATAATCATCTTATCTAGAATCTTTTAGTCATATTTTCATATTTTAGTCATGTTTTCATTATCATAATAATAATAATATCAATAATAATTGTAATAATAAAAATAATTAAAATGAGTAACTACCTTCAAGAAAAAGTCCCAAAAATAAAATCTTATGCCGGAGCTCGAACCCTCGACCACTTGTTCAACACAAACACTCCTAACCACTTTTCTGTTTCCGTTTTTCTGATTTATTCTATAACCTTAATATAATTAACTCATCTTTCTATTTCATCTTTGTAAAAACCCATTTAAATCATAAATGGCCCAACAACATATACATAACCCAAGTCCATTATCATTATTATCTGCATCATCGTGGGTTTGGTGTTCAAGCTTTAAAACAGACACGATCATCCACATCGTTATCATATTCATGAAATCACGATCACTTTTATTTTCTATCATAATCTTCGTGAATCACGCTTTTATAACCATAATCTATAAAATCCCCATATAACATCGTTGGATCATTATCGTCATTAAGATTGTATATCTTAAGATTATCATCTTTATCTAATCATCATAATAATCTTATTCGTAACCTTAATCATCTATCCCTAAGCTTCATCATTCTAATCTCCTTTTATGTTTTAACATCGACACCAACATAAGATTCATTCTTGCTGCTGTTATAGATTGAAGGAAAGATAAAATGTATTACGCAGCAACATGAGGGGTTTGCAGACCTAATTCAATCGAGGCTGTCAAAACAGGTGGGAGGGTTCGGCCACTTATCAGAATGTTACCAGCCCAATAAGATAAGCCAAATCATAAGCCCAACATAAGAAAAGAATTTTTATCTTGGCCCATCAAGCATAATTATGGGACACGGCACAACTTAAAAGCTGGAAGAGGGTATACGTCGAGCAGTATGTAATAAACTGGGGTCCCGTTTCTTTTTCTTGGATTCTTACAGGGATTAACAAATGGCGAAAATAAAATAGCACAAGTGGTTGAGATGTAGCTGCCGGCCAACGAAAGAAAAAAAGAAAGGAATTCCCACTTCACTTTAATACTTAACATCTAGTAAATACTTTAATTGATTAGGACTATTATATTCGATAGTGGGGTTTTACTTACAAAGTATCTGTCGGCCAGAAGATAAAGTTGTAACCTTTATAAAACGACTAATAATGCACTGCAGTAGCAATGGTTTAAACTGATAAAAAAAATATCAGAAACGGGAGTGGTAAAGAAAATATGGAGTGTTTGGTTCGTAAAAAAAATGATTGAATGATGGTCGTGGTGATTGTTTTTATAGTGTTGTTTGATAGCGTCGAGCAGCCCAACTAATGATGATGGATGGTTGTTATTATTCGAATAGCAATCACAAGAGTTCGATGGTTAGTTGAAGTGGCAGTCGAGGTTGCTGGACAATGAGGATTGTCGAGTAACAATACCATGTTGGTGTATTCGGTCGTGATCGTGATTGAGCAAAATGGTTTGGGTTTTGGTTGCAACTTCGAATAGAAACTGGAGTACACAGAAGTATTAGTTTGGTGGTGGTTGTGATGAGTTCAAGAAAAAAATATAATAATATGGGAGCAAGTGAGAGAGATAGGGTGGTAATCGAGCTTAATGAAGGTGGTTCTTGGTTAAGAATAGGAGAGATAGATATAGAGAGGTAAAGGGGTGGTTCATGAATGAAGAAGAATAGCAAGTAGTACAATTAAGAACAGAAGATGAAGAAAAAATAAAACAGATAAAATCTGTTTAATTGATTTCGTACACTAATTGATTCTTGATGTCCAACGACATTAGCCAGAAAACAAGATTACAGATAGTTGATGTGGATGTTTAACAAAATCGAGACAGGATCGTACAAGTAGGGGAAAACAAATCAAGAAAATAAAAAAAAATAAAGACTTGATCATGATGGCTAACAAAATCGAGTAATCAGTGCAGTAATGTTGATTGTTATCTAGTGATGATAATTGATGTATAAGTCAATCAAATAAAGGAGAAAACTAATCAGATTGCGAATTTATCAGAACTTGCATATATTGTTTTTATATTTTATGTTCAAATAACTATTAATAATTAATAAATATATTAATAATAATAATAATAATATTACAATTAAGTGAATCATAATTACTAATTATAAAATAATATATTTTGAATATTTATCATTTATAATTTTTACATATATTACAATATATATAATACTATTTATGTATAGAATTTATATTTATTCATTTTAATAGTAACTTAATTGTTATATATGTTATTTCACATTTTTAATTCCAATTGATTAAAGTGTATTTTGTTAATTCAAAATATTATTTATACACTTATATATATATATATATATATATATATATATATTTATTTATTTATTTATTTATTTACATTTTTATTTACACACAATGGTTCGTGAATCGTCAGAAGTGGTTGAAGTTAAATGAATGTACGATAAATAGTTCAAAATTTTGTGACGCAACATAACGGACTTTGCTTATCGTGTCGTAACCATGGAAAGATTAAGTTTAAATTTGGTCGGAAATTTCCGGGTCGTCACAGGTGGGACAGTTTAATTTATTATGGCCAACATGGGAAACGAATTTGACTAGCTAGTCTATTATGAATGGGTTGTTGAAGTTATTAATTGGGCTCCTTTTCTTTTATTAAATGGATTAGTTTCTTGGGCTTTTATTAGACATTGATAGTGATGATTATGATCTTGAAAGGATCATGTTATGTATAAGATGGTAATGAATGGTGATATTGATGATAACCGAATTATGATGATGATGTTAGGGTTATAATGGTGATCGTGATAATGAAAATGGAAGGAAGGTGATGATAAAATGAATATATGATAATGATGATGATACATGATAATTGATGATTAAGAAGATCATTAAAAATAAACGGGTTAAAAACTTTCCAGTTGGGTTAATTTAGATATAGACGAATGGAGGAATGGTTTGTGGTATTATCGGGTTAGCAGGAGGTCGCGGGTTCAAACCCCGACTTGGGCAATTTTTTTTTAGGGTTACTCCTTTGAGGTAGCTACTTATCTATTCACTTGTTTATTAATATTATTATTATTATTTTTATTATTATTATTATTATTATTATTATTATTATTATTATTATTATTATTATTATTATTATTATTATTATTATTATTATTATTATTATTATTATTATTATTATTATTATTATTATTATTATCATTTTTAATGTAAGTAGTATAATTGTTGAAACTAATTTTTATCAAAATTATCATTTTTATTATTAGAATTATCATCATTATTATTATTATTAGAATTATCAATATTTTTATCATTATTATTTTTATAATTTTTTTTTTCTAACACTAATATTTTTTTTTTATCATTTTTACTAGTAATATTAATATATCAAATAAAGATTTTCTATATAAAAATATATTATTTACATAAAACATAACTATACTAATATGTTTGTAATATATATTAATCATCTATTTAATATATATATATATAAATAAATATAATTAATTTAGTTATTAATGAAACGTACAAATTACTAAAATAACAATTATTAATAATACCTAAATTTGTTCGATTACCCTTATATGTGTTAATATACATATAAATGATTTAGGTTCGTGAATCCGAGGTCAACCCTGCATTGTTCAATTCCTTTGTATGAATATTTTTACTACAAAATATCGTATGGTGAGTTTCATTTGCTCCCTTTTTAATTGCTTTTGCAATATATATTTTTGGGCTGAGAATACATGCGCTGTTTTTTTATAACTGTTTGACGAAATAGACATAAGTACTTAAAATATATTCTACGTTGAGTTGTACCACCTTGCATATCTTTCCTAATAGCTTGGTAACTAATATTTACATGTTGGAAGAACATGTAAGCGCGAATCCTATTGATAGATCTATCGGGTTTGACCACCCCAACCGGGCTAGTCGCTCTAGTATCGTAAACGGTTGCATAGTACTTCATTTTTACTACACTTGGTACAGTGTAGGTAGATTTCATAATAAAGGGAATATGCCACATTAAATGTTAAGTATGGTTACCGAAGCGCTCAACAACTTATAGAATACTTTTATACACTTGCGAGTATACATATAATTATAAACGGAAATCTTATGGTCTATTAATATATTGAAATGATTGTTATGATAAACCTATGAACTCACCAACCTTTTAGTTGACACTTTTAAGCATGTTTATTCTCAGGTATGAAAGAAATCTTCCGCTGTGCATTTGCTCATATTACATGGAGTCGTTCAAGGCATATTTAAGTCAGTACCTCGCAATGGAACCAAATATTGAAGACTTCGTCCAGGAGGATTAGGACGGGTCATCACAAGTGTGATATTTTTATATTATCATTTCTGGATAATCTAGGTGGTGTCTTTTTAACCTTGTCGATAAAATAAAGGTTATGGTTTGTTTTAAAAACGAATGCAGTCTTTGAAAGACGTCTCATATAGAGGTCAAAAACTCGCAACGAAATCAATTAATATGGAACGTTTATAATCGATATGAACGGGACATTTCAGTTGGTATCAGAGCGTTGGTCTTAGAGAATCAGAATTTTTGCATTAGTGTGTCTTACTGAGTTTGTTAGGATGCATTAGTGAGTTTGGACTTCGACCGTGTTTTTCTTCAAAAACGATTGCTTAACATTTTTTGTTGGAAACTATATATTATTAACATGTAAATATTATGTGATATATTAATCTCTTAACGTGTTTGATATTGTGTGATAGATGTCTACCTCTAGTACAAATCCCATCGACTCACCTAATAATAATGAAGAGTCGAATATACTTTGGGAAGATTCACAAATTCTCGAAGAGGAACCGGAAGAGGAGGAACCGGAAGAGGAGGAACCGGAAGAAGAGGAACCAGTAGAGGAGGAACCGAAAGAGGAAGAACCAGAAGAAAAAGAGGTTCCGGAGGAAGAAATATTGATACCTACAGTAAATCGATTAAATAAAAGAAAATCTTCAACCAACGGACCAAAGTCAAAAATGATCAATGGTGTTTCCACCAAGGAAGCAAAATATTGGGAAGATTACCAATTTTCCGATGAATCAGATCCCGATGAGGATTCCGATGATGTTATAGAAATTACCTCGACCCAATTTAATAAAGCAAAAGAAAATAATAAAGGAAAAGGTATAAAAATAGAGAAACTCGATTCCAACCCCGATGAACTTTATATGTATCGACAACGTCCGTATTTCCTAAAATGTAACAATAACCCGGGAACCTCTAAACCACCAGGTTTTTCTAAACCATTATGGAAAATGACGGCTTGTATTAGAGGAACACCATATATCCCTAGAAAATTAGGAAAACGAACCAAATCCGAAGAAGATGAAACCAGTGATTCGGATTAGAGGGTTGTAATCATGTTGTGTATTATATGTATTGTAGTGTGCTTGTACTTTTATGTTCTATGTAAAAATTACTTGTATTGTTTGTTAATTATCATTTACGAATCTAATCCTTGTCTATTTTACAGTATAAAAACAAAATGGACGTTAAGGGTAAACAACCGAATATTTTAGAAGACCTACCAGGAGATATGATTGATGAAATATTGTCTAGAGTCGGATAGAATTCATTGGCATAATTAGTTACGGCAATATTAGTTTGTTAAACGTTTGAAAGACATTCCAGGCATGCCTTAGTATATAAAAAGCTTTCCTTTGAAAGATGGGGTATATCACATTGGGGAGACTTTAAGTTACGCCAAGTTTTCTTTAAGGAATTTAGTGCAGGAAACCCAGATGCAATTTTACGCTACGGGTTACGAACCTATTTTGACTCAACATATCCCAATATAGGACTCCGTTCTTTAGAAAGAGCTTCTAACATGCAACATAAAGAAGCATGTTATGCTTACGGGTTAATAATGTTCGCTTCTCATCAAAGTGAGAAAAATAATATCGGATTACAACTTTTAAATAAAACCTTCCCACAAGTGACGGATTCAGTAATTGGGGTGAGAAACAAGGTTTTTAGATTATTACGGGGTTGTTGGACATTACGATGTAGTGACCCGAACTTTTCCATGTTTATTTATATTAAATGAAATTGATATTTACATGATTAAGTGTTTCCAACATGTTAAGCAATCAAACTTGTTAAGACTTGATTAATTGAAATAGGTTTCATATAAACAATTGACCACCCAAATTGACCGGTGATTCACGAACGTTAAAACTTGTAAAAACTATATGATGACATATATATGGATATATATATATATACATATATATATATGGATATATATATATATATATATATATATATATATATATATATATATATATATGGATATATATATGGATATATATATATATATATATATATATATATATATATATATATATATATATATATATATATATATGGATATATATATGGATATATATATATATATATATATATATATGGATATATATATATATATATGGATATATATATGGATATATATATATATGGATATATATATGGATATATATATATATATATATATATATATATATATATATATATATATATATATATATATATAGTTAACATGATATTATGATAAGTAAACATATCATTAAGTATATTAACAATGAACTACGTATGTAAAAACAAGACTACTAACTTAAGGATTTCGAAACGAGACATATATGTAACGATTATCGTTGTAACAATATTTAACTGTATATATATCATATTAAGATATATTAATACATCATATTATCATGATAATGTAATAATTTAACATCTCTTTAGGTATAATAATCAATGGGTTAACAACATTTAACAAGATCGTTAACCTAAAGGTTTCAAAACAACATTACATGTAACGACTAACGATGACTTAACGACTCAGTTAAAATGTATTTACATGTAGTGTTTTAATATGTATTCATACACTTTTGAAAGACTTCAAGACACTTATCAAAGTACTTCTACTTAACAAAAATGCTTACAATTACATCCTCATTCATTTTCATCAACAATTCTACTCGTTTGCACCCGTATTCGTACTCGTACAATACACAGCTTTTAGATGTATGTACTATTGGTATATACACTCCAATGATTAGCTCTTAGCAGCCCATGTGAGTCACCTAACATATGTGGGAACCATCATTTGGCAACTAGCATGAAATATCTCATAAAATTACAAAAATATTAGTAATCATTCATGACTTATTTACATGTAAACAAAATTACACATCCTTAATATCTAATCCATATACCAACGACCAAAAACACCTACAAACACTTTCATTCTTCAATTTTATTCATCTAATTGATCTCTCTCAAGTTCTATCTTCAAGTTCTAAGTGTTCTTCATAGATTCTATAAGTTCTAGTTTCATAAAATCAAGAATACTTTCAAATTTGCTAGCATACTTCCAATCTTGTAAAGTGATCATCCAACCTCAAGAAATCTTTCTTATTTACAGTAAGATATATTTCTAATACAAGGTAATACTCATATTCAAACTTTTATTCAATTTCTATAACTATAACAATCTTATTTCGAGTGAAAATCTTACTTGAACTTGTTTTCGTGTCATGATTCTGCTTCAAGAACTTTCAAGCCATCCAAGGATCCTTTGAAGCTAGATCTATTTTTCTCATTTCCAGTAGATTTATCCACAAAACCTGAGGTAGTAATGATGTTCATAACATCATTCAATTCATATATATAAAACTACCTTATTCGAAGGTTTAAACTTGAAATCACTAGAACATAGTTTAGTTAATTCTAAATGTGTTCGCAAATAAAAGTTAATCCTTCTAACTTGACTTTTAAAATCAACTAAACATATGTTCTATATCTATATGATATGCTAACTTAATGATTTAAAACCTGGAAACACAAAAAACACCGTAAAACCAGACATACGCCGTCGTAGTAACACTCGGGCTGTTTTGGGTTTGATAATTAAAAACTATGATAAAATTTGATTTAAAAGTTGTTCTTCTGGGAAAATGATTTTTCTTATGAACATGAAACTATATCCAAAATTCATGGTTAAACTCAAAGTGGAAGTATGTTTTTCAAAATGGTCATCATGACGTCGTTCTTTCGACTGAAATGACTACCTCTTACAAAAATGACTTGTAACTTATATTTCCAACAAAAAAACCTACACTTTTTCTATTTATATTCATAAAATATAGTTCAATATGAAACCATAGCAATTTGATTCACTCAAAACGGATTTAAAACGAAGAAGTTATGGGTAAAACAAGGTTGGATATTTTTTGATTGTTGTAGCTACGGGAAATATTGTAACAATTCTATACAAATCATATCCTAGCTAACTTATATTGTATTATACATGTATTCTAATATATTATGTAATCTTGGGATACCATAGACAAGTATGCAAATATTTTTACATATCATATCGACCCATGTATATATATTATTTGGAACAACAATAGATACTCTATATGCAGTAATGTTTGAGTTAGCTATACAGGGTTGAGGTTGATTCCAAAAATATATATACTTTGAGTTGTGATCTAGCCTGAGACGTGTATACAGTGGGTCGTGGATTGGGTCAAGATAATATATATCAATTTATTTCTGTACATCTAACTATGGACAACTAGTTGTAGGTTACTAACGAGGACATCTGACTTAATAAACTTAAAATATTAAAACGTATTAAAAATATTGTAAATATATTTTGAACATACTTTGATATATATGTACATATTTGTTATAGGTTCGTGTATCGACCAGTGGCCAAGTCTTACTTCCCGACGAAGTAAAAATATGTGAAAGTGAGTTATAGTCCCACTTTTAAAATCTAATATTTTTGGGATGAGAATACATGCAGCTTTATAAATGTTTTACAAAATAGACACAAGTACATGAAACTACTTTCTATGGTTGAATGATCGAAGCCGAATATGCCCCTTTTTTCTTGGTAGCCTAAGAATTAGGGAACATCACTAATTTTGAGAATTAGTGCACGCCTAATTGACGCGAATCCTAAAGATAGATCTATTGGGCCTAACGAACCCCATCCAAAGTACCGGATGCTTTAGTACTTCGAGTTTTATATCATGTCCGATGGATGTCTCGGAATGATGGGGATATTTGTGATGCCCTGTACAAAACCATCGTGTACGAATCATCAACAACAGGATCATTACAAGGTCAAACACTATATGCGTTTTCAAAACAAGTTGCATTCATGATAAAAGGTGACATCATAAACAACGTCAAATGTTTTACATCCAAAAGTATGCTTCAATGAACGGAAGCAAATATAATAGTGCGAGACCTTTAGGTCGTTACAAATCATAGTTCAAAAGTATTAAAGTTATGAATGCAAGATAAACAGTTCATGCGGTGATAACTTTAGAGCAGCGGGTGTCTACAGCAAGACTAGTATACAACTGAAGCAACCTTAAGCACCTGAGAAAAACATGCTTAAAAACGTCAATACAAAGGTTGGTGAGCTATAGTTTAAGTATAACAGTATGTAAGGTAGGCCACGAGATTTCAGTGCTACAAAGAGTGTTTCAAAACAGTATGATAAAGTATATGTTTAACCGTGGGCACTTGGTAACTAACTTAACGTTTATACCCCCTGAAAGTACACTTGGCAAGTGCGTATGTTTACGAAGTATTAAACACCCGTTAAATGCTAGCGCTACTAGCCCGAGTGGGGATGTCAAACCCTATGGATCCATATCTAAGATTCGCGTTCACCGGTTCAAAAACCAATGACTAAACGTTACCGAGCTAAAGGGAATGTTTATGCCGTTGTATAATCCACACATATATAAAGTTTAAGTACTCGTGCCTAGCATGTAAAATGTAAAATACGCATGTATTCTCAGTTCCAAAAATAGTTAAAGTAAAAAAGGGATGCTATAACTCACAGCGATAAAGTGGTGGTAAAGTCGAGTCAGGAAGTAAGCAAGTACGTAGGTTCGGAAAGTCCTCAACCTAAGTCAAATAGTACTAAGTCAGTAAATCGTCCCAATAGGTTTAAATGTATGTAAATTAGGTCTTAAAGGTCATCATCAATCATCATTAAACAAAAGGTGTAAAGCAAGTTTCGTTCATGAAAAGAGTTTAAAACAAAGGCTGAGTTCGGTCAGTCACCACGGTCTCTATACCTACTGAAATAAGGTGAGACCAGTGGCCATGGCTCTGTATATGAGTCCTTTAGTTGTGGTAAAAATCCCAGAAGCAAACTTATCTTAGTTTGACCGTGGCGACGGTCTAAGTGCGAGTAGGTCAGAATTTTTAGCACAACGTTAAAAGGACATAGTGACGATCAGAGGGCCATAAATTCTAAACCGTAACTCGGATTAAGACGAGTCCTAAATGAAAAGTTATCTAATCGAACAGAGATAACTGAAAATCATCTTTACAGTAGCCCAGGTACTGATCAGACCCAGAAACAATAAAATAGTAGGTTTCGGTGGTTCTTGGTACTCGATGCTTATCACGGTTCTCATCCTTGATGCATATAGCTTCAAGTGTACAACTCATTGATGTGTTTGCATCATCTTAACCAAGGTTTCACCATCATAACACTTGTGTAAGTCTAATACATGTAGCACAACTCAATTAAGTGTTGTATGTAATTTGATGAACCAAAGTTACATCAAAGTCTTAGATTTAACACATACATGAACTATAAAAGAAATATTGAACTACAAACTTGAAAGTAAACTAACTAATCAAGATCTTAAGATGTAGAACATATTTCTTAGTTAGATCTTGAAGATCCAAGACCCAAAAGTCTAGATCTAAAGTTATTAAGTTAAATCTAACACAAGTGTATGAAGTTATAACTAAAGAGTTACACTTCCATGTTCTTGAAATCTTAAAGTTAACTTTTAGTTTCAAGAAGTATGAGATCAAGACTAACTTGTAATACTTGATCATTTAAACCAATAATCATGAAATTAAAGTGCATAATATGAAGTAATAAACTTAAATAAACAAGTTAATAAGTTCATGGGTTTCATACTTTAAAGATTCAAGCCAAAGCTTGATCTTTAAGAATGTAAAATTTAAGTTTACAACATGAATTACAAGTATGCTTTTAACAACTCATGAACCTTCAATCTTTCAAAATATTATATCTAGAACATAAACTAGAGAGTTTAGTTCTTGTATGTTCTTGTTAATATAAGATAAAAAGAAGAACAAACTAAAGAGTTTGATTCTTAAATACTAGTAAGTAATAACTACAATAATAAGTAAGTAAGCTACAACAAAGAATAAGTAACAAATTAACAACAAAGAATGATGATGAGAGGTGTTCATGCTTCGGTTTTGGCCAAAAGAAAAGGGAGAAAAAGAAATTCTTGTTACTTACAAGAAAGGAGAGAATTTGAGAGAAAAGCTTGAGAGAAATTTGCAAGTAAGTGTGTGTGTGTGTGTAAATGAGAGAGTGTAAGTGAGTAAGTAGTAAAAAAAAAATGAAGCAAACTCCCTCTAAAGGGGCCTATGGCCGACGGTTCAACAATCAAAGGGGAGGAGGGAAAGAACCACTAGATCATGCATGTAATTTGTCCTAAAAGTTGGTTATAAGATGGCCTAGCATGGGGAAGATGTGTAACTAGATTCTTTACTAACTTAAGTCATCTAGTTTAACCTTAAGTAATTTTTACATGAAGAAGTGGGCTAATGAGTCCATTAAAGATGTAGGTTGGGCTCTTAAGTCCACTAACGCTAATAAAGGCCCAAGTTCCATTAATTAACCAATTAATCCAACAAAGCCCAAGTAATTAACTAATAACCTTAGTTAATTAAAATGATTAATAAAAATCAATCATGAATGTAAATAATATTTGAAAATATTATTCGTGTAATGTACGTGTGTCACAAAGACGTTTCGGGCATTTAAAGTCAAGTATGATCAATCATGGTAACAAGTAAATGTAATAACATACATTCGATAAATCACAAGTATTAATAATAACAATTATTAATAAATAAACGTTGGAAAATCCAGGGTCGTTACATTACCCACCTGTTAAAGAAAATTTCGTCCCGAAATTTAAGCTGAGGTAGATGGCGGAGTCGGGAAAAGGTGAGGATACTTCTGCATCATTTGATCCTCTAGCTCCCAAGTAAACTCAGGTCCTCGTTTGGCATTCCATCGTACTCAAACGATCGGAATCTTGTTGTGTTTCAAAGTTTTGACCTCACGGTCCATAATCTCGACAGGTTTTTCCACGAAGTGAAGTTTGTCATCAATAGTAAGTTCTTCCAATGGTATGATAAATTCGGGTGCAGCAAGGCACTTCTTCAAGTTTGACACGTGGAAGGTAGGATGAACTGAGCTCAATTGTACTGGTAGATCCAAACGGTAAGCAACGGGTCCAACACATTCCAAGATTTCAAAAGGACCAATGTATCGTGGGTTCAACTTTACACGTTTTTCAAAACGAATCACACCCTTCCAAGGTGCAACCTTCAACATTACACGATCACCAACGTTGAATTCAAAGTCTTTACGTTTGAGGTCTACATAACTCTTTTGACGATCGCGGGCAGTCTTAAGTCTAGCTTGAATCTGAGCAATCTTCTCCGTTGTTTCATGGACTACCTCGGGTCCGGTGATTTGCTTTTCGCCTACTTCGGCCCAACAAATAGGAGATCGGCACTTGCGGCCATACAATGCTTTAAAAGGTGCGGCATTAATGCTTGAGTGATAACTGTTGTTGTAAGAAAATTCGGTGAGTGGCAAATGCCTTTCCCAGGCCTTTCCGAAATCAATGACACATGCACGCAACATGTCCTTCAAAGTCTGAATCGTGCGTTCACTTTGCCCGTCGGTCTGTGGGTGATATGCAGTACTCATGTCGAGACGAGTTCCCATGGCTTCTTGTAAAGAACGCCAAAATCTAGAAGCAAAACGAGGATCGCGATCCGAGATGATTGATAAAGGTATACCATGACGAGATACAACCTCTTTGATGTATAATTGAGCAAGTCTTTCCATCGTATCCGTTTCCTTCATAGCTAGGAAGTGTGCAGATTTGGTAAGGCGGTCAACAATAACCCAGATGGTATCGTATCCGCCCACCGTCTTTGGTAGCTTAGTGATGAAATCCATCGTTATCCTTTTCCACTTCCATTGCGGGATTTCTGGTTGTTGAAGTAACCCAGAAGGTCTCTGATGCTCGGCTTTAACCTTCGAGCAAGTCAAACACTTACCAACATAAGTTGCAACATCTTTCTTAAGATTCGGCCACCAATACTGTTCTTTAAGATCGTGGTACATTTTTCCCACTCCGGGATGAATCGAATACCTCGATTTGTGTGCTTCATCAAGTATAAGGTTCCGTAGATCTCCATAAAGAGGTACCCAAATCCTTCCGGCATAACATCGGAGTCCAGTCTCCCTAACCTCGAATCGAGAGACAAGTATGTTCAAATGTTCATGAGTTATATTCTCCTTCTTGAGAGCCTCATCTTGGGCTACTCGGATCTGGCTGTTGAGGTTCAAATGGATGGTGATGTTCAGAGCCCTAACATGAAGAGGTGCCGTCCTCTCCTTTCGACTTAAAGTGTCAGCTACAACATTGACCTTGCCAGGATGATAGCGAAGTTCACAATCATAGTCATTTATCATCTCAATCCATCGACGCTGTCTCATATTCAGTTGCTTCAAATCAAAGATGTGCTGGAAGATCTTGTGGTCGGTGAAGATAGTGCTCTTAGTCCCATACAAATAATGTCTCCACAATTTGAGAACAAAGACGACGGTTCCCAGTTCGAGATCGTGAGTAGTGTAGTTCCGTTCGTGAATCTTCAGTTGACGGGAAGCATAGGCAATAACCTTTGATTGTTGCATCAGTACAGAACCAAAACCACTCTTCGATGCATCACAATAAACAATAAAGTCGTCACTGCCCTCAGAAAGTGATAGGATAAGTGCGGTGGTAAACTTCTTCTTCAAAGTTTGAAATGCTGATTCGTGTGCGGGTTCCCAAATGAACTTCTTCCCCTTGTGAGTCAGCGCGGTCAAAGGATGCGCAATTAGAGAGAAACCTTCAATAAATCTTCGGTAGTAACCGGCGAGACCTAGAAATTGGCGAATATGAGTCGGAGCAGTGGGGGTCTCCCACTTGCTGATAGCTTCAATCTTGGTGGGATCAACTTTGATATCCTGGTCGCTCACAACATGACCCAGAAATTGAACTTCCTTCAACCAAAATTCACACTTGGAGAATTTGCCGTAAAGTTGCTCTTGTCTCAAGAGTTCAAGTACTAGTCGGAGGTGTTGCTCATGCTCTTCTTCGCTCTTAGAGTAGATGAGGATATAATCTATGAAGACGATAACAAACTTATCCAGGTACGGCTTGCAGGCACGATTCATGAGATCCATGAACACGGCAGGTGCATTGGTTAATCCGAATGGCATCACGAAAAACTCATAATGAGCATAACGAGTTCTGAATGTAGTCTTCATCACATCACTTTCTTTCACCCTCAACTGGTGATAACCGGATCGTAAATCGATCTTAGAGTAAACGCTCGATCCTTGAAGTTGATCAAAAAGATCATCAATTCGGGGAAGAGGATACCGATTCTTGATTGTCAATTTGTTGAGTTCATGGTAGCGATACACATACGGAAGGATCCATCCTTCTTCTTCACAAAAAACACAGGTGCGCCCCAAGGCGAGAAACTTGGTTGGATAAATCCACGGTCTAACAGCTCTTGTAGTTGACTCTGTATTTCTTACATCTCAGAAGGTGCGAGTCTATAAGGTTGCGCGTGCTACAGGTGCAGCTCCTGGCACTAAGTCGATCCGAAACTCTACTGCTCTTGGCGGCGGTAATCCAGGCAATTCTTCAGGAAAGACATCGGAGAATTCGTTCACAATTCGAACGTCGTTCACACTCTTCACCTTGGTTTCTACCATTTTCACATGTGCTAGGACAGCAAGACGTCCCTTCTTCATGATCTTTTGCACTTTCACGCAACTAATGAGGTTCAGCTTCGAGGTACATCTCTCTCCGTAAATGATCAGTGGCTCACCATCTCCGTGTGGTATACGAAGTGCTTTATCTCCACAGATAATGTCGGCCTTATCTTAGTCAACCAATCCATGCCGACGATCACGTCAAAACTTCCCAATTTAATGGGTATTAGGTCAATCTCAAAATCTACACCAGCTATGTTGATAATAGCTCCTCGACTAATGTGGTCAACCTTTTCAAGTTTACCGTTGGATACTTCGACAAGCATACTCTCTTTTAAAGGGACTAATGACCAATTAATCTTATCGCAAAAATGTCTACATACATAACTTCTATCGGCACCAGTATCAAATAAGACAGAAGCTAATAGATTGTTGATAGTGAATATACCTGTCACTAAGTCGGGGTTTTCTCGGGCGTCCCTTGCATTAACGTTGAAAGCTCTACCACGGGGTGGTCCGCCGTCTTTTCTTTTGTTGGGGCACGCATTTCTGAAATGGCCCGTCTGACCGCATTCGTAGCACTTTTTAGGTCCATTGGTGTTCGGCTTCCCATTCAAAGTGGTGACCTTGTAGTCCTTCCCGATATGCCCAGTCCATTGACACTTTTCGCAAACAACATTACAATACCCAGTATGGTGCTTGTAGCACCGCTTGCATTGTGGTAAGGTTCCTTTGTAGTTCGGGTTTGAGTTGGTGTTCGGATTGGGGTTTCCACCATTGTTGTTTCCTCTGAAACCCTCATGTCATTTCGCCGGGTTTTGATCATAGGTCCTTCCCCTGTTGTTATCCCATTTGCACTTTTCACTACTACTCGCTTCAGACTTAGCCTTCTCTGGTTCATCGATGATAATTTGATTCATTAAAGTATGCGCCATGCGCATCGCTTCCGGGACATTTGGTGGCTTGGACGAGGTGAGGTTTCCCTTAATGCTCTTAGGAAGTCCCCAGAAGTACCTTTCCATACGCTTGAATTCCGGGGTGACCATTGTCGGACACATCAGGGCTAATTCCAAAAATCTCCTGTTGTAACCATCAAGGTCGTTCCCAACGGCCTTTAACTGCATGAATTCAATCTCCATCTTCTGGATCTCGGTCCTAGGGCAATATTCCTAAATCAGGGCCCCTTTGAACTCCTCCCATGGAGTAGCAAATGCCTCATCAATACCTTTTGCTTGAGCCAACGTGTTCCACCACGTTAGTGCACCATCAGACAGCGTGCATGAAGCAAACTTAGTTTTATTCTCCTCTGAACAGTTACTGACTCGAAACACAGATTCTAACTTCTCGAACCATCTATGAGACCAACCGGCCCCTCTGTTCCACTGAAGTTGTGAGGTTTGCAGCTTTGGAACTCTTTGTACATGCACCCATTACGAATGGGTTGAATAACCGGTGGCGGTGGCGGTAGAGCTTGGGGTTGCATTTCCGCAATGGCTGCGGCTACCCTTTCAGCAATCATCTCCTTGATTTGGGCTGCGGTAGGTGTTGATGTTGATCGTCCGTTGGCCATGGTGTTCAAAACAAAAATTTTGACTCAAGTCAAAATCCAGTATTCAAATAGTAGTAGTACAGTATATGGTAACCAACATGGAATCAACACATCACATGTTTATTAAGTAATGCAATCCAGGTACAAATACCACAGAATCATCATACAGTAACGTAAATAGAACATCGTGTAAGAATTAAATAACGCAAAGTTCCATTCAATAATAATAATAAGTTGCATACATCTGTATAAGTTCGTACAATACATAAGTAATACATAAAACTACAACTAGATTACATAATGAAATCTACTACAAAGCCTTACGGTGAAGGTGGGTGTAGGATGTCCAATACATGGGACATCTGGTCCTCGAGCTCAGTTACCCGAGCACGAAGGGTCTCCACCTCCCTCATCAGTTCCTCGACAGAGGGAGTGGGTGGGGCAGGCAGTGCAGTCGGTACAGGTGGTGCTGGTGGAGCTGGTGGTGCTGACGGTCCGGCTCCAGAAGTAGAGGCTGCAAGGCGGTAAGGCTTACGAATGAAGGGATCAGCAGGATACGGCACAAGCCGCTTACTGATGGTAACCCTACGACGCCGACCAAATGCGTCAGTGAATGCTCGACCTCCGTTGATCCCCGGAATAATGGTACCGTCAAAGCGATACCGCTTCTTCGGCGGGGTGGAGGGTGGCTGAACAGGTGCATCATCGGGGTCCTCCTCGTCAGAGTCATCGTCACAAGAGTCGTCTGTAGATGAGTCGTCAGATGAAGGATCATCTGAATCGTGTGGAGGTGGCTGCACGGGTGGCTGTACTGGCTCCCCTCGGGCGGCCATCATCTGTCGGTATCTGAAGGGTGGAATAGGCACGAGACGTCCGTCAGGAGCGCGTCGGCACCAATGGCGATACTGGTTACAGAATGGACCCTCCCCAAATTCCGCGGGAATCACAACATCACCGGAGCGAGGCTATGACCCCGAGGGTCCTGGGGCAGACGGAGCTGGAATCTCCGGGGGGTCCTGGGCTCCGTCTACAGTAACCATTGGGGCAGGAGTATGGCTGCTAGCTCTGGAAGTCGAAGCACCTGGGTCACTAGAGTGTGTCGCTGACGGGACCGGGGGATCGGCAATAGTGGCAGGTGAAGTGGCTGAAGTGTCTGAACTGCCCAAAATGATAGCAGGTGGGATATCCGACATCTGAACAAGGAAAAAATAAATTTTCCATGTCAGTAAGTCATAAAGCAAGCACGTATTAGGCCAAGTAACTACAACAGTCTAAATCATGTGTAACAGTAAGTAGCATGGCAATAACGACAAGTATCATGCAATCGAAAGCAGATAATAGCATGCAGTAGTGAAATCGTGTAATAGCATACATCATATAGCAGTAAAAGTAAGCAGCAACATGCAGTAAGTTCAGCGGAAACAAGTAAACTAGCAAGTTGTTGATTAGTCCTATTAGTGAATCCTACTCGGGTCGGTCTTAGACTCAATAATGCAACCTAATTCCCTACAACCAATGCTCTGATACCAAATGTGATGCCCTGTACAAAACCATCGTGTACGAATCATCAACAATAGGATCATTACAAGGTCAAACACTATATGCGTTTTCAAAACAAGTCATTCATGATAAAAGGTGACGTCATAAACAACGTCAAATGTTTTACATCCAAAAGTATGCTTCAATGAACGAAAGAAAATATAATAGTGCGTGACCCTTAGGTCGTTACAAATCATAGTTCAAAAGTATTAAAGTTATGAATGCAAGATAAACAGTTCATGCGGTGATAACTCTAAAGCAGCGGGTGTCTACAGCAAGACTAGTATACAACGGAAGCAACCTTAAGCACCTGAGAAAAACATGCTTAAAAACGTCAATACAAAGGTTGGTGAGCTATAGTTTAAGTATAACAGTATGTAAGGTAGGCCACGAGATTTCAGTGCTACAAAGAGTGTTTCAAAACAGTATGATAAAGTATATGTTTAACCGTGGGCACTTGGTAACTAACTTAACATTTATACCCCCTGAAAGTACACTTGGCAAGTGCGTATGTTTACGAAGTATTAAACACCCATTAAATGCTAGCGCTACTAGCCCGAGTGGGGATGTCAAACCCTATGGATCCATATCTAAGATTCGCGTTCACCGGTTCAAAAACCAATGACTAAACGTTACCGAGCTAAAGGGAATGTTTATGCCGTTGTATAACCCACACATATATAAAGTTTAAGTACTCGTGCCTAGCATGTAAAATGTAAAATACGCATGTATTCTCGGTTCCCAAAATAGTTAAAGTAAAAAAGGGATGCTATAACTCACAGCGATAAAGTGGTGGTAAAGTCGAGTCGGGAAGTAAGCAAGTACGTAGGTTCGGAAAGTCCTCAACCTAAGTCAAATAGTACTTAGTCAGTAAATCCTCCCAATAGGTTTAAATGTATGTAAATTAGGTCTTAAAGGTCATCATCAATCATCATTAAACAAAAGGTGTAAAGTAAGTTTCGTTCATGAAAAGAGTTTAAAACAAAGGCTGAGTTCGGTCAGTCACCACGGTCTCTATACCTACTGAAATAAGGTGAGACCAGTGGCAATGGCTCCGTATATGAGTCCTTTAGTTGTGGTAAAAATCCCAGAAGCAAACTTATCTTAGTTTGACCGTGGCGACGGTCTAAGTGCGAGTAGGTCAGAATTTTTAGCACAACGTTAAAAGGACATAGTGACGATCGGAGGGCCATAAATTCTAAACCGTAACTCGGATTAAGATGAGTCCTAAATGAAAAGTTATCTAATGAAACAGAGCTAACTGAAAATCATCTTTACAGTTGCCCAGGTCATACTGATCAGACCCAAAAACAGTAAAACATTAGGTTTCGGTGGTTCTTGGTACTCGATGCTTATCACGGTTCTCATCCTTGATGCATATAGCTTCAAGTGTACAACTCATTGATGTGTTTGCATCATCTTAACCAAGGTTTCACCATCATAACACTTGTGTAAGTCTAAGACATGTAGCACAACTTAATTAAGTGTTGTATGTAATTTGATGAACCAAAGTTACATCAAAGTCTTAGATTTAACACATACATGAACTATAAAAGAAATATTGAACTACAAACTTGAAAGTAAACTAACTAATCAAGATCTTAAGATGTAGAACATATTTCTTAGTTAGATCTTGAAGATCCAAGACCCAAAAGACTAGATCTAAAGTTATTAAGTTAAATCTAACACAAGTGTATGAAGTTATAACTAAAGAGTTACACTTCCATGTTCTTGAAATCTTAAAGTTAACTTTTAGTTTCAAGAAGTATGAGATCAAGACTAACTTGTAATACTTGACCATTTAAACCAATAATCATGAAATTAAAGTGCATAATATGAAGTAATAAACTTAAATAAACAAGTTAATAAGTTCATGGGTTTCATACTTTAAAGATTCAAGCCAAAGCTTGATCTTTAAGAATGTAAAATTTAAGTTTACAACATGAATTACAAGTATGCTTTTAACAACTCATGAACCTTCAATCTTTCAAAATATTATATGTAGAACATAAACTAGAGAGTTTAGTTCTTGTATGTTCTTGTTAATATAAGATAAAAAGAAGAACAAACTAAAGAGTTTGATTCTTAAATACTAGTAAGTAATAACTACAATAATAAGTAAGTAAGCTACAACAAAGAACAAGTAACAAATTAACAACAAAGAACGATGATGAGAGGTGTTCATGCTTCGGTTTTGGCCAAAAGAAAAGGGAGAAAAAGAAGTTCTTGTTACTTACAAGAAAGGAGAGAATTTGAGAGAAAAGCTTGAGAGAAATTTGCAAGTAAGTGTGTGTGTATGTGTGTAAATGAGAGAGTGTAAGTGAGTGAAGTAGTAAAAAAAAATGAAGCAAACTCCCTCTAAAGGGGCCTATGGTCGACAGTTCAACAATCAAAGGGGAGGAGGGAAAGAACCACTAGATCATGCATGTAATTTGTCCTAAAAGTTGGTTATAAGATGGCCTAGCATGGGGAAGATGTGTAACTAGATTCTTTACTAACTTAAGTCATCTAGTTTAACCTTAAGTAATTTTTACATGAAGAAGTGGGCTAATGAGTCCATTAAAGATGTAGGTTGGGCTCTGATGACTTTTCTAGATTTTTCGTCAACCTACAGCTGGTCTGGACGACAACTTCATGACCTAAATCAAGAAGCGCGTGTCTTTTTCGGAAGACTTTACTTCCTTTTAATGATGGAATTGATTCATCGTGTAGATCCATCTCTTCTTTTCTTTCATTGGGTAAAACAGTTTAGTTTAGTCCAAAGCAAAAGTATTTTCAGTTATTTGTTACAAATATATGTGACATATGTTTAAAATAACTTGGTAAATTTTCCCACACTTGGCTTTTTATTTTTCTTTTTATCGTCCTCTATTCCATTTTAAATGAATTTTAACATTTTAGTTTGTTTCTCAATTTATGTCCTTTCCGAGGTAACAATAATTTCGGTGTTAAAACCTAGTTTTATCGTTCATAAATATGTATAAACATGATTTTGAATTCATTTAATTTTGAAAAATTTTACTAGAATTGGGTAGTCAGTATATAAGACTAGGGCTGTTCTTTTTTATCAGAGAGCACTAGATTCTAATACAACTACTGCTTTACTAGTATTTTTAATGGTAACCAAGTGTTTAATATAAAAATTTTAAAATCCGAAAGAATTTAATCCCTTCCCACACTTAAGATCTTGCAATGCCCTCATTTGCAAGAAATCAGTAACAATTTAAATATCTTTAATAACCAAAATGAATACACCAGGTTATCGACTGCGTGTAAACCAAGGTTTTACTACTTTGTTAACAATTACACCAATTACCCTTGAATGTAATTTCACCCCTGTTTTGATTATTCTAGTGGCTATTAATCCATTCCCGTGTCCGGTTAAATGAACGATTATTCGTACATATAAATACCCCGCCCATCGTGTCCGATCGAGTGTATATGGTAATTTATAGGGACGCCCAATTGTAAATCTTTATATTAACATTAACAAACTTTCATTTAGTTAAACAAATATAAAGTCCATTAATAGCCCATAGTCTAGTTTCCACAAGTGTCGTTCTTTTATCCAAACCCCAATTATGGTACAAATCCCAATTACCCAATTTTAGTAATTAACCCAACATCATGATTACTTCGTTTTAAATAAGCATAATAATAACTTAGCTACGAGACATTAATATAAAAAGGTTGAACATAACTTACAATGATTAAAAATAGCGTAGCGTTACACGGACAGAATTTCGACTTACACCCTTACAACATTCGCTAACATACCCTTATTATTAGAATTATAATTAAAATTAAAATATAAATTATAAATATAAATATATTTACGTATGAAGAGGAAGAGAAAAAGATGTTGATATTTGATCAGAATTCGGTTGGCTTTATAGCCAGAGTTGAAAATTGGGGCTCCGCGACTCGCGGCAAAATGCCCTTAAAACTCCGCGAGTCGCGGAGAGGTATTTACAGCTCACACCCTTGGAGTTTCTTGCTGCCGACAGTTTTTAATATATATATATAATATATATATAATTAATATAATTAATTATATATTATATTATATTTATATACATAGTTAACTTGTAATTTTTAGTCCGTTGCGTCGAGCGTTAAGAGTTGACTCTGGTCCCGGTTCCGGATTTTCGAACGTCCTCGCGTACAATTTAATATCTTGTACTTTGCGTTTTGAATCTTGTACTCTTGTGATTTCGAGACGTTTCTTATCAATAATTGGAACCTTTTTGATTGTCTTTTATTCTTTTGAGCTTTTTGGTTGTTTGCGTCTTCAATTCGTCGAATCTGTCTTTTGTCTTCACCTTTTATTATTTAAACGAATATCTCTTGTAAATAGAACAATTGCAACTAAAAGCTTGTCTTTCTTGAGGAATAATGCTATGAAATATATGTTCGTTTTTAGCATTATCAGGCTCTTAAGTCCACTAACACTAATAAAGGCCCAAGTTCCATTAATTAACCAATTAATCCAACAAAGCCCAAGTAATTAACTAATAACCTTAGTTAATTAAAATGATTAATAAAAATCAATCATGAATGTAAATAATATTTGAAAATATTATTCGTGTAATGTATGTGTGTCACAAAGATGTTTCGGGCATTTAAAGTCAAGTATGATCAATCATGGTAACAAGTAAATGTAATAACATACATTCGATAAATCACAAGTATTAATAATAACAATTATTAATAAATAAACATTGAAAAATCCAGGGTCGTTACAATATTATTATATGCATCTTGTTAATGTCGGTTACCAGGTGTTCACCATATGAATGATTTTTATCTCTATTTATGGGATGTATATTGAAATATGAAATCTTGTGGCCTATTATTACGATTTGATAAATATATAGGTTAAACCTATAACTCACCAATATTTTGTTGACGTTTAAAACATGTTTATTCTTAGGTGATTATTAAGAGCTTCCGCTGTTGCATGCTAATATATGGACAAGATTTGGAGTCAGCATGCTTGTATAATATTGTTTAAAACTGCATTCGAAATTTACTTTGTTGTAACATATTAATATTGTAAACCAATCTGTATTGGTAGTGTGTAAGTGTGATATTTTTTAGATTATCATTTCTGATAATCTAGGTGGTGTCCTTTTAACCTTGTCAATAAAATAAAGGTTATGGTTTGTTTTAAAAATGAATGCAGTCTTTGAAAAACGTCTCATATAGAGGTCAAAACCTCGCAAAGAAATCAATTAATATGGAACGTTTATAATAAATACTGTAATGACCCGCACTTTTTCGATCATTCTATACTTATAAGATTAATATTTACATAAATTAAACCTTACCAACATGATAAGCAATCCAAATTATTGAGATTTATGTTTTTGAAAAGAGTTTTACACAACGTTTGACCGTCTAGTTTGACCGATGATATCACGAACTATATAACATATGATAATTATACGTTTGTGTATATATATGTATATATACATATTTAACATGATCTAAGAATGTTTTAATACCTCATTTTGTATTAATAACAATAAGTTATAAGTATATTTTGAAACTACTAACTTAAGTTTTCAAAACAATAACCATACGTAACGTTTTTTTGACATAAATACTTATGACCTATAATGTTTATACATATATTGTATATATAATGTATTTAATCACTTTTTAAGAACTTAAATACATAAAACCATATAAGTATATTCACAAAAGATAGCTATATTTGAATCCTCATTCCGTTTTCACAAGATTTCTATACGTATATCTGGAGTATATGTACCCGTATCATACCTAGCTTCTATACGTATTTACTATTGGTATATACACATCAAATCACCACCAACCAGCCCTTGTTCATGCCCTAGGTATAAGGTAATTGGAATTTGGAAGCTTATTGACTAATTACATAAGATAACAAACTAAAATCTTGTCATGAACACCTTAGTTCCACGTTTTTTATAAGCTTCATGGGCACTTCATTTTGATTCAAATTTCTACATCATTTCTTAGTTAAACACACACTCTTCCATAACCCTTAAACACCTTCAACAATTCAGCAAGTTACCATGAAGATCTAGTTCAAAAACATCACTTAATCACCATAAGAAAACCCTTACAAAAACACTTCAAGAATCCTTCCAAGAACACAAGTTTACTTCCAATTTTTCATTCAACTCCATCACTCTTTTGGTTCTAGGTTTTTACTCCTCTTTTACAGCAATCTTGTCCAAGTAACTTGAGGTAGTAACTTTGTTCATAACCTTATTCGATTCATATATATATAGCTATCTTATTTTATAGTATAAAATTTTAACAACAAGAACATAGTTTGAATGTTTTCAAACTTGTTTGCAAACTAAATAGATCCTTCTAACTTAACTTTTAAAATACTTCAAGACCTGTAATATATCATAAATATATTCTAATTTAACAAGGTATAACTTGGTTTTTCAAAGAACACCTTAAAAACTGTTTTTACGACGTCGGAGTGCAACCGGGGGCTGTTTTGGGTTGGATAATTAAAAACTATCCTGAACCTTGAATTGGAGGTTTATTTTCTGGAAAAATGATATTTACTATGAATATGATAACACATAAAAATTTCATGATTTAACTCAAAGTATAAGTATTTTTAGAAAAATAATCATTTAAGGTTGTTTACATGATGGAAAATAATTAACTTCATAAGTTTCACCAAAGTTTGACCTATGACCTGTGATTTCGAATACAAACTAAGGTATTTACAGTTCATATTCTTAAAGAAGGACTCGATCCAAGGAAGTGGCAAGTTGAACCAACGAAAACGGAGTTGTAACGAAGAAACTATGACCAAAACAAAATCGGATATCCAAGACTAGTTTAGCCACGAAAATAATTGGAGAAAAATTAAATAAATCACATCTTTTTAAAATAACATGATATTTTATATATATGTACTCATAATTTAATTTTATATATTTCAGGATCACCCGTAAACAATACGAGAAGATTAATCATAAGATCCCATGATTGTACGCAACACGTCATTTGACAACACCGGTACTTTATGTACGCAACACGTCATTTGACAACACCGGTACCGTGGGTCAAGATTAATCCCGACCAATACGAATATGATGGGGGTTTTATTTATTTCGATAGGGGTTTTATTTATTTATTAAACACCTAAATATGAACCATTAAAATTGAATTGCTAACTACGGACTAAGAAGACATTAAAAGTATTATAAGTATATATATGTGACGATTGTTTAAAATGAAAATATATTGATAAATTATATATGGATAGGTTCGTGATATCAACCGGAGACCAAGTCAAAATATATATATCTTCAAGGCAAAAGTGAGTATATAGTCCCACTTTTAAACTCTAAGTATTTCGGGATGAGAATACATGTATTTTATGTTTTACGTTATGGACACAAGTAACTGAAAAATATATTCTACGTTGAGTTGTACCACTTGCATACTTCCCTGTAGCTTGGTAACTATTATTTACAGCGGTATTGTAAACGCGAATCCTGTTGATAGATCTATCGGGCCTGACAACCCCAACCGGACTGGACGACCAGTATTCAACGGTTGCACAGTACTTCGTTTCGTGACTACACTTGGTACGGTGTAGTAAGATTTCATAATAAAGGGAATATGCGACGTGATTAAATGTTAAGTATGGTTACCAAGTGCTCAACCACTTAGAATATTTTTATTAAAATGTTTATATGTGAAATCTTGTGGTCTATATATATATTGCTGCCGGCATTAAACCTATATCTCACCAACTTTATGTTGACGTTTTAAACATGTCTATTCTCAGGTGATAACTAAAAGCTTCCGCTGCAACATGTTGAATTTAAGCAAGATCTTGAGTATGCATATTTGTGTCAAAAATAAAACTGCATATCCGAGGAATTGTAATGTAAAATATGCTAGAAATCGTATTGTTATCATCACATGTAAAGTTTGTAAGTCTAAGATTATCGCTAAACGATAATCATCTTTATATTGTCTAAAGCTTGTATTAACATAAGAGTTATGGTTTGTAATGTAAAATAAATGCAGTTGTTCTTTTAAAAATGTCGCATATAGAGGTCAATACCTCACAATGAAATCATACGTTATCTAACTCGTTCTTATGGTTAAGGACGGGTTATGACAAATATGAACGGGACATTTTATACGAAACCCTCGTCCTTTTGACGACATTACAACATGCTTCCTAGCCAATGGTCATAACGGTTACTTTCCACAAGACCAAGGATGGGAAGTTGTCTTAGTAAAACCAGAATGCATGACTTGTTTCTGGACTTATGAATTACGTGTCTTTATCTCTTTTGCTGAACGACTTACGTATTAACTAGAATTGCTTTTATAGCTGCCGAGTAGCAAAGTTATTATGTGCTATATTTCATCCTATATGTATAATATCGTTATTGTAAGTTTGTAAATATTGTATAAAATTTGAACGCGAAATATTATTATAATCAGTTTTTTCATATAGAATTATAGTAGTTGAATTGTATATTAGCTACTAAGTATGAACTTAACTGGTAGGTACTACCCGAATTAAAACTATAAAACGCTAATATGAAGAAAAAGCTTTTATAAATGAGTTCATACTATGCTACAAAATACTATTGACTACTCTTAAAATTCTATATGATTAACTTAATTCTTTGGGCTATTTTTGAAGGAAATGGCACCGGCAACTCGTCAGAATTTGAACATGAGTGAGGAAGACTTCCGTGTTTTCCTTGCAGCAAACATAGTCGCAGTATAGGCTGCGATACATAATAACAATAACTCTGGATCTAGCAGTGGAACTAATTCCACAAGAAATCATGTAGGATGCTCCTACAAAGAATTCACTGCCTGCAAACCTTTGGAATTTGATGGAACCGAAGGACCAATTGGATTGAAACGGTGGACTGAGAAGGTCGAATCGGTGTTTTCTATAAGTGAGTGTACTGAAGAGGACAAAGTTAAGTACGCTATGCATACCTTCACAGGTACTGCGTTAACGTGATGGAACACCTATCTTGAACAGCTAGGACAAAATGCTGCTTACGCACTACCGTGGTCGGCATTCAAGCAATTGATGAACGAGCAGTACCATCCTAGAAACGAAGTCAATAAACTCAAGGTAGAACTTATAGAGTTACGAACACAAGGATTCGACATTACCACATATGAACGACGATTCGCAGAGTTGTGCCTATTGTGTCCGGGAGCGTTCGAAGATGAAGAAGAGAAGATCGACGCGTTTATAAAAGGGTTACCAGTAAGGATTCAAGAAGATGTAAGTTCACACGAGCCCGCTTCCATACAGAAGGCAAGTTGAATGGCTCATAAACTCATAAATTAGATTGAGAGGAGAATTAAAGAACAGGCGGCCGAAGAAGCCAACACGAAACAACTCAAGAGGAAGTGGGAGGAAAACGGTGACAAGAGTCACCAGTACAACAACAATAACAATTACAACCACAACCGCAACAACAATCGCAACAATAACCGCAATCCTAACAATAACTACAACAAACGTCCCAACAACAACAACAACTACAACAACCGTTTCAACAACAATAACAATCCCAACAACAACCTCAATAACAACATAAACAACCATGCTTCAAGTGTGCAGAGTACCATCCGAATGTGTTTTACACAACAGTTTGCACCTAGTGTAAGAGAAGTGGTCATGGCGCGGCAAAATATGAGGTTTACGGATCAAAGAACAACAAAAATAAAGAAACAAATAAGGTCGGAACAAATAATGCCGACGTAGTTTGTTATAAATGTGGAAAACCAGGCCACATTATTAGAAATTTCCCAAACCAAGGGAATACTAATGGGCAAGGCCGCGGAAGAGTTTTCAATATTAATGCGATAGAAGCGCAGGAAGACCCGGAGCTTGTTACGGGTACGTTTCTTATTGACAATACATCTGCTTATGTTTTATTTGATTTGGGTGCGGATAGAAGCTATATGAGTAGATATTCTTGTGCTAAATTAAGTTGTCCACTGACGCCTTTGGTTAATAAATTTTTACTCGGATTAGCAAACGGTAAATTAATTTCAGGAGATAATATATGTCGGGAGAGAGAATTAAACTGGAGGATGAAACGTTTAAAATTGATTTAATACCAGTTGAGTTAGGGAGTTTTGATGTAATAATTGGCATGGACTGGTTGAAAAAGGTGAGAGCAGAGGTCGTTTGTTACAAAAATGCGATTCGTATTATGCGTGAAAAAGGAAAACCTTTAATCGTGTACGGAGAAAAGAACAACGCGAAATTAAATCTTATTAGTTGTTTGAAGGCGCAAAAACTAATAAGAAAAGGTTGTTACGTCATTCTAGCACACATCAAGGAAGTTAACCCTGAAGAAAAAAACATCAGTGATGTTCCCGTAGCAAAAGAATTTCCCGATGTATTTCCGAAAGAATTACCGGGATTAGCCCCACATCGATCCGTTGAATTTCAAATAGACCTTGTACCAGGAGTTGAACCAATAGCTCGTGCTCCATACAGACTCGCACCCAGCGAAATGAAAGAATTACAAAGTCAGTTACAAGAACTTTTAGAGCGTGGTTTCATTCGACCAAGCACATCACCGTGGGGAGCTCCTATTTTGTTTGTCAAGAAGAAGGATGGTACATTTAGGTTGTGTATCGACTACCGAGAGTTGAACAAACTTACCATCAAGAACCGCTACCCACTACCGAGAATCGATGACTTATTTGATCAACTACAAGGCTCGTCGGTTTATTCAAAGATTGATTTACATTCTGGGTATCATCAAATGCGGGAGAAAGAGGATGATATTACAAAGACTGCTTTTAGGACGCGTTACGGTCATTACAAGTTTATGGTTATGCCGTTTGGGTTGACTAACGCACTAGCTGTGTTCATGGACCTCATGAACCGAGTGTGTGGACCATACCTTGATAAGTTTGTCATTGTTTTCATCGATGACATACTTATTTACTCGAAGAATGATCAAGAGCACGAAGAACATTTGAGAAAAGTGATAGAGTTGCTGAGAAAAGAAAAACTGTACGCTAAGTTTTCAAAGTTTGCATTTTGGTTGGAAGAAGTTCAATTCCTCGGTCACATAGTAAACAAAGAAGGTATTCAGGTGGATCCAGCAAAGATTGAAACCGTTGAAAAGTGGAAAACCCCGAAAACTCCGAAGCATATACGCCAATTTTTAGGACTAGCTGGTTACTACAGAAGGTTCATCCAAGACTTTTCCAGAATAGCAAAACTCTTGACTGCATTAACGCATAAAGGGAAGAAATTTGAATGGAAGGATGAGCAGGAGAAAGCGTTTCAATTGTTGAAGAAAAAGTTAACTACGGCACCTATATTGTCATTACCTGAAGGGAATGATGATTTTGTGATACATTGTGACGCCTCAAAGCAAGGTCTCGGTTGTGTATTAATGTAATGAACGAAAGTAATTGCTTATGCATCTAGACAATTGAAGATTCACGAGTAGAATTATACGACGCATGATTTGGAATTAGGCGCGGTTGTTTTTGCATTAAAGACTTGGAGGCACTACTTATATGGGGTCAAAAGTATTATATATACCGATCACAAAAGTCTTCAACACATATTTAATCAGAAACAACTGAACATGAGGCAGCGCAGATTGATTGAATTATTAAATGATTACGACTTTGAGATTCGTTACCACCCGTGGAAGGCAAATGTGGTAGCCGACGCCTTGAGCAGAAAGGACAGAGAACCCATTCGTGTAAAAGCTATGAATATAATGATTCACACTAACCTTACTACTCAAATAAAGGAAGCGCAACAAGGAGTTTTAAAAGAGGGAAATTTAAATGATGAAATACCCAAAGGATCGGAGAAGCATCTTAATATTCGGGAAGACGGTACCCGGTATAGGGCTGAAAGAATTTGGGTACTGAAATTTGGAGATATGAGAGAAATGGTACTTAGAGAAGCTCATAAAACCAGATACTCAATACATCCTGGAACGGAGAAGATGTACAAGGATCTTAAGAAACATTTTTGGTGACCGGGTATGAAAGCTGATGTTGCTAAATACATAGGAGAATTTTTGACGTGTTCTAAGGTCAAAGCGGAGCATCAGAAACCATCAGGTCTACTTCAACAACCCGAAATCCTGAAATGGAAATGGGAAAACATTACCATGGATTTCATCACTAAATTGCCAAGGACTGCAAGTGGTTTTGATACTATTTGGGTAATAGTTGATCGTCTCACCAAATCAGCATCCTTCCTGCCAATAAGAGAAGATGACAAGATGGAGAAGTTAGCACGACTGTATTTGAAGAAAGTCGTCTCCAGACATGGAATACCAATCTCTATTATCTCTGATAGGGATGGCAGATTTATTTCAAGATTCTGGCAGACATTACAACAAGCATTAGGAACTCATCTAGACATGAGTACTGCCTATCATCCACAAACTGATGGGCAGAGTGAAAGGACGATACAAACGCTTGAAGACATGCTACGAGCATGTGTTATTGATTTTAAAAACAGTTGTGATCGACATCTACCGTTAGTAGAATTTTCTTACAACAACAGCTACCATTCAAGCATTGAGATGGCACCGTTTGAAGCACTTTATGGTAGAAAGTGCAGGTCTCCGATTTGTTGGAGTGAAGTGGGGGATAGACAGATTACGGGTCCGGAGATAATACAAGAAACTACCGAGAAGATCATCCAAATTCAACAACGGTTGAAAACCGCCCAAAGTCGACAAAAGAGCTACGCTGACATTAAAAGAAAAGATATAGAATTTGAAATAGCAGAGATGGTCATGCTTAAAGTTGCACCTTGGAAAGGTGTTGTTCGATTTGGTAAACGAGGGAAATTAAATCCAAGGTATATTGGACCATTCAAGATTATTGATCGTGTCGGACCAGTAGCTTACCGACTTGACTTACCGCAACAACTTGACGGGGTACATAATACTTTTCATGTCTCGAATTTGAAGAAATGTTTTGCTAAAGAAGATCTCACCATTCCATTAGACGAGATTACAATTAACGAAAAACTTCAATTCATCGAAGAACCCGTCGAAATAATGGATCGTGAGGTTAAAAGACTTAAGCAAAATAAGATACCAATTGTTAAGGTTCGATGGAATGCTCGTAGAGGACCTAAGTTCACCTGGGAATGAGAAGATCAGATGAAGAAGAAATACCCGCACTTATTTCCAGAAGATACGTCAACACCTCCAACTGCTTAAAATTTCGGGACGAAATTTATTTAACGGGTAGGTACTGTAGTGACCCGAACTTTTACATGTTTATATATATTAAATGAAATTGATATTTACATGATTAAGTGTTTCCAACATTTTAAGCAATCAAACTTGTTAAGACTTGATTATTTGAAATGAGTTTCATGTAGACAATTGACCACCCAAGTTGACCGGCGATTCACGAACGTTAAAACTTGTAAAAATGACATGACGATATATATATATATATATATATATATATATATATATATATATATATATATATATATATATATATATATGGATATACAAATAGTTAACATGAGATTATTATAAGTAAGTATCTCCATAAGTATATTAACAATGAGTTATATACATAAAAATGAGACTACTAAGTTAAGAAACTCGAAACGATATATATAACGATTATCGTTATTACAACGTCTTACTAAAGACATATGTATCATATTATGATATTGTTATACTATATTTAACATGATAAAATGATAATTATATAGATCATTAAGCATGTTAACAATGAACTACATATGTAAAACAAGACTACTAACTTAAGAATTTTGAAACGAGGCATATATGTAATGATTATCGTTGTAACGACATTTTAATGTATATATATCATATTAAGATATATTCATACATCATAATATCATGATAATGTAATAATTTAACATCTCATTAGATATAATAAACAATGGGTTAACAACATTAAATGAGATCGTTAACTTAAAGGTTACAAAACAACACTTACATGTAACGACTAACGATGACTTAACGACTCAGTTAAAATGTATATACATGTAGTGTATTAAGATCTATTAGTACACTTTTGAAAGACTTCATGACACATATCAAAGTACTTCTACTTAACAAAAATGCTTACAATTGCATTCTCATTCATTTTCATCAACAATTCTACTCGTATGCAACCGTATTCGTACTCGTATAATACCCAGCTCCTAGACGTATATACTATTGGTATATACACATAATAATTCAGCTCTTAGGAGCCCTAGATAGTCAACAAACATGTGGAACCAACAATTAGACAATTAGCATGACTTATGAGCAAAGAAACAAAAACAAGAACTCCTTTTAACCCAACTCACCTTCACCACTCACCACCTACTCCATTTCACTTCCAATTTTCTTCCCAATTCTCTCTCAAAACACACACCCTCTTCCATGAATGTCTAAGTTACTATTTTTCCAGCAAAAATCATCAAATACAAGCTTTGGTTATTACCTATAATCATCATAAAAAAAATGTAATAACCCGACCTTTTCCATTAAATACTTAACAACCATTTATTAAATTCAATAATTTTTCAACACCATTTTTTTTATATATTTAAGAACATACTACTTTTGATATGTGTTAATTTAGCACTAGAAAATTTTGAAAATTAGTAATAATAAAGTTAATAATTTCAACTGATAACTTCTGAAATATATAAAAATACTTTATTTAAAAATAAAATGATAAATAAAAATATATAATAAATGATTAAATTGAATTTCAACATCACTAGATTCGTATCTATTTCTAATCACTATTTAGATTCAAGTTGTAAGAAATTTTTATACTACTTTTTAATATGTATTTTTTTTTTATAAAACACTACGGTTAGTGAAATCAGGAAAAATATCTTTTCAGACAATGAAACGTATGAATTCTTATTTTAAATATTATTTTATATAATAATTAAGTTTTAAAAAATCATTTTAATTAATTATGATATTCTTAAATTAAACTTGAGAAAAATTAGTTTAAACATTCATATTTCAATAAAGGATAAATATTTATTTAATGTAAAATACAAATATAAATAAGTATTATATGAAACACACAAACCAGGTATGACGTCGAGAGTTTAAAAGGTTTCAAACAATATAGATATATACATAATTTTTTTATAAATATAAAATTAACCAGTCATGGAATCATATTAAGATAAAATACATTGGATCTTAACTAAATGATAAAAATTTAATTATAACATGTGACTCTACAGTAATACCCATGTTTACCTAATTATTATACCCGTGATATATCTATTTACCTGTGGCTACACATTAATACTTGTGTATATTAATTATTACATCCGTGATATCTATTATTGAGATAGAAATATACCCGTGACATATCTATCTATTTATAACCCAAATTCATTTCATCAAACACACACATACGTACATATTCTTCCCCTCCTCAAGAACACCCACTACTATTCATCATCATCATCAATCTTTCTCACTCAAGAACACCCTAAAAACTTGATGGATCATAAAATTGTTTACATATTCGGATTCATCTCGAAGAGCTCTACACATCCATACCAACAATTTCTTGATTAGAGTAAGTTTTAAAAACACCAATTTTCTAGTTTTCATATTTTTGTTACATACTAGGGAAGATATAGTGTCTAGTGCTCAAGTCCTTGTATGTATGCATGATATTATTCGTTAATTTGATCGTTTGATGACTTTTTGATGAATCACGAATTTGTTTTGTGTGAGGTCAGAAACTAGAACTTGTTGAATGTATAATATTATGAGATAATCAGAATCCTATTGAAAAACTAATAAGTTTGGGCTTTAGAATTTCGAATTTTCGTTACCGTATGCTCATGTTATGTTTAATTGAAGTTTTAACTCGATTTTATGAATGATCACGAATTTGAATGGTATGCTACTGATATGAACATGATATTTTCAGTTTATGATATATGTATAAATGTATTGCTCTTGAAAAATTAATAACTTTTGGTTTAAGAATCGTTTGATTTCGATTAACGGATCAAAAACTACGCGTAAATAGATTTTGATATAAAAATTCGTAACTGCTTATCTGATTTTGAGCAGGTAATCTTAGCAACTGATTATGATAAGTTATTAGATGAATTACTCTCGAAAAGTAGTTAAATTTTCATATAGATATTGCATAAATTGGGCGAACGGGTCAAAAGTTAGGATTAAAATAAGGTATATTTCGGGATATGCTGAAAAAATACATTTTTGACACGGTTAACGAGGTGTAATTAAAAACCTGGGTTGATAGGATTGTAGACGTCGAAAATCTATTGAATTTAGACTCAAGAATTGGGTCGATTCGAATTTTCTTTAGACTTTTACGCTCGTTCAAAGTTTGGTACATTTTAATAAAAATGCTGTTTGAATTCTGAAAACTGCACGAACCACTGTTAACGTTTTCTGTAACTGGGTCTGATCTGGGTCGAACCAGATTATGGGAATTTTTCTGTAAATTCTTCACTTAAAAACGCCGCATCTCCAATTGGCAGTGACTGATTTGGAGTTGCGATGATTTTTCTAAAAATCACAGAAGTTGCTGCTGTAAATACGATTTTAAGCGTGTGTTTTTGCAAATGTTTCGGGTTATAAAAATAATGACCAATGCTAGAGACTTGAGACTTTTTGTACGAACTTAATACACTTATATTAACTATTTCATATAGTGTGGGGTGTTCTAAAGTGATAATGTGTATAAGTATAAACCATGTAATTTAAACCGTCCGTTTGGACACTTGACCCATTTAAGCCAAAAAGTATCGAAATGAGTAACGGGCAACTTGGACACGTCCGATATATCAATTTAAGTAAGTTTAAAGATTGTAATATTTTAAAAATGAGTTTTGGCATGTTTTGGTCAAAATGGGTATTTATGACCCATTTGGGTCATACGCGCCTACTTTGACCAATATGTGAAATTTTGAGGATCAAAGGTATGTAACACGTCTAAAATATCATTTATAAACTTGTGACATGATTTTTACATGCTCAAATATTATGGTTTGGAATTTGAGTTATCAATGAAAATTTTTATTATTTTAGTGGAAGTGTCAAAATGACTCTCGGGGTCACTTTGTAGGCTCGTAATTTGTAAATGATTAAGTTATGGAAAAAACTATTAATTGGGCCAGAAAGTAGATATGAGAAGCTTAAAAATTATTTAAGATATGTATGATTTTGTCGAGTCTAAACTTTTTTAAAACGAACATGAAAACAGGATGTTGTGGCTGACTTTTAGTCTTGGTTAAGTGTCAAAAATGACTCTTGGGCCTACTTGGTGGACTTGTAATTTGAAATCAGTTAAGTTTGGATAAAAACTATTATCTGGTATTGAAAGTATTTACGACAAGCTTTTAAACGATATATTATATGTATGATTTTGTTGAGGCTAAACAGGTTTAAAACAAGCGTGAAAATGGGTAATCGTTGCTGATTTTGAACACTGCATTTTATCAGCAGTTTACATTTTATCACCAGTTTATGTTTCGGGAGGCTGTTTTCGCGAGGCCATAACTTTCAAACCGTAACTCCGTTTTTGTCAAATAAACTGTCTATAGAAAGGTGGAATGATATACTTTCCAATGGTCACGACCTAAGGTATTATATCAAAGTTGGTGGAACCCAGAATCAGCTGGAAATTACTTAAAAAAATACATATATGTAAATAATATTTTTTTCTAAGTAAAAATAGATAACTTAAGTTTGACTTATGTTTGACTATTTGACCAACTTGGGTAATATTATGAGATTGTTTATTTGTGGTAACCATGTTGACTGTATTTGACTTGCGTTTGACTTACTTTGACTTCTGTTGACTTTTGCTAAACATTGCTAAATTTATGAGTCGGACTTGAGCAATAGGACTATACTTACCCTATGGACCGACCTAGCTTATTAGACACTTATTGACCAACATATGTTCTCTAGGTTGAGGTCTACGGTTACTTGCATTCCGATATTCGGTCACATCTCTGTGATTTATTTCTGAAGTTGTCAGGTGAGTTTCATATGCTCCCTTTTTAATTGCTTTTGCAATCTATATTTTTGGACTGAGAATACATGCACTTTATTTTAAATGCAATGGATACAAGTACATACTAAATTCTACACCGAGTTTGAACCGAAAATCCCTTAGCTTTGGTAACTAGTAGCTGCCAGTTATAAGAACTGGTGGGCGCGAATAGTTGTATATAGATCCATAGGGCTTGACATCCCCGTCTGTTCCAGGTATAGAAACCCTAGCCTAAAATAAAACAGACGTATGCTATTTGAGTTTAGTACATGTTGGATTGCGTGTATTGTACATGTTGGTTGCATGTATGTTAAAACAGGGGTACTTATTATAACGTTAAAGTTTAGTTACCAGGGTGCTCAATTTCGTAGAATATTTTGATAAATGTTTCTGGATGAAACAACTGAAATTTTGTTATCCACCTTTATATACAGAGTATTCGCAATATTAAAACTATGAACTCACCAACCTTTGTGTTGACACTTTTAACATATTTATTCTCAGGTCCCTAGAAGTCTTCCGCTGTTTGCTTATACGTTATACAAGTTATGTGCATGGAGTCATGCATGCTTTATTCGAGAAAACTTTGCATTCACAAAATCATCACCATGTATCTTATTTTGACTGCATTGTCAACGGATGTATTATTGTAAACTATTATTTACGGTGATTGTCTATATGTAGAAATCATCAGATATCGAAAACCTTGGATTTAGATACTCATTTATGATGTGCCTTTTCAAAAGAATGCAATGTTTACAAAACGTATCATATAGAGGTCAATACCTCGCAATGAAACCGGTGAATAACGTATTGCGTCAATAGTGATTTTGGCGGGTCGTTACAGGTGGCATCGGAGCTGGTATAACGCCGTCCATGTGTGGTGGGTTAGTCGTAAAGGAGGTTCTCACAGTGTTACCTGTGATGAAGCATTGGCTCTTACTCCTTGCGATCCCTTACGAGGGTTGGCAGTAGCCGAGAGGCAGGCCCTAAAATCAGTATCTGAGGTACACTCAGTGGTCACCAGGTGGTTAGCTGGGAAGGCACTGGGTGGGATGGTGGTTGTCCCCAACTGTGTTACAGGTGGTATCAGAGCTTTGGTTCTAGGGAATTAGGTGCATTAATGTGTCTAACCTGGACCGTTAGGATACATTAGTGATCTAGTCTAGAACCATGTTGTTATACTTATATGTGATTATGTGCATATTCTGACATTAATATAATATTATTATTACTATCGGTGAGAAAGTATTTCTCCTTTTGATTACAAGCCTTCTCCTGCTCAAGCGAGTTCATATTCAACACCCCGGTTATTGAAAATCCAGGAAGCGTCATTCAGGACTTTCAAAATTCCCGACATTCCTACGTGAGTTATTACTTATATAATTTTATAAATATCATTTGTGTTATGTGCTTATGTGCTTCGATTCAGAAATTCCAGACATCTCGAATTGTGAATCGGAAGAAGTCTTTTTCGACTCACGAAGGCTCTCAATAGTTTCAAAGACATTCTTACGTCATTACCCTTTCAATATTATTAATAAATATTATATTCTCGTACTATGTTTAGTACACCCATTTTTGGAATTATTTTGATTTATAAATTCTGGAAAACGACACTTGTTTTATATCCATAAATATTTTGGAGTAGTGTTGTAATGGAAGCATGAGTTAGTGTAATATAATGACAGTTGATCGATGTGATTATATTATAGTAAGTCATGCGGAAGTTCTAATGGAACGTGATGGGGGTAAAACTTGATCAACCTTACCTTCACCATGTACCATGTTACATGATTCCTTTATTTTTCTCTACTGACATCTGAATATACTGATACTCTATATGTGACATTATTTGAGTCACATGTAATTTCCTTCTCATATTTGTCATATCATACTTGCACTTCGAACAGTTTATTCAAAAGTATTCGTCATCAAAGAAATATGATCTCATTTTTGTAGTGACCCGAACTTTTCCATGTTTATATATATTAATTGAGATTGATATTTACATGATTAAATGTTTCCAACATGTTAAGCAATCAAACTTGTTAAGACTTGATTAATTGAAATATGTTTCATATAGACAATTGACCACCCAAGTTGACCGGTGATTCATGAACGTTAAAACTTGTAAAAACTATATGATGACATATATATGGATATATATATATATATAGTTAACATGATACTATGATAAGTAAACATATCATTAAATATATTAACAATGAACTACATATGTAAAAACAATACTACTAACTTAATGATTTTTAAACGAGACATATATGTAACGATTATCGTTGTAAAGACATTTAATGTATATATATCATATTAAGAGATATTCATACATGATAATATCATGATAATATAATAATTTAAAATCTCATTTGATATTATAAACATTGGGTTAACAACATTTAACAAGATCGTTAACCTAAAGGTTTCAAAACAACACTTACATGTAACGACTAACGATGACTTAACGACTCAGTTAAAATGTATATACATGTAATGTTTTAATATGTATTTATACACTTTTGAAAGACTTTAATACACTTATCAAAATACTTCTACTTAACGAAAATGCTTACAATTACATCCTCGTTCAGTTTCATCAACAATTCTACTCGTATGCACCCGTATTCGTACTCGTACAATACACAGCTTTTAGATGTATGTACTATTGGTATATACACTCCAATGATCAGCTCTTAGCAGCCCATGTGAGTCACCTAACACATGTGGGAACCATCATTTGGCAACTAGCATGAAATATCTCATAAAATTACAAAAATATGAGTAATCATTCATGACTTATTTACATGAAAACAAAATTACATATCCTTTATATCTAATCCATACACCAACGACCAAAAACACCTACAAACACTTTCATTCTTCAATTTTCTTCATCTAATTGATCTCTCTCAAGTTCTATCTTCAAGTTCTAAGTGTTCTTCATAAATTCCAAAAGTTCTAGTTTCATAAAATCAAGAATACTTTCAAGTTTGCTAGCTCACTTCCAATCTTGTAAGGTGATCATCCAACCTCAAGAAATCTTTGTTTCTTACAGTAGGTTATCATTCTAATACAAGGTAATAATCATATTCAAACTTTGGTTCAATTTCTATAACTATAACAATCTTATTTCAAGTGATGATCTTACTTGAACTTGTTTTCGTGTCATGATTCTGCTTCAAGAACTTCGAGCCATCCAAGGATCCGTTGAAGCTAGATCCATTTTTCTCTTTTCCAGTAGGTTTATCCAAGGAACTTAAGGTAGTAATGATGTTCATAACATCATTCGATTCATACATATAAAGCTATCTTATTCGAAGGTTTAAACTTGTAATCACTAGAACATAGTTTAGTTAATTCTAAACTTGTTCGCAAACAAAAGTTAATCCTTCTAACTTGACTTTTAAAATCAACTAAACACATGTTCTATATCTATATTATATGCTAACTTAATGATTTAAAACCTGAAAACACGAAAAACACCGTAAAACCGGATTTACGCCGTCGTAGTAACACCTCGGGCTGTTTTGGGTTAGTTAATTAAAAACTATGATAAACTTTGATTTAAAAGTTGTTATTCTGAGAAAATGATTTTTATTATGAACATGAAACTATATCCAAAAATTATGGTTAAACTCAAAGTGGAAGTATGTTTTCTAAAATGGTCATCTAGACGTCGTTCTTTCGACTGAAATGACTACCTTTACAAAAACGACTTGTAACTTATTTTTCTGACTATAAACCTATACTTTTTCTGTTTAGATTCATAAAATAGAGTTCAATATGAAACCATAGCAATTTGATTCACTCAAAACGGATTTAAAATGAAGAAGTTATGGGTAAAACAAGATTGGATAATTTTTCTCATTTTAGCTACGTGAAAATTGGTAACAAATCTATTCCAACCATAACTTAATCAACTTGTATTGTATATTATGTAATCTTGAGATACCATAGACACGTATACTGTGACGACCCCGTCAAAACACTTAACGGATCCGTCAGTTGGTCCCACAGCTTGATCGGACTTAAATGAATTAAATAAACAAAGTTGCATTCTTTTATTTCCAAAATGTTCCCCAAAAAGGAAACAAACCAAATTAAGTAGTTTGAAAACCAACCAACCATAATATGAAACCAAAAGTTGACACAAAACATTGCCAACAAACCCACAATTTAAATTATCCAAAATAGAATGCAAACTTAAGTTTCATAAATAGTTTCATAAAATCTGCCCAAATGCATGCAGACTCTTCTAACGACAGCGGAAGCATCAAATAACTCAAGTACCTGTGAAAACATGCAAGTAAACTGTCAACACAAAGGTTGAGTGAATTATAGGTTTAAATAAATAAGTAAACTTTAGACCACAAGATTTAAAAATGTTAGAAAACATTAAACATTATTCCATTATCAATGAGCCACCTGGTAACCACTTAACCCTTTATTTACCCTTGCCAAACACAATAAAAATATACACTTGGACAGTGTATCTACAACAAATTACGAAGTACTAAACATTCCGATTATAAATTGCTAGCGCGACTAGCTCGAAATGGGGTTGTCAAACCCGATAGATCTATCCGTAGGATTCGCGTTCACCAGTAGAAACCAATGATTACAGTTACCAGACTAGGGAATATTTTTGTCCAACTCACAATGAATAATTAAATTTAACCGTTACTTGTGTCTAAACGTAAATAAAAATCTGCATGTAATCACATCCCAAAAATATACTTTGAAAAGTATGTAAAAACGGGACTATAACTCACCTTAAATAGCAACTGAAGAAATCTCACAAACACGCGAACAGTAAGTAAAGTAAAGTGATCAAGAAAGATCACAACGCCGACCTATAAATAAAGCAGGTCGAAATAAATAACTAACTTAGGCCAAGTCTTAGTATGATAGCTATTGTACATGTTGCAAGTAGACATAGAACATTACTCAGCAAGCATCGGTTTGATTGGAACAGCATAAGGACACACACTTTCTATTTTTAGAAAGTTTCTATTTTTAGCAGGTTTCCATTTTTGGAAAGTTTTCTATTTTAGGAAAGTTTCTATTTTTGGAAAGTTTCTATTTTTGGAAAGTTTCTATTTTAGGAAAGTTTCTATTTTTGGAAAGTTTCTATTTTTGGAAAGTTTCTATTTTTGGAAAGTTTCTATTTTTGGAAAGTTTCTATTTTTGGAAAGTTTCCAAATTTAGAAAGTTCTATCTTTAGAAAGTTTTGAAGTTAGGAAAGTTTCCTTATTTAGAAAGTCAACAGAAGTCAACTGAAAGTCAAAGTCAACCGAAAGTCAACTCAAAAGTCAACCTTGGTCAAACATAGTCAACATTAATTTTAAAAGTGTAAGTTATAATAATAACATAGGTTATAATGTTATTTAAAGTCAAAAGTGTATAATAATGTCTTAACATAAGTTTAATTAAATAAAATGAATTATTAAAGTTAATATAAGTTGAAATGTTATAATTAGTATAACATAAGTATTTAATTAATTAATTAAATATCAATCATAATATAATTATTATTAATTTATAATAATTTTTTTAAATCATATCATAAGTATTATTAATTAATAATGAATTATTAATCATATCATAAGTTTCTAATTAAAATTATTAAATCATAAGTATTTAATAATTAAGTCATAATTAAATAATAATTAAGTCTTATAATAATTAAATAATTATTTAATCTTTATTATAAGTCTTATAATAATTTCTCATAATTAAATTTAATACTTATCATAAGTATTTTCTTTTAACAAATAAAAGTATTACTAATCATAAGTTTAATTAAAATGTTAATTAAATTATAATTAATAATTAAATGATATAATAAATATTTATATCATAAGTTTTAAATAATAATAATTACTTCTTTTATCTTAAGTAATTAATTAATAATGAATTCCATAAATTTTATCATAAGTTTAATCATTAACCATAAGTTTTAAGTTTAAAAGTTCGCCGGGTCGTATCTTGAGCCCCGGGTGTCGGTTTCGGGCAAGCCACATATGTAACTTCACCTACTCAAACCACCCGACACATTTATGAACTCAAGAACACTCCAAGAACAGTCCCTAAGTCGTGCATATCAGCCATGACTTCAATTGGGAAATCATTTCACTCAAAACAGTAATTCGGGCAAAACGGGTGAACCGTGGCTCGGATTTAGGTGACCCGAACATGAATATTCGTCTCACCATCAGTCCTAACCAAATGAGACACCCTAAAGACACCAAGGATGGTCACAAAGTCGGACCCAACCTTGTTCATGCCAAGAACACCTTTCAATCTTTAACAAAAACCAAATTAAGCGTATCTAGGGCTCCGGGAATCGAAACGCCATGAATCCGGAGTCTAAAATTAATGTCTTGATGAGAGGAACTCATTTATGTACTTTATTTTAACATTCATATCAGTTATATAGTCAGAAAACACGAATCAAACTGCTGTCCAAAATTTACAAACCGAAATCATACGCAAACGAGTAATTCTACGCATTCCAACAACATTACAACAACTTATACATATCATACTAATCATATAACATCAAAATACAGAAATATAAATAAATATGAAAAGATCTAGGGTTAGGGTTTATACCCTAATCGAAAATCAAAGTATATAGATGTGTAGAGAACGAAGAGAGGAACGCGTGTATGCTATTCAATCCTTGATCCAAGCTACAATTTTAGATGATGATGGTGGTTTATGGTGGTGATGGTGACGGCACAAGGAGGGAGGGGGGAGAGAGTTTGAGAGAAAAAAAAAATAGAATTTAGGTTTTGATTAAATTGGAATGGAATGATAAATATCAAAAATAGAAAATTAAGGGAGTAATACTCCCTCCCTTGTGGGAGTTTCGGCCGAATGGGAGGTGGGGAGTGGGCCCCACTAGCCCGTCTTGCTAAATGATGAAATCCTTGTGGCCCGAGATCCCGTACGAAGCCCGAAACGCGAAAACACGCTTACGCGATTAAAAATCCGGAAAGATAACGAACGCGCGACGAAAAATAAATATAAATACACCTATTAATAATATGACCTTAAAATATCATATTTAAAATATTTAGGATTTAAAAATCCCGAAAGCTCGACCGTTGGTTTAAAAACCGAAAAGATTCGCCGGATAGAAATCCGCGGAACGTAGAAACGTATAATTTAAAATATGAATACATATATCCACATAACACATAATAATTATTATATATATATTATTACAAAATTAATAATATAGGTCATGGAAATGACGTGGCACACTAACAGTTAACGGTCGTTAAATAATTAACGGAAAAAGATAACGGAAAAAGTAGGGTCGTGACAGTACCTCCCCGTTATGGAAATTTCGTCCCGAAATTTAAGCAGGCGTAGGGGTTGACTCGGCATCTGAGAACAAATGCGGATACTTCTGCTTCATTTGGTCTTCACGCTCCCAAGTGAACTCGGGACCGTGTCTAGCGTTCCATCGGACCCGAACAATAGGAATTCTGCTCTGTTTAAGAGTCTTTACCTCTCGGTCCATAATCTCAACTGGCTCCTCAATAAAATGCAATTGCTTGTCAACCTGAAGTTCCTCCAAAGGAATAGTCTGATCAAATTCAGCCAAACACTTCTTTAAGTTCGAAATATGGAAAACATCGTGAACAGCACTGAGTTCTTGTGGCAACTTCAAACGATAAGCCACCGGTCCAACTCTTTCAATGATCTCAAACGGTCCCACGAAACGAGGACTTAACTTCCCTCTTTTACCAAAACGAATAACACCCTTCCAAGGCGAAACTTTTAACATAACACGATCACCAACTTGAAATTCAACATCTTTCCTTCCTTTGTCGGCATAACTCTTTTGCCGACTTCTAGCAGTTCTCAACCTTTCTTTAATTTGAACAATCTTCTCAGTAGTCTCGTGAATAATCTCTGGACCTGTAAGTTGAGCATCCCCAACCTCATTCCAACAAATAGGAGATCTACACTTCCTACCGTACAAAGCTTCAAACGGTGCGGCTTTAATACTTGCGTGGTAGCTGTTGTTATAAGAAAACTCAGCTAACGGCAAATACCTATCCCACCCATTTCCAAAATCAATCACACAAGCTCGCAACATATCTTCTAACGTCTGAATGGTCCTCTCACTTTGACCATCCGTTTGAGGATGATAAGCGGTGCTCATATCCAATCTAGTGCCCAAGGCTTCTTGCAACGATTGCCAAAATCTCGATACAAATCGACTATCTCTGTCGGAAATTATAGAAACGGGAACACCATGCCTCGAAACAATCTCTTTCAAATACAAACGGGTGAGTTTCTCCATGGAATCGGTTTCCCTAATCGGCAAAAAGTGAGCCGACTTAGTGAGTCGATCTACAATCACCCAAATCGCATCGTAGCCACCCGAAACTCTTGGTAACTTAGTGATAAAATCCATAGTGATACCTTCCCACTTCCACTCGGGAATTTCTGGTTGTACCAACAATCCGGACGGTTTTTGATGTTCAGCTTTGACCTTAGAACAGGTCAAACACTTAGCCACATACGTAGCCACATCACCTTTCAAATTTGGCCACCAATACAGCTCCTTAAGATCATGGTACATCTTCCCTGAACCAGGATGAATAGAGTACCTAGACTTATGAGCCTCATCCAAAACAAGTTGTCGCAGTTCACCAAACTTCGGAACCCAAAGACGTCCTACAAAGTACCTAGTACCATCTGCTCGAATCTCAAATTTCTTAGCCATACCTCTTACGTTCTCTTTCACAAAATTCTCTTCCTTTAAGGCTTCTTGTTGTGCCTCAAGAATCTGCCTTGCGAGGTTTGATCTAACTGTCATATTCAAGGCCCTAACCCTGCGAGGTTCAGTCCTTTCTTTACGACTCAATGCATCAGCCACAACATTGGCCTTGCCCGGGTGATACAAAAGGTCACAATCGTAATCATTCAACGTCTCAATCCATCTTCGTTGTCTCATGTTCAACTGTTTCTGATCGAGGATATGTTGAAGACTTTTGTGATCTGTGTACACAGTACTCTTGACCCCATACAAATAATGTCTCCAAATCTTAAGTGCAAAAACAACGGCCCCCAACTCTAAATCATGAGTTGTATAGTTCTGCTCGTGAATCTTCAACTGACGTGATGCGTACGCAATAACCTTCTTTCGTTGCATCAAAACGCAACCATAGCCTTGTCGTGATGCGTCACAATAAACAACAAAATCATCATTACCCTCCGGTAGAGACAATATCGGAGCGGTAGTCAGTTTCTTCTTCAAAATCTGAAAAGCATTCTCCTGTTCATCCTTCCACTCATACTTTTTCCCTTTATGCGTTAAAGCAGTCAGAGGTTTCGCTATACGAGAGAAATCCTGGATGAACCTTCGATAGTAACCTGCCAATCCTAAGAACTGACGAATTTGAGTAGGAGTTTTCGGGGTTTCCCACTTTTCAATCGCCTCAATTTTAGCAGGATCAACTTGTATTCCTTGTTTGCTAACAATGTGACCAAGGAACTGAACTTCTCTTAACCAAAAAGCACACTTAGAGAACTTAGCGTACAACTCTTCTTTCTTTAACAAATCAAGCACTAACCTCAAGTGTTCTTCGTGCTCTTCATCACTCTTAGAATAGATAAGAATGTCGTCGATGAAAACAATAACGAACTTGTCCAGATAGGGTCTACACACACGGTTCATGAGGTCCATGAACACAGCAGGTGCATTTGTCAATCCGAACGGCATAACAAGAAATTCAAAGTGACCGTAACGGGTGCGAAAAGCAGTTTTTGAAACATCAGATTCTTTAACACGCAACTGATGATAGCCAGAACGAAGATCAATTTTTGAATAAACAGAAGAACCCTGAAGCTGATCGAACAGATCATCAATTCTCGGAAGAGGATAACGATTTTTAACAGTGAGCTTATTCAGTTCACGATAATCAATGCATAAACGAAAAGAACCATCCTTCTTCTTAACAAACAGAACAGGAGCTCCCCAAGGGGACGAACTAGGACGAATAAAACCCTTGTCTAACAACTCACGGAGTTGACTTGACAATTCTTGAAGTTCAGAAGGCGCAAGACGATAAGGAGCACGTGCTACAGGAGCAGCACCGGGAACAAGATCAATTTGGAATTCTACCGCGCGTTGCGGCGGAAGGCCAGGTAAGTCATCGGGAAACACCTCGGGAAAATCCCTAACAATATGAACGTCGTCAACGTTCTTTACTTCCTTACTAGGATCCACAACATGAGCAAAGATAGCATGACAGCCCTTACGGAGATGTTTACGAACTTTCATACAGCTAATAAGGTTTAACTGTGTGCATTTCTTATCTCCAAAGACCATCAGTGGCTCTCCAATCACATCAGTAATACGAATAGCCTTATCATAACAGACGATCTCGGCACGGTTCGCGGACAACCAATCCATACCAATAACAATATCAAAACTACCAAGTTCAATCGGTATCAAATCTATCTCGAAATCCCTACCACTCAGATTAATGTTACACTTACGATGTACAGTCTTAGCAGTAAGTTCCTTACCATTAGCTACTTCAACAACATAAGTATTGTCTAAGAGAGCTAACGGCGTTTTGATTCTCGGACTTAATTTACTCGACACGAAACTTAAATCAGCCCCTGAATCAAATAACACATAAACTGATAAATCATCGACTGAGAACGTACCAGTAACAAGCTTAGGATCTTCCTCCGCATCCTTAGCATTAATGTTGAACGCTCGGCCGCGTGCAGTCTCTGCAGTCTTCTTGTTGGGACAAGCATCTCGGAAATGCCCCGGCTTCCCACACTCATAACAAACCCTCGGATTACCTCCATTATTCGATTTCCCATTACCGTTACCGTTACCACCTCTATTACCAACATTATTATTATTACCACCAGTCGCGGGAGTAGCAGACCCCGGCAAAAGCACTGTACAATCTTTAGCAATGTGCCCTTGCTTAGAGCACCTCTTACAAGTAACTGTGCAGTAACCATCATGAACTTTATAGCAACGAGGACACACACGCTGATTCCTGTTGTTAGCACCTGAGGTATCCTGTTTCTTCTGCTGATTTTGGTTTTGATTGCGGTTGTTATCCCACTTTCGTTTCCCATTATCAGCCTTCTTGACAACCTCCTCACTACTTTCAACAACTGTAGTCTTGTTTCTTCTCAACACCTTGTCATTAAGTTTGTGGGCCATAGTCATAGCTGCCTCAATAGTCTGGGGTTCACTGGACTCAACCCCGTGTTCAATCTTCTCGGACAAACCATCAATGTAAGCCTCAATTTTGCGGTCCTCATCCGCATAAACCCTAGGACACAGCAAAGTTAACTCGAAAAACCTTCGTTCATAGGCATCTAACTCGGTGCCATGCATTTTCAAATTCTTGAGCTCAACCTCTAGCTTCTTAAGCTCACCCCGAGGTCTATAGCGGGTGATCAATCTTTCCTTAAAATCATTCCAGGCCAAACCATAAGCTACATCGCTTCCCAAACTACTAACCAGATTGTTCCACCATGTCAAGGCACTATCCTTGAGAGTGCAACTAGCGAAACTAACTTTGTCCTCTTCACGGACCCGACTGACCCTGAAAATAGATTCGATTTTCTCGAACCAACGAGTAAGCCCTATTGGTCCTTCCGTACCACTGAATTCTTGAGGTCGACCAGCCATAAAAGTTTTGTGGGAGCATCCCACGTTGTTGTTCGCATTGGCGTTAACATTAGTATTTGCTGCCATAGCAGCAGCAATTCCTTCATTGATCAGGCGTTGCATACGCGCTTCAGTGGACTCTCTTGGAGGCATGATCTTCAAAATAGAATAACACATCCGTTAGTACCAAGAATAATACTAGTGTCATAAAAGAATAGATCAAAACACGAAAAGACTAACCATTAAGATATTAGTCAACTAACACTATGAGTAATAACATGACAGTTATGATTGTTATAGAAATAACCATCACATGCATACATATTTTATGATAACATCATACAACATACATAGCACCTAACATACATGAACATATATTACGCATAATATAACATGCCAAGAGCCACAACATCAGAAATAAAACATGATAATGATAATAGATGTCATAAAAATAACCATCCATACATAATGAAAAATATCCCATAACAAAATCTTAATAAAATCCTCGGCAAAACGCCGTACATAACCCAAAATGTATGTATAAAAAGGACATTAAGTCTGATGAAATAGATAATCAATATGAATTATCACATCACATTCGCTTAGAGCGGGTGTGATAAGCTGGTCCAGCATGAGTCTCAGCAGGATCCTCATACTTACGCAACTTCCCTTTCACATCATCCAACTCTTCCTTCAACACACGAACAGTGCTCTCGAGAGCCTCGAACTTAGCATTAACTTCTCGATCACGCTTGCGGTTCGCATCCTCAACCCTATGCTTGAAAGTGATAAAGTTACGCATGTCGGCACGGATCTCGTCCATAACTTCATTATGTGGCAAGGTGCGCAAACAATCACTAAGGGCGTTAATACGTGTCACCTCATTATAAGCCCGGTTCATATGAGTAATGGTAGAAAAATAGTAATGAACAGGATCATCGATCTCCGGTTGATTAGCACGACGTCTAGCAGGAGACGGTGGAGCAGGAGCAGCAACAGAGTTATCGCTCGAAGTCGACATCTGCAAACAGCAAAACCGCAAACCATATACCAAAAGATATGAAAGCTAATAATATAACTTATACGAAATGAAATGCATAATAATGCTATAGCAAAAAGGTCGGGCTGTAGACTAGACTCTAATGCACCCTAATAACCACGGGTTGACCACATTAAGACCGCCTAGTTCCCTACAACCAGAGCTCTGATACCACATGTGACGACCCCGTCAAAACACTTAACGGATCCGTCAGTTGGTCCCACAGCTTGATCGGACTTAAATGAATTAAATAAACAAAGTTGCATTCTTTTATTTCCAAAATGTTCCCCAAAAAGGAAACAAACCAAATTAAGTAGTTTGAAAACCAACCAACCATAATATGAAACCAAAAGTTGACACAAAACATTGCCAACAAACCCACAATTTAAATTATCCAAAATAGAATGCAAACTTAAGTTTCATAAATAGTTTCATAAAATCTGCCCAAATGCATGCAGACTCTTCTAACGACAGCGGAAGCATCAAATAACTCAAGTACCTGTGAAAACATGCAAGTAAACTGTCAACACAAAGGTTGAGTGAATTATAGGTTTAAATAAATAAGTAAACTTTAGACCACAAGATTTAAAAATGTTAGAAAACATTAAACATTATTCCATTATCAATGAGCCACCTGGTAACCACTTAACCCTTTATTTACCCTTGCCAAACACAATAAAAATATACACTTGGACAGTGTATCTACAACAAATTACGAAGTACTAAACATTCCGATTATAAATTGCTAGCGCGACTAGCTCGAAATGGGGTTGTCAAACCCGATAGATCTATCCGTAGGATTCGCGTTCACCAGTAGAAACCAATGATTACAGTTACCAGACTAGGGAATATTTTTGTCCAACTCACAATGAATAATTAAATTTAACCGTTACTTGTGTCTAAACGTAAATAAAAATCTGCATGTAATCACATCCCAAAAATATACTTTGAAAAGTATGTAAAAACGGGACTATAACTCACCTTAAATAGCAACTGAAGAAATCTCACAAACACGCGAACAGCAAGTAAAGTAAAGTGATCAAGAAAGATCACAACGCCGACCTATAAATAAAGCAGGTCGAAATAAATAACTAACTTAGGCCAAGTCTTAGTATGATAGCTATTGTACATGTTGCAAGTAGACATAGAACATTACTCAGCAAGCATCGGTTTGATTGGAACAGCATAAGGACACACACTTTCTATTTTTAGAAAGTTTCTATTTTTAGCAGGTTTCCATTTTTGGAAAGTTTTCTATTTTAGGAAAGTTTCTATTTTTGGAAAGTTTCTATTTTTGGAAAGTTTCTATTTTAGGAAAGTTTCTATTTTTGGAAAGTTTCTATTTTTGGAAAGTTTCTATTTTTGGAAAGTTTCTATTTTTGGAAAGTTTCTATTTTTGGAAAGTTTCCAAATTTAGAAAGTTCTATCTTTAGAAAGTTTTGAAGTTAGGAAAGTTTCCTTATTTAGAAAGTCAACAGAAGTCAACTGAAAGTCAAAGTCAACCGAAAGTCAACTCAAAAGTCAACCTTGGTCAAACATAGTCAACATTAATTTTAAAAGTGTAAGTTATAATAATAACATAGGTTATAATGTTATTTAAAGTCAAAAGTGTATAATAATGTCTTAACATAAGTTTAATTAAATAAAATGAATTATTAAAGTTAATATAAGTTGAAATGTTATAATTAGTATAACATAAGTATTTAATTAATTAATTAAATATCAATCATAATATAATTATTATTAATTTATAATAATTTTTTTTAAATCATATCATAAGTATTATTAATTAATAATGAATTATTAATCATATCATAAGTTTCTAATTAAAATTATTAAATCATAAGTATTTAATAATTAAGTCATAATTAAATAATAATTAAGTCTTATAATAATTAAATAATTATTTAATCTTTATTATAAGTCTTATAATAATTTCTCATAATTAAATTTAATACTTATCATAAGTATTTTCTTTTAACAAATAAAAGTATTACTAATCATAAGTTTAATTAAAATGTTAATTAAATTATAATTAATAATTAAATGATATAATAAATATTTATATCATAAGTTTTAAATAATAATAATTACTTCTTTTATCTTAAGTAATTAATTAATAATGAATTCCATAAATTTTATCATAAGTTTAATCATTAACCATAAGTTTTAAGTTTAAAAGTTCGCCGGGTCGTATCTTGAGCCCCGGGTGTCGGTTTCGGGCAAGCCACATATGTAACTTCACCTACTCAAACCACCCGACACATTTATGAACTCAAGAACACTCCAAGAACAGTCCCTAAGTCGTGCATATCAGCCATGACTTCAATTGGGAAATCATTTTACTCAAAACAGTAATTCGGGCAAAACGGGTGAACCGTGGCTCGGATTTAGGTGACCCGAACATGAATATTCGTCTCACCATCAGTCCTAACCAAATGAGACACCCTAAAGACACCAAGGATGGTCACAAAGTCGGACCCAACCTTGTTCATGCCAAGAACACCTTTCAATCTTTAACAAAAACCAAATTAAGCGTATCTAGGGCTCCGGGAATCGAAACGCCATGAATCCGGAGTCTAAAATTAATGTCTTGATGAGAGGAACTCATTTATGTACTTTATTTTAACATTCATATCAGTTATATAGTCAGAAAACACGAATCAAACTGCTGTCCAAAATTTACAAACCGAAATCATACGCAAACGAGTAATTCTACGCATTCCAACAACATTACAACAACTTATACATATCATACTAATCATATAACATCAAAATACAGAAATATAAATAAATATGAAAAGATCTAGGGTTAGGGTTTATACCCTAATCGAAAATCAAAGTATATAGATGTGTAGAGAACGAAGAGAGGAACGCGTGTATGCTATTCAATCCTTGATCCAAGCTACAATTTTAGATGATGATGGTGGTTTATGGTGGTGATGGTGACGGCACAAGGAGGGAGGGGGGAGAGAGTTTGAGAGAAAAAAAAAATAGAATTTAGGTTTTGATTAAATTGGAATGGAATGATAAATATCAAAAATAGAAAATTAAGGGAGTAATACTCCCTCCCTTGTGGGAGTTTCGGCCGAATGGGAGGTGGGGAGTGGGCCCCACTAGCCCGTCTTGCTAAATGATGAAATCCTTGTGGCCCGAGATCCCGTACGAAGCCCGAAACGCGAAAACACGCTTACGCGATTAAAAATCCGGAAAGATAACGAACGCGCGACGAAAAATAAATATAAATACACCTATTAATAATATGACCTTAAAATATCATATTTAAAATATTTAGGATTTAAAAATCCCGAAAGCTCGACCGTTGGTTTAAAAACCGAAAAGATTCGCCGGATAGAAATCCGCGGAACGTAGAAACGTATAATTTAAAATATGAATACATATATCCACATAACACATAATAATTATTATATATATATTATTACAAAATTAATAATATAGGTCATGGAAATGACGTGGCACACTAACAGTTAACGGTCGTTAAATAATTAACGGAAAAAGATAACGGAAAAAGTAGGGTCGTGACATATACAATGTTTCGACCTATCATGTCGACACATCTATATATATTTCGGAACAACCATAGACACTCTATATGTGAATGTTGGAGTTAGCTATACAGGGTTGAGGTTGATTCCAAAATATATATAGTTTGAGTTGTGATCAATACTGAGATACGTATACACTAGGTCGTGGATTGATTCAAGATAATATTTATCAATTTATTTCTGTACATCTAACTGTGGACAACTAGTTGTAGGTTACTAACGAGGACAGCTGACTTAATAAACTTAAAACATCAAAATATATTAAAAGTGTTGTAAATATATTTTGAACATACTTTGATATATATATGTATATATTGTTATAGGTTCGTGAATCAACCAGTGGCCAAGTCTTACTTCCCGACGAAGTAAAAATCTGTGAAAGTGAGTTATAGTCCCACTTTTAAAATCTAATATTTTTGGGATGAGAATACATGCAGGTTTTATAAATGATTTACAAAATAGACACAAGTACGTGAAACTACATTCTATGGTTGAATTATCGAAATCAAATATGCCCCTTTTTATTAAGTCTGGTAATCTAAGAATTAGGGAACAGACACCCTAATTGACGCGAATCCTAAAGATAGATCTATTGGGCCTAACAAACCCCATCCAAAGTACCGGATGCTTTAGTACTTCGAAATTTATATCATATCCGAAGGGTGTCCCGGAATGATGGGGATATTCTTATATATGCATCTTGTTAATGTCGGTTACCAGGTGTTCACCATATGAATGATTTTTATCTCTATGTATGGGATGTGTATTGAAATATGAAATCTTGTGGTCTATTATTATGATTTGATATATATAGGTTAAACCTATAACTCACCAACATTTTTGTTGACGTTTTAAGCATGTTTATTCTCAGGTGATTATTAAGAGCTTCCGCTGTCGCATACTTAAATAAGGACGAGATTTGGAGTCCATGCTTGTATGATATTGTGTAAAAACTGCATTCAAGAAACTTATTTTGTTGTAACATATTTGTATTGTAAACCATTATGTAATGGTCGTGTGTAAACAGGATATTTTAGATTATCATTATTTGATAATCTACGTAAAGCTTTTTAAACCTTTATTGATGAAATAAAGGTTATGGTTTGTTTTAAAATGAATGCAGTCTTTGAAAAACGTCTCATATAGAGGTCAAAACCTCGCAACGAAATCAATTAATATGGAACGTTTTTAATCAATAAGAACGGGACATTTCAGTTGGTATCAGAGCGTTGGTCTTAGAGAACCAGAATTTTGCATTAGTGTGTCTTATCGAGTTTGTTAGGATGCATTAGTGAGTCTGGACTTCGACCGTGTTTACTTGAAAAATGATTGCTTAACAAATTTTGTTGGAAACTATATATTTTTAACATGTGAATATTATGTGATATATTAATCTCTTAACGCGTTTGATATTATGTGATAGATGTCTACCTCTAGAACAAGTCCCATTGACTCACCTAATAATAATGAAGAGTCAAATGTAAATTGGAATGATTCGTGGACTGATTCACAAGTTCCCGAAGAGGAACCGGAAGAAGATTCGGAACCAGAAGAAGAATCAGAACCGGAAGAAGAATCGGAACCGGATGAAGAAATAGAACCGGTGGGGGAAATAATAAAACGGTTAAGTAAAAGAAAATCCTCAACCAACCGACCAAGGTTAATTATGGTCAATGGTGTTTCCGCCAAGGAAGCAAAATATTGGGAGGATTACCAATTCTCCGATGAATCGGATTCCGATGAGAATTCCGATGATGTTATAGAAATTACCCCAACTGAATTTAAAAAGGCAAAAGAAAATAATAAGGGAAAGGGCATAAAAATAGAGAAATCTAATTCCAACCCCGATGAACTTTATATGTATCGTCAACCCCCGAAGTCCTTAAGTTGTAACAATGACCCGGGAACCTCTAAACCACCAGGTTTTTCTAAACCATTGTGGAAAACGACGGCTCGTATTAGGGGAACATCATATATCCCTAGAAACTTGGCAAAACGAACCAAAACCGAAGAAGAAGAAACAAGCGAGTCGGAATAAGATAGTTGTATTCGTGTGGTGTAATATATGTAATATAGTGTGCTTATGCTTTATGATATATGTAAAAATTGCTTGTATTAATAAGTATTTTTTTATGAATCTAACTCTTGTCTATTTTACAGTATAAAAACACAAAATGGATAGACAACCCAATATTTTAAGAGACCTACCCGGAGACATGATTGATGAAATCTTGTCTAGAGTCGGCCAGAATTCCTCGGCACAACTATTTAAGGCGAGATCAGTTTGTAAGACATTCGAAGAACGTTCCAAGAATGTCTTGGTTTATAAGAGACTTTCGTTTGAAAGATGGGGGATATCACATTGGGAAACCCATAAGTTACGATGTGTTTACTTTGACGCATATATTGCGGGGAACCCAAATGCTATTTTACGCAACGGGTTAAGAAATTATTTTGACTCAATGTATCCGAATATAGGACTTCATGATTTAGAAAAAGTGGCTAACATGCAACATAAAGAAGCATGCTATGCTTACGGGTTAGTAATGTTCGCTTCTCACCAAAGTGAGAAAAAGAACATCGGGCTACAGCTATTAAACAAAACGTTCCCACAAGTGACGGAGTCGGTAATTGGGGTAAGAAATGAGGTTTTTAGATTGTTACGGGACTGTTGGACATTACGTAACCCTCGTCCCTTTGACGACGTTACAACACGCTGTCTTATCAACGGCCATAACGGTTATGTTCCACAAGACCAAGGATGGGAAGTAGTCCTAGTAAAACCAGAATGCATGACTTGTTTCTGGACGTATGAATTACGTGTCTTTATTGCCTTTGCTGAACGACTTGTGTACTAGCTAGAATTATCTTCACAACTATCTTGTATCAAAGTTATTGTGTGCTATATTTCATGCTTTATGTAAAATAAGCGGTATTGTAAGTTTGTAAAATATTGTATAAATGTTTGAAAGCGAAATATTATTATAATCAGTTTTTCATATAGAATTGTAGTAGTTGAATTGTATATTAGCTACTAAGTATGAACTTAACGGGTAGGTACAACCCGAATTTAAACTTATAAAACGCTAATATGAAGAAAAATCTTTTATAAATGAGTTCATATTATGCTACGAAATACTATTAACTACTCTTAATATTCTGTATGATTAACTTGTTCCATTTGACTATTTTGAAGGAAATGGCACCGACTACTCGACACACCGTGAATATGAATGAAGAGGAATTCCGTAATTTTCTAGCTTCAAACATAGCCGCAGTACAGGCTGCGCTACATACCAACAATAACCTTGGATCTAGCAGTACAGGAAATCGTGTAGGTTGCACCTACAAAGAATTCACTGCCTGCAAACCTTTGGAATTTGATGGAACCGAAGGACCGATCGGATTGAAACGGTGGACCGAGAAGGTCGAATCGGTGTTTGCCATAAGTAAGTGTACTGAAGAGGACAAAGTGAAGTACGCTACGCATACCTTCACAGGTTCTGCGTTAACATGGTGGAATACCTATCTAGAGCAAGTGGGACAAGATGATGCGTACGCACTACCGTGGTCAGCATTCAAGCACTTGATGAACGAGAAGTACCGTCCCAGAACCGAGGTCAATAAGCTCAAGATAGAACTTAGAGGGTTACGAACCCAAGGATTTGATATTACCACGTACGAAAGACGATTCACAGAATTGTGCCTATTGTGTCCGGGAGCGTTCGAAGATGAAGAAGAGAAGATCGACGCGTTTGTGAAAGGATTACTGGAAAGAATCCAAGAAGATATAAGTTCACACGAGCCCGCCTCCATACAACAGGCATGTAGAATGGCTCACAAACTAGTGAACCAGATTGAAGAAAGAATTAAAGAACAGACTGCTGAAGAGGCCAATGTGAAGCAAGTCAAAAGAAAGTGGGAGGAAAACGGTGATAAGAATCACCAATACAACAACAACAGCAATTACAACAATAATCGCAACAATTATCCCAACAATCGCAACATCAATCGCAACTACAACAAACGGCCCAACAACAACAACAACAACAACAACAGCAACTACAACAATCATCCCAACAACAATAATAACCGCAACAACAACAACAATCAGAAGCAGCTATGCCAAAGGTGTGAAAAGTATCACTCGGGGTTCTGCACCAAATTTTGCAACAAGTGTAAAAGAAATGGTCATAGCGCAGCGAAGTGTGAGGTCTACGGACCAGGGGTTAATAGAACGAAAGGAACAAATGGTGTCGGAACGAGTAATGGCGGAGCAAGTAGTGTCGAAGCAAGTTATGCCAATGTAGTTTGTTATAAATGTGGAAAACCGGGCCACATTATTAGAAATTGCCCGAACCAGGAGAACACGAATGGACAAGGCCGCGGAAGAGTTTTCAATATTAATGCGGCAGAGGCACAGGAAGACCCGGAGCTTGTTACGGGTACGTTTCTTATTGACAATAAATCTGCTTACGTTTTATTTGATTCGGGTGCGGATAGAAGCTATATGAGTAGAGATTTTTGTGCTAAATTAAGTTGTCCATTGACGCCTTTGGATAGTAAATTTTTACTCGAATTAGCAAATGGTAAATTAATTTCAGCAGATAATATATGTCGGAATCGAGAAATTAAACTGGTTAGCGAAACATTTAAGATTGATTTGATACCAGTAGAGTTAGGGAGTTTTGATGTCATAATCGGTATGGACTGGTTGAAAGAAGTGAAAGCAGAGATCGTTTGTTACAAAAATGCAATTCGCATTATACGAGAAAAAGGAAAACCCTTAATGGTGTACGGAGAAAAGGGCAACACGAAGCTACATCTTATTAGTAATTTGAAGGCACAAAAACTAATAAGAAAAGGTTGCTATGCTGTTCTAGCACACGTCGAGAAAGTACAAACTGAAGAAAAGAGCATCAATGATGTTTCCATTGCAAAAGAATTTCCCGATGTATTTCCGAAAGAATTACCGGGATTACCCCCACATCGATCCGTTGAATTTCAAATAGATCTTGTACCAGGAGCTGCACCAATAGCTCGTGCTCCTTACAGACTCGCACCCAGCGAGATGAAAGAACTGCAAAGCCAATTACAAGAACTTTTAGAGCGTGGTTTCATTCGACCAAGCACATCACCGTGGGGAACTCCTGTTTTGTTTGTCAAGAAGAAAGATGGTACATTCAGGTTGTGTATCGACTACCGAGAGTTGAACAAACTTACCATCAAGAACCGCTACCCACTACCGAGAATCGACGACTTATTTGATCAACTACAAGGGTCGTCTGTTTATTCAAAGATTGACTTACGTTCCGGGTATCATCAAATGCGGGTGAAAGAAGATGATATTCCAAAGACTGCTTTCAGAACACGTTACGGTCATTACGAGTTTATGGTCATGCCGTTTGGTTTAACTAATGCACCAGCTGTGTTCATGGACCTTATGAACCGAGTGTGTGGACCATACCTTGACAAGTTTGTCATTGTTTTCATTGATGACATACTTATTTACTCAAAGAATGACCAAGAACACGGTGAACATTTGAGAAAGGTGTTAGAAGTATTGAGGAAGGAAAAACTGTACGCTAAGTTTTCAAAGTGTGCATTTTGGTTAGAAGAAGTTCAATTCCTCGGTCACATAGTGAACAAAGAAGGTATTAAGGTGGATCCGGCAAAGATAGAAACTGTTGAAAAGTGGGAAACCCCGAAAACTCCGAAACACATACGCCAGTTTTTAGGACTAGCTGGTTACTACAGAAGGTTCATCCAAGACTTTTCCAGAATAGCAAAACCCTTGACTGCATTAACGCATAAAGGGAAGAAATTTGAATGGAATGATGAACAAGAGAAAGCGTTTCAGTTATTGAAGAAAAACCTAACTACGGCACCTATATTGTCATTGCCTGAAGGGAATGATGATTTTGTGATTTATTGTGACGCATCAAAGCAAGGTCTCGGTTGTGTATTAATGCAACGAACGAAGGTGATTGCTTATGCGTCTAGACAATTGAAGATTCACGAACAAAATTATACGACGCATGATTTGGAATTAGGAGCGGTTGTTTTTGCATTAAAGACTTGGAGGCACTACTTATATGAGGTCAAAAGTATTATATATACCGACCACAAAAGTCTTCAACACATATTTAATCAGAAACAACTGAATATGAGGCAGCGTAGGTGGATTGAATTGTTGAATGATTATGACTTTGAGATTCGTTACCACCCGGGGAAGGCAAATGTGGTAGCCGATGCCTTGAGCAGGAAGGACAGAGAACCCATTCGAGTAAAATCTATGAATATAATGATTCATAATAACCTTACTACTCAAATAAAGGAGGCGCAACAAGGAGTTTTAAAAGAAGGAAATTTAAAGGATGAAATACCCAAAGGATCGGAGAAACATCTTAATATTCGGGAAGATGGAACCCGGTATAGGGCTGAAAGGATTTGGGTACCAAAATTTGGAGATATGAGAGAAATGGTACTTAGAGAAGCTCATAAAACCAGATACTCAATACATCCTGGAACGGGGAAGATGTACAAGGATCTCCAGAAACATTTTTGGTGGCCGGGTATGAAAGCCGATGTTGCTAAATACGTAGGAGAATGTTTGACGTGTTCTAAGGTAAAGCTGAGCATCAGAAACCATCAGGTCTACTTCAACAACCCGAAATCCCAGAATGGAAATGGGAAAACATTACCATAGATTTCATCACTAAATTGCCAAGGACTGCAAGTGGTTTTGATACTATTTGGGTAATAGTTGATCGTCTCACCAAATCAGCACACTTCCTGCCAATAAGAGAAGATGACAAGATGGAGAAGTTAGCACGACTGTATTTGAAGGAAGTCATCTCCAGACATGGAATACCAATCTCTATTATCTCTGATAGGGATGGCAGATTTATTTCAAGATTCTGGCAGACATTACAGCAAGCATTAGGAACTCGTCTAGACATGAGTACTGCCTATCATCCACAAACTGATGGGCAGAGCAAAAGGACGATACAAACGCTTGAAGACATGCTACGAGCATGTGTTATTGATTTCGGAAACAGTTGGGATCGACATCTACCGTTAGCAGAATTTTCCTACAACAACAGCTACCATTCAAGCATTGAGATGGCGCCGTTTGAAGCACTTTATGGTAGAAAGTGCAGGTCTCCGATTTGTTGGAGTGAAGTGGGGGATAGACAGATTACGGGTCCGGAGATTATACAAGAAACTACCGAGAAGATCATCCAAATTCAACAACGGTTGAAAACCGCCCAAAGTCGACAAAAGAGCTACGCTGACATTAAAAGAAAAGATATAGAATTTGAAATTGGAGAGATGGTCATGCTTAAAGTAGCACCTTGGAAAGGTGTTGTTCGATTTGGTAAACGAGAGAAATTAAATCCAAGGTATATTGGACCATTCAAGATTATTGATCGTGTCGGACCAGTAGCTTACCGACTTGAGTTACCTCAACAACTCGCGGCTGTACATAACACTTTCCACGTCTCGAATTTGAAGAAATGTTTTGCTAAAGAAGATCTCACTATTCCGTTAGATGAAATCCAAATCAACAAAAAACTTCAATTCATCAAAGAACCCGTCGAAATAATGGATCGTGAGGTTAATAGACTTAAGCAAAACAAGATACCAATTGTTAAGGTTCGATGGAATGCTCGTAGAGGACCCGAGTTCACCTGGGAGCATGAAGATCGGATGAAGAAGAAATACCCGCATTTATTTCCAGAAGATTCGTCAACACCTTCAACAGCTTAAAATTTCGGGATGAAATTTATTTAACGGGTAGGTACTGTAGTGGCCCGAACTTTTCCATGTTTATATATATTAATTGAGATTGATATTTACATGATTAAATGTTTCCAACATGTTAAGCAATCAAACTTGTTAAGACTTGATTAATTGAAATATGTTTCATATAGACAATTGACCACCCAAGTTGACCGGTGATTCACGAACGTTAAAACTTGTAAAAACTATATGATGACATATATATGGATATATATATATAGTTAAAATGATACTATGATAAGTAAACATATCATTAAGTATATTAACAATGAACTACATATGTAAAAACAATACTACTAACTTAATGATTTTTAAACGAGACATATATGTAACGATTATCGTTGTAAAGACATTTAATGTATATATATCATATTAAGAGATATTCATACATGATAATATCATGATAATATAATAATTTAAAATCTCATTTGATATTATAAACATTGGGTTAACAACATTTAACAAGATCGTTAACCTAAAGGTTTCAAAACAACACTTACATGTAACGACTAACGATGACTTAACGACTCAGTTAAAATGTATATACATGTAATGTTTTAATATGTATTTATACACTTTTGAAAGACTTCAATACACTTATCAAAATACTTTTACTTAACGAAAATGCTTATAATTACATCCTCGTTCAGTTTCATCAACAATTCTACTCGTATGCACCCGTATTCGTACTCGTACAATACACAGCTTTTAGATGTATGTACTATTGGTATATACACTCCAATGATCAGCTCTTAGCAGCCCATCTGAGTCACCTAACACATGTGGGAACCATCATTTGGCAACTAGCATGAAATATCTCATAAAATTACAAAAATATGAGTAATCATTCATGACTTATTTACATGAAAACAAAATTACATATCCTTTATATCTAATCCATACACCAACGACCAAAAACACCTACAAACAATTTCATTCTTCAATTTTCTTCATCTAATTGATCTCTCTCAAGTTCTATCTTCAAGTTCTAAGTGTTCTTCATAAATTCCAAAAGTTCTAGTTTCATAAAATCAAGAATACTTTCAAGTTTGCTAGCTCACTTCCAATCTTGTAAGGTGATCATCCAACCTCAAGAAATCTTTGTTTCTTACAGTAGGTTATCATTCTAATACAAGGTAATAATCATATTCAAACTTTGGTTCAATTTCTATAACTATAACAATCTTATTTCAAGTGATGATCTTACTTGAACTTGTTTTCGTGTCATGATTCTGCTTCAAGAACTTCGAGCCATCCAAGGATCCGTTGAAGCTAGATCCATTTTTCTCTTTTCCAGTAGGTTTATCCAAGGAACTTAAGGTAGTAATGATGTTCATAACATCATTTGATTCATACATATAAAGCTATCTTATTCGAAGGTTTAAACTTGTAATCACTAGAACATAGTTTAGTTAATTCTAAACTTGTTCGCAAACAAAAGTTAATCCTTCTAACTTGACTTTTAAAATCAACTAAACACATGTTCTATATCTATATGATATGCTAACTTAATGATTTAAAACCTGGAAACACGAAAAACACCGTAAAACCGGATTTACGCCGTCGTAGTAACACCGCGGGCTGTTTTGGGTTAGTTAATTAAAAACTATGATAAACTTTGATTTAAAAGTTGTTATTCTGAGAAAATGATTTTTATTATGAACATGAAACTATATCCAAAAATTATGGTTAAACTCAAAGTGGAAGTATGTTTTCTAAAATGGTCATCTAGACGTCGTTCTTTCGACTGAAATGACTACCTTTACAAAAACGACTTGTAACTTATTTTTCGACTATAAACCTATACTTTTTCTGTTTAGATTCATAAAATAGAGTTCAATTTGAAACCATAGCAATTTGATTCACTCAAAACGGATTTAAAATGAAGAAGTTATGGGTAAAACAAGATTGGATAATTTTTCTCATTTTAGCTACGTGAAAATTGGTAACAAATCTATTCCAACCATAACTTAATCAACTTGTATTGTATATTATGTAATCTTGAGATACCATAGACACGTATACAATGTTTCGACCTATCATGTCGACACATCTATATATATTTCGGAACAACCATAGACACTCTATATGTGAATGTTGGAGTTAGCTATACAGGGTTGAGGTTGATTCCAAAATATATATAGTTTGAGTTGTGATCAATACTGAGATACGTATACACAGGGTCGTGGATTGATTCAAGATAATATTTATCAATTTATTTCTGTACATCTAACTGTGGACAACTAGTTGTAGGTTACTAACGAGGACATCTGACTTAATAAACTTAAAACATCAAAATATATTAAAAGTGTTGTAAATATATTTTGAACATACTTTGATATATATATGTATATATTGTTATAGGTTCGTGAATCAACCAGTGGCCAAGTCTTACTTCCCGACGAAGTAAAAATCTGTGAAAGTGAGTTATAGTCCCACTTATAAAATCTAATATTTTTGGGATGAGAATACATGCAGGTTTTATAAATGATTTACAAAATAGACACAAGCACGTGAAACTACATTCTATGGTTGAATTATCGAAATCAAATATGCCCCTTTTTATTAAGTCTGGTAATCTAAGAATTAGGGAACAGACACCCTAATTGACGCGAATCCTAAAGATAGATCTATTGGGCCTAACAAACCCCATCCAAAGTACCGGATGCTTTAGTACTTCGAAATTTATATCATATCCGAAGGGTGTCCCGGAATGATGGGGATATTCTTATATATGCATCTTGTTAATGTCGGTTACCAGGTGTTCACCATATGAATGATTTTTATCTCTATGTATGGGATGTGTATTGAAATATGAAATCTTGTGGTCTATTATTATGATTTGATATATATAGGTTAAACCTATAACTCACCAACATTTTTGTTGACGTTTTAAGCATGTTTATTCTCAGGTGATTATTAAGAGCTTCCGCTGTCGCATACTTAAATAAGGACGAGATTTGGAGTCCATGCTTGTATGATATTGTGTAAAAAATGCATTCAAGAAACTTATTTTGTTGTAACATATTTGTATTGTAAACCATTATGTAATGGTCGTGTGTAAACATGATATTTTAGATTATCATTATTTGATAATCTACGTAAAGCTTTTTAAACCTTTATTGATGAAATAAAGGTTATGGTTTGTTTTAAAATGAATGCAGTCTTTGAAAAACGTCTCATATAGAGGTCAAAACCTCGCAACGAAATCAATTAATATGGAACGTTTTTAATCAATAAGAACGGGACATTTCAGTTGGTATCAGAGCGTTGGTCTTAGAGAACCAGAATTTTGCATTAGTGTGTCTTATCGAGTTTGTTAGGATGCATTAGTGAGTCTGGACTTCGACCGTGTTTACTTAAAAAATGATTGCTTAAGAAATTTTGTTGGAAACTATATATTTTTAACATGTGAATATTATGTGATATATTAATCTCTTAACGCGTTTGATATTATGTGATAGATGTCTACCTCTAGAACAAGTCCCATTGACTCACCTAATAATAATGAAGAGTCAAATGTAAATTGGAATGATTCGTGGACTGATTCACAAGTTCCCGAAGAGGAACCGGAAGAAGAGTCGGAACCGGAAGAAGAATCAGAACCGGAAGAAGAATCGGAACCGGATGAAGAAATAGAACCGGTGGGGGAAATAATAAAACGGTTAAGTAAAAGAAAATCCTCAACCAACCGACCAAGGTTAATTATGGTCAATGGTCAATGATATATGTATAAATGTATTGGTCTTGAAAAATTAATTACTTTTGGTTTAAGAATCGTTTGATTTCGATTAACGGATCAAAAACTACGCGTAAATAGATTTTGATATAAAAATTCGTAACTGCTTATCTGATTCTGAGCAGGTAATCTTAGCAACTGATTATGATAAGTTATTAGATGAATTATTCTCGAAAAGTAGTTAAATTTTCATATAGATATTGCGTAAATTGGGCGAACGGGTCAAAAGTTAGGATTAAAATAAAGTACATTTCGGGATAGGCTGAAAAAGTACGTTTTTGATATGGTTAATGAGGTGTAATTAAAAACTTGGGTTGATAGGATTGTAGATGTCGAAAATCTATTGAATTTAGACTCAAGAATCGGGTCGATTCGAATTTTCTTTAGACTTTTATGCTCGTTCAAAGTTTGGTACATTTTAATAAAAATGCTGTTTGAATTCTGAAAACTGCACGAACCACTTTTAACGTTTTCTGTAACTGCGTCTGATCTGGGTCGAACCAGGTTATGGGAATTTTTCTGTAGATTCTTCACTTCAAAACGCCGCATCTCCAACTGGCAGTGACTGATTTGGAGTAGCGATGATTTTTCTAAAAATCACAGAAGTTGCTGCTGTAAATACGATTTTAAGCGTGTGTTTTTGCAAATGTTTCGGGTTAAAAAAATAATGACCAATACTAGAGACTTGAGACTTTTTGTACGAACTTAATACACTTATATTAACTATTTCATATAGTGTGGGGTGTTCTAAAGTGATAATTTTGTATAACTATAAACCATGTAATTTAAACCGTCCGTTTGGACACTTGACCCGTTTAAGCCAAAAAGTATCGAAATGAGTAACGGGCAACTTGGACACGTCCGATATATCAATTTAAGTAAGTTTGAATATTGTAATATTTTAAAAATGAGTTTTGGCATGTTTTGGTCAAAATGGGTATTTGTGACCCATTTGGTCAAAATCAACAACTTGGACCCATTTGACCAATATGTAAAATTTTGAGGATCAAAGGTATGTAACACGTCTAAAATATCATTTATAAACTTGTGACATGATTTTTACATGCTCAAGTATTATGGTTTGGAATTTGAGTTATCAATGGAAAATTTTATTATTTTAGTGAAAGTGTCAAAATTGTAGAGCCCCGTCCTAATCCATCCGGACGAAGTCCATATCGTTTATAAACGATTCATAATAGTTGGTTACATCGCGAGGTACTTGACTTCTAAATGATACATTTTATAAACATTGCATTCGTTTTTAAAAGACAAACTTTCATTTCATCGAAAGTTGATAGGTATGCATACCATTTCATAATATTCAAACTATAAATGACCTAATCCGTCATTTACTTAATATTAATCTCTAATGAACTTCAATGAATCGAATGCAACGTCTTTTGAAATATGTCATGAATGACTCCAAGTAATATCCTTAAAATGAGCTAATGCACAGCGGAAGATTTCTTTTAAACCTGAGAATAAACATGCTTTAAAGTGTCAACCAAAAGGTTGGCGAGTTCATTAGTTTATAGTAATCATTTCATGTTCATCATTTTAATAGACCACAAGATTTTAAATATTATAAAACGTGCAGAAGTCCCATTCCAACTGCACAAAAAAATATCTTTCATATGAAGAACACCTTGTGAGGATTCAAAATATAATAGTAACCATCTGTGCCGGTCTTTCACCCCACGGCTGAATACATGTGCCTTCAAAATATAGAACCTCTGTGCCGGTCTTTACACCCCACGGCTGAACACATGTTTATAAAATATAGGACAACCGGTGCCAAAATGTCATAAATAATAAACCATCCACCCGGCTCGGGAGCTCATACGCTCTAACAGAAGCTGGGGGCTAATGCGTGTCATAATAATCAACCCCAATCCCAGATAATTCTATCATAGAATGCAGTTAAGGTACTTGTGTCTATTGCGTCAAACATTTATAAAAGCGCATGTATTCTCAGTCCCAAAAATGTAAAGAGTATAAAGGGAATCAAATGAATCTCACCATACTGTATTTTGTAGTAAAAATACATATAACGGCATTGAACAAGTGTAGGGTTGGCCTCGGATTTACGAACCTATATCATTTGTATATATATTAAAATATATACTGGAAACCACATAATTTTATTTATTAATATATATATATTATTTATAGATATTTATTTTGTATATATGTATTTAAAATAATTAATATTTATACATTTAGCTATATTAATATATCTATATATATTATATGATTAGTATTTGGTTTAAGAATAAATAGTTTTTTATATGTATACATCTATATAAAAATATGTTTAGTATGTAATTATATGAAATAAAGATATATGTTTATATGTATAGAATTTATTTGTCATGAAAATAACGATAATAATAATAATTTTTAACTAAGATGATAGTTTTGATAATAAAGGCAAAAATGTTAATTTTTAATACAATTGATAATTTTTTTTTATACTTTTAATAATAATAATAATAATAATAATAATAATAATAATAATAATAATAATAATAATAATAATAATAATAATAATAATAATAATAATAATAATAATAAAACTTAACTACCTCAAAAGCTTTTCTTAAAAACAAAATGCCCCAGACATGGCTCGAACCCACGACCTCCCGCTTACTCGCAATCACCCTTAACCACTCATCTGATTCTATTTATCTGAATTAATTCGCTACCCAAAACTATTTAACCCGATAAGGAGCCCAAGTTACTAACCCATTTACATTAAAGAAATCCAACACCGAAATCAGTCCACTTATGTGTTTTATTTGGATTTTAAGCCCGTTAACAAAGATAGAAAGGATTTCGGTTGAATCCTTAAAGCAAGCAGAAGCCGTACAGTCGCATAGTAGGGTTTTGTTTCCCCTTGTTCCACGTATCTCGCTACTGTGACCTAATCCTAAGTGTCATCATCATCATCCTAATCTTCTATGATCATAGATTATAGTCATCCTCATATAATCTATGCTACTATAACGTTTTCTATACTATACCATCATCATTCTTCATCTCATATGTATAATAATTATATATCCCATCCTCATTCTATGTTCTGACCCATATTCTTTCGACCCACTAGCAGTTTACTAAACCCATTTTACATAACTCTAATAGAAATGCCGCAGCCCAAGAACATCATAAAGGGTTACGGTTCTTATTTTCTTTCTTTGCTTTTAACCGACAGGAACGATACTAGGTCTGCCATATCATCATCTCTATTAACTTTAATCACCTTTTCATGATTACAATCCTCATTATCTGTATTTAACCTCACTGTCATTGTTATTATTCCTCACTAATCGACATATGCTTCCTCAATATGTCGGCCCATATGGTTTTGAATTGTCCACATGTATGACTTTAAGTTAAATAACCAAAAGCAAGAACAAAATAATAAAGAAATCGACCACCTTTCCTAGTCTAATCTTACGGCCTAAAAAAAAAAAAATAAAGAACTCCTTTTGGCCTACCACGATGGAAAAGTTATCAAAAGTAATGAAAATGTTGGCCAATATAAAAAGAAAGTGAGGCGTGCAAACATCATCAATTAAATCATTGCTATCTTCATTATATTATAATCATCCTCATATTCGCTGTAAACAGGAATGGATACAGAAATAGAAGTGATCGTACAATAGCACCAAAAATCTTCATCGTTCATGATTTTTGTTTGATCATAACAGGAACTGAATCCGAGAATTTAAAAGCAGCTCAAGTTATCAAGGAGGTGTGTGGTGTTTTGTTTCATGAAAGAAAAACAGGAAAAGAAAGAAATGTAGGAGGTCGATGGTGGTGGATTCGGGGTTGAGTGGTGATTGTTTGCATCGGTTCAATAAGAGTGGAGGTGTTGGCGACACAAGTCTATGAACAAGTCTTGGTGTTTTGAAAAGAAAACAGGAATAAGAGAGAAGAAAGGAAGATAATGGTAGTGGAAAATGATTCGTTTAACTCCTGAGGTGATTAATTATATCATGTACGAATCTGTCGACTTCTCTGTAATCAGACAACAAGGACAAGAGGAAGATTAAATAATCAAAGTTTGAATACGATTGCTAAAAGACTTTGTTTTTTTGTGAATTTGATTGGTACGAATTTGAATATACATATGAGGTAGTGAATGATTTCAACAGCTGTAAGATTTGATTCCCTTTGTTTTGTAGTTAAGATTAGGTCGACACAAATCAATTCGTACGGGAGAGAAAAAAATAAAAAAATAAAAAAAATTAAAGTCGAATGAGACTTACAACAGATTTTGGTTTCTTTTGGAATTTGAATCAGATACGCTTAATCTAACAACCCATTAAGAAAGCACGTAGCGAATCACAACAAATTTGGAAACTGTATGATTTTTATATTTATATATATTTAATATTAATAATTAATAATAAGAATACTTTTAATACTGTAAATAAAAATACTAATTATAATATAAATAACAATATTTATAAATAATAATAATAACATTAATGATAATAATAAATTGTATTTGTTTCTATAATAATAATAATATTGATAGCTATGATAATAATTATAAAAATAATAATGATAATAATAATCTTAATAATAACTAAGATCATAATTTTTACTAATAATAATGTTACTAATAATGATAACAATAATATTAGTAATCATAATATGACAAATTAAATGTATCGTATTTTTATATCTATATATTATGTTATAATGATAATATTCATAATAATGATATTAACATTAACATTAATATTTATATATAACAATAATTTCATACTAACAATTAATAACATTTATTATATAAATATATTTATTCATATATATATATATATATATATCTATTTACAAATATTTGTTCGTGAATCATCGGGAATGGTCGAAGGGTAAATGCATTCTTGTAACTGTTCTAAAGTTTTCGAGACTCAACATTACAGAATTTGCTTATCGTGTCGATTTCAAATTAAGATTAAGTTTAAATTTGGTCGGAAATTTCCGGGTCACTACAGTACCTACCCGTTAAAATAAATTTCGTCCCGAAATTTGATAGAGGTCATCATGGCTAACAGTAAGAATGTTATTATGACGAATATGAGTTGATAATTAGAGTTTTTTCATTATTGATTAATATAGATAAAACGATTCGATCATGTGAAACGTACGAGTGAAGCTATCACAACAGAGTGGGATGAATAAATGTATATTCATTTTAATCGATGACGTAGTTACGATTGATTTCCGAAATTCAGGGGATTTAAAGAAAATCTTCGTAATAAAATTTGGTTCTCCGGCGATTTAGGAAATCAGGATCCGCTTTAAATGCGATCATCTGTTTTGATTGTTCTGTCGGATATTTTACTATAAATCCACCCCCATCGTTTCCTTACAACTCACACCTTCTATTCTTTCTCCTCCATTCATACTTTAAAACATTCATCAATATGCTCCATCCCGTTTTGATCCTTGATATACTTCTAACCTTCATATCTGTTATTTCTCTTTCATATACCACTGGAGAATTTTATTTACTTCTACTATTATCTTGGGGTTATAGTGATTTTCATTCTCCCGTGTCTTTATATTGCTATACGCATTGATATACACGGTTTCTAGTTTCGGGGTTGTTATCGAGATTTATATCTTTCCTTATTTTTCGAAGTTCATGCTATTGTTTCCCATAATAATTGTCATCCACAGTTAATGCTCCCTCCTATTTGCTGCGGTTTATACCCCCATTTACACTTTGAAACTTCATTCTTTCGTCTCCTCTTCTTGCCATTAAGCACCGCATGTAATGGTCCAGAATTCGTAGGTATGGATTTCGAAATGAACATAGTTAATGTTCTAAGAAAGAAATCGAAATTGCACGATCTTGATTTGGTAAATTACCAGAATATCTGAAAAGATAGAACTATCAAGAAGATATGTTCTTAATATGTTTGGAGTTTGGGTAGAATGTAAGAGTCGTGTAAATGGCACATGATGATGGTACTGTGAATCATCACGTTTCATTAGAAACTCTGCATGAACTACTGTAATATAATCACGTTGATCAAGTGACATTATATTATACTAACTCATGCTTCAGTTCTCAACACTATTTTAAAAACATTCATATTTTTAAATTCGAAGGTTCGCAGAATATAGAAACTAAACTGTTTCCTATATGATGTAATACAGATAGCACGAAGAGATAATTAATTTTGGACGAGAATATTTATGAAAATATCCTCAGAAATATCGAAGATATTTTTGATGATATTTTGGAATTTCTAAGTTCGATGAATGATGAAGAAAGATTTTCTGTAAGATTTTAACATGAGTACGGAGCTAGATATTCGTTGAAGGTTTCATCGGATCCAGAATTATCGGGTTTCTTTGAATATATGGTATGGTCCTTGTATTTGGCCTTGGTCTCCTTCATGGTTTGCTCAATATGTTTTTCAGTATCAAATTTTCTATCGAGCGTTCCTAACACTCGTTTCTTTATCATCAAACTTTTGGCCGTTTAGACCATCTAAAATTTTTCTGTTTCCTCTGCATTTAATGCTACTATATCTGAATCATCGGTTATCAATCCGAGGTGGTTTCAGGAGAATTGTGTTTTTAGATGATTAAACGCTGATGGTAATATGGTGATATATAAAAGGTTCCCCGGTAACAATAAAAGAGTATGCATATATATCAAGGTTATACTAAGGTTGTTTCGAATGAAAAGTCGAAGTTGACTTGCTGGAGCTGTGACAAAATTGGCTAATTTGGAAAGAGATTGAAAAGTTATTTTCGGTAATAATAACGCTAAAGGGATTAGCACAGCTACGCGTTAAATGTTTTTTCAGTTTCTGAGAGTTTTCAGGTGCATATCTATGCGCATCAATCTTTTCTTCCATAGATGAAGTGCGGTTGGTACATCTTCTCGATTGAGGTGTTTTCAATAATCATGAAAGGTTTGAACGCAGATTGTAATCATCAAGATACAAATGAGGTTTAAGATGAGATCAAGTGGCAATTTGAAGTATTGTTTAGTTTCATATGTTATAATCAATATTTTAATTCATTTTAATTATCCATTGTTGGGAGTCCTCAGTTTATTAGTCCACAGTTAGCTAGGAACAGTTAGCTAGGATTTTGTTAGCGTGGATTCTTAACAAAATTTCTCATAATTAATTTGTTTGTTTCTAACAAATTTTATTCCGTCAAATGTTTTCTTCATTATGCCACTTGTTGGATTCTGATAGGTCAAAATCCAATCATGAAAGTTGAATGGAAATGGTTATTCTGTGGTGATCGAATTCATATATCCGTGGATGTAAGTAGGATAATAAATGATTGTTGAATCAGATTCGAAGAATGTACAGTGTAACTTATTAATGTGAAATCTTAAATATTCCTCGGGTATTACCTACCCGTTAAAATATTTTCATCATTAACAGTTTGTACGAAAGAATTTTTAATCACAATCTTTATGAAAATATATATATATATACATATATATTTTCTTCAGATGTAATCATGGATTTAATGAGTCCATATAATATTAGACTCATTTGATTTTCGGTTTGAGCTAGAATAAGTAATCTCTAAAACTATTAGGATCCACATATTCTTCACAGAATATTAATGAAGTTATGGTTCAATACTTCATCGTTAATTGCTGTTGGTACTCCTTGGTATCTTTGGTGCGTATGATGTTGATGTTCGTGGAACAGACTGTGAAATTGAGGCTTGAGATGCGGATGTTGTTGTTGGTGGTACTGTTTATGCTGCTGGTGCTGCTGATGCTGTCGGTACTGCTGATGGTGACGGTGTTGTTGATGTTGCTGAAGCTGGTACCTTTTACACCATACTTTTCACGGTTACAACTCGGGTGCGAAGCTCGTTGACTTCTTCTATTACTCCGGGATGATTGTCGGTCGAAACGAGCAGATGAATAAGGTCTAGAATTCGAGATAGTATATAATTATGGTGAGATATTCCAGAAATGAGGGTGAAAGTGGTGTTTCAGGCTGGTTCGCCGGTAAGTGCTTCAGGTTCTTCGCCAAGAGGTGAACTCAGTTGGTGGAAAGGATCGCCTTCTTCTTGTCTCCAATGATTTAGTAGACTACGAACTCATCAGATGAATTGAGGATGGCTGATTGGTTGGTCCATTCCAGTCACCCTGCTTTCGGAGCTTAAGTGGGACTCCATGTCGGAATCCGAGGGACTTGAACTAGTGATGAGTTCCATTGCGTACGATTGAATAAAGGATTTTTCGATATGAAATGATTTTCGGATATCAGATGATATTCTAATTACATAGAATATCTATATATATAGAACAAAAGATTTCGTAGATTACGGAGGAATTTACGAAATATATCAGGCATAGATTATGGTAACAGATACGCTAAGATATGGATTAGCAGATACGCTAAGATATGAATTTGTCTATACACTATTCATGCAATCAATGCAGTAAGATGTGTCTAGACTAAGAATGATAAGCAAGTGATTTTTGACAAGAAATGATAAGCAATACTTTTTGACATGCAGACCAGGTTCAAGTCCAGACTCATTAATATAACCTAACAACTACTAGGTCAAAGTCCAGACTTCACTAATGCATCCTAACAACTCCTAGTTAGACACACTAATGTCGACCTAGTTCGCTACGACCACCGCTCTGATACCAACTGTAGAGCCCCGTCCTAATCCATCCGGACGAAGTCCATATCGTTTATAAACGATTCATAATAGTTGGTTACATCGCGAGGTACTTGACCTCTAAATGATACATTTTACAAACATTGCATTCATTTTTAAAAGACAAACTTTCATTTCATCGAAAGTTGATAGGTATGCTTACCATTTCATAATATTCAAACTATAAATGACCTAATCCGTCATTTACTTAATATTAATCTCTAATGAACTTCAATGACTCGAATGCAATGTCTTTTGAAATATGTCATGAATGACTCCAAGTAATATCCTTAAAATGAGCTAATGCACAGCGGAAGATTTCTTTCAAACCTGAGAATAAACATGCTTTAAAGTGTCAACCAAAAGGTTGACGAGTTCATTAGTTTATAGTAATCATTTCATGTTCATCATTTTAATAGACCACAAGATTTTAAATATTATAAAACGTGCAGAAGTCCCATTCCAACTGCACAAAAAAATATCTTTCATATGAAGAACACCTGGTGAGGATTCAAAATATAATAGTAACCATCTGTGCCGGTCTTTCACCCCACGGCTGAATACATGTACCTTCAAAATATAGAACCTCTGTGCCGGTCTTTACACCCCACGGCTGAACACATGTTTATAAAATATAGGACAACCGGTGCCAAAATGTCATAAATAATAAACCATCCACCCGGCTCGGGAGCTCATACGCTCTAACAGAAGCTGGGGGCTAATGCGTGTCATAATAATCAACCCCAATCCCAGATAATTCTATCATAGAATGTAGTTAAGGTACTTGTGTCTATTGCGTCAAACATTTATAAAAGCGCATGTATTCTCAGTCCCAAAAATGTAAAGAGTAAAAAGGGAATCAAATGAAACTCACCATACTGTATTTTGTAGTAAAAATACATATAACGGCATTGAACAAGTGTAGGGTTGGCCTCGGATTTACGAACCTATATCATTTGTATGTATATTAAAATATATACCGGAAACCACATAATTTTATTTATTAATATATATATATTATTTATAGATATTTATTTTGAATATATGTATTTATAATAATCAATATTTATACATTTAGCTATATTAATATATCTATATATATTATATGATTAGTATTTGGTTTAAGAATAAATAGTTTGTTATATGTATACATCTATTTAAAAATATGTTTAGTATGTAATTATATGAAATAAAGATATATGTTTATATGTATAGAATTTATTTGTCATGAAAATAACGATAATAATAATAATTTTTAACTAAGATGATAGTTTTGATAATAAAGGCAAAAATGTTAATTTTTAATACAATTGATAATTTTTTTTTTTATACTTTTAATAATAATAATAATAATAATAATAATAATAAAACTTAACTACCTCAAAAGCTTTTCTTAAAAACAAAATGCCCCAGACATAGCTCGAACCCACGACCTCCCGCTTACTCGCAATCACCCTTAACCACTCATCTGATTCTATTTATCTGAATTAATTCGCTACCCAAAACTATTTAACCCGATAAGGAGCCCAAGTTACTAACCCATTTACATTAAAGAAATCCAACACCGAAATCAGTCCACTTATGTGTTTTATTTGGATTTTAAGCCCGTTAACAAAGATAGAAAGGATTTCGGTTGAATCCTTAAAGCAAGCAGAAGCCGTACAGTCGCATAGTAGGGTTTTGTTTCCCCTTGTTCCTCGTATCTCGCTACTGTGACCTAATCCTAAGTGTCATCATCATCATCCTAATCTTCTATGATCATAGATTATAGTCATCCTCATATAATCTATGCTACTGTAACGTTTTCTATACTATACCATCATCATTCTTCATCTCATATGTATAATAATTATATATCCCATCCTCATTCTATGTTCTGACCCATATTCTTTCGACCCACCAGCAGTTTACTAAACCCATTTTACATAACTCTAATAGAAACGCCGCAGCCCAAGAACATCATAAAGGGTTTGTAACATCCCGCCTTTTTCCGTCAACTTTTCCGTTTAACTATTTATGTTCCGTTATATGTTTATAACACGACTCGTTGATACGTGTTTGAATTATCTTGTTTAGGTAATTCCCACACCCGTTTTAAAGTTAAGGGACCAAACTTGCCAAGGGTTGAAACTTTTGACTAGGTCAAAGAGTCAACCCTCATTCTCATCCATTCAATCTCATCTCTTTCACTCTTACTACTTCAACTTTTCTCTCAACTTCCATACAAAGATTCATCATCCAAAATCGAGCTAGCGGTCATCTTGCCAAACAAATTACATATTTGAATTCCTCGTGATCTCCTCTTCGTTTCCATACCGATTTCATCAATTTTGGGTAACTTTCTAAAATCACTAATTCTTGTGTTCTTGAGATTTTTAAGTTATAAGGTTGTTAATTAGTGTCTATGGCTCGAGTCTAGTTTGTTTATGTGATTTGTATGCTCGTTTTTGATATTTTGATGTAACTAGTTCATATTGAAAGATGACATGCTTAATCTTGAAATTTGAGTGTTCATATGTTGTTTGATGCTAAGAGTTCATGTTTTAATTGTGTTTCTAGTGTTATTAGCTTCATTATGATGTATAGTTTGATTAATGAAACCTCCTAAACTTGATTATGAAATTTGGTGAATTTAGGTTAAGGTTTCATGAACTTAAAATGGACTTTTAATGATTTGAATGACATGGAATGTTAGTTGTAAGTGTTAGGTTGTGTTGTATGCTTAATTACCTTCGAAACGGCATATTGTTCATGTAATTTGGTTACCGAATCATTAAATGGCATTTGTGACTTGTATGCATTGAATGAGGAACATTGATGGCGGTTTTTGGTAGTTGTAAGTGGAATTTTGATTAATGAAAAGTGCTTAGTTATGTTCCTTGTCAAATTACCTTTCCGATGATATAAGATACATATCTTGATTGTTTGCGGGTCATGAAATGTGTTGGTTTGTGTTTTGATTCGTGCACTTAGGAAATACAGCAAACAGAGCCTGGAAACCCCCTTGGACGCCGTCTAGCTCCTCAGGACGCCGTCCCACCTTTTGAAACGGGACGCCGTCTAGCTCCTCAGGACGCCGTCCCACCTTTTGAAACGGGACGCCGTCTAGCTCCTCAGGACGCCGTCCCACCCTTAAAACCTGGACGCCGTCCAGCTATATGGGACGCCGTCCCGTTTGCCTAAAACTGGCTGTTTGCTTGACCTTTTGACGAAAAATGTTTGGCATGCTCTAGACCTCCAATTTACATGTAACTTGTTTTAAAATGCTTATATATGAATAACTAGCATAGAAAATTTGTCCGAGACCCGACCCGAACGTGTTGACTTTTTGTTGACTTTGACCGACCAAAGTTTGACTTTTTGTCAAACTTAACCAAATGATTATGCAACCCTCCTAACTTGTTTATATACTTGTACCTTGCATGAAACTTGACAATTTGATTGCACATGCTACATAATCGAGTCGTATTGAGCCATAGGACTAATTGAACATCTTTGACCCTTCGTGACTATCGTTATTGATACAACCTATTTGTTTAGGTCAAGACTAGCATTGTTCTTAGCACACGTTACTTGTCGAAGTACTTTTTGGTTCGTGCATACAAGGTGAGATCATAGTCCCACTTTTTACTCTTTTGAACTTACTTTTGGGATGAGAAAACATAAACGATTCTTTTGAACTAAGTGAACACAAGAACGGGAAAACAAACATTCTACATACGAGTTTAGAACAAAAATCCTCAATCCGATTATCATTAGTTACATCAGATGGTGTAAGCGAGAACTTATGTTATATGGCCATATGGGTTTGACAAACCCTCATTCAAACGGTTCGCTACCGTTTACGAATGAAATATATTTTCGGGAACAGTGTTGTTCTAGCACTAATTGATGGGGTATTCAACGGACGAAACGTTAAGCTTTGATAATTGGGTGCTCGTGAATATTAACTTTTAGAATGTACTATGGCTTTATCGATGTTGCAAATCTTGTGGTTCAACTTACTATTACTCATTTACTTATTTAAACCTATGATTTCACCAACGTTTTCGTTGACAGTTTCTCTATGTTTTTCTCAGGTCCTTGAACTTAGGTGATACATGCTTCCGCTCATACTATTTGATACTTGCATTGGATGTCGTGTATACTTGCATACGTGGAGCGTCTTTTTGACTACTTTTAATTGTGTCGCACGTGTTTCATACAAACTTTAAACATTGTTATGTACTTGTTATGGAAACTACTTTTGTAAACTTTGAAACACCCTTCTTTATGAAATGAATGCGACATACTTTTCGGTCAAACTTTGTTATAAAGACTTACGACCATGTAATGGGACCATACGTAGATGACGCCGTCATTTGACGATTTGTCGGGGTCGCTACAAGTGGTATCAGAGCCTTGGTTGTAGGGATTTAGAGTTCATTGGTGTCAACCCCGAGTCATAGGGTACATTGGTGAGTCTAGACTACAACCGGCATATAGACTTGACATAGGAATTACTTGACTACTTGTGCATTTATATTCGAACTCTCTCACTCATATCTACTCTTATTCTATCTAAATCTTGCGTTGTATAATTTAATTGACACGCCACCTTGACTATATGATGTAATGTCGAATGCACATATGAATTAGGGTAATATAATTCCCGGAAATTATATTACGGTGACTCATATGAACATACCGACATTATGACATAAAGAATTTAAGGCAAGTCAAGGATAATTTTCTCTCTATCTTTATTCCATATCTCGGTTAGTATTATTTAGAATACTAACCAACGGTATTCTTTTGTTTTGAAGGAACAATGGCTCCTCGTCGTGTACGCCGCAATGAAACTCCCGAACAAGCTCTTGAACGGATGATAGCTACCGCCGTAGATGCGGCCATGGCCGGTCACTCGTCTAACAATAACAATAACAATAACAACAACAACAACAACCAAGGAGCCGGTAACTCTAGCGAAGGGTGCTCCTACAAAGCTTTCATGGGGTGCAAACCCCACACTTATGATGGAACCGGGGGACCGGTTGTGCTTACTCGTTGGTTTGAACAAACCGAGGCCGTCTTTAGCATAAGCGGTTGTCGGGATCAAGACAAGGTCAAATACTCCACCCACACTTTCTCCGGAATTGCTCTAACATGGTGGAACACCTATGTTCAATCGGTGGGTACCGATGAAGCTCATGCCCTCTCTTGGGCCGATCTAAAGGAAAAGATGATTGTTGAATATTTTCCGCGCGAAGAAACCCGAAAGGTTGAGGAAGAACTAAGAGCTTTGAAAGCGGTCGGAAACGATCTTAAAGCTTATAATCAACGCTTCGCCGAACTATCCTTGATGTGTCCTAATCTTGTTAACCCCGAATCTCAAAGGATTGAGCTCTACATGCTCGGTCTTCCAAAAAGCATCAAACAAGGGGTGATGTCATCCAAACCTACTACTCATCAAGCCGCTATGAACATGGCTCGCCAACTAATTGAAACGGTTGACGAAATCGTAGTGCCGGCTCCTAAGGCCGAGGACAAGTCGGGTGGCAACAAAAGGAAATGGGAAGCCACTCCATCAACCAACTACAACAACAACACCTTCACCAAAAAGCCCTTCAACAACGACGGCAAGAAGGGTTACGTCGGAAACTTACCCTTGTGCAACAAGTGCCACAAACATCATTACGGCGAATGTAACAAGCTAATTTGTCACCGTTGCCAAGGAGTTGGTCATAGGGCCAACAATTGCACAAGCGCCGCCCCCGTTGCTCGAAAGGGGCCCAATCCTCCAAAAACGGTCACTTGTTATGAATGTGGCCAAACGGGCCATTATAAGAACGAATGCCCGAAGAAGAAAGCCAACCCCAACAACCGAGGCCGAGCCTTTAACATCAACACCGAGGAAGCCCGAGATGACAATGAACTAGTCACGGGTACGTTTCTTCTCAACAACTCTTATGTTACTTGCTTATTCGATTCGGGTGCCGATAAATGTTTTGTGTCCAAGACTTTAGCTCCTACCCTTTGCACTCCACCACACCCTTTAGATACTACTTATTCCATCGAAGTGGCCGACGGAAAACTCTTAAGTGCCGACACATATTACCGGGGGTGTACTTTGAACATTTTGGGTAAGGAATTTGAAATTGACTTGATACCCATGGAACTAGGGAGTTTTGATGTAATAATCGGTATGAATTGGATGGTCAAAAATAAATCTCACATTCTTTGCGATCTTCACGCAATCCGAATTGCTATCGAGAATGGTGAACCATTGATTGTCTATGGCGACAAAAATTGCACCGGACTCAATCTCGTTTCGTGCCTTAAAGTTCGAAAGCTACTTCGCAAGGGTTGTTTCGCAATTCTTGCTCACGTTAAGAAAGTCGAGGCCGACGAAAAGCTCATCGAAGATGTGCCAATTGTTAGTGACTTTTCCGATGTATTTCCCGACAAATTGCCGGGTCTTCCGCCTCATCGACCGGTTGAATTCCAAATCGATCTTATCCCGGGAGCCGCATCCGTAGCGCGTGCACCATATAGACTCGCTCCATCTGAAATGCAAGAATTGCAAAGTCAAATCCAAGAACTACTTGATCGTGGTTTTGTCCAACCTAGCCATTCACCTTGGGGCGCTCCGATTTTGTTTGTTAAAAAGAAAGACGGATCCCTACGAATGTGCATTGATTATCGTGAACTAAATAAATTGACGGTTAAGAACCGATATCCTCTTCCTCGCATCGATGACCTCTTTGATCAACTACAAGGGTCTTTTGTATATTCGAAAATCGATCTCCGCTCGGGTTATCATCAACTAAGGGTTAAGGGGGAAGATGTCTCCAAAACCGCTTTCCGGACTCGTTATGGTAGTTATGAATTCCTTGTCATGCCTTTCGGTCTCACTAACGCACCGGCGGTGTTCATGGATCTCATGAACCGCGTGTGCAAACCTTACCTCGACAAATTCGTTATCGTGTTCATCGATGATATTTTGATCTATTCTAAAAACGAAGAGGAACACAAAGAACATCTCCGACTCGTGCTCGAGCTTTTGAGAAAAGAGCAACTATATGCCAAGTTCTCCAAGTGTGAATTTTGGTTAAAGGAAGTTCAATTTCTTGGTCATGTTGTAAGTGATCAAGGCATTAAAGTCGATCCCGCAAAAATCGAAGCCATTAGTAAATGGGAGACTCCTACTACTCCTACTCAAATTCGTCAATTCTTGGGTCTCGCCGGATACTATCGTAAATTCATCAAGGATTTCTCCCTAATCGCTCGTCCTTTAACCGCGTTAACTCACAAGGAACGAAAATTCGTTTGGACATCCGAACAAGAAACCGCTTTTCAAATCTTGAAAACTAAACTAACCACCGCTCCTATCTTGTCACTTCCCGAAGGCAATGATGATTTTGTTGTATATTGTGATGCCTCGAAAAACGGTTATGGATGCGTATTAATGCAACGAAAGAAAGTCATTGCTTATGCCTCTCGACAACTCAAAGTCCACGAACGAAACTACACGACACATGATCTTGAACTCGGTGCCGTCATCTTTGCACTTAAGTTATGGAGACATCATCTTCTTGGTACCAAGAGTACTATCTTTACCGATCACAAAAGTCTCCAACATATCTTCGATCAAAAGCAACTAAACATGAGACAACGAAGGTGGATTGAGACCTTGAACGATTATAATTGCGAGCTTCGTTACCACCCCGGGAAGGCAAATGTAGTGGCCGATGCCTTAAGTCGAAAGGAAAGAGCGGTGCCTCTTCGTGTCCGAGCTTTGAATATCACCATCCACTCCAACCTTAATAGCCAAATTCGGGTAGCCCAAGATGAAGCTCTTAAGGACAACAACATCGCACGTGAACTTTTGAATATTCTCGTCTCTCGATTCGAAGTTAAGGAGACCGGACTTCGATATTACGCCGGAAGAATTTGGGTGCCTAGATATGGCGACTTACGAAACCTCATCCTAGACGAAGCCCACAAATCGCGATACTCGATTCATCCCGGCGCCAATAAGATGTACCACGACCTTAAAGAACGATATTGGTGGCCGAACATCAAAAAGGAAGTCGCTACTTACGTTGCCAAATGTTTGACTTGCGCTAAAGTCAAAGCTGAACACCAAAGACCGTCCGGGTTACTTCAACAACCCGAGATCCCGCAATGGAAGTGGGAAAGGATTACGATGGATTTTATCACCAAACTACCGAAAACGTCGGGCGGTTATGATACAATTTGGGTCATTGTTGACCGTCTCACCAAATCCGCGCACTTTCTCGCCATGAAAGAAATCGACAAAATGGAGAAACTTGCACGACTTTACATTAAAGAGATTGTAGCCCGACACGGAGTACCGTTATCGATTATCTCCGACCGAGATGGTCGTTTCGTTTCTAGATTTTGGCGTACGTTACAAGAAGCGTTGGGAACGCGTTTGGACATGAGCACCGCATATCATCCCCAAACCGATGGGCAAAGTGAACGTACAATACAAACCTTAGAGGATATGTTACGAGCCTGCGTTGTTGATTTTGGAAAAGCTTGGGACAATCACTTACCTCTCGCCGAATTCTCTTACAATAATAGTTATCAAGCGAGTATTAAGGCCGCACCTTTTGAAGCGTTATATGGTCGAAAATGTCGTTCTCCTCTTTGTTGGGCCGAAGTGGGTGACGTGCAAATTTCCGGGCCCGAACTCATTCACGAAACGACCGAAAAGATTCTTCAAATCCGAGATAGGCTTCGGACGGCCCGGAGTCGTCAAAAATGCTATACCGACAAAAGACGCAAAGACCTCGAATTTCAAGTCGGTGACCGAGTAATGTTAAAAGTCGCACCTTAGAAGGGTGTAATCCGTTTTGGGAAACGCGGGAAGCTAAATCCGCGGTATATTGGTCCTTTCGAAATCTTGGAGCGTATTGGAACCGTTGCTTATCGTTTAGATCTTCCGCCTCAATTGAACTCCGTTCATCCTACCTTCCATGTATCTAACTTGAAAAAGTGTCTTGCCGAACCCGATATCGTCATCCCTCTCGAAGAACTTACTATTGATGACAAACTTCATTTTGTGGAGGAACCGGTTGAAATTGTGGACACCTCCGTCAAGACATTGAAACAAAGCCGAATCCCGATTGTCAAGGTTCGTTGGAATGCCAAAAGAGGACCCGAGTTTACTTGGGAAAGACAAGATCAAATGCAAAGGAAGTATCCTCATCTATTCGTGAATTCGGAAACGCAAGATCTCGAGGAAGAAACAACGACTACTACGCCTACTTAAATTTCGGGACGAAATTTCTTTTAAGGTGTAGGTAATGTAACATCCCGCCTTTTTCCGTCAACTTTTCCGTTTAACTATTTATGTTCCGTTATATGTTTATAACACGACTCGTTGATACGTGTTTGAATTATCTTGTTTAGGTAATTCCCACACCCGTTTTAAAGTTAAGGGACCAAACTTGCCAAGGGTTGAAACTTTTGACTAGGTCAAAGAGTCAACCCTCATTCTCATCCATTCAATCTCATCTCTTTCACTCTTACTACTTCAACTTTTCTCTCAACTTCCATACAAAGATTCATCATCCAAAATCGAGCTAGCGGTCATCTTGCCAAACAAATTACATATTTGAATTCCTCGTGATCTCCTCTTCGTTTCCATACCGATTTCATCAATTTTGGGTAACTTTCTAAAATCACTAATTCTTGTGTTCTTGAGATTTTTAAGTTATAAGGTTGTTAATTAGTGTCTATGGCTCGAGTCTAGTTTGTTTATGTGATTTGTATGCTCGTTTTTGATATTTTGATGTAACTAGTTCATATTGAAAGATGACATGCTTAATCTTGAAATTTGAGTGTTCATATGTTGTTTGATGCTAAGAGTTCATGTTTTAATTGTGTTTCTAGTGTTATTAGCTTCATTATGATGTATAGTTTGATTAATGAAACCTCCTAAACTTGATTATGAAATTTGGTGAATTTAGGTTAAGGTTTCATGAACTTAAAATGGACTTTTAATGATTTGAATGACATGGAATGTTAGTTGTAAGTGTTAGGTTGTGTTGTATGCTTAATTACCTTCGAAACGGCATATTGTTCATGTAATTTGGTTACCGAATCATTAAATGGCATTTGTGACTTGTATGCATTGAATGAGGAACATTGATGGCGGTTTTTGGTAGTTGTAAGTGGAATTTTGATTAATGAAAAGTGCTTAGTTATGTTCCTTGTCAAATTACCTTTCCGATGATATAAGATACATATCTTGATTGTTTGCGGGTCATGAAATGTGTTGGTTTGTGTTTTGATTCGTGCACTTAGGAAATACAGCAAACAGAGCCTGGAAACCCCCTTGGACGCCGTCTAGCTCCTCAGGACGCCGTCCCACCTTTTGAAACGGGACGCCGTCTAGCTCCTCAGGACGCCGTCCCACCTTTTGAAACGGGACGCCGTCTAGCTCCTCAGGACGCCGTCCCACCCTTAAAACCTGGACGCCGTCCAGCTATATGGGACGCCGTCCCGTTTGCCTAAAACTGGCTGTTTGCTTGACCTTTTGACGAAAAATGTTTGGCATGCTCTAGACCTCCAATTTACATGTAACTTGTTTTAAAATGCTTATATATGAATAACTAGCATAGAAAATTTGTCCGAGACCCGACCCGAACGTGTTGACTTTTTGTTGACTTTGACCGACCAAAGTTTGACTTTTTGTCAAACTTAACCAAATGATTATGCAACCCTCCTAACTTGTTTATATACTTGTACCTTGCATGAAACTTGACAATTTGATTGCACATGCTACATAATCGAGTCGTATTGAGCCATAGGACTAATTGAACATCTTTGACCCTTCGTGACTATCGTTATTGATACAACCTATTTGTTTAGGTCAAGACTAGCATTGTTCTTAGCACACGTTACTTGTCGAAGTACTTTTTGGTTCGTGCATACAAGGTGAGATCATAGTCCCACTTTTTACTCTTTTGAACTTACTTTTGGGATGAGAAAACATAAACGATTCTTTTGAACTAAGTGAACACAAGAACGGGAAAACAAACATTCTACATACGAGTTTAGAACAAAAATCCTCAATCCGATTATCATTAGTTACATCAGATGGTGTAAGCGAGAACTTATGTTATATGGCCATATGGGTTTGACAAACCCTCATTCAAACGGTTCGCTACCGTTTACGAATGAAATATATTTTCGGGAACAGTGTTGTTCTAGCACTAATTGATGGGGTATTCAACGGACGGAACGTTAAGCTTTGATAATTGGGTGCTCGTGAATATTAACTTTTAGAATGTACTATGGCTTTATCGATGTTGCAAATCTTGTGGTTCAACTTACTATTACTCATTTACTTATTTAAACCTATGATTTCACCAACGTTTTCGTTGACAGTTTCTCTATGTTTTTCTCAGGTCCTTGAACTTAGGTGATACATGCTTCCGCTCATACTATTTGATACTTGCATTGGATGTCGTGTATACTTGCATACGTGGAGCGTCTTTTTGACTACTTTTAATCGTGTCGCACGTGTTTCATACAAACTTTAAACATTGTTATGTACTTGTTATGGAAACTACTTTTGTAAACTTTGAAACACCCTTCTTTATGAAATGAATGCGACATACTTTTCGGTCAAACTTTGTTATAAAGACTTACGACCATGTAATGGGACCATACGTAGATGACGCCGTCATTTGACGATTTGTCGGGGTCGCTACAGGGTTACGGTTCTTATTTTCTTTCTTTGCTTTTAACCGACAGGAACGATACTAGGTCCGCCATATCATCATCTCTATTAACTTTAATCACCTTTTCATGATTACAATCCTCATTATCTGTATTTAACCTCACTGTCATTGTTATTATTCCTCACTAATCGACATATGCTTCCTCAATATGTCGGCCCATATGGTTTTGAATTGTCCACATGTATGACTTTAAGTTAAATAACCAAAAGCAAGAACAAAATAATAAAGAAATCGACCACCTTTCCTAGTCTAATCTTACGGCCTAAAAAAAATAAAGAACTCCTTTTGGCCTACCACGATGGAAAAGTAATCAAAAGTAATGAAAATGTTGGCCAATATAAAAAGAAAGTGAGGCGTGCAAATATCATCAATTAAATCATTGCTATCTTCATTATATTATAATCATCCTCACATTCGCTGTAAACAGGAATGGATACAGAAATAGAAGTGATCGTACAATAGCACCAAAAATCTTCATCGTTCATGATTTTTGTTTGATCATAACAGGAACTGAATCCGAGAATTTAAAAGCAGCTCAAGTTATCAAGGAGGTGTGTGGTGTTTTGTTTCACGAAAGAAAAACAGGAAAAGAAAGAAATGTAGGAGGTCGATGGTGGTGGATTCGGGGTTGAGTGGTGATTGTTTGCATCGGTTCAATAAGAGTGGAGGTGTTGGCGACACAAGTCCATGAACAAGTCTTGGTGTTTTGAAAAGAAAACGGGATTAAAAGAGAAGAAAAGAAGATAATGGTAGTGGAAAATGATTCGTTTAACTCCTGAGGTGATTAATTATATCATGTACGAATCTGTCGACTTCTCTGTAATCAGACAACAAGGACAAGAGGAAGATTAAATAATCAAAGTTTGAATACGATTGCTAAAAGACTTTGTTTTTTTGTGAATTTGATTGGTACGAATTTGAATATACATATGAGGTAGTGAATGATGTCAACAGCTGTAAGATTTGATTCCCTTTGTTTTGTAGTTAAGATTAGGTCGACACAAATCAATTCGTACATGAGAGAAAAAAATAAAAAAATAAAAAAAATTAAAGTCGAATGAGACTTACAACAGATTTTGGTTTCTTTTAGAATTTGAATCAGATACGCTTAATCTAACAACCCATTAAGAAAGCACGTAGCGAATCACAACAAATTTGGAAACTGTATGATTTTTATATTTATATATATTTAATATTAATAATTAATAATAAGAATACTTTTAATACTGTAAATAAAAATACTAATTATAATATAAATAACAATATTTATAAATAATAATAATAACATTAATGATAATAATAAATTGTATTTGTTTCTATAATAATAATAATATTGATAGCTATGATAATAATTATAAAAATAATAATGATAATAATAATCTTAATAATAACTAAGATCATAATTTTTACTAAAAATAATGTTACTAATAATGATAACAATAATATTAGTAATCATAATATGACAAATTAAATGTATCGTATTTTTATATCTATATATTATGTTATAATGATAATATTCATAATAATGATATTAACATTAACATTAATATTTATTTATAACAATAATTTCATACTAACAATTAATAACATTTATTATATAAATATATTTATTCATATATATATATATATATATATACATATCTATTTACAAATATTTGTTCGTGAATCGTCGGGAATGGTCGAAGGGTAAATGCATTCTTGTAACTGTTCTAAAGTTTTCGAGACTCAACATTACAGAATTTGCTTATCGTGTCGATTTCAAATTAAGATTAAGTTTAAATTTGGTCGGAAATTTCCGGGTCACTACAAAAATAACTCTCAGGCTCACTTTGTAGGCTCGTAATTTGTAAATGATTAAGTTATTGGAAAAACTATTAATTGGGCCAGAAAGTAGATATGAGAAGCTTAAAAATGATTTAAGATATGTATGATTTTGTCGAGTCTAAACATGTTTAAAATGAACATGAAAACAGGATGTTGTGGCTGACTTTTAGTCTTGGTTAAGTGTCAAAAATGACTCTTGGGCCTACTTGGTGGACTTGTAATTTGAAATCAGTTAAGTTTGGATAAAAACTATTATTTGGTATTGAAAGTATTTACGACAAGCTTTTAAACGATATATTATATGTATGATTTTGTTGAGGCTAAACAGGTTTAAAATAAGCGTGAAAATGGGTAATCGTTGCTGATTTTGAACACTTCGCATTTTATCAGCAGTTTACATTTTATCAGCAGTTTATGTTTCGGGAGGCTGTTTTCGCGAGGCCATAACTTTCAAACCGTAACTCTGTTTTTGTCAAATAAACTGTCTATAGAAAGGTGGGATGATATACTTTCCAATGGTTACGACCTAAGGTATTATATCAAAGTTGGTGTGACCCAGAATCAGCTGCAAAATACCTAAAGAAATACATATATGTAAATAATATTTTTTTCTAAGTAAAAATAGATACCTTAAGTTTGACTTATGTTTGACTATTTGACCAACTTGGGTAATATTATGAGATTATTTATTTGTGTTGACCATGTTGACTGTGTTTGACTTCTGTTGACTTTTGTTGACTTTTGCTAAACTTTGCTAAATTTATTAGTCGGACTTGAGTAATAGGACTATACTTACCCTATGGACCGACCTAGCTTATTAGATACTTATTGACCAACATATGTTCTCTAGGTTGAGGTCTACGGTTACTTGCATTTCGATATTCGGTCACATCTCTGTGATTTATTTCTGAAGTTGTCAGGTGAGTTTCATATCCTCCCTTTTTAATTGTTTTTGCAATCTATATTTTTGGGCTGAGAATACATGCTGTAAGACCCTAATATTTATTGTACAGAGATGTAAATAGGTTACATGAAGTGTGGGTGACATTGTGTAATTAAACAGAAGTCAGAAACTGTCCAGCACGTTGTGCGCGCCGCGCACACTTAAGGGAGCGGTCCGCGGACCCTTACTGTAGCCGGATTCTGTTTCTTTTAATGGGATATTTTGGAAGGGCTATTTGGTAAATTCACTTAGGAACGAGTTAAAGGCCATCAGATCTATTTGTGGAGTGTCATAACTCCATTATCACCAACCTTATCCTATCCACTTCAATTTTAGAGAGAGAGTGAGATTCTTGTGTGAGAAAGCTCAAGCAAAGGAAGAAGGAGCTAGTTTTGGGTCTTAGCTCGAGTTATAAAGTTGTTCATCTCCTCTATAGCTACGTTTTGGTTGTAGTGGTATGTTCTAACTTGGATTTCCTTACTTTGATTTATGTATGGGTTAAGGTTTGGGTAAATGAAGAACATAAAACCCATATTTGGTGATTTTGGGTGTTCTTGAGTAAGATTGAGTCATGAAGACTCAATAGTAACTAACCTAGGGTTTCAAATGGTTAATTGGGGTTTATGAGCCTAAATTGGTTAGTTAATTACTAGCACACCTAGGTGTTTGGTAAATGGGTGTTATGTGGGTTTGTGGATGACCCAAAATGGGTGTGTTGATCTTAAAGTGGTCAAATGGGTGATAATTGACCTAATTGAAATAGATGGGTATGAAACACCCAAATTATATATTAGTTAGTGATATGTGGTGGTTTTGACCTTAAGGGTCGGTTTTGGTGAAAATGGGGCATTTAATGCATTAAGTCATTTAATGCGCATGTGTAAGTTGTTGGCTTGTAGCCCAACTAGTTTGTGTATTGATCGAGTACTTATTGTATTAGGTACTTTGCTTTGAGGCTTGCAGAAGTTAAATCGTCACCGAAACGTTAAGGTGAGTGGAAAAATTATACGTATATGTATATGGCGTATTTATTTGTGAATGTTATGGTATGAACCACGAGCCGGTAGTACCATAGTTTTTATGTGATGTATCATGATGTGAACAATGAGCCGGTAGCATCAAGTGTGAACCACGAGCCGGTAGCACTATAAACAAGTGTGAACCCCGAGCCGGTAGCACTATAAACAAGTGTGAACCACGAGCCGGTAGCACTATAAACAAAGTGTGAACCACGAGCCGGTATCACTATAAACGAGTGAGACTCAAATGCGTATGGTGTGAACCACGAGCCGGTAGCACCATAGCATTATGGTTAACCATATTATGTTGATGGATATTGTTTAGCATGCTATATATATATATATATATATATATATATATATATATATATATATATATATATATATATATATATATATATATATATATATATTGTGTTGAGTATATGCTAATGTGATGTTGTGATAGTGTACGAGTTGTTAGCATTATGAGTAAGACGGCATGCTATTTGAGTTATATTCTCGTATGAGGTATTTGGTGGGTGCGAATGCAAATAGATGGGTTATATATGTGTATGTATAATTGTTGCACTCACTAAGCCTTGCTTACCCTCTCGTTGTTTATCTTTTTATAGGTTCCGGTGGAGACAAGGGTAAGGGCGTTCGTTTGGACTAGAGATCCCGCTTTGTTTGATAGGGGGACGCTTTTGGGGTGATAGCTTTTGGAGTTTGACCGAGAATTGGGTAGTTTAACCCCCAAACACCATGCTCATGTTGTCGTTTGGAATTTAAACTAATGTGGTCGAAACTCATGTTTTGTATGAAACTCGTAAAACGGCCGATGTGGGCCCCGTTTTGTAAAACTCATTTAATGATTGAATCGTGTTAGTTTTACATATAAGAACATGTTGTGAAAAGCGTTTTGTCTAAATAGTGTCGGGAAGCGGGTTTTTCGCTCACGTGAGTTGGACCCGTGATCAGTAGCTGGCAGTTCATTGGGACGCCGTCCCAATTGCTTGGACGTCGTCCCAGTTGTGTTGAGTTGGACGCCGTCCCACCCTTCTGAGCTGGACACCGTCCAGGATTCTGGACGCCGTCCAGATGCACTGACATAAATTTTTTTTTTTGGTACGCGTCTAAGGAATTTGGGTGATCTTTATTTGAAAATTGACCAATTCGGACAGAAGCTGAAAGAGCCTGTGCGCGCCGCGCACTATACAGTATATAAAAAAAATAAAAAATTTCGCGTATTCAGTTGGATATTGGGTTGGGTTGTTACAAGTGGTATCAGAGCATGGTCTAAGGGATTTAGGTGACTTGAGATAGGCGCCTAGACTTAGACTTTTTGTGTGTGCATTATGCGGGACTTGTAGGACTTTGGGTCGGATCGGGATTGGTTAGTGCATAGGTTTATGCAAACTAATCATGCGCTATTTGATTTGTATGTTTAGCGAGCATCGAGTGAGATGGACGTTGTACTAGCAAGTTAATGTGACGTGCTCGCGTAGTAATGACTAGCTACCATTATTACGGGCACAAATCGTGCCAAACAAGTAATGTACGACGATTGTCAAGTGAGATGGGATAGTGTGGTATATATGTATATACATATGTAATTTGTCCTTTATTTTTGTGGTTTAACCTATTTCGTTTTATAGAATGAAGATGAGAAACGGTCCCAATAATGATAATGGAAGTACGAGCGAGGACGCTGAGTTTTTGGCAAAGGTTGAGGCCGTCTTTAAAAAGTTAAAAGCGGATTTTCTTGCGGACGTTCGAAAGGTTTTCCAAGATTCGGTTGTTGAGAAAATAACCGATCTAATTAATGAACGTATGAAGGCCACTATCGAAGAGGCACTTGACGCTAGAAAAATTTATCCTCGTGGTGAAGGAGGTGAAGGAAGGCGGGACTTCCACTACAAGAATTTCAAGGACGCTCAACCCCCGATGTTTAATGGGGTGCGAGATCCTTTAAAAAGTACATGTTGGATCTCCGACATCGAGGGAGCTTTCCGTACCTCGGAATGTCCTCCCGAGAAGAAGGCGAGGTATGGTTCTAGCATGCTACGAGAAGAGGCTAAGTTATGGCGGAATGATAAAATCAACTTGTATGGTGAGGAACAATGTATGGGCTTGACGTGGGAAGAGTTTAAGAAGGAGTTTTTCAAGGAATACCGAACTTCTTCCGATCTCGATAGAATCCGGGACGAGTTGCACCATTTGCAACAAGGTTCAATGGACTTAGTTACTCTTAAGTCTACCTTCTTGGCAAAGACTCATTTTTGCCCGGAGTATGTTGGTGATGATCACAAGCTAATGAAGGATTTCTACCGCACATTAAATGATGAGTACAAGGGTAAGATTAGTCGGGGTATGGCTAAGTCTTTTGACGAGTTTTTTGAATTGGCTCGGGGTTTTGAGCCAGAGGTACCAAGAAAGAGCGATTTTACTTTTTCAAAGAGGAAGTTTGAGGGTTCAAGTCATTCAAACTTTTCAAACAAGAAGTCCAAGAAAGGCTCCGAAAGCGTTAATAGTGTGAAGAAGGGTGCTTCCGGAGGTTTCGGGCCCACGTGTTATAATTGTAATCAAAGAGGACACATGGCCCGTGATTGTACCAAGGCGTCGAGCAAGCTTACTTGTTATAATTGTGGTAAGGAAGGGCACCAAAGGCCGGAGTGTCCCGATTTGAACACCGATCATGTTAAGAAGTTAGAGAAGGCAGCGGCTACGGCTAGGGGTCACAATTATTTGATGACTAATGACGAAGCCAAGCAATCCAATGAAGTTGTCTCGGGTACTTTCATGGTAAACTCTAATCCGGCATGGATACTTTTTGATAGTGGTGCTAATTTGTCCTTTGTGTCGCCTCGATTTGTGCCTAAGTTAAATAAACTGCTGGCTAAGTTAAGTCATCCGGTAGAAGTCGAAATAGCAGACGGTAAAACGGTGCTAGGGGTTGATGTTTGTAAAAATTGTAATGTTGTGTTTGGTACCGAAACTTTTGAAATCGATCTCATTCCGATGACTTTGGGTGATTTTGATATTGTTGTTGGTATGGATTGGCTCGATCGTTATAGAGCCGATATTGCATGCCATGAAAAATCTATTCGTGTGAAGACCCGAAGTGGGGGAGAGTCAATTATTCATGGTGATAAGCGAAGAAGACTTGTGCCGATATGCACTTTTGCACGGGCACGTCGTTTTCTTGTTAGTGGTGGCATGACTTTTCTTGCCCGTGTGGTTGATATTCGTGAAGAGCCACCATCCATTCGTGAAATTCCGGTGGTTAGTGAATTCGAAGACGTTTTTACGGATGAATTACCGGGTGTTCCGGCAGAAAGACAAGTTGAATTTCGCATTGAGTTGGTTCCGGGAGCTACTCCCATTACTAAAACTCCTTATCGTTTAGCACCAACGGAAATGCAAGAGTTGTTAAATCAAACCCAAGAGTTGCTTGAAAATGGCTTTATTCGACCGAGTGCTTCGCCATGGGGCGCTCCGGTTTTATTCGTGAAGAAGAAGTATGGTAGTATGCGGATGTGCATCGATTATCGGAAGTTGAATAAAGTGACGATAAAGAATCGTTATCCTTTGCCTCGGATTTATGATTTGTTTGACCAACTCCAAGGTGCAACTTATTTCTCTAAGATTGACCTACGGTCCGGCTATCACCAAATGCGGGTCCGTGAGGAAGATATCGAGAAAACAGCCTTTCGAATGCGTTATGGGCATTTTGAGTTTGTAGTTATGCCTTTTAGTCTTACGAATGCACCGGCGGCATTCATGGATCTTATGAACCGAGTGTGCCAACCTATGTTGGACAAGTCGGTGATTGTGTTCATTGATGACATACTTGTCTATTCGAAGAGTATGAAGGAACATGAACATCATTTGCGTGGAGTATTGAAGACGTTGCGAAAGGAGAAGTTGTATGCAAAATTCTCCAAATGTGATTTTTGGCTAAGGGAAGTTCAATTCCTTGGCCATATTATGAACAAAGATGGTATTCAAGTAGATCCGGGGAAGATCGAGACGGTAAAAGGTTGGGGACGACCGACTACGCCTACGGAAATCCGAAGTTTTCTCGGATTGGCCGGTTATTATCGTCGGTTTATCCAAGACTTTTCTAAAATTGCTTCTCCATTGACGAAATTGACAAGAAAGAACGCGAGGTTTAATTGGGAGAACGAGCAAAAAATTGCTTTTCGATTGTTAAAAGAGAAGTTGTGTCAAGCTTCGGTTTTAGTATTGCCGGAAGGTGTAGAAGACATGACGGTTTATTGTGATGCTTCTTTAAATGGGATCGGATGTGTTCTAATGCAACGAGGTAAAGTCATCGCGTATGCCTCTCGACAATTAAAGGAACACGAAACGAGATATCCGACTCATGATCTTGAGTTGGCGGCGGTTGTTCATCCATTGAAAATTTGGCGCCATTACTTGTATGGTGTCAAGTATACGATTTATTTGGATCACAAGAGCTTAAAACATCTTTTCGATCAACGATATTTGAATTATCGTCAACGTAGATGGATGGATGTGGTGAAAGACTATGATTGTGAAATACTTTATCATCCGGGTAAGGCGAATATGGTCGCGAATGCGTTAAGTCGAAAGAGTCTACATCCGGCGATACGAGTAGGATCGTTACGCATGATTATTACTAACGATTTTCTTGTAAAGCTTGGCGAGACTCAAATCGAAGCTTTTGTTAACAATAAGCATGAGGAACGAATCGTGGGACAAACGGAGTTTATTACCTTAGGTCCGCATGGTTTGTTATCTTTTCAAGGAAGAGTGTGGGTGCCTAAAATTGGTGATCATCGACGAGAGCTACTTTATGAAGCACATAAGTCAAGGTATTCCATTCACCCGGGCGCGACGAAAATGTATCTTGATTTGAGGAAATAGTATTGGTGGTCGGGAATGAAACGTGATGTTGTTAAGTATGTTGAACAATGCATCACGTGTTTGCAAGTGAAAGCCGAACACTAAAAGCCGTATGGTAAGTTACAGCCATTAGAAATTCCGAAATGGAAATGGGAACACATTACCATGGATTTCATCACAAAGTTACCAAAGACGGCGAGAACCCAATTTGATTCGATTTGGGTGATAGTTGATCGATTGACGAAAAGTGCTTTGTTTCTTCCCATTCGGGAAGCTATATCATCGGAGACTTTGGCTAAGTTATTTATCAAGGAAGTAATATCAAGGCATGGGGTTCCTATATCTATTATTTCGGATCGAGATACCCGTTTCACATCTCGGTTTTGGGAGAAGTTTCATGAAGATATGGGTACACAATTGAAATTGAGCACGGCGTATCATCCTCAAACGGACGGTCAAACCGAACGTACGAATCAAACTTTGAAGGATATGTTACGGGCGTGTATTATTGATTTCGGTGGTAGTTGGGATGAGCACTTACCTTTGGTGGAATTCTAGTACAATAATAGTTATCATACTAGTATCGGGATGCCACCTTACGAGATGCTTTATGGGCGGAGGTGTCGAACTCCGATTTGTTCGGGCGAAGTGGGTCAAAAAGAAATCGGGAGTACCGATTTGGTTTTAGAGACGAATAGCAAGATTGATATGATTCCGACTCATTTGAAAAAGGCCCAAGATAGACAAAAATCTTATGCCGATAAGCGAAGACGACAAATTGAGTTCCAAGAAGGTGACATGGTGATGCTTAAAGTTTCGCCATGAAAAGGTGTTATTCGGTTTCGAAAATGGGGAAAGTTAGCTCCTCGGTTTATTGGGCCATTCAAGGTTTTAGCTCGTGTTGGTGAAGCCGCGTATCGTTTGGAATTACCCGAAGAGCTTGCGGGGATCCATAATACATTTCATGTTTCCCATCTCTGTAAGTGTCTTGCGGATGATTCATCTTGGGTACCTTTAGACGAGATTGAGCTAAACAATAAGTTAGAGTATATTGAGGAGCCGATTGCTATACTCGATGAGAAGGTCAAAAAGTTGAGAAATAAAGAAGTGAGAACTTTTAAAGTTCAATGGCGTCGTAGTAAAGGTTCCGAATTTACTTGGGAGCCCGAAGAGTTCTGTTAGTTTATCTTCCCTCTTGTCATGCGGCTTAGATCGCGAGGACGCGCTCCGATTCAAGTGGGGGAGAGTTGTAATGTAGTGACCTGAACTTTTCCATGTTTATATATATATTAAATGAAATTGTTATTTACATGATTAAGTGTTTCCAACATGTTAAGCAATCAAACTTGTTAAGACTTGATTAATTGAAATAGGTTTCATATAGACAATTGACCACCCAAGTTGACCGGTGATTCACGAACGTTAAAACTTGTAAAAACTATACGATGACATATATATGATTATATATATAGTTAACATGATTTTATTATAAGTATGTATCTCATTAGGTATTTTAACGATGAGTTATATACATAAAAATGAGACTATTAATTTAAGAAACTCGAAAACGATATATATAACGATTATCGTTATAACAACGTCTTACTAGGTACATATGAATCATATTAAGATATTGATACACTTGGTTAATTATGTTAAATGATAAGTAAATATATTATTAAGTGTATTAACAATGAAATACATATGTAAATATAAGACTACTAACTTAATGATTTCGAAACGAGACATATATGTAACGATTATCGTTGTAACGACATTTAACTGTATATATATCATACTAAGATATATTATATATCATAATATCATTATAATATAACAATTTAAAATCTCATTTGTTATAATAAACAATGGGTTAACAACATTCAACAAGATCGTTAACCTAAAGGTTTCAAAACAACATTTACATGTAACGACTAACGATGACTTAACGACTCAGTTAAAATGTATATACATGTAGTGTTTTAATATGTATTCATACACTTTTGAAAGACTTCAAGACACTTATCAAAATACTTCTACTTAACAAAAATGCTTACAATTACATCCTCGTTCAGTTTCATCAACAATTCAACTCGTATGCACCCGTATTCGTACTCGTACAATACACAGCTTTTAGATGTATGTACTATTGGTATATACACTCCAATTATCAGCTCTTAGCAGCCCATGTGAGTCACCTAACACATGTGGGAACCATCATTTGGCAACTAGCATGAAATATCTCATAAAATTACAAAAATATGAGTAATCATTCATGACTTATTTACATGAAAACAAAATTACATATCCTTTATATCTAATCCATACACCAACGACCAAAAACACCTATAAACACTTTCATTCTTCAATTTTCTTCATCTAATTGATCTCTCTCAAGTTCTATCTTCAAGTTCTAAGTGTTCTTCATAAATTCCAAAAGTTCTAGTTTCATAAAATCAAGAATACTTCCAAGATTGCAAGTTTACTTCCAAGTTTTCTAAATCCATTCCAAGTAATCATCCAAGATTAAGAAACCTTTGTTACTTACAGTAGGTTATCTTTCTAATACAAGGTAATAATCATATTCAAACTTTAATTCAATTTCTATAACTATAACAATCTTATTTCGAGTGGAAATCTTACTTGAAATTGTTTTCGTGTCATGATTCTGCTTCAAGAACTTTCAAGCCATCCAAGGATCCTTTGAAGCTAGATCTATTTTTATCATTTCCAGTAGGTTTATCCAAGGAAATTGAGGTAGTAATGATATTCATAACATCATTCGATTCATACATATAAAGCTATCTTATTCGAAGGTTTAAACTTGTAATCACTAGAACATAGTTTAGTTAATTCTAAACTTGTTCGCAAATAAAAGTTAATCCTTCTAACTTAACTTTTAAAATCAACTAAACACATGTTCTATATCTATATTATATGCAAACTTAACGATTTAAAACCTAGAAACACGAAAAACACCGTAAAATTGGATTTACGCCGTCGTAGTAACACTGCGGGCTGTTTTGGGTTAGTTAATTAAAAACTATGATAAACTTTGATTTAAAAGTTGTTATTCTGGGAAAATAATTTTTATTATGAACATGAAACTATATCGAAAAATTATGGTTAAACTCAAAGTGGAAGTATGTTTTCTAAAATGGTCATCTAGACGTCGTTCTTTCGACTGAAATGACTACCTTTACAAAAATGAATTGTAACTTATTTTTCCGACTATAAACCTATACTTTTTCTGTTTAGATTCATAAAATAGAGTTCAATATGAAACCATAACAATTTTATTCACTCAAAACGGATTTAAAATGAAGAAGTTATGGGTAAAACAAGATTGGATAATTTTTCTCATTTTAGCTACGTGAAAATTGGTAACAAATCTATTCCAACCATAACTTAATCAACTTGTATTGTATATTAGGTAATATTGAGATACCATAGACACGTATACAATGTTTCGACCTATCGTGTCGACACATCTATATATATTTCGGAACAACCATAGACACTCTATATGTGAATGTTGGAGTTAGCTATACAGGGTTGAGGTTGATTCCAAAATATGTATAGTTTGAGTTGTGATCAATACTGAGATACGTATACACTGGGTCGTGGATTGATTCAAGATAATATTTATCGATTTATTTCTGTACATCTAACTGTGGACAACTAGTTGTAGGTTACTAACGAGGACAGCTGACTTAATAAACTTAAAACATCAAAATGTATTAAAAGTATTGTAAATATATTTTGAACATACTTTGATATATATGTATATATTGTTATAGGTTCGTGAATCAACCAGTGGCCAAGTCTTACTTCAAGACGAAGTAAAAATCTGTGAAAGTGAGTTCTAGTCCCACTTTTAAAATCTAATATTTTTGGGATGAGAATACATGCAGGTTTTATAAATGATTTACAAAATAGACACAAGTACGTGAAACTACATTCTATGGTTGAATTATTGAAATCGAATATGCCCCTTTTTATTAAGTCTGGTAATCTAAGAATTAGGGAACAGACACCCTAATTGACGCGAATCCTAAAGATAGATCTATTGGGCCTAACAAACCCCATCCAAAGTACCGGATGCTTTAGTACTTCGAAATTTATATCATATCCGAAGGGTGTCCCGGAATGATGGGGATATTCTTATATATGCATCTTGTTAATGTCGGTTACCAGGTGTTCACCATATGAATGATTTTTATCTCTATGTATGGGATGTGTATTGAAATATGAAATCTTGTGGTCTATTGTTATGATTTGATATATATAGGTTAAACCTATAACTCACCAACATTTTTGTTGACGTTTAAAGCATGTTTATTCTCAGGTGAATACTAAGAGCTTCTGCTGTTGCATACTAAAATGAGGACAAGATTTGGAGTCCATGTTTGTATGATATTATGTAAAAACTGCATTCAAGAAACTTATTTCGATGTAACATATTTGTATTGTAAACCATTATGTAATGGTCGTGTGTAAACAGGATATTTTAGATTATCATTATTTGATAATCTACGTAAAGCTTTTTAAACCTTTATTTATGAAATAAAGCTTATGGTTTGTTTTAAAAATGAATGCAGTCTTTGAAAAACGTCTCATATAGAGGTCAAAACCTCGCAACGAAATCAATTAATATGGAACGTTTTTAATCAATAAGAACGGGACATTTCAGTTGGTATCAGAGCGTTGGTCTTAGAGAACCGTAAAATTTGCATTAGTGTGTCTTATCGAGTTTGTTAGGATGCATTAGTGAGTCTGGACTTCGACCGTGTTTTTTTAAAAAATGATTGCTTAACATTTTTGTTGGAAACTATATATTATTAACATGTATATATTATGTGATATATTAATCTCTTAACATGTTTGATATTGTGTGATAGATGTCTACCTCTAGTACAAATCCCATTGACTCACCTAATAATAACGAAGAGTCGAATATATATTGGACTGATTCACAAGTTCCCGAAGAAGAACCGGAAGAAGAATCAGAACCGGAAGAGGAGGAACCGGAGGAGGAAATAGAACCGGTGGGGGAAATAATAAAACGGTTAAGTAAAAGAAAATCCTCAACCAACCGACCAAGGTTAATTATGGTCAATGGTGTTTCCGCCAAGGAAGCAAAATATTGGGAGGATTACCAATTCTCCGATGAATCGGATTCCGACGAGAATTCCGATGATGTTATAGAAATTACCACAACTGAATTTAAAAAGGCAAAAGAAAATAATAAGGGAAAGGGCATAAAAATAGAGAAATCTAATTCCAACCCCGATGAACTTTATATGTATCGTCAACCCCCGAAGTCCTTAAGTTGTAACAATGATCCGGGAACCTCTAAACCACCAGGTTTTTCTAAACCGTTGTGGAAAACGACAGCTAGTATTAGGGGAACATCATATATCCCTAGAAACTTGGCAAAACGAACCAAAACCGAAGAAGAAGATACGAGCGAGTCGGAATAAGATAGTTGTATTCGTATGGTGTAACATATAATATAGTGTGCTTATGCTTTATGATATATGTAAAAATTGCTTGTATTAATAAGTATTTTTTTTTATGAATCTAACTCTTGTCTATTTTACAGTATAAAAACACAAAATGGATAGACAACCCAATATTTTAAGAGACCTACCCGGAGACATGATTGATGAAATCTTGTCTAGAGTCGGTCAGAATTCTTCGGCACAACTATTTACGACGAAATCAGTTTGTAAGACATTCGAAGAACGTTCCAAGAATGTCTTGGTTTATAAGAGACTTTCGTTTGAAAGATGGGGGATATCACATTGGGAAACCCATAAGTTACGATGTGTTTACTTTGACACATATATTGCGGGGAACCCAAATGCTATTTTACGCAACGGGTTAAGAAATTATTTTGACTCAATGTATCCGAATATAGGACTTCATGATTTAGAAAAAGCGACTAACATGCAACATAAAGAAGCATGCTATGCTTACGGGTTAGTAATGTTCGCTTCTCACCAAAGTGAGAAAAAAACATCGGGCTACAACTATTAAACAAAACGTTCCCACAAGTGACGGGAGTCGGTAATTGGGGTAAGAAATGAGGTTTTTAGATTGTTACGGGACTGTTGGACATTACGTAACCCTCGTCCCTTTGACGACGTTACAACACGCTGTCTTATCAACGGCCATAACAGTTATGTTCCAAAAGACCAAGGATGGGAAGTAGTCCTAGTAAAACCAGAATGCATGACTTGTTTCTGGACGTATGAATTACGTGTCTTTATTGCCTTTGTTGAACGACTTGTGTACTAGCTAGAATTATCTTCACAACTATCTTGTATCAAAGTTATTGTGTGCTATATTTCATGCTTTATGTAAAATAAGCGGTATTGTAAGTTTGTAAAATATTGTATAAAAGTTTGAACTCGAAATATTATTATATTCAGTTTTTCATATAGAATTGTAGTAGTTGAATTGTATATTAGCTACTAAGTATGAACTTAACGGGTAGGTACTACCCGAATTTAAACTTATAAAACGCTAATATGAAGAAAAAGCTTTTATAAATGAGTTCATATTATGCTACGAAATACTATTAACTACTTTTAATATTCTGTATGATTAACTTGTTCCATTTGACTATTTTGAAGGAAATGGCACCAACTACTCGACACACCGTGAATATGAATGAAGAGGAATTCTGTACTTTTCTAGCTTCAAACATAGCTGCAGTACAGGCTGCACTACATACCAACAATAACCTTGGATCTAGCAGTACAGGAAATCATGTAGGATGCACCTATAAAGAATTCACTGCCTGCAAACCTTTGGAATTTGATGGAACCGAAGGACCGATCGGATTGAAACGGTGGACCGAGAAGGTCGAATCGGTGTTTGCCATAAGTAAGTGTACTGAAGAGGACAAAGTGAAGTACGCTACGCATACCTTCACAGGTTCTGCGTTAACATGGTGGAATACCTATCTAGAGCAAGTGGGACAAGATGATGCGTACGCACTACCGTGGTCAGCATTCAAGCACTTGATGAACGAGAAGTACCGTCCCAGAACCGAGGTCAATAAGCTCAAGACAGAACTTAGAGGATTACGAACCCAAGGATTTGATTTTACCACGTACGAAAGACGATTCACAGAATTGTGCCTATTGTGTCCGGGAGCGTTCGAAGATGAGGAAGAGAAGATCGACGCGTTTGTGAAAGGATTACTGGAAATAATCCAAGAAGATATAAGTTCACACGAGCCCGCCTCCATACAACAGGCATGTAGAATGGCTCACAAACTAGTGAACCAGATTGAGGAAAGAATTAAAGAACAGACGGCTGAAGAGGCCAATGTGAAGCAAGTCAAAAGAAAGTGGGAGGAAAACGGTGATAAGAATCACCAATACAACAACAACATCAATTACAATAATAATCGCAACAATTATCCCAACAATCACAACATCAATCGCAACTACAACAAATGGCCCAACAACAACAACAACAACAACAGCAACTACAACAATCATCCCAACAACAATAACAACCGCAACAACAACAACAATCAGAAGCAGCTATGCCAAAGGTGTGAAAAGTATCACTCAGGGTTCTGCACCAAATTTTGTAACAAGTGTAAAAGAAATGGTCATAGCGCGGCGAAGTGTGAGGTCTACGGACCAGGGGTTAACAGAACGAAAGGAACAAATGGTGTCGAAACGAGTAATGGCGGAGCAAGTTGTGTCGGAGCAAGTTATGACAATGTAGTTTGTTATAAATGTGGAAAACCGGGCCACATTATTAGAAATTGCCGGAACCAGGAGAACACGAATGGACAAGGCCGCGAAAGAGTTTTCAATATTAATGCGGCAGAGGCACAGGAAGACCCGGAGCTTGTTACGGGTACGTTTCTTATTGACAATAAATCTGCTTACGTTTTATTTGCTTAAGTGTTTCCAACATGTTAAGCAATCAAACTTGTTAAGACTTGATTAATTGAAATAGGTTTCATATAGACAATTGACCACCCAAGTTGACCGGTGATTCACGAACGTTAAAACTTGTAAAAACTATACGATGACATATATATGATTATATATATAGTTAACATGATTTTATTATAAGTATGTATCTCATTAGGTATTTTAACAATGAGTTATATACATAAAAATGAGACTATTAATTTAAGAAACTCAAAAACGATATATATAACGATTATCGTTATAACAACGTCTTACTAGGTACATATGAATCATATTAAGATATTGATACACTTAGTTAATTATGTTAAATGATAAGTAAATATATTATTAAGTGTATTAACAATGAAATACATATGTAAAAATAAGACTACTAACTTAATGATTTCGAAACGAGACATATATGTAACGATTATCGTTGTAACGACATTTAACTGTATATATATCATACTAAGATATATTATATATCATAATATCATGATAATATAACAATTTAACATCTCATTTGTTATAATAAACAATGGGTTAACAACATTCAACAAGATCGTTAACCTAAAGGTTTCAAAACAACATTTACATGTAACGACTAACGATGACTTAACGACTCAGTTAAAATGTATATACATGTAGTGTTTTAATATGTATTCATACACTTTTGAAAGACTTCAATACACTTATCAAAATACTTTTACTTAACAAAAATGCTTACAATTACATCCTCGTTCAGTTTCATCAACAATTCTACTCGTATGCACCCGTATTCGTACTCGTACAATACACAGCTTTTAGATGTATGTACTATTGGTATATACACTTCAATGATCAGCTCTTAGTAGCCCATGTGAGTTACCTAACACGTGTGGAACCATCATTTGGCAACTAGCATGAAATATCTCATAAAATTACAAAAATATGAGTAATCATTCATGACTTATTTACATGAAAATAAAATTACATATCCTTTATATCTAATCCATATACCAACGACCAAAAACAACTACAAACACTTTCATTCTACAATTTTCTTCATCTAATTGATCTCTCTCAAGTTCTATCTTCTAGTTCTAAGTGTTCTTCATAAATTCCAAAAGTTCTAGTTTCATAAAATCAAGAATACTTCCAAGATTGCAAGTTTACTTCCAAGTTTTCTAAATCCATTCCAAGTAATCATCCAAGATCAAGAAACCTTTGTTACTTACAGTAGGTTATCTTTCTAATACAATGTAATAATCATATTCAAACTTTAATTCAATTTCTATAAATATAACAATCTTATTTCGAGTGGAAATCTTACTTGAAATTGTTTTCGTGTCATGATTCTGCTTCAAGAACTTTCAAGCCATCCAAGGATCCTTTGACGCTAGATCTATTTTTCTCATTTCCAGTAGGTTTATCCAAGGAACTTGAGGTAGTAATGATGTTCATAACATCATTCGATTCATACATATAAAGCTATCTTATTCGAAGGTTTAAACTTGTAATCACTAGAACATAGTTTAGTTAATTCTAAACTTGTTCGCAAATAAAAGTTAATCCTTCTAACTTGACTTTTAAAATCAACTAAACACATGTTCTATATCTATATGATATGCTAACTTAATGATTTAAAACCTGGAAACACGAAAAACACCGTAAAATTGGAATTACGCCGTCGTAGTAACACCGCGGCCTGTTTTGGGTTAGTTAATTAAAAACTATGATAAACTTTGATTTAAAAGTTGTTATTCTGGGAAAATGATTTTTATTATGAACATGAAACTATATCCAAAAATTATGGTTAAACTCAAAGTGGAAGTATGTTTTCTAAAATGGTCATCTAGATGTCGTTCTTTCGACTGAAATGACTACCTTTACAAAAATGACTTGTAACTTATTTTTCCGACTATAAACCTATACTTTTCTGTTTAGATTCATAAAATAGAGTTCAATATGAAACCATAGCAATTTGATTCACTCAAAACGGATTTAAAATGAAGAAGTTATGGGTAAAACAAGATTGGATAATTTTTCTCATTTTAGCTACGTGAAAATTGGTAACAAATATATTCCAACCATAACTTAATCAACTTGTATTGTATATTATGTAATCTTGAGATACCATAGACACGTATACAATGTTTCGACCTATCATGTCGACACATCTATATATATTTCGGGACAACCATAGACACTATATATGTGAATGTTGAAGTTAGCTATACAGGGTTGAGGTTGATTCCAAAATATATATAGTTTGAGTTGTGATCAATACTGAGATACGTATACACTGGGTAGTGGATTGATTCAAGATAATATTTATCGATTTATTTCTGTACATCTAACTGTGGACAACTAGTTGTAGGTTACTAACGAGGACAGCTGACTTAATAAACTTAAAACATCAAAATGTATTAAAAGTATTGTAAATATATTTTGAACATACTTTGATATATATGTATATATTGTTATAGGTTCGTGAATCAACCAGTGGCCAAGTCTTACTTCCCGACGAAGTAAAAATCTGTGAAAGTGAGTTATAGTCCCACTTTTAAAATCTAATATTTTTGGGATGAGAATACATGCAGGTTTTATAAATGATTTACAAAATAGACACAAGTACGTGAAACTACATTCTATGGTTGAATTATCAAAATCGAATATGCACCTTTTTATTAAGTCTGGTAATCTAAGAATTAGGGAACATACACCCTAATTGACGCGAATCCTAAAGATAGATCTATTGGGCCTAACAAACCCTATCCAAAGTACTGGATGCTTTAGTACTGCGAAATTTATATCATATTCGAAGGGTATCCCGGAATGATGGGGATATTCTTATATATGCATCTTGTTAATGTCGGTTACCAGGTGTTCACCATATAAAGGATTTTTATCTCTATGTATGGGATGTGTATTGAAATATGAAATCTTGTGGTCTATTGTTACGATTTGATATATATAGGTTAAACCTATAACTCACCAACATTTTTGTTGACGTTTAAAGCATGTTTATTCTCAGGTGAATACTATGAGCTTCCGCTGTTGCATACTAAAATAAGGACAAGATTTGGAGTTCATGTTTGTATGATATTATGTAAAAACTGCATTCAAGAAACTGATTTTGATGTAACATATTTGTATTGTAAACCATTATGTAATAGTCGTGTGTAAACAGGATATTTTAGATTATCATTATTTGATAATCTACGTAAAGCTTTTTAAACATTTATTTATGAAATAAAGGTTATGGTTTGTTTTAAAAATGAATGCAGTCTTTGAAAAACGTCTCATATAGAGGTCAAAATCTCGCAACGAAATCAATTAATATGGAACGTTTTTAATCAATAAGAACGGGACATTTCATGTAAGACCCTAATATTTATTGTGCAGAGATGTAAATAGGGTACATGAAGTGTGGGTGACATTGTGTAATTAAACAGAAGTCAGAAACTGTCCAGCACGTTGTGCGCGCCGCGCACACCTAAGGGAGCGCGCCGCGCACCCTTACTGTAGCCGGATTCTGTTTCTTTTAATGAGATATTTTGGAAGGGCTATTTGGTAAATTCACTTAGGTACGAGTTAAAGGCCATCAGATCTGTTTGTGGAGTGTCATAACTCCATTATCACCAACCTTATCCTATCCACTTCAATTTTAGAGAGAGAGTGAGATTCTTGTGTGAGAAAGCTCAAGCAAAGGAAGAAGGAGCTAGTTTTGGGTCTTAGCTCGAGTTATAAAGTTGTTCATCTCAACTCTAGCTACGTTTTGGTTGTAGTGGTATGTTCTAACTTGGATTTCCTTACTTTGATTTATGTATGGGTTAAGGTTTGGGTAAATGAAGAACATAAAACCCATATTTGGTGATTTTGGGTGTTCTTGGGTAAGATTGAGTCATGAAGACTCAATAGTAACTAACCTAGGGTTTCAAATGGTTAATTGGGGTTTATAAGCCTAAATTGGTTAGTTAATTACTAGCACACCTAGGTGTTTGGTAAATGGGTGTTATGTGGGTTTGTGGATGACCCGAAATGGGTGTGTTGATCTTAAAGTGGTCAAATGGGTGATAATTAACCTAATTGAAATAGATGGGTATGAAACACCCAAATTATGTATTAGTTAGTGTTGTTAGACTTAAATCACTAGCTTTTAGTGATATGTGGTGGTTTTGACCTTAAGGGTCGATTTTGGTGAAAATGGGGCATTTAATGCATTAAGTCATTTAATGCACATGTGTAAGTTGTTGGCTTGTAGCCCAACTAGTTTGTGTATTGATCGAGTACTTATTGTATTAGGTACTTTGCTTTGAGGCTTGCAGAAGTTAAATCGTCACCGAAACGTTAAGGTGAGTGGAATAATTATACGTATATGTATATGGCGTATTTATTTGTGAATGTTATGGTATGAACCACGAGCCGGTAGTACCATAGCATGTATGTGATGTATCATGATGTGAACAACGAGCCGGTAGCATCAAGTGTGAACCACGAGCCGGTAGCACTATAAACAAGTGTGAACCACGAGCCGGTAGCACTATAAACAAGTGTGAACCACGAACTGGTAGCACTATAAACAAAGTGTGAACCACGAGCCGGTAGCACTATAAACGAGTGAGACTCAAATGCGTATGGTGTGAACCACAAGCCGGTAGCACCATAGCGTTATGGTTAACCATATTATGTTGATGGATATTGAAATGTCCCGTTCTTATTGATTAAAAACGTTTCATATTAATTGATTTCGTTGCGAGGTTTTGACCTCTGTATGAGACGTTTTTCAAAGACTGCATTCATTTTAAAACAAACCATTACCTTTATTTCATCAATAAAGGTTTAAAAAGCTTTACGTAGATTATCAAATAATGATAATCTAAAATATCATGTTTACACACGACCATTACATAATGGTTTACAATACAAATATGTTACAACAAAATAAGTTTCTTGAATGCAGTTTTTACACAATATCATAGAAGCATGGACTCCAAATCTCGTCCTTATTTAAGTATGCGACAGTGGAAGCTCTTAATAATCACCTGAGAATAAACATGCTTAAAACGTCAACAAAAATGTTGGTGAGTTATAGGTTTAACCTATATATATCAAATCATAATAATAGACCACAAGATTTCATATTTCAATACACATCCCATACATAGAGATAAAAATCATTCATATGGTGAACACCTGGTAACCGACATTAATAAGATGCATATATAAGAATATCCCCATCATTCCGGGACACCCTTCGGATATGATATAAATTTCGAAGTACTAAAGCATCCGGTACTTTGGATGGGGTTTGTTAGGCCCAATAGATCTATCTTTAGAATTCGCGTCAATTAGGGTGTCTGTTCCCTAATTCTTAGATTACCAGACTTAATAAAAAGGGGCATATTCGATTTCGATAATTAAACCATAGAATGTAGTTTCACGTACTTGTGTCTATTTTGTAAATCATTTATAAAACCTGCATGTATTCTCATCCCAAAAATATTAGATTTTAAAAGTGGGACTATAACTCACTTTCACAGATTTTTACTTCGTCGGGAAGTAAGACTTGGCCACTAGTTGATTCACGAACCTATAACAATATATACATATATATCAAAGTATGTTCAAAATATATTTACAACACTTTTAATATATTTTGATGTTTTAAGTTTATTAAGTCAGCTGTCCTCGTTAGTAACCTACAACTAGTTATCCACAGTTAGATGTACAGAAATAAATCGATAAATATTATCTTGAATCAATCCACGACCCAGTGTATACGTATCTCAGTATTGATCACAACTCAAACTATATATATTTTGGAATCAACCTCAACCCTGTATAGCTAACTCCAACATTCACATATAGAGTGTCTATGGTTGTTCCGAAATATATATAGATGTGTCGACATGATAGGTCGAAACATTGTATACGTGTCTATGGTATCTCAAGATTACATAATATACAATACAAGTTGATTAAGTTATGGTTGGAATAGATTTGTTACCAATTTTCACGTAGCTAAAATAAGAAAAATTATCCAATCTTGTTTTACCCATAACTTCTTCATTTTAAATCCGTTTTGAGTGAATCAAATTGCTATGGTTTCATATTGAACTCTATTTTATGAATCTAAACAGAAAAAGTATAGGTTTATAGTAGGAAAAATAAGTTACAAGTCATTTTTGTAAAGGTAGTCATTTCAGTCGAAAGAACGACGTCTAGATGACCATTTTAGAAAACATACTTCCACTTTGAGTTTAACCATAATTTTTGGATATAGTTTCATGTTCATAATAAAAATCATTTTCTCAGAATGACAACTTTTAAATCAAAGTTTATCATAGTTTTTAATTAACTAACCCAAAACAGCCCGCGGTGTTACTACGACGGCGTAAATCCGGTTTTACGGTGTTTTTCGTGTTTCCAGGTTTTAAATCATTAAGTTAGCATATCATATAGATATAGAACATGTGTTTAGTTGATTTTAAAAGTCAAGTTAGAAGGATTAACTTTTGTTTGCGAACAAGTTTAGAATTAACTAAACTATGTTCTAGTGATTACAAGTTTAAACCTTCGAATAAGATAGCTTTATATGTATGAATCGAATGATGTTATGAACATCATTACTACCTTAAGTTCCTTGGATAAACCTACTGGAAAAGAGAAAAATGGATCTAGCTTCAACGGATCCTTGGATGGCTCGAAGTTCTTGAAGCAGAATCATGACACGAAAACAAGTTCAAGTAAGATCATCACTTGAAATAAGATTGTTATAGTTATAGAAATTGAACCAAAGTTTGAATATGATTATTACCTTGTATTAGAATGATAACCTACTGTAAGAAATAAAGATTTCTTGAGGTTGGATGATCACCTTACAAGATTGGAAGTGAGCTAGCAAACTTGAAAGTATTCTTGATATTATGTAACTAGAACTTGTAGAATTTATGAAGAACACTTAGAACTTAAAGATAGAACTTGAGAGAGATCAATTAGATGAAGAAAATTGAAGAATGAAAGTGTTTGTAGGTGTTTTTGGTCGTTGGTGTATGGATTAGATATAAAGGATATGTAATTTTGTTTTCATGTAAATAAGTCATGAATGATTACTCATAATTTTGTAATTTTATGAGATATTTCATGCTAGTTGCCAAATGATGGTTCCCACATGTGTTAGGTGACTTACATGGGCTGCTAAGAGCTGATCATTGGAGTGTATATACTAATAGTACATACATCTAAAAGCTGTGTATTGTACGAGTACGAATACGGGTGCATACGAGTAGAATTGTTGATGAAACTGAACGAGGATGTAATTGTAAGCATTTTTGTTAAGTAGAAGTATTTTGATAAGTGTATTTAAGTCTTTAAAAAGTGTATAAATACATATTAAAACACTACATGTATATACATTTTAACTGAGTCGTTAAGTCATCGTTAGTCGTTACATGTAAGTGTTGTTTTGAAACCTTTAGGTTAACGATCTTGTTAAATGTTGTTAACCCAATGCTTATGATATCAAATGAGATTTTAAATTATTATATTATCATGATATTATCATGTATGAATATCTCTTAATATGATATATATACATTAAATGTCTTTACAACGAGTTTGAAACATATTTCAATTAATCAAGTCTTAACAAGTTTGATTGTTTAACATGTTGGAAGCATTTAATCATGTAAATATCAATCTCAATTAATATATATAAACATGAAAAAGTTCGGGTCACTACAGTACCTACCCGTTAAATAAATTTCGTCCCGATATTTTAAGCTGTTGAAGGTGTTGACGAATCTTCTGAAAATAGATGCGGGTATTTCTTCTTCATCTGATCTTCACGCTCCCAGGTGAACTCGGGTCCTCTACGAGCATTCCATCGAACCTTAACAATTGGTATCTTGTTTTGCTTAAGTCTTTTAACCTCACGATCCATTATTTCGACGGGTTCTTCGATGAATTGGAGTTTTTCGTTGATTTGGATTTCATCTAACAGAATAGTGAGATCTTCTTTAGCAAAACATTTCTTCAAATTTGAGACGTGGAAAGTGTTATGTACAGCCGCGAGTTGTTGAGGTAACTCAAGTCGGTAAGCTACTGGTCCGACACGATCAATAATCTTGAATGGTCCAATATACCTTGGATTTAATTTCCCTCGTTTACCAAATCGAACGACGCCTTTCCAAGGTGCAACTTTAAGCATGACCATCTCTCCAATTTCAAATTCTATATCTTTTCTTTTAATGTCAGTGTAGCTCTTTTGTCGACTTTGGGCGGTTTTCAACCGTTGTTGAATTTGGATGATCTTCTTGGTAGTTTCTTGTATAATCTCCGGACCCGTAATCTGTCTATCCCCCACTTCACTCCAACAAATCGGAGACCTGCACTTTCTACCATAAAGTGCTTCAAACGGCGCCATCTCAATGCTTGAATGGTAGCTGTTGTTGTAGGAAAATTCTGCTAACGGTAGATGTCGATCCCAACTGTTTCCTAAATCAATAACACATGCTCGTAGCATGTCTTCAAGCGTTTGTATCGTCCTTTTGCTCTGCCCATCAGTTTGTGGATGATAGGCAGTACTCATGTCTAGACGAGTTCCTAATGCTTGCTGTAATGTCTGCTAGAATCTTGAAATAAATCTGCCATCCCTATCAGAGATAATAGAGATTGGTATTCCATGTCTGGAGACGACTTCCTTCAAATACAGTCGTGCTAACTTCTCCATCTTGTCATCTTCTCTTATTGGCAGGAAGTGTGCTGATTTGGTGAGACGATCAACTATTACCCAAATAGTATCAAAACCACTTGCAGTCCTTGGCAATTTAGTGATGAAATCCATGGTAATGTTTTCCCATTTCCATTCCGGGATTTTGGGTTGTTGAAGTAGACCTGATGGTTTCTGATGCTCAGCTTTGACCTTAGAACACGTCAAACATTCTCCTACGTATTTAGCAACATCGGCTTTCATACCCGACCACCAAAAATGTTTCTTGAGATCCTTATACATCTTCCCCGTTCCAGGATGTATTGAGTATCTGGTTTTATGAGCTTCTCTAAGTACCATTTCTCTCATATCTCCAAATTTTGGTACCCAAATCCTTTCAGCCCTATACCGGGTTCCGTCTTCCCGAATATTAAGATGCTTCTCCGATCCTTTGGATATTTCATCCTTTAAATTTCCCTCTTTTAAAACTCCTTGTTGCGCCTCCTTTATTTGAGTAGTAAGGTTATTATGAATCATTATATTCATAGATTTTACTCGAATGGGTTCTCTGTCCTTCCTGCTCAAGGCATCGGCTACCACATTTGCCTTCCCCGGGTGGTAACGAATCTCAAAGTCGTAATCATTCAACAATTCAATCCACCTACGCTGCCTCATATTCAGTTGTTTCTGATTAAATATGTGTTGAAAACTTTTGTGGTCGGTATATATAATACTTTTGACCCCATATAAGTAGTGCCTCCAAGTCTTTAATGCAAAAACAACCGCGCCTAATTCCAAATCATGCGTCGTAGAATTTTGTTCGTGAATCTTCAATTGTCTAGACGCATAAGCAATCACCTTCATTCGTTGCCTTAATACACAACCGAGACCTTGCTTTGATGCGTCACAATAAATCACAAAATCATCATTCCCTTCAGGCAATGACAATATAGGTGACGTAGTTAGCTTTTTCTTCAATAACTGAAACGCTTTCTCTTGTTCATCATTCCATTCAAATTTCTTCCCTTTATGCGTTAATGCAGTCAAGGGTTTTGCTATTCTGGAAAAGTCTTGGATGAACCTTCTGTAGTAACCAGCTAGTCCTAAAAACTGGCGTATGTGTTTCGGAGTTTTTGGGGTTTTCCACTTTTCAACAGTTTCTATCTTTGCCGGATCTACCTTAATACCTTCTTTGTTCACTATGTGACCGAGGAATTGAACTTCTTCCAACCAAAATGCACACTTTGAAAACTTAGCGTACAATTCTTCCTTCCTCAATACTTCTAAGACCTTTCTCAAATGTTCACCGTGTTCTTGGTCATTCTTTGAGTAAATAAGTATGTCATCAATGAAAACAATGACAAACTTGTCAAGGTATGGTCCACACACTCGGTTCATAAGGTCCATGAACATAGCTGGTGCATTAGTTAAACCAAACGGCATGACCATAAACTCGTAATGACCGTAACGTGTTCTGAAAGCAGTCTTTGGAATATCATCTTCTTTCACCTGCATTTGATGATACCCGGAACGTAAGTTAATCTTTGAATAAACAGACGAGCCTTGTAGTTGATCAAATAAGTCGTCGATTCTCGGTAGTAGGTAGCGGTTCTTGATGGTAAGTTTGTTCAACTCTCGGTAGTCGATACACAACCTGAATGTACCATCTTTCTTCTTGACAAACAAAACAGGAGCTCCCCACAGTGACGTGCTTGGTCGAATGAAACCACGCTCTAAAAGTTCTTGTAATTGGCTTTGCAGTTCTTTCATCTCGCTGGGTGCGAGTCTGTAAGGAGCACGAGCTATTGGTGCAGCTCCTGGTACAAGATCTATTTGAAATTCAATGGATCGATGTGGGGGTAATCCCGGTAATTCTTTCGGAAATACATCGGGAAATTCTTTTGCAATGGGAACATCATTGATGCTCTTTTCTTCAGTTTGTACTTTCTCGACGTATGCTAGAACAGCATAGCAACCTTTTCTTATTAGTTTTTGTGCCTTCAAATTACTAATAAGATGTAGCTTCGTGTTGCCCTTTTCTCCGTACACCATTAAGGGTTTTCCTTTTTCTCGTATAATGCGAATTGCATTTTTGTAATAAACGATCTCTGCTTTCACTTCTTTCAACCAGTCCATACCGATTATCACATCAAAACTCCCTAACTCTACTGGTATTAAATCAATCTTAAATGTTTCGCTAACCAATTTAATTTCTCGATTCCGACATATATTATCTGCTGAAATTAATTTACCATTTGCTAATTCGAGTAAAAATTTACTATCCAAAGACGTCAATGGACAACTTAATTTAGCACAAAAATCTCTACTCATATAGCTTCTATCCGCACCCGAATCAAATAAAACGTAAGCAGATTTATTGTCAATAAGAAACGTACCCGTAACAAGCTCCGGGTCTTCATGTGCCTCTGCCGCATTAATATTGAAAACTCTTCCGCGGCCTTGTCCATTCGTGTTCTCTTGGTTCGGGCAATTTCTAATAATGTGGCCCGGTTTTCCACATTTATAACAAACTACATTGGCATAACTTGCTCCGACACTACTTGCTCCGCCATTACTCGTTCCGACACCATTTGTTCCTTTCGTTCTATTAACCCCTGGTCCATAGACCTCACACTTCGCCGCGCTATGACCATTTCTTTTACACTTGTTGCAAAATTTGGTGCAGAACCCCGAGTGATACTTTTCACACCTTTGGCATAGCTGCTTCTGATTGTTGTTGTTGTTGCGGTTAATATTGTTGTTGGGATGATTGTTGTAGTTGTTGTTGTTGTTGTTGTTGTTGTTGTTGTTGACCCGTTTGTTGTAGTTGCGATTGATGTTGCGATTGTTGGGATAATTGTTGAGATTATTGTTGTAATTGCTGTTGTTGTTGTATTGGTGATTCTTATCACCGTTTTCCTCCCACTTTCTTTTGACTTGCTTCACATTGGCCTCTTCAGCAGTCTGTTCTTTAATTCTTTCTTCAATCTGGTTCACTAGTTTGTGAGCCATTCTACATGCCTGTTGTATGGAGGCGGGCTCGTGTGAACTTATATCTTCTTGGATTCTTTCCGGTAATCCTTTCACAAACGCGTCGATCTTCTCTTCCTCATCTTCGAATGCTCCCAGACACAATAGGCACAATTCTGTGAATCGTCTTTCGTACGTGGTAATATCAAATCCTTGGGTTTTTTAACCCTCTAAGTTCTGTCTTGAGCTTATTGACCTCGGTTCTGGGACGGTACTTCTCGTTCATCAAGTGCTTGAATGCTGACCACGGTAGTGCGTACGCATCATCTTGTCCCACTTGCTCTAGATAGGTATTCCACCATGTTAACGCAGAACCTGTGAAGGTATGCGTAGCGTACTTCACTTTGTCCTCTTCAGTACACTTACTTATGGCAAACACCAATTCGACCTTCTCGGTCCATTGTTTCAATCCGATTGGTCCTTCGGTTCCATCAAATTCCAAAGGTTTGCAGGCATTGAATTCTTTGTAGGTGCATCCTACACGATTTCCTGTACTGCTAGATCCAAGGTTATTGTTGGTATGTAGCGCAGCCTGTACTGCGGCTATGTTTGAAGCTAGAAAAGTACGGAATTCCTCTTCATTCATATTCACGGTGTGTCGAGTAGTCGGTGCAATTTCCTTCAAAATAGTCAAATGGAACAAGTTAATCATACAGAATATTAAGAGTAGTTAATAGTATTTCGTAGCATAATATGAACTCATTTATAAAAGCTTTTTCTTCATATTAGCATTTTATAAGTTTAAATTCGGGTAGTACCTACCCGTTAAGTTCATACTTAGTAGCTAATATACAATTCAACTACTACAATTCTATATGAAAAACTGATTATAATAATATTTCGCGTTCAAACTTTTACACAATATTTTACAAACTTACAATACCGCTTATTTTACATATAGCATGAAATATAGCACACAATAAATTTGATACAAGATGGTTGTGAAGATAATTCTAGCTAGTACACAAGTCATTCAGCAAAGGCAATAAAGACACGTAATTCATACGTCCAGAAACAAGTCATGCATTCTGGTTTTACTAGGATTACTTCCCATCCTTGGTCTTGTGGAACATAACCGATATGGCCGTTGATAAGACAGCGTGTTGTAACGTCGTCAAAGGGACGAGGGTTACGTTATGTCCAACAGTCCCGTAACAATCTAAAAACCTCATTTCTTACCCCAATTACCGACTCCGTCACTTGTGGGAACGTTTTGTTTAATAGTTGTAGCCCGATGTTCTTGTTCTCACTTTGGTGAGAAGCGAACATTACTAATCCGTAAGCATAACATGCTTCTTTATGTTGCATGTTAGCCGCTTTTTCTAAATTACGAAGTCCAATATTCGGATATATTGAGTCAAAATAATTTCTTAACCCATTGCGTAAAATAGCATTTGGGTTCCCCGCAATATATGCGTCAAAGTAAACACATCGTAACTTATGGATTTTCCAATGTGATATCCCCCATCTTTCGAACGAAAGCCTTTTATAAACCAAGGCATTCTTGGAACGTTCTTCGAATGTCTTACAAACTGATCTCGCCTTAAATAGTTGTGCCGAAGAATTCTGACCGACTCTAGACAAGATTTCATCAATCATGTCTCCGGGTAGGTCTCTTAAAATATTGGGTTGTCTATCCATTTTGTGTTTTTATACTGTAAAATAGACAAGAGTTAGATTCATAAAAAAAATATTTATTAATACAAGCAATTTTTGCATATATCATAAAGCATAAGCACACTATATTACATATATTACACCACACGAATACAACTATCTTATTCCGACTCGCTTGTTTCTTCTTCTTCGGTTTTGGTTCATTTTGCCAAGTTTCTAGGGATATATGATGTTCCCCTAATACGAGCCGTCGTTTTCCACATTGGTTTAGAAAAACCTGGTGGTTTAGAGGTTCCCGGGTCATTGTTACAACTTAAGGACTTCGGGGGTTGACGATACATATAAAGTTCATCGGGGTTGGAATTAGATTTCTCTATTTTTATGCCCTTTCCCTTATTATTTTCTTTTGCCTTTTTAAATTCAGTTGGGGTAATTTCTATAACATCATCGGAATTCTCGTCGGAATCTGATTCAGCGGAGAATTGGTAATCCTCCCAATATTTTGCTTCCTTGGCGGAAACACCATTGACCATAATTAACCTTGGTCGGTTGGTTGAGGATTTTCTTTTACTTAACCGTTTTATTATTTCCCCCACCGGTTCTATTTCTTCATCCGGTTCCGATTCTTCTTCCGGTTCCGATTCTTCTTCCGGTTCCGACTCTTCTTCCGGTTCCACTTCGGGAACTTGTGAATCAGTCCACGAATCATTCCAATTTATATTTGACTCTTCATTATTATTAGGTGAGTCAATGGGACTTGTTCTAGAGGTATACATCTATCACATAATATCAAACGCGTTAAGAGATTAATATATCACATAATATTCACATGTTAAAAATATATAGTTTCTAACAAAATTTGTTAAGCAATCATTTTTCAAGTAAACACGGTCGAAGTCCAGACTCACTAATGCATCCTAACAAACTCGATAAGACACACTAATGCAAAATTCTGGTTCTCTAAGACCAATGCTCGGATACCAACTGAAATGTCCCGTTCTTATTGATTAAAAACGTTCCATATTAATTGATTTCGTTGCGAGGTTTTAACCTCTATATGAGACATTTTTCAAAGACTGCATTCATTTTAAAACAAACCATAACCTTTATTTCATCAATAAAGGTTTAAAAAGCTTTACGTAGATTATCAAATAATGATAATCTAAAATATCCTGTTTACACACGACCATTACATAATGGTTTACAAAACAAATATGTTACAACAAAATAAGTTTCTTGAATGCAGTTTTTACACAATATCATACAAGCATGGACTCCAAATCTCGTCCTTATTTAAGTATGCGACAGCGGAAGCTCTTAATAATCACCGGAGAATAAACATGCTTAAAACGTCAAAAAAAATGTTGGTGAGTTATAGGTTTAACCTATATATATCAAATCATAATAATAGACCACAAGATTTCATATTTCAATACACATCCCATACATAGAGATAAAAATCATTCATATGGTGAACACCTGGTAACCGACATTAACAAGATGCATATATAAGAATATCCCCATCATTCCGGGACACCCTTCGGATATGATATAAATTTCAAAGTACTAAAGCATCCGATACTTTGGATGGGGTTTGTTAGGCCCAATAGATCTATCTTTAGGATTCGCGTCAATTAGGGTGTCTGTTCCCTAATTCTTAGATTACCAGACTTAATAAAAAGGGGCATATTCGATTTCGATAATTCAACCATAGAATGTAGTTTCACGTACTTGTGTCTATTTTGTAAATCATTTATAAAACCTGCATGTATTCTCATCCCAAAAATATTAGATTTTAAAAGTGGGACTATAACTCACTTTCACAGATTTTTACTTCGTCGGGAAGTAAGACTTGGCCACTAGTTAATTCACGAACCTATAACAATATATACATATATATCAAAGTATGTTCAAAATATATTTACAACACTTTTAATATATTTTGATGTTTTAAGTTTATTAAGTCAGCTGTCCTCGTTAGTAACCTACAACTAGTTGTCCACAGTTAGATGTACAGAAATAAATCGATAAATATTATCTTGAATCAATCCACGACCCAGTGTATACGTATCTCAGTATTGATCTCAACTCAAACTATATATATTTTGGAATCAACCTCAACCCTGTATAGCTAACTCCAACATTCACATATAGAGTGTCTATGGTTGTTCCGAAATATATATAGATGTGTCGACATGATAGGTCGAAACATTGTATACGTGTCTATGGTATCTCAAGATTACATAATATACAATACAAGTTGATTAAGTTATGGTTGGAATAGATTTGTTACCAATTTTCACGTAGCTAAAATGAGAAAAATTATCCAATCTTGTTTTACCCATAACTTCTTCATTTTAAATCCGTTTTGAGTGAATCAAATTGCTATGGTTTCATATTGAACTCTATTTTATGAATCTAAACAGAAAAAGTATAGGTTTATAGTCAGAAAAATAAGTTACAAGTCATTTTTGTAAAGGTAGTCATTTCAGTCGAAAGAACGACGTCTAGATGACCATTTTAGAAAACATACTTCCACTTTGAGTTTAACCATAATTTTTGGATATAGTTTCATGTTCATAATAAAAATCATTTTCTCAGAATAACAACTTTTAAATCAAAGTTTATCATAGTTTTTAATTAACTAACCCAAAACAGCCCGCGGTGTTACTACGACGGCGTAAATCCGGTTTTACGGTGTTTTTCGTGTTTCCAGGTTTTAAATCATTAAGTTAGCATATCATATAGATATATAACATGTGTTTAGTTGATTTTAAAAGTCAAGTTAGAAGGATTAACTTTTGTTTGCGAACAAGTTTAGAACTTGTAGAATTTATGAAGAACACTTAGAACTTGAAGATAGAACTTGAGAGAGATCAATTAGATGAAGAAAATTGAAGAATGAAAGTGTTTGTAGGTGTTTTTGTTCGTTGGTGTATGGATTAGATATAAAGGATATGTAATTTTGTTTTCATGTAAATAAGTCATGAATGATTACTCATATTTTTGTAATTTTATGAGATATTTCATGCTAGTTGCCAAATGATGGTTCCCACATGTGTTAGGTGACTTACATGGGATGCTAAGAGCTAATCATTGGAGTGTATATACCAATAGTACATACATCTAAAAGCTGTGTATTGTACGAGTACGAATACGGGTGCATATGAGTAGAATTGTTGATGAAACTGAACGAGGATGTAATTGTAAGCATTTTTGTTAAGTAGAAGTATTTTGATAAGTGTATTGAAGTCTTTCAAAAGTGTATAAATACATATTAAAACACTACATGTATATACATTTTAACTGAGTCGTTAAGTCATCGTTAGTCGTTACATGTAAGTGTTGTTTTGAAACCTTTAGGTTGACGATCTTGTTAAATGTTGTTAACCCAATGTTTATAATATCAAATGAGATTTTAAATTATTATATTATCATGATATTATCATGTATGAATATCTCTTAATATGATATATATACATTAAATGTCTTTACAACGATAATCGTTACATATATGTCTCGTTTAAAAATCATTAAGTTAGTAGTCTTGTTTTTACATATGTAGTTCATTGTTAATATACTTAATGATATGTTTACTTATCATAGTATCATGTTAACTATATATATATCCATATATATGTCATCATATAGTTTTTACAAGTTTTAACGTTCGTGAATCACCGGTCAACTTGGGTGGTCAATTGTCTATATGAAACATATTTCAATTAATCAAGTCTTAACAAGTTTGATTGCTTAACATGTTGGAAACATTTAATCATGTAATTATCAATCTCAATTAATATATATAAACATGGAAAAGTTCGGGTCACTACAGATATTGTTTAGCATGCTATATATATATATATATATATATATATATATATATATATATATATATATATATATATATATATATATATATATATATATATATATATATATATATATATATATATATATATATATATTGTGTTGAGTATATGCTAATGTGATGTTGTGATAGTGTACGAGTTGTTAGCATTATGAGTAAGACGGCATGCTATTTGAGTTATATTCTCGTATGAGGTATTTGGTGGGTGTGAATGCAAATAGATGGGTTATATATGTGTATGTATAATTGTTGCACTCACTAAGCCTTGCTTACCCTCTCGTTGTTTATCTTTTTATAGGTTCCGGCGGAGACAAGGGTAAGGGCGTTCGTTTGGACTAGAGATCCCGCTTTGTTTGATAGGGGGATGCTTTTGGGGTGATAGCTTTTGGAGTTTGACCGAGAATTGGGTAGTTTAACCCCCAAACACCATGCTCATGTTGTCGTTTGGAATTTAAACTAATGTGGTCGAAACTCATGTTTTGTATGAAACTCGTAAAACGGCCGATGTGGGCCCCATTTTGTAAAACTCGTTTAATGATTGAATCGTGTTAGTTTTACATATAAGAACATGTTGTGAAAAGCATTTTGTCTAAATATGTCGGGAAGTGGGTGATCTTTATTTGATAATTGACCAATTCGGACAGAAGCTGAAAGAGCCTGTGCGCGTCGCGCACTTTACTATATATATAAAAAATAAAAAATTTCGCGTATTCAGTTGGATATTGGATTGGGTTGTTACACATGCACTTTATTTTAAATGCAATGGATAAAAGTACATACTAAATTCTACACCGAGTTTGAACCGAAAATCCCTTAGCTTTGGTAACTAGTAGCTGCCAGTTATAAGAACTGGTGGGCGCGAATAGTTGTATATGGATCCATAGGGCTTGACATCCCCGTCTGTTCCAGGTATAGAAACCCTAGCCTGAAATAAAATAGACGTATGCTATTTGAGTTTAGTACATGTTGGATTGCGTGTATTGTACATGTTGGTTGCATGTATGTTAAAACAGGGGTACTTATTATAATGTTAAAGTTTAGTTACCAGGGTGCTCAATTTCGTAGAATATTTTGATAAACGTTTCTGGATCAAACAACTGAAATCTTATGATCCACCTTTATATACAGAGTATGCGCAATATTAAAACTATGAACTCACCAACCTTTGTGTTGACACTTTTAGCATGTTTATTCTCAGGTCCCTAGAAGTCTTAGGCTGTTTGCTTATACGTTATACAAGTTATGTGCATGGAGTCATGCATGCTTTATTCGAGAATGTAGCGACCCGACAAAATCGTCATTGACGGTGCCGTCTACTTAGGTCCCATTATGTGGTCATAAGTCTTTAAAACAACGTTTGACCAAAATATGTCGCATTCATTTCAAATGTAAAAGTGTTTCAAGTTTACAAAAGTAGTTTAACGACTAGTTACATTACAAAGTTTAACATACAAATGAAACCTATGCTACACAATTTAAAAGTAGTCAAAAGACGCTCCAACTATGCATGTATACTCGACATCTAAGCAAGTATCAAAAAGAGTGCGGAAGCATGTATCACATAGCGTTCAAGGACCTGAGAAAACATATAGAAAACTGTCAACGTAAAATGTTGGTGAAATCATAGGTGTATTAGTAAACGTGCATTTGAACCACAAGATTTAATATAAGTTGATTATCTAAATCGTTTGCATTCCAAAAGTTGTTGTTCGCGAGCACCCAATTATCAAGACTTAACCAACGTTACCCCATCACATATAGTGTTAGAACATATACTGTTTCTCGAAAATATATTTCATCCGCTAACGGTAGCGAACCGTCCGAATGAGGCTCGTCAAGCCCATGTGATCACATAATATAAGTTCTCGTTTACACCCTGCAAGTGTAACTAATGACAATTGAATTGAGGCTTTTTGTTCAAACTCACACGTGGAATGTTTGTTTTTGTACTTGTGTTTAAAGTATAAAAGTATGATACGTATATGTTTCTCATCCCATAGTTTAAAATGTAAAAGTTGTTGAAAAGGTGGGACTATGATCTCACCTTGAGTGCACGAGTAAATAAAGTACTTCACAAAGTAACGTGTGCAAGGACGAGTGCTAGTCTTGACCTAAATAAGTAGGTTGTATCAATAACGGTAAACACGGTTGGTCAAAGATGTTCAATTAGTCCTATGGCTCGTTACGACTCGATTAATGTATCATGTGAATCAAATTGTCAAGTTTCATGCAAGATTCAAGTATAAAAGCATGTTAGAGAATGATTGCATAAGTATTCGGTTAAGTTTGATTATAAGTCAAACTTGGTCAAACTTGGTCAAAGTCAAAGTCAACGGGATCGGGTCGGGTATCCGACAATTTTTCTATGAAAGATAAGCATATATAAGTATGTTGGCCAAGTTCATGTTAATCGGACATGTATAGCATAGCGGGAATTAAACGAAAAACGAAAACTACAAATCGGACAGCAGCCTACAGATGCGCCGCATCTGCAAGGGATGCGCCGCATCTGCAGCAGATGTGCCGCATCCCAGGTCAGATGCGCCACATCTGCACCTGAGTCAGTGAGACTGTTTTAAAAACTTACAAGTCTCGAACCAAACTTCAATTTAACGCAATTTATGATCCCTAAACATTTAAAACATGTATCTTATATCGTTGGAAAGGTAATTTGACAAAGAACACAACTAAACACATTTCAACAAACAATTCAATACTTGCAACAACCCAATTCACATTCTGTAGCGACCCGACCAAATCATGTCTGACGACGCCGTCTACTTAGGTCCCGTTACGTGGTCATAAGTCTTTAAAACAACGTTTGACCAAAAGATGTATCGCATTCATTTTAAATGTAAAGATTGTTCAAAGTTTACGAGAATAGTTCCACCACAAGTTACGATACAAAGTTTTAAGTACAAATGAAACTTATGCGACACAATTTAAAAGTAGTCAAAAGACGCTCCATGTATGCATATATACTCGACATCCAATGCAAGTATCAAAATAATGAGCGGAAGCATGTATTATGTATCATTCAAGGACCTGAGAAAAACATAGAAATCTGTCAACGAAAACGTTGGTGAAATCATAGGTTTAAGTAAGTAAGTACAAGTGAACCACAAGATTTGCATCAATGAAATAATAGTAATACATTCCAAAAGTTTGTTTCACGAGCACCCAATTATCAATGCTTAACATTCCTTCCATTGAACCCCATCACTTAGTGCTAGAACATACACTGTTTCTTAGAAATATATTTCATTCTTAAACGGTAGCGAACCATTTGAATGAGGGTTTGTCAAACCCATATGGATCCATACAACATAAGTTCTCGCTTACACCCGGCAAGTGTAACTAATGATAATCGAATTAAGGATTTTGTTCTAAACTCGTATGTAGAATGTTTGTTTTCCTGTACTTGTGTTCACTTAGTAAAGAAATGTTTATGTTTTCTCATCCCAAATGTAAGTTCAAAAAAAAGTAAAAGTGGGACTATGATCTCACCTTGAGTGCACGTACGAAAAGTACTTCACAAAATAACGTGTGCGAAGGATAGTGCTAGTCTTGACCTAAACAAATAGGTTGTATCAATAACGATAGTCACGATTGGTCAAAGATGTTCAATTAGTCCTATGGCTCGTTACGACTCGATTATGTAGCATGTGAAATCAAATTGTCAAGTTTCATGCAAGGTACAAGTATATAAACAAGTTAGGAAGGTTGCATAATCATTTGGTTAAGTTTGACAAAAAGTCAAACTTTGGTCGGTCAAAGTCAACGAAAAAGTCAACACGTTCGGGTTGGGTCCCGAACTATTTTTCTGAGGTTTTTAATCATGTATGAGCATGTTAGGACAAGTTACATGTGAATCGGAGGTGCGTAGCATAGCAAACATTATTCGAAAATTGACAAAGTTGGACAGACCAAAATGGCGCGCCGCACGGGTATATGGCGCGCCGCGCCATTACCTATGCAGAGAGTTCTGGCAACTTTTAAGTTTTATGTACGAATCTAACTTCAAACAATCACCATTTATGATCCGTAAACAATCAAGACAAGTATCTTATACCGTTGGGAAGGTAATTTGACAAGGAAAACAACTAAACACATTTCATCAATCAATCTACCTATTACAACAACCAAAACCGCATCTAATGCTTAACATTAACCGCATACAAGTTCATAAATGCAATTCAATGATTCGGGCAACCAATTTACATGAATGATATGCCGTTTCGAAGGTAATCAAGCATACAATCCAACTAAACACTTACCAATAATAATCCATGGCATTCAATGCATCAAAAGTCCATTTCAAGTTCATCAAACCCTAACCCAAATTCACCAAAATCAATAATCAAGTTCATGAAGTTTTCTAAGGCAACCTACACATCAAATTGAAGCTAGTGATACAAGGAACACAATTAGAACATGAACTTTTAACATCTAACAACATATGATCATCCAAAATTCAAGAACAACACACCAAAAGTCAAGTTCATGCTAGTTACACTAAAACAACGAGATCGAGCATATAAATTACACACACTACATCACAATGAGCCATAGACACTAACTAACACCATTTCAAATCAAAAACATGAATTTAGAGAAATCTAGAGTTTTAGAAACGTTACCCAAACGAGATGAAGTTGGTACCAAAATGAAGAGGATGAAGAGAGGATCACGAATATGTAATTTATTTTGTTGTAAGCCTCCTAGATCGAATTTAGATGATGATTGAATGAAATTGGAAATTGGGTGTGTGTTCTTGCTAGAGAGAAAGAGAGAAAGAGATGGAGATGGTTGAATGGTGGTGATTGGGGTGGACTAGGTGACCTAGTCAACTAGTTTGCCCCGTGTCAATTTTAGTCCCTCAAGTTTGAATCGGGTGCGTGAATTACCTAATCGAGATAATTTAAACGCGTATTAACGAAAGATGTTATAAATATATAACGGACTTTAAAATATTTAAACGGAAAGTAAATGGAAAAAGGCGGGATGTTACATTACCTACTCCTTAAAAGAAATTTCGTCCCGAAATTTAAGTAGGCGTAGTAGTCGTTGTTTCTTCCTCGAGATCTTGTGTTTCCGAATTCACGAATAGATGAGGATACTTCCTTTGCATTTGATCTTGTCTTTCCCAAGTAAACTCGGGTCCCCTTTTGGCGTTCCAACGGACTTTAACAATCGGGATTCGGCTTTGTTTCAATGTCTTGACAGAGGTGTCCACAATTTCAACCGGTTCCTCCACAAAATGAAGTTTGTCATCTATAGTAAGTTCCTCGAGAGGGATGACGATATCGGTTCGGCAAGACACTTTTTCAAGTTAGATACATGGAAGGTAGGATGAACGGAGTTCAATTGAGGCGGAAGATCTAAACGATACGTAACGGTTCCAATACGCTCCAAGATTTCGAAAGGACCAATATACCGTGGATTTAGCTTCCCGCGTTTTCCAAAACGGATTACACCCTTCCAAGGTGCGACTTTTAACATGACGCGGTCACCGACTTGAAATTCAAGGTCGTTGCGTCTTTTGTCGGTATAGCACTTTTGACGACTCCGGGCCGTCCGAAGCCTATCTCGGATTTGAACGATCTTCTCGGTGGTTTCGTGAATGAGTTCGGGTCCGGTGATTTGTACGTCGCCTACTTTGGCCCAACAAAGAGGTGAACGACATTTTCGGCCATATAGCGCTTCAAAAGGTGCGGCCTTTATACTCGCGTGATAACTATTGTTGTAAGAGAACTCGGAGAGAGGTAAGTGCTTGTCCCAAGCTTTTCCGAAATCAACCACGCAAGCTCGTAACATGTCCTCTAAGGTTTGAATTGTGCGTTCGCTTTGTCCATCGGTTTGAGGATGATATGCGGTGCTCATGTCTAAACGCGTTCCCAACGCTTCTTGCAAAGTACGCCAAAATCTAGAAACGAAACGGCCATCTCGGTCGGAGATAATCGATAAAGGTACACCGTGTCGGGCTACGATCTCCTTAATGTAAAGTTGTGCAAGTTTCTCCATTTTGTCCGTTTCTTTCATGGCCAAAAAGTGTGCGGATTTGGTGAGACGGTCAACAATAACCCAAATGGTATCATAACCGCCCGTCGTTTTTGGTAGTTTGGTGATAAAATCCATCGTTATTCTTTCCCACTTCCATTGCGGGATCTCAGGTTGTTGAAGTAGTCCGGACGGTCTTTGGTGTTCGACTTTGACTTTGGAACATGTCAAACACTTGGAAACATAAGTAGCTACGTCCCTTTTGATGTTCAGCCACCAATATAGTTGTTTAAGGTCGTGGTACATCTTATTGGCACCGGGGTGAATCGAGTATCGTGACTTATGGGCTTCATCTAAAATAAGGCTTCGTAGATCCCCATAACTAGGCACCCAAATTCTTCCGGCGAAATATCGGAGTCCGGTTTCTTTAACTTCGAATCGAGAGGTGAGGACGTTCAAGTGTTCGAGAGAGATGTTTTCATCCTTGAGAGCCTCATCTTGGGCTACCCGAATTTGGCTATTAAGGTTGGTGTGAATGGTGATGTTTAAAGCTCGGACACGGAGAGGCACCGCTCTTTCTTTTCGACTTAAGGCATCGGCTACTACATTTGCCTTCCCGGGATGGTAACGAAGCTCGCAATCGTAATCGTTTAAGGTTTCAATCCACCTTCGTTGTCTCATGTTTAGTTGCTTTTGATCGAAAATGTGTTGGAGACTTTTGTGGTCGGTAAAGATAGTACTCTTGGTTCCATAAAGATAGTGTCTCCACATTTTAAGTGCAAAGACAACGGCTCCGAGTTCGAGATCATGTGTCGTATAGTTTCGTTCATGAATTTTGAGTTGTCGAGAAGCATAAGCAATGACTTTCGTTCGTTGCATCAATACACACCCAAAACCATGTTTCGAGGCATCACAATATACAACAAAGTCATCATTGCCTTCGGGAAGTGACAAGATAGGAGCGGTGGTTAGCTTCGTTTTCAAGATTTGGAATGCGGATTCATGTTCGGTCGCCCAAATGAATTTCCTTCCCTTGTGAGTCAATGCAGTTAGAGGACGTGCAACCAAAGAGAAGTTTTCGATGAATCTACGATAGTACCCGGCGAGACCCAAAAATTGATGAATGTGAGTAGGAGTAGTAGGAGTCTCCCATTTGCTAATGGCTTCGATTTTCGTTGGAATGACTTTAATACCTTGGTCACTTACAACATGACCAAGAAATTGAACTTCCTTTAACCAAAATTCACACTTGGAGAATTTGGCATAAAGTCGTTCTTGTCTCAAGAGTTCAAGCACAAGTCGGAGATGTTGTTCGTGCTCTTCCTCATTTTTAGAATAGATCAATATATCATCGATGAACACAATAACGAATTTATCGAGATACGGTTTGCACACGCGGTTCATAAGATCCATGAACACCGCCGGGGCGTTAGTGAGACCAAATGGCATGACGAGGAATTCATAACTACCATAACGAGTCCGGAAATCGGTTTTGGAGACATCTTCTCCCTTAACCCTTAATTGATGATAACCCGAGCGGAGATCGATTTTCGAATATACACAAGACCCTTGTAGTTGATCAAAGAGGTCATCGATGCGAGGAAGAGGATATCGGTTCTTAACCGTCAATTTATTTAGTTCACGATAATCAATGCACATTCGTAGGGATCCGTCTTTCTTTTTAACAAACAAAATCGGAGCGCCCCAAGGTGAATGGCTAGGTTGGATAAAACCACGATCAAGTAGTTCTTGGATTTGACTTTGCAATTCTTGCATTTTGGATGGAGCGAGTCTATATGGTGCACGTGCTACGGGTGCAGCTCCCGGAATAAGATCGATTTAGAATTCAACCGGTCGATGAGGTGGAAGACCCGGCAACTCGTCGGGAAATACATCGAAAAAGTCACTAACAATTGGCACATCATCGATATGCTTCTCATCGGACTCGACTTTCTTAACGTGGGCAAGGATCGCAAAACAACCCTTACGGAGTAGTTTTCTAACCTTAAGGCACGAAACGAGGTTGAGTCTGGTGCAACTCTTATCGCCATAAACAATCAAAGGTAAACCATTCTCGGTAGGAATTCGGATTGCGTTAAGATCACAAAGGATGTGAGATTTCGTTTTGACTAACCAATTCATACCGATTATTACATCAAAGCTTCCTAGTTCTATGGGTATCAAGTCAATTTCAAATTCCTTACCCAAAATGTTTATCGTACACCCCCGGTAATATGTGTCGGCACTTAATAGTTTCCCGTTAGCCACTTCAATGGTATAAGTGGTATCTAATGGAAGAGGTGGAGTGCTAAAAGAATGAGTCAAAGTCTTGGATACAAAGCATTTATCGGCACCCGAATCGAATAAGCAAGAGACATAAGAATTGTTGAGAAGAAACGTACCCGTGACTAGTTCAGTGTCATCCCGGGCTTCCTCGGTGTTGATGTTGAAAGCTCGGCTGCGCGTGTTGGGGTTATCTTTCTTCTTTGGGCATGCATTTCTATAATGACCCGTTTGACCACATTCGTAACAAGTGCCCGTCTTTGGTGCATTGGGCCACTTTCGAGCAACGGGAGTGGCACTTTTACAATCGTTGGCCTTATGACCAACTCCTTGGCACCGGTGGCAAATTAACTTGCCACATTCACCAAAGTGATGTTTGTTGCATTTGTTGCAAAGAGGTAGGTTCCCGGCATAACCCTCTTGCCGTCGGAGGTGTAAGGCTTCTTAGCAAAGTTGTTGTTGCTTGATTGGGAGGGTTCCCACTTTCTTTTGTTGCCGCCCGATTTATCCTCGGCCTTAGGTGCCGGAACTACGATTTCGTCAACCGTTTCTATCAATTTGCAGGCCATGTTCAAAGCTTCTTGATGATTAGTGGGTTTGGATGACATTACTCCGTGTTTGATGCTCTTTGGAAGACCATCCATGTAAAGTTCAACCCTTAAAGCTTCGGGGTTAACAAGATTTGGGCACATCAAGGCTAGTTCGGAAAATCGTTGATTATAAGCTTTGAGATCATTTCCGATCGCCTTTAAAGTTGTTAGCTCTTGTTCGAGCCTTCGGGTTTCTTCACGAGGGAAATATTCGACAATCATCTTTTCCCTCAAGTCGGCCCAAGAGAGGGCGTGAGCTTCATCGGTACCCACCGATTGTACATAAGTGTTCCACCATGTAAGAGCGACACCGGCGAAGGTGTGAGTGGAGTATTTGACCTTGTCTTGGTCCCGACAACCGCTTATGCTAAAGACGGCTTCCGTTTGCTCAAACCATCGGGTGAGCACGACCGGTCCCCCGGTTCCATCAAAAGTGTGAGGTTTGCACCACATGAAAGCTTTATAGGAGCATCCCTCGTTTGAGTTTCCGGCTCCATTATTGTTGTTGTTGTTGTTGTTGTTGTTGTTGTTGTGGTTGTTATTATTATTGTTGTTGGATGAGTGACCGGCCATGGCCGCATCTACGGCGGTGGCTATCATCCGTTCGAGAGCTTGTTCGGGAGTTTCATTGCGGCGTACACGACGAGGAGCCATTGTTCCTTCAAGACACAAGAATATCATTGATTAGTATTCTCAATAATACTAACCGTGATATAGAATAAAGATAAAGAGAAGTTTTTCCTCGACTCGCCTTAAATTCTTTATGTCATAATGTCGGAACGTTCATATGAGTCACCGTAATATAATCCCGGAAATTATATTACCCTGATTCATATGTGCATTCGACATCATTTCATATAGTCAAGGTGGCGCGTCATTCAAATTAAACAACGTGAGATTAAGATGAACTAAGAGTAGATATGAGTAGAAGCGTTCGAGTATAAATGCACAAGTAGTCAAGTAATTCCTACTTCAAGTCTATATTCCGGTTGTAGTCTAGACTCACCAATGTACCCTATGACTCGAGGTTGACACCAATGAACTCTAAATCCCTACAACCAACGCTCTGATACCATCTGTAGCGACCCGACCAAATCATGTCTGACGGCGCCATCTATTTAGGTCCCGTTACGTGGTCATAAGTCTTTAAAACAACGTTTGACCAAAAGATGTGTCGCATTCATTTTAAATGTAAAGATTGTTCAAAGTTTACGAGAATAGTTCCACCACAAGTTACGATACAAAGTTTTAAGTACAAATGAAACTTATGCGACACAATTTAAAAGTAGTCAAAAGACGCTCCATGTATGCATATATACTCGACATCCAATGCAAGTATCAAAATAATGAGCGGAAGCATGTATTATGTATCGTTCAAGGACCTGAGAAAAACATAGAAATCTGTCAACGAAAACGTTGGTGAAATCATAGGTTTAAGTAAGTAAGTACAAGTGAACCACAAGATTTGCATCAATGAAATAATAGTAATACATTCCAAAAGTTTGTTTCACGAGCACCCAATTATCAATGCTTAACATTCCTTCCATTGAACCCCATCACTTAGTGCTAGAACATACACTGTTTCTCGAAAATATATTTCATTCGTAAACGGTAGCGAACCGTTTGAATGAGGGTTTGTCAAACCCATATGGATCCATACAACATAAGTTCTCGCTTACACCCGGCAAGTGTAACTAATGATAATCGAATTGAGGATTTTGTTCTAAACTCGTATGTAGAATGTTTGTTTTCCTGTACTTGTGTTCACTTAGTAAAGAAATGTTTATGTTTTCTCATCCCAAATGTAAGTTCAAAAAAAAGTAAAAGTGGGACTATGATCTCACCTTGAGTGCACGTACGAAAAGTACTTCACAAAATAACGTGTGCGAAGGATAGTGCTAGTCTTGACCTAAACAAATAGGTTGTATCAATAACGATAGTCACGATTGGTCAAAGATGTTCAATTAGTCCTATGGCTCGTTACGACTCGATTATGTAGCATGTGAAATCAAATTGTCAAGTTTCATGCAAGGTATAAGTATATAAACAAGTTAGGAAGGTTGCATAATCATTTGGTTAAGTTTGACAAAAAGTCAAACTTTGGTCGGTCAAAGTCAACGAAAAAGTCAACACGTTCGGGTTGGGTCCCGAACTATTTTTCTGAGGTTTTTAATCATGTATGAGCATGTTAGGACAAGTTACATGTGAATCGGAGGTGCGTAGCATAGCAAACATTATTCGAAAATTGACAAAGTTGGACAGACCAAAATGGCGCGCCGCGCCATTACCTGTGCAGAGAGTTCTGGCAACTTTTAAGTTTTATGTACGAACCTAACTTCAAACAATCACCATTTATGATCCGTAAACAATCAAGACAAGTATCTTATACCGTTGGGAAGGTAATTTGACGAGGAAAACAACTAAACACATTTCATCAATCAATCTACCTATTACAACAACCAAAACCGCATCTAATGCTTAACATTAACCGCATACAAGTTCATAAATGCAATTCAATGATTCGGGCAACCAATTTACATGAATGATATGCCGTTTCGAAGGTAATCAAGCATACAATCCAACTAAACACTTACCAATAATAATCCATGGCATTCAATGCATCAAAAGTCCATTTCAAGTTCATCAAACCCTAACCCAAATTCACCAAAATCAATAATCAAGTTCATGAAGTTTTCTAAGGCAACCTACACATCAAATTGAAGCTAGTGATACAAGGAACACAATTAGAACATGAACTTTTAACATCTAACAACATATGATCATCCAAAATTCAAGAACAACACACCAAAAGTCAAGTTCATGCTAGTTACACTAAAACAACGAGATCGAGCATATAAATTACACACACTACATCACAATGAGCCATAGACACTAACTAACACCATTTCAAATCAAAAACACGAATTTAGAGAAATCTAGAGTTTTAGAAACGTTACCCAAACGAGATGAAGTTGGTACCAAAATGAAGAGGATGAAGAGAGGATCACGAATATGAAATTTATTTTGTTGTAAGCCTCCTAGATCGAATTTAGATGATGATTGAATGAATTTGGAAATTGGGTGTGTGTTCTTGCTAGAGAGAAAGAGAAAGAGATGGAGATGGTTGAATGGTGGTGATTGGGGTGGACTAGGTGACCTAGTCAACTAGTTTGCCCCGTGTCAATTTTAGTCCCTCAAGTTTGAATCGGGTGCGTGAATTACCTAATCGAGATAATTTAAACGCGTATTAACGAAAGATGTTATAAATATATAACGGACTTTAAAATAGTTAAACGGAAAGTAAATGGAAAAAGGCGGGATGTTACACATTCAATACTTATCATTTAATGCACTCAAGTTCATAAATGCAACTCAATGATTCGGGCAACTAATTTACATGAATGACATGCCGTTTCGAAGATAATTAAATATACAATACAACTAAACAATTACTAATAACATCTCGTGTCATTCAAAGCATCAAAAGTTCATTTCAAGTTCATTAACCCTAACTCGAATTCACCAAAATCAATAATCAAGTTTGTGAAGTTTTCTAAAGCAACCTACACATCAAATTGTAGCTAATGATGCTAGGAACATATTTAATACTTGCGCTTTATCATAACAACAACATTAAATCATCCAAAACTCAAAATCAAACACACACTTTTCATGTTCATGCTAGTCACACTAAAACAACGAGATCGAGCATATAAATCATATATTCATGTTAGACTTGAGCCATAGACACTAATTAACAACTTTATAAGTTAAAAATATCAAGAATACAAAATCTAGTGATTTTAGAAAGTTACCCAAATGTAATGAAATCAGTATGGAATCGAAGAGGAAGTTGCAAAGATTTCAAATATGTAATTTGTTTTGTTGCTAGCTTCCTAATTTGAATTTAGATGATGAATTCTTGTTGGTGTTCTTGAGAGAAAAAAAGGAAGTAGTAAAAAGTGAAAGAGAAGAATTGAATGGATGAGAGTGAAGTGTTGACCCTTTGACCTAGTCAAAGGTTTGGTCATTTAGCAAGTTTGATTCCTCTAGTTTCATTCGGGTGCGTGAATTACCTAAACGAGATAATTTAAAAGGCTTATTAACGGAAGATGTTATAAATATAAAAAGGACTTTAAATAAGTAAATGAAAAAGTAAACGAAAAAAGGCGGGATGTTACATTACCTACTCCTTAAAAGAAATTTCATCCCGAAATTTAAGTAGGCGTAGTAGTCGTTGTTTCTTCCTCGGAATCTTGCGTTTCCGGAACCGAGAATAGATGAGGGTATTTCCTTTGCATTTGATCTTGCCTTTCTCAAGTAAACTCGGGTCCTCTCTTGGCGTTCCAATGGACCTTAACAATCAGAATTCGGCTTTGTTTTAGTGCCTTGACAGAGGCGTCCACCATTTCAACCGGTTCCTCCAAAAAATGAAGTTTCTCGTCAATAGTTAACTCCTCGAGAGGGATGACGACATCGGGTTCAGCAAGACATTTCTTCAAGTTTGATACATGGAATGTAGGATGAACGAAGCTCAATTGAGGCGGAAGATCTAAACGATAAGCAACGGTTCCAACACGCTCCAAGATTTCGAAAGGAGCAATATATCGCGGATTTAGCTTCCCACATTTTCCGAAATGAATTACACCTTTCCAAGGTGTGACTTTTAACATTACGCGGTCACCGACTTGAAATTCGAGGTCGTTGCGTCTTTTATTGGTATAGCTCTTTTGACGACTAAGGGCCGTCCTAAGTCTAAACGGTGTACCCTTGTCGATTATCTCCGACCGGTCGCCCAAATCGGCCATCTCGGTCAGAGATAATCGACAAGGGTACACCGTGTCGGGCTACGACTTCTTTAATGTAAAGTTGTGCGAGTTTCTCCATGTTGTCGGTTTCCTTCATGGCTAGGAAGTGCGCGGATTTGGTGAGACGATCAACAATAACCCAAATAGTATCATAACCACCAACCGTCTTTGGTAGCTTGGTAATAAAATCCATCGTTATCCTTTCCCACTTCCATTACGGGATTTCGGGTTGTTGAAGTAGTCTGGATGGTCTTTGATGTTCGGCTTTGACTTTGGAGCAAGTTAGGCATTTTCCAACATAAGTAGCAACGTCCCTTTTAATGTTCGACCACCAATATTGTTCTTTAAGGTCGTGGTACATCTTATTGGCACCGGGGTGAATCGAATATCTTGACTTATGGGCTTCGTCTAAAATAAGGCTTCGTAGGTCCCCATAACTAGGTACCCAAATTCTTCCGGCGAAATATCGGAGTCCGGTTTCTTTAACTTCGAATCGAGAGGTGAGGACGTTCAAGTGTTCGAGAGAGATGTTTTCATCCTTGAGAGCCTCGTCTTGGGCTACACGAATTTGACTATTGAGGTTGGTGTGAATGGTGATGTTTAAAGCTCAGACACAAAGAGGCACCGCTCTTTCCTTTCGACTTAAGGCATCGGATACTACGTTTGCCTTTCCGGGATGGTAACGAAGCTCGCAATCATAATCGTTTAAAGTTTCAATCCACCGTCGTTCTCTCATGTTTAGTTGCTTTTAATCGAAGATGTGTTGGAGGCTTTTGTGATCGGTGAAGATGGTACTCTTGGTTCCATAAAGGTGTGTCTCCACATTTTAAGTGCAAAGACAACGGCTCCGAGTTGAAGATCATGGGTCGTATAATTCCGTTCATGAATTTTCAATTTTCGAGAGGCATAAGCAATGACTTTCTTTCGTTGCATTAATACACACCCAAAACCATGTTTCGAGGCATCGCAATATACAACAAAATCATCATTGCCTTCGGGAAGTGACAAGATAGGAGCGGTGGTTAACTTCGTTTTCAAGATTTGAAATGCGGATTCTTGTTCGGTCGCCCAAATGAATTTCTTTCCCTTGTGAGTTAGCGCGGTTAGAGGACGAGCAACCAAAGAGAAATCCTTGATGAATCTATGATAGTATCCGGCGAGACCCAAAAATTGACAAATGTGAGTAGGAGTAGTAGGAGTCTCCCATTTACTAATGGCTTCGATTTTCGTGGGATCGACTTTAATACCTTGATCACTTACAACATGACCAAGAAATTGAACTTCCTTTAACCAAAATTCACACTTGAAAAATTTGGCATAGAGTCGTTCTTGTCTCAAGAGTTCAAGCACAAGTCGGAGATGTTGTTCGTGCTCTTCTTAGCTTTTAGAATAGACCAAGATGTCATCGATGAACACAATAACGAATTTATCGAGATACGGTTTGCACACGTGGTTCATAAGATCTATGAACACCGCCGGTGCGTTAGTGAGACCAAATGGCATGACAAGGAATTCATAACTACCATAACGAGTCCGAAAAGCGGTTTTGGAGACATCTTCTGAAATGTCCCGTTCTTATTGATTAAAAACGTTCCATATTAATTGATTTCGTTGCGAGGTTTTGACCTCTATATGAGACGTTTTTCAAAGACTGCATTCATTTTAAAACAAACCATAACCTTTATTTCATCAATAAAGGTTTAAAATGCTTTACGTAGATTATCAAATAATGATAATCTAAAATATCCTGTTTACACACGACTATTACATAATGGTTTACAATATAAATATTTTACAACGAAATAAGTTTCTTGAATGCAGTTTTTACACAATATCATACAGGCATGGACTCCAAATCTTGTCCTTATTTAAGTATGCGACAGCGAAAGCTCTTAATAATCACCTGAGAATAAACATGCTTAAAACGTCAACAAAAAATGTTGGTGAGTAATAGGTTTAACCTATATATATCAAATCGTAACAATAGACCACAAGATTTCATATTTCAATATACATCCCATACATAGAGATAAAAATCATTCATATGGTGAACACCAGGTAACCGACATTAACAATATGCATATATAAGAATATACCCATCATTCCGGGACACCCTTCGGATATGATATAAATTTCGAAGTACTAAAGCATCCGGTACTTTGGATGGGGTTTGTTAGGCCCAATAGATCTATCTTTAGGATTCGCGTCAATTAGGGTGTCTGTTCCCTAATTCTTAGATTACCAGACTATAAAGGGGCATATTCGATTTCGATAATTCAACCATAGAATGTAGTTTCACGTACTTGTGTCTATTTTGTAAATCATTTATAAAACCTGCATGTATTCTCATCCCAAAAATATTTGATTTTAAAAGTGGGACTATAACTCACTTTCACAGATTTTTACTTCGTCGGGAAGTAAGACTTGGCCACTGATCGATTCACGAACCTATAACAAATATGTACATATATATCAAAGTATTTTCAAAATATATTTACAACACTTTTAATACATTTTGATGTTTTAAGTTCATTAAGTCAGCTGTCCTCGTTAGTAACCTACAACTAGTTGTCCAAAGTTAGATGTACAAAAAACAAATTGATATATATTATCTTGAATCAATCCACGACCCAGTGTATACACGTCTCAGGCTAGATCACAACTCAAAGTATATATATTTTTGGAATCAACCTCAACCCTGTATAGCTAACTCCTACATTACTGCATATAGAGTGTCTATGGTTGTTCTAAATAATGTATACACATGGGTCGATATGATATGTCAAAACATTTGCATACGTGTCTATGGTATCCCAAGATTACATAATATATTAGAATACATGTATAATACAATATAAGTTAGCTAGGATATGATTAATATAGATTTGTTACCCATTTTCACGTAGCTACAACAAGAAAAATTATCCAATCTTGTTTTACCCATAACTTCTACGTTTTAAATCCGTTTTGAGTGAATCAAATTGCTATGGTTTCATATTGAACTCTATTTTATGAATCTAAACATAAAAAGTATAGGTTTATAGTTGGAAATATAAGTTACAAGTCGTTTTTGTAAGAGGTAGTCTTTTCAGTCGAAAGAACGACGTCTTGATGACCATTTTGAAAAACATACTTCCACTTTTAGTTTAACCATGATTTTTGGATATAGTTTCATGTTCATAAGAAAAATCATTTTCCCAGAAGAACAACTTTTAAATCAAAGTTTATCATAGTTTTTAACTAACTAACCCAAAACAGCCCGCGGTGTTACTACGACGGCGTAAATCCGGTTTTACGGTGTTTTTCGTGTTTCCAGGTTTTAAATCATTAAGTTAGAATATCATATAGATATAGAACATGTATTTAGTTGATTTTAAAAGTCAAGTTAGAAGGATTAACTTTTGTTTGCGAACAAGTTTGGAATTAACTAAACTATGTTCTAGTGATTACAAGTTTAGACCTTCGAATAAGATAGCTTTATATGTATGAATTGAATGATGTTATGAACATAATTACTACCTCAAGTTTTCTGGATAAAGCTACTGGAAATGAGAAAAATGGATCTAGCTTCAAAGGATCCTTGGATGGCTTGAAAGTTCTTGAAGCAGAATCATGACACGAAAACAGTTCAAGTAAGATTTTCACTCGAAATAAGATTGTTATAGTTATAGAAATTGAATCAAAGTTTGAATATGAGTATTACCTTGTATTAGAAAGATATATTACTGTAAATAAGAAAGATTTCTTGAGGTTGGATGATCACTCTACAAGATTGGAAGTAAGCTAGCAAACTTGGAAGTATTCTTGATTTTATGAAACTAGAACTTGTAGAATTTATGAAGAACACTTAGAACTTGAAGATAGAACTTGAGAGAGATCAATTAGATGAAGAAAATTGAAGAATGAAAGTGTTTGTAGGTGTTTTTGGTCATTGGTGTATGGATTAGATATAAAGTATATGTAATTTTGTTTTCATGTAAATAAGTCATGAATGATTACTCATATTTTTGTAATTTTATGAGATATTTAATGCTAGTTGCCAAATGATGGTTCCCACATGTGTTATGTAACTCATATGGGCTGCTAAGAGCTGATCATTGGAGTGTATATACCAATAGTACATACATCTAAAAGCTGTGTATTGTACGAGTACGAATACGGGTGCATACGAGTAGAATTGTTGATGAAACTGAACGAGGATGTAATTGTAAGCATTTTTGTTAAGTAGAAGTATTTTGATAAGTGTCTTGAAGTCTTTCAAAAGTGTATGAATACATATTAAAACACTACATGTATATACATTTTAACTGAGTCGTTAAGTCATCGTTAGTCGTTACATGTAAGTGTTGTTTTGAAACCTTTAGGTTAACGATCTTGTTAAATGTTGTTAACCCAATGATTATAATATCAAATGAAATTTTAAATTATTATATAATCATGATATTATGATGTACGAATATCTCTTAATATGATATATATACATTAAATGTCGTTACAACGATAATCGTTACATATATGTCTCGTTTCAAAATCATTAAGTTAGTAGTCTTGTTTTTACATATGTAGTTCATTATTAATATACTTAATGATATGTTTACTTATCATAATATCATGTTAACTATATATATAATCATATATATGTTATCATATAGTTTGTACAAGTTTTAACGTTCGTGAATCACCGGTCAACTTGGGTGGTCAATTGTCTATATGAAACCTATTTCAATTAATCAAGTCTTAACAAGTTTGATTACTTAACATATTGGAAACACTTAATCATGTAAATAACAATTTCATTTAATATATATATAAACATGGAAAAGTTCTTCCTCCTTAACCCTTAGTTGATGATAACCCGAACGGAGATCGATTTTAGAATATACACGAGACCCTTGTAGTTGATCAAAGAGGTCATCGATGCGAGGAAGAGGATATTGGTTCTTAACTGTCAATTTGTTTAGTTCACGATAATCAATGCACATTCGTAGGGATCCGTCTTTCTTCTTAACGAATAAAATCAGAGCACCCCATGGTGAATGGCTAGGTTGGATAAAACCACGGTCAAGTAGTTCTTGGATTTGACTTTGAAATTCTTGCATTTCGGATGCAGCAGGTCTATACGGTGCACGTGCTACGGGTGCGGCTCCCGGAATAAGATCAATTTGGAATTCAACCGGCCGATGAGGTGGAAGACCCTGCAATTCGTGGGAAATATATTGGAAAAGTCACTAACAATTGGCACATCATCGATATGCTTCTCATCGGACTCGACTTTCTTAACATGGGCAAGGATCGTAAAACAATCCTTACAGAGTAGTTTTTTAACTTTAAGGCACGAAACGAGGTTGAGTCTGGTGCAACTCTTATCGCATAAACAATCAAGGGTTCACCATTCTCGATAGGAATTCGGATTGCGTTAAGATCATAAAAGATGTGAGATTTCATTTTGGCTAACCAATTGATGCTTCGCGAGGGGTATATAAAATACTTATTAATTTTTTGCAGGAAATACTATTAAATACGATACAATTTTACACAAGATATTTATTTATTTATAGAATGGATATACTTAAACCTTGCTACAACACTTATAGGCAGTGTACCTAATCGTACAGTAGTGTAGTTTTTAGTAAGTCCGGTTCGTTCCACATGGAATCTTTTTTAAACAAAGCTCAACGCTATATTAATTTACTTTTATAAAAATACAAACATATATATAAGTAATATTATTATTATAAAGGGGGGTTTTTACCGTTTAATGACCGGTTTGTCGATTTTAAAACTTTAGTCGCAGTTAAAATCAAATGTAAAATATTAAAAATGAATACAAGACTTAAATTAAAGCATAAAGTAAATAACGATAATGAAATTGCGAATAATAAAAATGCGATAAAATAAACTTGCGATAATTAAAAAGTACGATAATTAAAAGTGCAATTAAATACAATAATAATAAAAATGCGATATTTAGAAGTGCAATTAAATATAAAATAAAAGAAATTAAATATGAAATAAAAGAATTATGCTTATTTAAACTTCCGTAATCATGATGTTTGACGTGTTGATTTTAGTTTTATGCCCATGGGTTAATTGTCCTTTGTCCTGGATTATTTAATATGTCCGTCTGGTTTTTGTCCATAACAGTCCATCAGTCATAAATATAAAGTGCGAGTGTCCTCGTCAAATTATTCTTATACCCGAAGTTAAATATTCCAACTATTTGGGGATTCGAATTGTAACAAGGTTTTAATACTTTGTTTAATGAATACACCAGGTTATCGACTGCGTGTAAACCAAGGTTTTACTACTTTGTTAACAATTACACCAATTACCCTTGAATGTAATTCACCCCTGTTTCAACAAGTTTATTAACTATTAATCCATTTCCGTGTCCGGTTAAATGAACGATTATTCGTACATATAAATACCCCGCCCATCGTGTCCGATTGAGTGTATATGGTAATTTATAGGGACGCCCAATTGTAAATCTTTATATTAACATTAACAAACTATCATTTAGTTAAACAAATATAAAGCCCATTAATAGCCCATAGTCTAATTTCCACAAGTGTCGTTCTTTTGTCCAAACCCCAATTATGGTACAAAGCCCAATTACCCAATTTTAGTAATTAGCCCAACATCATGATTACTTCGTTTTAAATAAGCATAATAATAACTTAGCTACGAGACATTAATGTAAAAAGGTTGAACATAACTTACAATGATTAAAAATAGCGTAGCGTTACACGGACAGAATTTCGACTTACACCCTTACAACATTCGCTAACATACCCTTATTATTAGAATTATAATTAAAATTAAAATATAAATTATAAATATATATATATATTTTACGTATGAGGAGAAGAAGAAAAAGATGATGAAAATGATCAGATTTCGGTTTGCTTTATAGGGAGTTTCAAAACTGGGGGCTCCGCGACTCGCGGCCATTTTGGCATTCAAACTCCGCGAGTTGCGGAGTTTGAAATTACAGCTCACAACTTTGGAGCCTTTCTCTGCCGACGGTTTTTATTTATAAATATAATATATATATAATTAATATAATTAATTATATATTATATTATATTTATATACATAGTTAACTTGTAATTTTTAGTCCATTGCGTCGAGCGTTAAGAGTAGACTCTGGTCCTGGTTCCGGATTTTTGAACGTCCTTGCGTACAATTTAATATCTTGTACTTTGCGTTTTGAATCTTGTACTCTTGTAATTTCGAGACGTTTCTTATCAATAATTGGAACCTCTTTGATTGTCTTTTGTACTTTTGAGCTTTTTGGTCGTTTGCGTCTTCAATTCGTCGAATCTGTCTTTTGTCTTCACCTTTTATTATTTAAACGAATATTACTTGTAAATAGAACAATTGCAACTAAAAGCTTGTCTTTCTTGAGGAATAATGCTATGAAATATATGTTCGTTTTTAGCATTATCAAATATTCCCACACTTGAGCATTGCTTGTCCTCAAGCAATATCGTCTTGAAATACTAGAATCACTTCTTTATTCTTCACACTTTGTACATCAGTGATTTTCTATACGACGGTATAAACAATGGTAGTAACGATATGGTTTACAGTCCCACATGACTATAAAAATTTAGATCCATTAAGGAAATTGGATCTTTATGAAAACATTTGATCTTTTGAAAATTAAATCTAGTTTTTTCCCTAGATAAGTTTTCCGGAATAACCCTTTACCGGTGTTTGCAAAATATTTTTGTGGGTTTGGTAGGTTTCAGATTTGAAAATTTTAGCTCAAAACTTGCGGTTTTGTGTCACCCACTTGCTAACCTTGTATTTGGAAAGCAACACGTCCAGTTTACTTGTCCCGTATATTACCTTTCGGTAAACTACCGTCCGGTTGAAAGGAAAGCGTTGAACAAGCAACTGTTAAGGCAATGTCTCCTGACATGCTTTTAATTATGGTCTATAACGTGTTGGACACAATTACTATCCTTGGTAGGAGCAATAGTAAAGCTCACCCTTATAATTTTTCGGTATGGCACAAGGTCCTGTCTTTGACCACTATGCAACCACCGTTCTTACGGTTGACACCCGATTTAGTTCAGGTGACCTAATGAATTCCAGGTGAATTCCTAGGATTTTACGTTCAATGGTAATGAACGTATTGAAAATAGGGTTTTCAGAAAACAAATCGGTTTGTAATTTTGATCAAAATATTTTCTCGTTCAAGCTCGAGTTTAGATATCATTGAATTCCATGAGTTTGAATTCTCAATCTTTAAGGTCAATCTCTAGGATTGAGTAATATCAGTCTTAAAAGCTGATTTTTAATCTTTAAGGAGATTATCCTTTCTGGGGATCTGATTCATTAGTCTTATCCAGCTAATTTGCATGGTGCCCCCCCATTGTACAAGATAAATCCTTCTCATGGTTAGGATAAATTTGACCACTTGGCGACCCTGTTTAATGCTGAGGTCCGTGGATTTCCTGCTGATTTTAGTGATGACTTTTCTGGATTTTTCGTCAACCTACAGCTGGTCTGGACGACAACTTCATGACCTAAATCAAGAAGCGCGTTTCTTTGTCGGAAGACTTTACTTCCTTTTAATGATGGAATTGATTCATCGTGTAGATCCATCTCTTCTTTTCTTTCCTCGGGTAAAATAGTTTAGTTTAGTCCAAAGCAAAAGTATTTTCAGTTATTTGTTACAGATATATGTGACATATGTTTAAGATAACTTGGTAAATTTTCCCACACTTGGCTTTTATTTTCCTTTTTATCGTCCTCTATTCCATTTTAAATGAATTTTAACATTTTAGTTTGTTTCTTAATTTATGTCCTTTCCGAGGTAACAATAATTTCGGTGTTAAAACCTAGTTTTATCGTTCATAAATATGTATAAACATGATTTTGAGTTCATTTAATTGAAAATTTTGAAAAATTTTACTAGAATTGGGTAGTCAGTATATAAGACCAGGGCTGTTCTTTATTATCAGAGAGCACTAGATTCTAATACAACTACTGCTTTACTAGTATTTTTAATGGTAACCAAGTGTATAAAGTAAAAAAAAAAATTAAAATCCGAAAGAATTTAACCCCTTCCCACACTTAAGATCTTGCAATGCCCTCATTTGCAAGAAATCAGGAATAATTTCAATTATTGAGGGTGATTTGTGTGAAAATGATTAAATTTTTACCAAAGTTTCCAAATATATTAGCGTTTGTTTGCTGAATGATAAATGGTGCACATCATTTGTTCATTCCGTCTTGTTGTTATTTCACATATATTTTGCATCTTGTCGTCAAAATTAGTTGCTTTTGCTGAACTTAATGCCAGTCTTTGAAAATGCGTTGTTTTACCCTGTTGTGTACATAAGATAAACTGCAAACATATATACATATTTTTGAAGTTTGGTATATTACCCCACATTCAAAAATTATTAAAATCTAAGAATAAAAGTTAGATAATTATACAAATGATTACAATATTAACAAAAGTATTAAACGTATCAATAATTACAAATTACAAAATAAATAAAACTAAGTATACTAGGGATGATACTGGTACCAATAGGGGTTCCAGGCATAACCATAGGTGCTATAGAATGCTTCGGCAGGGTCATACGTAGGATACGGTGGCTGCATCTCTATAGACCAGGGAGGGAAGATGGGTTTCGGTGTAGGAATATAGTTTCTACCTATATGTTGGCAATGAGCTATGATTTGGTTCTGATGAACTTGCCAATCTTCAAATGCTCTCTGTCTAGCATTTTCGTATTCTTGAGAAGCTATAAACCTTTGCATTTCTTGCATCTCATTCCCCCCTCCTACATTACCTTGCTGTTGGTTTCTCTCCACCTGTGGATGTCTACCATGGTATTGTACTGCGGCGTTATTTCGCCTCTTCAAAACTTTCGCACCATGGTATACATTTAAACCTATAGTATCGCGGGGTTCTGGTTCTTCTACTAATAATCCCCCCGACTTATATCCACACCGAGATATTCACCAATCAAAGTAATAAAAATACCACCTCCTATTATGCTATGCGGTCGCATCCCCCGAACCATAGCTGATAAATAATAACCCACACAATACGGTATACTTACAGCGCTTTGTGGGTCTCGAATACACATATGGTAAAACAAATCCTGTTCATTTACTTTTTCCTTGTTCTTACCCCTTTGTGTAATCGAATTAGCTAAAAACCTATGTATCACTCTTAATTCGGCTCTATCTATATCCAAATAAGAGTAATTTCCCCCTTTGAAACGGTGATGGCTTGTCATTTGACTCCACACACCGTGTGTATCAAAATTTTCATCTATCTTTCTACCGTTTAGTATCAATCCTCTACAATCGGTAGACGCTAACTCCTCAGGCATATATATACGTAAAGCCTGAGCCATGTCCAGTAAAGACATGTGGCGCATCGAACCGCCTAACAAAAATCTAATAAAAGAACGATCGGTTAAACTAGCTACCCGATCATTCAACTCTATACTACATAACAATTCTTCACACCATACTTTATATACAGGTCTACGCATGGTGAATAAACGTACCCAGTCATTAAAAGTAGAATTACCATACCTCTGTACAAGTAATTCCCTAATTGGCCCGGCCAATTCTACAGCTTCTAAGGGTCCCCATTCTATGACCCTCGGTACCTCAACAACCTTAGAATGAAGAGTATGCAAACCCCTTTGATATTTTGGATAATCTATCCAAAGTCTGTCAAATCTCAGGTTCGGGTGCAACTCTTCCAAGTGCATATCGGAAAAGGTCATGACTGGATGAGGTATATCCTGCTTGTAGTAGTTATCCACCTCCTGTTGTTCCGCATTCTCAGCAGGAGCATTGCGGGCTTGGGATGAAGATTCACCCCTTTCAGTCTGCAAAACACATCAAACACAATTTTTGTGCATCCAAATATGCATTAGTGTCAGCAAAATCATCAATCAAAATAATTACAATGACATTATCAATTTATATCAAACTTAAGCTTATTTTCATATTTTCATCAAATCTACACTTTTTCAAATAAGCATATACGAAAATGTTCGCCAAGTTCATAAGCATTCAACTCAAATAACATGTCAAAATAATCATTACTAGTAATTAAACAAGTTTCAAATGGCATTGTCTTTCAAAAATCAAGTTCATGAATTTTTAGACTTGAAAAAGTCCACTTTAATTCTCAAAATCATATTTAGGCTCAAAGTTTGGATCATTTAACTACCTAAACATGTTACACTACTTATTTTAGCAACAATTCATGACAAAAATCGGTCATAACCTGTTTATATCAAAAAGCCCCAAATTTGCTCAAGAACACAAACCCTAGATTACTCAAAATTTGAAGTTTAAGGCTTCTAATCATGTTAAACAGCATCAAACTAGGTTATACAAGCATAATACATAAACAATTTAAGCATAATTACACTAAAAAGCATCAAAATCAAATTGGGGAAAAAATGGCTCAAGAACACTAATTTCGGATTAAATGGTGTTTAGGTGTAGAAATTTACCTTTTTTCTTGAGTAATTCCTAGATAGCATCCTTCTCAACATGATTTTAGTAAAAGATTTGGTGATTAACTGTTAAAAATTGTGATTTTTTGGGGGTTTTTTTTCGGGTTTTTTCGTGGGTTTTCGCAGCTGTTTTTTTTTTTGTTTGTGGTGTGTGAAACTGAGCTGTTGCAGCTCTTTATTTTTTTCTGATATCCGATATCTCCGCGACTCGCGGTGAATAACCCTTCAAACTCCGCGAGTCGCGGAGTTTGATAATTTTTTTTTTTTTTTTATAATCATTAACTTATAAAACAATTAAGTACTTAATTTTAAAATTTCGTTTCCTTTGTAATTTAGGACGAGGTCGTTTCGGATCGATGTCCTAGTCCGTCCTTCTACAAAATTTTAAAATTTGTCTTTTTGTAGCGATTGTTTTAAAAGCTAAGATTTTTGGGTTTTTTTAATGTTTTTGGCATACTTTAATTCAATGAGATTAAAAATAATGATAATAAAAGTTCTCGTCCCTCTCTCGGGTAAAGCAATTTCGGTTCAAAGACCTAGTCTTCAACTTACGACGAATTTTAAAAATCATATTCTTAACTTAATGAGATAAAGTAAATTTTTGTTTTTAAATTCACACAACTTAAATATAAAATTCAAAATTAATATTAAAAATTCACACCAAACTTAAAATTTGAAATGCATAAAATTAAAAATTCATATTTTAAAAATTAAAAGTTCACACCAATCTTAATTTAAAAATTCATATTATAAATTCACACCAAACTTATATTAATTTTTTTTTCAAATATTTACAATTTTAAAAATATTGATTTTATAAAGTTTACAATATTTATAAAGGGTTCAAATATTAATTTTAAAAACATAGTAAAAATAAAATTAAAAATCTTTTTGTCTTTTTATCCCACTTTAATCAATCAAATATTATCAAAAATATGCGCCCCTCTTTTCGGTAAAGTAATTTCGGTTCCAAGACCTAATTTAACTCATGACGAATTTTTGAAATATTTTGGGTTGATTGATTAAAGATATTTATACCTTAAGAATAAACGTTAAATTTCGCAGTGATGTAATAAATTTTTGAATGATATCAATAATTTCGGTCGCCAAACCTAATTTTATTCAATACCAATTTAATACTTTTTAGCGAACAAATTAGCGTTTATTATCAAAAGGTTAAAAATAAAAATAAAAATAAAAACTGTACAGACATACCTGTGAAATAGATTTCTTAGTTATATGATCTATCCCATTCATAAGATAATCGGTTTAATTGGTTTTCCATGGCTACATAGGCGTAACCTCGAGCATTCAGTGTCTTTTCTTCTAAACATATGAACGGTCCGTCTCTGCATAAAGTAACAAATTCGGTATTTGAATAGGTTTGATTATTTGAACATTTACCTCCATGTGACCATTTTCCGCATTTGTGACATCTTTCTAGGTGTCGTGCTATTCTTTTTGCTGCGGATTTTGATTTTCCTTTACCAAATTGTAACTTATTATCTTCGCATCTGGATTCTTTTCTAATTCCATCCATTCTTTCTCTGATTACTGATACTATTTCACTTGGTAGTATGTCATTATTTCTTTTAGTGATCAAAGCGTGTAGCATTAGACCATGGTTTAGTTCACAGGCAGTCTTCATTTTGTAAAAACCTAAAAAAAATAAAAATTCAGAATGGGGGGAGAAGACTAGTTCTTTAGGGTCTGCTAGAGAAAGACCATTCGGGTTCCATTTTCGAGAACTACACGAAAACAGACAATCTAACTCTATCAAAAATACATATTATCCTTTAAAGACTTGATTCTCCCCACACTTAGTTAGCTGTGGTGTCGAAATTGTGATTAACTTCGTTGTCGACTTCCATCGGACCATGTATGTAATGTTTAACTCTGTGACCATTAACTTTAAATTCAATCCCATTTGAATTTATTAATTCTATCGTTCCGTATGGGAAAACTCTTTTGACTATGAATGGTCCAGACCATCTTGATTTCAATTTTCCAGGAAATAGCTTGAATCGTGAATTGAAAAGAAGAACTTTGTCTCCTTCTTTAAATTCTTTTGAACTTCTGATTCTTTTATCATGCCATTTCTTCGTTCTTTCTTTATAGATTAACGAATTATCATATGCTTCATGTCTTAATTCTTCTAATTCGTTTAGTTGACTTAATCGTAGACGTCCGGCTTCATGTAAATCAAGATTACATGTCTTCAAAGCCCAAAATGCTTTGTGTTCAATTTCTACTGGAAGATGACATGCTTTTCCATAAACAAGTCTAAAAGGTGTGGTTCCAATTGGAGTTTTGTAGGCTGTTCTAAAAGCCCAGAGTGCATCCTCCAATTTAATGGACCATTCCTTCGGATTTGATCCTACGGTTTTCTCTAGAATACGTTTTAAAGCTCGGTTGGTATTTTCAACTTGTCCACTTGTTTGTGGATGATATGCGGTGGAGATTTTATGAGTTACTCCATATCTTTTAAGAACTTTCTCAAGTTGATTATTACAGAAATGAGTACCCCGATCACTTATTAAAGCTTTCGGTGTTCCAAACCTTGCAAAAAGACGTTTTAAAAAGTTGACTACAACTCGTGCATCGTTAGTTGGGAGAGCTTGTGCTTCCGCCCATTTAGATACATAATCAATGGCTACGAGTATATATAGATTATTATGAGATTTTGGAAATGGACCCATAAAGTCAATACCCCAAATGTCAAATACTTCACATACTTGGATGACATTTTGTGGCATTTCATCACGTTGACTTATTTTTCCGGCCCTTTGACATGCATCACAGGATTTGCAAAGAAGGTGTGCGTCTTTGTAAATTGTTGGCCAATAGAATCCAGCATCATAAACTTTTCTTGCTGTTAGTTGAGGCCCATAATGCCCTCCTGTTGGTCCTGTGTGACAATGGTTTACAATTTTACTAGCTTCATCTCCAAATACACATCGGCGTATTATTCCATCGGGACAACTTTTAAACAGATGTGGATCTTCCCAGAAATAGTGTTTTATATCACTGAAGAATTTATTTCGTCTTTGGTACGATAATCCTTTTTCAAGGAATCCACATACTAAATAGTTTGCATAGTCTGCAAACCATGGGATTTCATTATAATCTATCTTCAATAGATATTCATCAGGAAAGTTGTCTTGTATGGCCGATTCATTTAGAACTTCTAATTCGGGATTTTCAAGACGAGAAAGATGATCAGCGGCGAGATTTTCTGCTCCTATTTTATCTCGGATTTCAATATCAAACTCTTGTAAGAGTGAGATCCAACGGATTAATCTTGGTTTAGCATCTTGTTTTGAAAATAGGTATCTAAGAGCAGAATGGTCGGTATAGACCACCGTTTTTGCTAGAACGAGATATGATCGAAATTTGTCAAAAGCAAAGACAATAGCAAGGAGTTCTTTTTCAGTAGTTGTATAGTTCGTTTGTGCTCCTTGTAATGTCTTACTAGCATAATATATAGGTTGAAATCGTTTTTCAATCCTTTGTCCTAAAACGGCTCCCATTGCAAAATCACTTGCATCGCACATTAGTTCAAATGGTAGATTCCAATTTGGCGTTATCATGATCGGTGCATTAGTGAGTTTCTCTTTAAGAATATTAAAAGATTTGATACACTCATCTGAAAAGATGAATGGAGCATCATTTTCTAGGAGTTTATTCATAGGAGTGGCAATTTTAGAAAAATCTTTTATGAAACGTCGGTAAAAACCGGCATGCCCTAGAAAATTCCTAACTCCTCTAACATTGGTGGGATGTGGAAGTTTAGCAATTACATCTACTTTAGCTCTATCCACTTCAATTCCTTCTTTTGAAATTTTATGTCCAAGAACGATGCCTTCTTTAACCATGAAATGGCATTTCTCCTAATTAAGTACTAGATTTGATTGTTCGCATCTAATGAGCATTCGTTCAAGATTAACTAAACATGATTTAAATGTATCACCGAAGACTGAAAAGTCATCCATGAATACTTCCATGCATTCTTCTATCATGTCGTGAAAAATCGCCATCATACGCCTTTGAAAGGTTGCAGGGGCGTTACAAATTCCAAATGGCATGCGTTTGTAAGCAAAAGTACCATAAGGGCACGTGAATGTGGTTTTCTCTTGATCTTCGGGTGCTATTGGAATTTGAAAATATCCGGAAAATCCATCTAGAAAACAATAGTAACTATTTCCGGCTAATCTTTCCAACATTTGATCTATGAAAGGTAAGGGAAAGTGATCTTTTCTGGTGGCGTCATTTAATTTTCTATAATCAATACACACACGCCATCCTGTTACAGTCCTAGTAGGAATAAGCTCATTTTTCTCATTTGTAATGACAGTCATGCCACCCTTCTTAGGTACGCATTGAACTGGGCTTACCCATGGACTATCAGAGATTGGATAAATTAGACCTGCATCTAGCAGTTTAATAATCTCTTTCTTAACTACATCTTGCATATTAGGATTTAGTCTTCATTGGCGTTGCACATACGTTTTATGACCTTCTTCCATAAGGATTTTATGTGTGCAATACGAAGGACTTATTCCTTTAATATCATGAATCTTCCATGCAATGGCTGGTTTATGAGCTTTCAACACAGAAATGAGTTGTGATTTCTCATTTTTAGTAAGAGAAGACGATATTATTACAGGTAATTCAGATTCACCATGTAAATAAGCGTATTCCAAATGGTTTGGAAGTGGCTTTAACTCTAATTTCGGAGGTTCTTCTATCGATGATTTGTATCGATATCTGTCTTCTTCTTTTAGCATTTGAATTTCTTCTGTTGTTGGTTCATATCCATTAGCTATAAGTGTAGCTAACATTTCAGCTTCATCAATTGGTTCATTACCTTCTCCTAAAGAACATTCTCCTGTTCCTTGTAATTCTGGAAATTCTTCTAATAATTCTGCATGTGCATCTATAGTTTGAATATAATAACATGTATCATCTGCAGATTGTGGTTGTTGCATTGCTCTATCAACTGAAAAGGTAACACTCTCATCCTCTATACTTAGGGTCAGTTTCTTACCGAACACGTCTATCATTGCTTTAGCCGTGTTTAAGAATGGTCTTCCTAATATGAGAGGAACTTGAGAATCTTCTTCCATGTCCAAAACAACAAAATCTACTGGAAATACTAAAGTACCAACTTTAACTAGCATGTTCTCCATTATCCCTCTAGGATATTTTATTGATCTATCGGCTAGTTGTATGCTTATTCTGGTTGGTTTCAATTCTCCAAGGTCTAGTTTAGTGTATAGTGAATACGGCATTAGATTTATACTAGCACCTAAGTCTGCCAATGCTTCTATTGAACTAAGACTACCCAGAAAACATGGAATTGTGAAACTTCCTGGATCAGATAGTTTTTCTGGTATCTTATTCAACAGCACTACTGAACAATTAGCATTCATAGTAACAGCCGAGAGTTCTTCCATTTTCTTTCTATTTGAGATTAGATCTTTCAAGAATTTAGCATATCTAGGCATTCCTGAAATTACATCAATGAAAGGAAGATTTACATTTATCTGTTTAAACATATCCAAGAATTTGGATTGCTCGGCTTCAAGTTTCTCTTTCTTCATTTTACTCGGATAAGGAAGTGGTGGTTGATACGGTTTAACATAAGGTTTATCCTTAACTGTGTTATCTTCATTAACCTTTTCAACTACCGGTTCTTTTTCCTTATCTTGATCAGGTTGTGGTTCTTGTGGAGTAGGAATGGCTTCATCAGAAGTTACAGGTATTTCAGGTGGTTTAAGTGTTGTACCACTTCTTGTGGTAATGGCTTTAGCTGTTTCATTCCGGGGGTTAGCATTTGTATCACTAGGTAGACTTCCCGGTTTTCTTTCACCTATTAACCTTGCTAGGTTACTTACTTCTTGTTCCAGATTTTGAATAAAAGCTTGTTGATTTCTAAATGCTTGAGCATTTTGTTCATTGGTTTGTTTCTGAGATGTGAAAAACTGCGTTTGAGTTTCAACTAGCTTCGTCATCATATCTTCTAAATTTGGCTTTTTATCATCGGTTTGTTGTGGTGGTTTGTTTTGAAAATTAGGTCTTTGCTGATTATAAGTATTATTGGATACTTGTTGATTGCTAGGACCTTGTTGGTTGTTGTATGGAATATTTCGGTTATAATTTTGGTTTTGATTGTAAATCGATCTTGGCGGTTGATAATTATTCTGATAATTATTTCCAGGCCTTTGGTTTATGTATGAAATATTCTCTCTTTGTTCCATTGTTAATTCAATACTGAGACAATCTTTTGTCAAATGTGGTCCTCCACACTGCTCACAACTAATTCGTATTGAGTGAATATCTTTAGTCATCTTTTCCATTCGTCTCTCCACAGCATCTATCTTTGCGGAAATGGAATCTAACTCATGGCTAGAATCGGCTCTAGCTGCTTTAGATGATCTAACGATGTCTTTTTCTTGGTGCCACTCATGTGAGTGGGAAGCAGTATTATCAATAATTTTGTAAGCATCAGTTTCGGTTTTCTTCATAATAGAACCACCAGCTGCTATATCTATGTCTTTTCTTGTAGTGATGTCGCATCCTTGGTAGAATATTTGTACTATTTGACAGGTGTCTAAACCATGTTGCGGACATCCTCTTAACAACTTTCCATATCTTGTCCATGCCTCATATAGAGTTTCATTTGGTTTCTGTGTAAACGTAAAAATTTCTGCTTGAAGTCTTACGGCTTTAGATGCAGGAAAGAATTGTTTAAGAAATTTGTCAACTAAAACGTCCCATGTATCGATCGCCCCTTCAGGTAACGATTCCAACCAATCTTTGGCTTCTCCCTTTAAAGTCCAGGGAAATAACATGAGATATATCTGTTCATCCTCCACTTCTCGGATTTTAAATAGTGTGCAGATCCTATTAAAGGTACGTAGATGTTCATTTGGATCTTCCTTCAGCGCACCACTAAATTGGCATTGATTAGTCACCATGTGTAGAATTTTTCCTTTGATTTCATAATCTGGCGCATTAATGTCTGGATGAGTAATTGCGTGACCTTGGCCAGTGCGTTTAGCTCTCATTCGGTCTTCCATACTTAAAGGTTCCAGATTCTACATAATTGAATTTGTTGAATCGGTATCACTAGATGATTCTGATTTAATGGTTCATTCCTCAACAATCTCTGTTTGAATGATTGGTGGCTCCGGAGGAAAGTTTAATGGTTCAGGATCTACGAACCGTTCCTGAATATTCTCCGGATTCTCAATTGTGAGGTTAGGTTCAAAAAATAGATTATCGGAAATTTGAACTGAAGTACTTGGTCGACTGGATGACGATTCTAAAGAAAAATCAACGGCGGTAATATTTGCTAAATGTCTTGATCTAGTTACAGGTGGTGAACGTACAAAAGGTGGTGAACGTCTTGCTCGGTGCATTCACTGAATATCCTATTAGTTTTTAAAAAGGAAAGAAAAATTATAATAAGTTATCCAATTAATAGACTTTTCTGATTTTGCTCACGTTTCGAATAGCCAAAAGATGCAGCAGAGGGGCAGGATTTTTTTGGTCTCAATATAATTGAGGACTGTTTGGCTCCAATAACCCGGTCCACGTACAAATCCAACTATTACTACGAACCAGAAAATTTTGATGTCTATTAATTTAACCACTTAAAATAAATTTTCGTAATTTTAAGAAATTTAGATAAGAAGTAGAATAAAAATCTATGTCCTAAAACTAGAATAGCGAGAAATAAGAAAGAAAAAGAGTTCGTCGAAAAAGGTAGAAAAAGAAAAATAGTTGAAAAATAAAAGGTGACGGAAAAATAAAAGAAACTTAAAAAAAATAAAAAATACTTGACTAACCTAACCTTATTACTACAACTAGCTTAAAATTATAATCGCAAATTGAGATTACTAATTGGAATGATAATTGATACATAGTAAAAGGTGTCTAAAAATATTAAAGCTTACAGGAAAAACTAAATCCCAAATGGAAATAACTTAAAAAGAAACTAAAACTTAAAAAGGCGTCGCAAAATTCTAAAGTATCTAAATCTTAGTCTAAAGAAAAAGCACTTAAGGAATTCTACGGCAAAGCCTAAAAATCTAGGAGTAAAAATGACTATGGCAAAAACTAAGTTTAAAATTAAATATGAGCGAAAAAATACAAATATTACGCTACAACGATTAAAAAGGGACAAAATATAAAAATATACAAAAAGTTGTAAAAATTACAATTTTTATAAAAATATTATTTTTATATTATTTATTTATTAAACTATTAATTTTACAATTTAATTAAACTTAATAAACTAAAATATAAATTAAATAAATCTTAAATTAAACTAAAACTAATTATAATAATAATAATAATTAGGGTTAATAATAATAATAATTAATAATAATAATCCGTAATAAATGCAGGATTAGGGCTTCCTGTTCGTGTGTCAGGTCCCCTCCGCGACTTGCGGTATTCAAAGCTTCAAACCCCGCGACTCGCGGGGTTCAGAAATTCAGATGACAGGTTTAATCTTCGACGCGTTTTTCTTTATTTATTTATTTATTTTTTTTTTCTGTTTTCTGTTTTTATATAAATAAAAGATATTTAAATAAAACTTATATTTTTATAAACTAAAATAAAAATAAAGAAACTTATAAAACTTAAATATTTAACAAAATCTTAAAAATACTTATATTTTTGTTTTTCTTTTTATATTTTCGAATATTTAAAACGTTTTTTTTTATATATATATTAGCGTTGTGCTTCCGGCGTTTAGAAAGTTCCCCGGCAGCGGCGCCAAAAATACTTGATGCTTCGCGAGGGGTATATAAAATACTTATTAATTTTTTTGCAGGAAATACTATTAAATACGATACAATTTTACACAAGATATTTATTTATTTATAGAATGGATATACTTAAACCTTGCTACAACACTTATAGGCAGTGTACCTAATCGTACAGTAGTGTAGTTTTTAGTAAGTCCGGTTCGTTCCACAGGGAATCTTTTTTAAACAAAGCTCAACGCTATATTAATTTACTTTTATAAAAATACAAACATATATATAAGTAATATAATTATTATAAAGGGGGGTTTTTACCGTTTAATGACCGGTTTGTCGATTTTAAAACTTTAGTCGCAGTTAAAATCAAATGTAAAATATTAAAAATGAATACAAGACTTAAATTAAAGCATAAAGTAAATAACGATAATGAAATTGCGAATAATAAAAATGCGATAAAATAAACTTGTGATAATTAAAAAGTACGATAATTAAAAGTGCAATTAAATACAATAATAATAAAAATACGATATTTAGAAGTGCAATTAAATATAAAATAAAGGAAATTAAATATGAAATAAAAGAATTATGCTTATTTAAACTTCCGTAATCATGATGTTTGACGTGTTGATTTTAGTTTTATGCCCATGGGTTAATTGTCCTTTGTCCTGGATTATTTAATATGTCCGTCTGGTTTTTGTCCATAACAGTCCATCAGTCATAAATATAAAGTGCGAGTGTCCTCGTCAAATTATTCTTATACCCGAAGTTAAATATTCCAACTATTTGGGGATTCGAATTGTAACAAGGTTTTAATACTTTGTTTAATGAATACACCAGGTTATCGACTGCGTGTAAACCAAGGTTTTACTACTTTGTTAACAATTACACCAATTACCCTTGAATGTAATTCACCCCTGTTTCAACAAGTTTATTAACTATTAATCCATTTCCGTGTCCGGTTAAATGAACGATTATTCGTACATATAAATACCCCGCCCATCGTGTCCGATTGAGTGTATATGGTAATTTATAGGGACGCCCAATTGTAAATCTTTATATTAACATTAACAAACTATCATTTAGTTAAACAAATATAAAGCCCATTAATAGCCCATAGTCTAATTTCCACAAGTGTCGTTCTTTTGTCCAAACCCCAATTATGGTACAAAGCCCAATTACCCAATTTTAGTAATTAGCCCAACATCATGATTACTTCGTTTTAAATAAGCATAATAATAACTTAGCTACGAGACATTAATGTAAAAAGGTTGAACATAACTTACAATGATTAAAAATAGCATAGCGTTACATGGACAGAATTTCGACTTACACCCTTACAACATTCGCTAACATACCCTTATTATTAGAATTATAATTAAAATTAAAATATAAATTATAAATATATATATATATATATATTTTACGTATGAGGAGAAGAAGAAAAAGATGATGAAAATGATCAGATTTCGGTTTGCTTTATAGGGAGTTTCAAAACTGGGGGCTCCGCGACTCGCGGCCATTTTGGCCTTCAAACTCCGCGAGTCGCGGAGTTTGAAATTACAGCTCACAACTTTGGAGCCTTTCTCTGCCGACGGTTTTTATTTATAAATATAATATATATATAATTAATATAATTAATTATATATTATATTATATTTATATACATAGTTAACTTGTAATTTTTAGTCCGTTGCGTCGAGCGTTAAGAGTTGACTCTGGTCCTGGTTCCGGATTTTCGAACGTCCTTGCGTACAATTTAATATCTTGTACTTTGCGTTTTGAATCTTGTACTCTTGTAATTTCGAGACGTTTCTTATCAATAATTGGAACCTCTTTGATTGTCTTTTGTACTTTTGAGCTTTTTGGTCGTTTGCGTCTTCAATTCGTCGAATCTGTCTTTTGTCTTCACCTTTTATTATTTAAACGAATATTACTTGTAAATAGAACAATTGCAACTAAAAGCTTGTCTTTCTTGAGGAATAATGCTATGAAATATATGTTCGTTTTTAGCATTATCACCAATTCATACCGATTATTACATCGAAGCTTCCTAGTTCCATGGGTATCAAGTCAATTTCAAACTCATTACCCAAAATGTTTAACGTACACCCCCGGTAATATGTGTCGGCACTCAATAGTTTCCCGTTGGCCACTTCAATGGTATAAGTGGTATCTAGTAGAAGTGATGGAGTGCTAAAAGAACAAGTCAAAGTCTTGGATATAAAGCATTTATCGGCACCCGAATCGAATAAGCAAGTAACATAAGAGTTGTTGAGAAGAAACGTACCCGTGACTAATTCATTGTCATCTCGGGCTTCCTCAGTGTTGATGTTGAAAGCTCGGCCGTGCGTATTGGGGTTATCTTTCTTCTTCGGGCATGCATTTCTATAATGGCCCGTTTTCCCACATTCGTAACAAGTGCCCGTCTTTGGTGCATTGGGCCCCTTTCGGGTGATGGTGGCGATACTTTTACATTCGTTGGCCTTATGACCAACTCCTTGACACCGATGGCAAATTAGCTTGCCACATTCACCAAAGTGATGCTTGTAGCATTTGTTGCAAAAAGGTTTATTTCCGCCATAACTTTTCTTGGCGTCGGAGGTGAAAGGCTTTTTGGTGAAGTTGTTGTTGTAGTTGTTTGATTGAGAGGGTTCCCACTTTCTTTTGTTGCCACCTGATTTATCCTCGGCCTTAGGTGCCGGGACTACGATTTCGTCCACCGTTTCTATCAATTGGCGGGCCATCTTCAAAGCTTCTTGGTGATTAGCGGGTTTGGATGACATTACCCCATGTTTGATGCTCTTTGGAAGAACATCCATGTAAAGTTCAACCCTTAGGGCCTCGGGGTTCACAAGGTTTGGGCACATCAAGGCAAGTTCGGAGAATCGTTGATTATAGGCCTTGAGATCGTTTCTGACCGCTTTCAAAGTTCTTAGCTCTTGTTCGAGCTTTCGGGTTTCTTCACGAGGGAAATATTCGGTGATCATCTTTTCCCTTAGGTCGGCCCAAGAGAGGGCGTGAGCTTCCTCGATACCCATCGATTGTATATAAGTGTTCCACCAAGTGAGAGCAACACCGGCGAAAGTGTGAGAGGAGTATTTGACCTTGTCTTGGTCCCGACAACCGCTTATGCTAAAGACGGCTTCCATTTGTTCGAACCATCGAGTGAGAGTAACCGGTCCCCCGGTCCCATCAAAAGTATGAGGTTTGCACCCCATGAAGGCTTTGTAGTAGCACCCTTCGTTTGAGTTACTGGCCCCTTAATTGTTGTTGTTGTGGTTATTGTTATTGTTGTTGGAGGAGGAGTGACCGGCCATGGCCGCATCCACGGCGGTGGCTATCATTCGTTGTAGAGCTTGTTCGGGAGTCTCATGGCGTGGCACACGGCGAGGAGGCATTGTTCCTTCATAACACAAGAATATCGTTGATTAGTATTTTCAATAATACTAATCATGATATGGAATAAGGATCAAGAGAAAAAAATTTCCTTGACTCGCCTTAAATCCTTTATGCCATAATGTCGGAACGTTCATATGAGTCACCATAATATAATCCAGGAAATTATATTACCCTAATTCATATGTGCATTCGACATTATTTCACTAAGTCAAGGTGGCGTGTCAATCGAATTAAACAACGTGAGATTAAGGTGAAATAAGAGTAGATATGAGTAGAAACGTTCGAGTATTATGCACAAGTAGTTAAATAATTCCTACTTCAAGTCTATATGCCGGTTGTAGTCTAGACTCACTAATGTACCCTATAACTCGGGGTTGACACCAATGAACTCTAAATCCCTACAACCAACGCTCTGATACCATCTATAGCGACCCGAAAAAATCGTCATTGACGGCGCCGTCTACTTAGGTCCCGTTACGTGGTCATAAGTCTTTAAAACAATGTTTGACCAAAATATGTCGCATTCATTTCAAATGTAAAAGTGTTTCAAGTTTACAAAAGTAGTTCAACGACTAGTTACATTACAAAGTTTAACGTACAAATGAAACCTATGCGACACAATTTAAAAGAAGTCAAAAGACGCTCCAACTATGCATGTATACTCGACATCCAAGCAAGTATCAAAAAGAGTGCGGAAGCATGTATCACATAGCGTTCAAGGACCTGAGAAAACATATAGAAAACTGTCAACGAAAAACGTTGGTGAAATCATAGGTGTATTAGTAAACGTGCATTTGAACCACAAGATTTAATATAAGTTGATTATCTAAATCGTTTGCATTCCAAAAGGTGTTGTTCACGAGCACCCAATTATCAAGACTTAACCAATGTTACCCCATCACAAATAGTGTTAGAACATACACTGTTTCTCGAAAATATATTTCATCCGCTAACGGTAGCGAACCGTCCGAATGAGGCTCGTCAAGCCCATGTGATCACATAATATAAGTTCTCGTTTACACCCTGCAAGTGTAACTAATGATAATTGAATTGAGGCTTTTTGTTCAAACTCGCACGTGGAATGTTTGTTTTTGTACTTGTGTTCAAAGCATAAAAGTATGATACGTATATGTTTCTCATCCCATAGTTTAAAACGTAAAAGTTGTTGAAAAGGTGGGACTATGATCTCACCTTGAGTGCACGAGTAAATAAAGTACTTCACAAAGTAACGTGTGCAAGGACGAGTGCTAGTCTTGACCTAAACAAGTAGGTTGTATCAATAACGGTAAACACGGTTGGTCAAAGATGTTCAATTAGTCCTATGGCTCGTTACGACTCAATTAATGTAGCATGTGAATCAAATTGTCAAGTTTCATGCAAGATTCAAGTATAAAAGCATGTTAGAGAATATTGCATAAGTATTCGGTTAAGTTTGATTAAAAGTCAAACTTGGTCAAACTTGGTCAAAGTCAACAAGGTCGGGTCGGGTATCCGACAATTTTTCTATGAAAGATAAGCATATATAAGTATGTTGGCCAAGTTTCATGTTAATCGAACATGTATAGCATAGCGGGAATTAAACAAAAAATGAAAATTACAAATTGGACAGCAGCCTTCAGATGCGCCGCATCTGCAAGTGATGCGCCGCATTTGCAACAGATGCGCCGCATCCTGTAGTGACCCGAACTTTTCCATGTTTATATATATTAATTGAGATTGATATTTACATGACTAAATGTTTTCAACGTGTTAAGCAATCAAACTTATTAAGACTTGATTAAATGAAATAAGTTTCATATAGACAATTGATCACCCAAGTTGACCGGCGATTCACGAACGTTACAAATTTGTAAAAACTACATGTTGTGGTATATATAGACATATATATATATGGTTGACATGAGTTTATGATGAGTAAGTATCTCACTAAGTATATTAACAATGTGTGATATACATAAGAAATGAGATTACTAAGTTAAGAAACTCGAAATGATATATATAACGATTATCGTTATGATAACGTCTACTAAATACATATGTATCATATTAAGATATTGATACACTTTATTTAACATGATAAAATGATATTTAAATATATCATTAAGTGTGTTAACAATGAACTACATATGTAAAAACAAGACTACTAACTTAATGATTTCGAAACGAGACATATATGTAACGATTATCGTTGTAACGACATTTAAATGTATATATATCATATTAAGATATATTAATATATCATAATATCATGATAATATAATAATTTAACATCTCATTAGATAAAATAAACATTGGGTTAACAACATTTAACAAGATCGTTAACTTAAAGGTTTCAAATCAACATTTACATGTAACGACTAACGATGACTTAACGACTCAGTTAAAATGTATATACATGTAGTGTTTTAATATGTATTCATACACTATTGAAAGACTTCAAGACACTTATCAAAATACTTCTACTTAACAAAAATGCTTACAATTACATCCTCGTTCAGTTTCATCAACAATTCTACTCGTATGCACCTGTATTCGTACTCGTACAATACACAGCTTTTAGATGTATGTACTATTGGTATATACACTCCAATGATTAACTCTTAGCATCCTATGTGAGTCACCTAACACATGTGGGAACCATCATTTGGCAACTAGGATGAAATATCTCATAAAATTACAAAAATATGAGTAATCATTCATGACTTATTTACATGAAAACAAAATTACACATCCTTTATATCTAATCCATATACCAATGACCAAAAACACCTACAAACACTTTCATTCTTCAATTTTCTTCATCTAAGTGATCTCTCTCAAGTTCTATCTTCAAGTTCTAAGTGTTCTTCATAAATTCTATAAGTTCTAGTTTCATAAAATCAAGAATACTTCCAAGTTTGCTAGCTTACTTCCAATCTTGTAAAGTGATCATCCAACTTCAATAAATCTTTCTTATTTACAGTAATATATCTTTCTAATACAAGGAAATACTCATATTCAAACTTTGATTCAATTTCTATAACTATAACAATCTTATTTCGAGTGGAAATCTTACTTGAACTTGTTTTCGTGTCATGATTCTGCTTCAAGAACTTTCAAGCCACCCAAGGATCCTTTGAAGCTAGATCCATTTTTCTCATTTTCAATAGTTTTATCCAGAAAACTTGAGGTAGTAATGATGTTCATAACATCATTTGATTCATACGTATAAAGCTATCTTATTCGAAGGTTTAAACTTGAAATCACTAGAACATAGTTTAGTTAATTCTAAACTTGTTCGCAAACAAAAGTTAATCCTTCTAACTTGAGTTTTAAAATCAACTAAACACATGTTCTATATCTATATTATATGCTAAATTAATGATTTAAAACCGAAAAACACGAAAAACACCGTAAAACCGGATATACGCCGTTGTAGTAACACCGCGGGCTGTTTTGGGTTAGTCAATTAAAAACTATGATAAATTTTGATTCAAAAGTTGTTCTTCTGGGAAAATGGTTTTTCTGATGAACATGAAACTATATCCAAAAATCATGGTTAAACTCAAAGTGGAAGTATGTTTTCCAAAATGGTCATCTAGACGTCGTTCTTTCGACTGAAATGACTAACTTTACAAAAACAACTTGTAACCTGTAATTCTGACTATAAACTTATACATTTTCTGTATAGATTCATAAACTTAAGTTCAATATGAAACAATAGCAATTGGATTCACTCAAAATGGATTTAAAACGAAGAAGTTATGGGTAAAACAAAATTGGATATTTTTGATCTTTTTAGCTACGGGAAATGTTTAACAAATCTATACAAATCATATCCTAGCTAACTTATATTGTATTATACATGTATTCTAATATATTATGTAATCTTGGGATACCATAGACACGTATGCAAATGTTTTGACATATCATATCGACCCATGTATATATATTATTTGGAACAACCATAGACACTCTATATGCAGTAATGTTGGAGTTAGCTATACAGGGTTGAGGTTGATTCCAAAAATATATATACTTTGAGTTGTGATCTAGCCTGAGACGTGTATACACTGGGTCGTGGATTGATTCAAGATAATATATATCGATTTATTTCTGTACATCTAATTATGGACAACTAGTTGTAGGTTACTAACAAGGACAGCTGACTTAATAAACTTAAAACAATAAAACATATTAAAAATGTTGTAAATATATTTTGAACATACTTTGATATATATGTACATATTTGTTATAGGTTCATGAATCGACCAGTGGCCAAGTCTTACTTCCCGACGAAGTAAAAATCTGTGAAAGTGAGTTATAGTCCCACTTTTAAAATCTAATATTTTTGGGATGAGAATACATGCAGGTTTTATAAATGATTTATAAAATAGACACAAGTACGTGAAACTACATTCTATGATTGAATTATCGAAATCGAATATGCCCCTTTTTATTAAGTCTGGTAATCTAAGAATTAGGGAACAGACACCCTAATTGACACGAAACCTAAATATAGATCTATTGGGCCTAACAAACCCCATCCAAAGTACCGGATGCTTTAGTACTTTGAAATTTATATCATATCTGAAGGGTGTCCCAGAATGATGGGGATATTCTTATATATGCATCTTGTTAATGTCGGTTACCAGGTGTTCACCATATGAATGATTTTTATCTCTATGTATGGGATGTATATTGAAATATGAAATCTTGTGGTCTATTGTTACGATTTGATATATATATGTTAAACCTATAACTCACCAACATTTTTGTTGACGTTTAAAGCATGTTTATTCTCAGGTGAATACTAAGAGCTTCCGCTGTTGCATACTAAAATAAGGACAAGATTTGGAGTCCATGTTTGTATGATATTGTGTAAAAACTGCATTCAAGAAACATATGTCGATGTAATATATTTCTATTGTAAACCATTATGTAATGGTCGTGTGTAAACAGTATATTTTAGATTATCATTATCTGATAATCTACGTAATGTTTTTGAAACCTTTATTGATAAAATCAAGGTTATGGTTGTTTTAAAAATGAATGCAGTCTTTGAAAAACGTCTCATATAGAGGTCAAAACTTCGAAACGAAATCAATTAATATGGAACGTTTGTAATCAATATGAACGGGACATTTCAGTTGGTATCCGAGCGTTGGTCTTAGAGAACTAGAAATTTTGCATTAGTGTGTCTTATCGAGTTTGTTAGGATGCATTAGTGAGTCTGGACTTCGACCTTGTTTTCTTTAAAAATGATTGCTTAACATTTTTGTTGGAAACTATATATTATTAACATGTAAATATTATGTGATATATTAATCTCTTAACATGTTTGATATTGTGTGATAGATGTCTACCTCTAGCACAAATCCCATTGACTCACCTAATAATAAAAAAGAGTCGAATATATATTGGCAAGATTCACAAGTTCCCGAAGAACCGGAAGAAGAGGAAACGGAACCGGAAGAAGAGGAACCGGAAGAAGAGGAACCAGAAGAAGAGGAACCGGAAGAAGAAGAAGAGGTTCCGGAGGGGGGAATAGTAGGAACCACAGAAAATCGGTCAAATAAAAGAAAATCCTCAATCAATGGACCAAAGTTAATAATGGTCAATGGTGTTTCCACTAAGGAAGCAAAATATTGGGAAAATTACCAATTTTCCGATGAATCGGATCCTGATGAGGATTCCGATGATGTTATAGAAATTACCCCGACCCAATTTAATGAGGCAAAAGAAAATAATAAGGGAAAAGGCATCAAAATAGAGAAATCTGATTCCGACCCCGATGAACTTTTTATGTACCGTCAACACCCGTATTTTCAATATCGTGACAATAACTCGGGAACCTCTAAACCACCAAGTTTTTCTAAACCAATGTGGAAAATGACGACTCGTATTAGAGGAACATCATATATCCCTAGAAGATTAGGAAAAAGAACCAAGTCCAAAGAAGAAGAAACCAGTGATTCAGATTAGAGGGGTGTGAGCATGTTGTGTAATAAATGTATTATAGTGTGCTTGTACTTTTATGTTCTATGTAAAAATTTCTTGTATTGTTTGTTTTTACGAATCTAATCCTTGTCTATTTTACAGTATAAAAACAAAATGGACGTTAAGGGTAGACAACCGAATATTTTAGAAGACCTACCAGAGGATATGATTGAGGAAATCTTGTCTAGAGTCGGTCAGAATTCATCAGCATATTTAGTTATGGCAAAATTAACTTGTCAAACATTTGAAAGACTTTCCAGAAATGCCTTATTTTATAAAAGGCTTTCCTTTGATAGGTGGGGTATATCACATTGGGGAGACCGTAAGTTACGCAGTGTTTTCTTTAAAGCGTTAAATGCGGGGAACCCAAATGCAATTTTACGCTACAGGTTAAGAACCTATTTTGACTCAACATATCCCAACATAGGATTTCGTGAATTAGAAAGAGCTTTTAACATGCAACATAAAGAAGCATGTTATGCTTACGGGTTAGTGATGTTCACTTCTTACCAAAGTGAGAAAAAGAACATCGGATTGCAGCTTTTAAATAAAACTTTCCCACAAGTGACGGATTCAGTAGTTGGGGTGAGAAACAAGGTTTTTAGATTATTACGGGGCTGTTGGACATTACGAAACCCTCGTCCTTTTGACGACATTACAACATGTTGCCTAGCCAATGGTCATAACAGTTATTTTCCACAAGACCAAGGATGGGAAGTCGTCTTAGTAAAACCAGAATGCATGACTTGTTTCTGGACTTATGAATTACGTGTCTTTATTTTCTTTGCTGAACAACTTGCGTATTAACTAGATTTATCATCAAAACTGTCCTGTATCATAGTGTACTATATTTCATGTTATATGTAATATAGCGAAGTTGTAAGTTTGAAGAATATTTGTATGTGATATATTATTATAATCAAGTTTTTCATATGGAATTGTAGTAGTTGAATTGTTTATTAGCTACTAAGTATGAACTTAACGGGTAGGTAGTACCCGAATTTAAACTTATAAAACGCTAATATGAAGAAAAAGCTTTTATAAATGAGTTCATATTATGCAACAAGATACTATTGACTACTCTTAATATTCTGTATGATTAACTTGTTTCATTTGACTATTTTGAAGGAAATGGCACCGACTACTCGACACACCTTGAATATGAGCGAAGAGGAATTTTGTGCCTTTCTTGCTTCAAACATAGCCACAGTACAGGCCGCGCTACATACCAACAATAACTCTAAATCTAGCAATACAGCTAACGGCGCAAGAAATCATGTAGGATGCTCCTACAAGGAATTCACTGCCTGCAAACCTTCAGAATTTGATGGGACCGAAGGACCAATCGGATTGAAACGGTGGACCGAGAAAGTTGAATCTTTCTTTGCCATAAGTAAGTGTGCTGAAGGAGACAAAGTGAAGTATGCTACGCATACCTTCACAGGTATTGCGTTAACATGGTGGAATACCTATCTAGAGTAAGTGGGACAAGATGCTGCTTACGCGCTACCGTGGTCAGCATTCAAGCACTTGATGAACGAGAAGTACAGTCCTAGAACCGAGGTCAATAAGCTCAAGTCAGAACTTAGAGGGTTACGAATACAGGGATTCGATATTACTTCGTACAAAAGACGATTCACAGAATTGTGCCTATTGTGTCCGAGAGCGTTCGAAGATGAGGAAGAGAAGATCGACGCATTTGTGAAAGGGTTACCGGAGAGAATCCAAGAAGATATAAGTTCACACGAGCCTGCCTCCATACAAAAGGCATGTAGAATGGCTCACAAACTAGTGAACCAGATTGAGGGAAGAATTAAAGAACAGGCGGCCGAAGAGGCCAACGTGAAGCTAGTCAAAAGAAAGTGAGAGGAAAACGGTGATAAGAGTCACCAAAACAACAACAACTATCCCAACAATCGCAACATTAATCGCAACTACAACAAACGGCAAAACAACAACAACAACAACAACAACAACAACAACTACGACTACAACAATCATCCCAACAACAATAACAACCACAACAACAACAACAACAACAATCAGAAGCAGCTATGCCAAAGGTGTGAAAAGTATCACTCGGGGTTCTGCACCAAATTTTGTAACAAGTGTAAAAGAAATGGTCATAGCACGGCGAAGTGTGAGGTCTACGGACCAGGGGTTAACAGAACGAAAGGAACAAATGGTGTCGGAACGAGTAATGGCGGAGCAAGTAGTGTCGGAGCAAGTTATGCCAATGTAGTTTGTTATAAATGTGGAAAACCGGGACACATTATTAGAAATTGTCTGAACCAGGAGAACACGAATGGACAAGGCCGCAGAAGAGTTTTCAATATTAATGCGGCAGAGGCACAGGAAGACCCGGAGCTTGTTACGAGTACATTTCTTATTGACAATAAATATGCTTACGTTTTATTTGATTCGGGTGCGGATAGAAGCTATATGAGTAGAGATTTTTGTGCTAAATTAAGTTGTCCATTGACGCCGTTGGATAGTAAATTTTTACTCGAACTAGTAAACGGTAAATTAATTTCAGCAGATTATATATGCCGGAATTGAGAAATTAAACTGGATAGCGAAATATTTAAGATTGATTTGATACTAGTAGAGTTAGGGAGTTTTGATATAATACTTGGCATGGACTGGATGAAGGAGATGAAAGCAGAGATCGTATGTTACAAAAATGCAATTCGCATTGTACGAGAAGAAAGAGAACCCTTAATGGTGTACGGAGAAAAGGGTAACACGAAGCTACATCTTATTAGTAATTTGAAGGCACAAAAACTAATAAGAAAAGGTTGCTATGCTGTTCTAGCACACGTCGAGAAAGTACAAACTGAAGAAAAGAGCATCAATGATGTTCCCGTAGCAAAAGAATTTCCCGATGTATTTCTGAAAGAATTACCGGGACTACCTCCACATCGATCTGTTGAATTTCAAATAGATCTTGTACCAGGAGCTACACCAATAGCTCGTGCTCCTTACAAACTCGCACCCAGCGAGATGAAAGAACTGCAAAGCTAACTGCAAGAACTATTAGAATGTGGTTTCATTCGACCAAGCACATCACCATGGGGAGCTCCTGTTTTGTTTGTCAAGAAGAAGGATGGTACATTTAGGTTGTGTATTGACTACAGAGAGTTGAATAAACCTACCATCAAAAACCGTTATCCACTGCCGAGAATTGACGACTTATGATGTCGAACGAGGTGTATATAAAATAGTTTATAATTTTAGCAGGAAATACTATTAAATACGATACAATTTTACACAAGATATTTATTTATTTATAGAATGGATATACTTAAACCTTGCTACAACACTTATAGGCAGTGTACCTAATCGTACAGTAGTGTAGTTTTTAGTAAGTCCGGTTCGTTCCACAGGGAGATCTTTAAGCAAAGCTCAACGCTATATTAGTTTACTTTTATAAAAATACAAATATATATATAAGTAATATTATTATTATAAAGAGGGGTTTTTACCGTTTAATGACCGGTTTGTCGATTTTAAAACTTTAGTCGCAGTTAAAACCTAATGTAAAATATAAAATAAATACAAGACTTTAAATTAAAGCGTAAAGTAAATAACGATAATGAAATTGCGAATAATAAAAATGCGATAAAATTAAATTGCGATAATTAAAAAGTACGATAATTAAAAGTGCGATAAAATGAAATAACAATAAATAAAAGTGCGATAATTAGAAGTGCAATTAAATATAAAATAAAGGAAATAAAATATGATATAAAAGAATTATGCTTATTTAAACTTCCGTAATCATGATGTTTGACGTGTTGATTTTAGTTTTATGCCCATGGGTTAATTGTCCTTTGTCCTGGATTATTCAATATGTCCGTCTGGTTTTTGTCCATAACAGTCCATCAGTCATAAATATAAATTGCAAGTGTCCTTGTCAAATTATTATTATACCCGAAGATAAATATTCCAACTAATTGGGGATTCGAATTGTAACAAGGTTTTAATACTTTGTTTAATGAATACACCAGGTTATCGACTGCGTGTAAACCAAGGTTTTACTACTTTGTTAACAATTACACCAATTACCCTTGAATGTAATTTCACCCCTGTTTTGATTATTCTAGTGGCTATTAACCCATTCCCGTGTCCGGTTAAATGAACGATTATTCGTACATATAAATACCCCGCCCATCGTGTCCGATCGAGTGTATATGGTAATTTATAGGGACGCCCAATTGTAAATCTTTATATTAACATTAACAAACTTTCATTTAGTTAAACAAATATAAAGCCCATTAATAGCCCATAGTCTAGTTTCCACAAGTGTCGTTCTTTTGTCCAAACCCCAATTATGGTACAAAGCCCAATTACCCAATTTTAGTAATTAGCCCAACATCATGATTACTTCGTTTTAAACAAGCATAATAATAACTTAGCTACGAGACATTAATATAAAAAGGTTGAACATAACTTACAATGATTAAAAATAGCGTAGCGTTACACGGACAGAATTTCGACTTACACCCTTACAACATTCGCTAACATACCCTTATTATTAGAATTATAATTAAAATTAAAATATAAAATATAAATTATAAATATAATACGTATATATTGAGAGAGATTGAGAAATATATGATATAAATTCGATCAGAATTCGGTTGGCTTTATAGCCAGAAATGAAATTTGGGGCTCCGCGACTCGCGGCAAAAAGCCCTTCAAACTCCGCGAGTCGCGGAGAGGTATTTTCATTTTACACCCTTGGAGTTTCTGGCTGCCGACGGTTTTAATAATATATATATATAATATATATATAATTAATATAATTAATTATATATTATATTATATTTATATACATAGTTAACTTGTAATTTTTAGTCCGTTGCGTCGAGCGTTAAGAGTTGACTCTGGTCCCGGTTCCGGATTTTCGAACGTCCTCGCGTACAATTTAATATCTTGTACTTTGCGTTTTGAATCTTGTACTCTTGTGATTTTGAGACGTTTCTTATCAATGATTGGAACCTTTTTGATTGTCTTTTGTTCTTTTGAGCTTTCTGGTCGTTTGCGTCTTCAAATCGTCGAATCTGTCTTTTGTCTTCACCTTTTATTATTTAAACGAATATCACTTGTAAATAGAACAATTGCAACTAAAAGCTTGTCTTTCTTGAGGAATAATGCTATGAAATATATGTTCGTTTTTAGCATTATCAAATATTCCCACACTTGAGCGTTGCTTGTCCTCAAGCAATATCGTCTTGAAATACTAGAATCACTTCTTTATTCTTCACACTTTGTACATCAGTGATTTCTATACGGCGGTATAAACAATGGTAGTAACGATATGGTTTACAGTCCCACATGACTTATAAAAATTTAGATCCATTAAGGAAATTGGATCTTTATGAAAACATTTGATCTTTTGAAAATTAAATCTAGTTTTTACCCTAGATAAATTTTCCGGAATAACCCTTTACCGGTGTTTGCAAAATATTTTTGTGGGTTTGGTGGGTTTCAGATTTGAAAATTTTAGCTCAAAACTTGCGGTTTTGTGTCACCCACTTGCTAACCTTGTATTTGGAAAGCAACACGTCCAGTTTACTTGTTCCGTATATTACCTTTCGGCAAACTACCGTCCGGTTGTAAAGGAAAGCGTTGAACAAGCAACTGTTTAAGGCAATGTCCCGTGACATGCTTTTGATTATGGTCTATAACGTGTCGGACGCAATTACTATCCTTGGTAGGAGCAATAGTAAAGCTCACCCTTATAATTTGTCGGTCTGGCACAAGGTCCTGTCTTTGACCATGCTATGCAACCACCGTTCTTACGGTTGACACCCGATTTGGTTCAGGTGACCTAATGAATTCCAGGTGAATTCCTAGGATTTTACGTTCAATGGTAATGAACGTATTGAAAATAGGGTTTTCAGAAAACAAATCGGTTTGTAATTTTGATCAAAATATTTTCTCGTTTAAGCTCGAGTTTAGATATCATTGAATTCCATGAGTTTGTAATTCTCAATCTTTAAGGTCAATCTCAAGGATTGAGTAATATCAGGCTTAAAAGCTGATTTTTGATCTTTAAGGAGATTATCCTTTCTGGGGATCTGATTCATTAGTCTTATCCAGCTAATTTGCACGGTGCCTCCCCATTGTACGAGATAAATCCTTCTCATGGTTAGGATAAATCTGACCACTTGGCGACCCTGTTTAATGCTGAGGTCCGTGGATTTCCTGCTGATTTTAGTGATGACTTTTCTAGATTTTTCGTCAACCTACAGCTGGTCTGAACGACAACTTCATGACCTAAATCAAGAAGCGCGTTTCTTTTTCGGAAGACTTTACTTCCTTTTAATGATGGAATTGATTCATCGTGTAGATCCATCTCTTCTTTTCTTTCATTGGGTAAAACAGTTTAGTTTAGTTCAAAGCAAAAGTATTTTCAGTTATTTGTTACAAATATATGTGGCATATGTTTAAAATAACTTGGTAAATTTTCCCACACTTGGCTTTTTATTTTTCTTTTTATCGTCCTCTATTCCATTTTAAATGAATTTTGACGTTTTAGTTTGTTTCTCAATTTATGTCCTTTTTGAGGTAACAATAATTTCGGTGTTAAAACCTAGTTTTATCGTTCATAAATATGTATAAACATGTTTTTGAATTCATTTAATTGAAAATTTTTAAAAATTTTACTAGAATTGGGTAGTCAGTATATAAGACCAGGGCTGTTCTTTATTATCAGAGAGCACTAGATTCTAATACAACTACTGCTTTACTAGTATTTTTAATGGTAACCAAGTGTATAAAGTAAAAGTTTTAAAATCCGAAAGAATTTAACCCCTTCCCACACTTAAGATCTTGCAATGCCCTCATTTGCAAGAAATCAGTAACAATTTAAATTATTGAGGGTGATTTGTGTGAAAATGATTAAATTTTTACCAAAGTTTCCAAATATATTGGCGTTTGTTTGCTGAATGATAAATGGTGCACGTCATTTGTTCATTCCGTCTTGTTGTTATTTCACATATATTTTGCATCATTGTCGTCAAAATTACTTGCTTTTGCTGAACTTAATGCCAGTCTTTGAAAATGCGTTGTTTTACCCTGTTGTGTACATAAGATAAACTGCAAACATATATACATATTTTTGAAGTTTGGTATATTACCCCACATTCAAAAATTATTAAAATCTAAGAATAAAAGTTAGATAAATATAAAAATGATTACAATATTAACAAAAAAATATTAAACATATCAATAATTACAAATTACAAAATAAAAATAAAAATAAGTAAACTAAGGATGATATTGGTACCAATAGGGGTTCCACGCATAACCATAAGTGCTATAGAATGCCTCGGCAGGGTCATACGTAGGATATGGTGGCTGCATCTCTATCGACCAAGGAGGGAAGACGGGCTTCGGTGTAGGAATATAGTTTCTACCTATATGTTGGCAATGCGCTATGATCTGGTTCTGATGAACTTGCCAATCCTCAAATGCTCTCTGTCTAGCATTTTCGTATTCCTGAGAAGCTATAAACCTATGCATTTCTTGCCCCCCTCCTACATTACCTTGTTCCTGGTTTCTCTCTACCTGTGGATGTCTACCATTGTATCGTACTGCGGCGTTATTTCGCCGCTTCAACACTTTCGCACCATGGTATACATTTAAACCTATAGTGTCGCGGGGTTCCGGCTCTTCTACTAATATTCCCCCCCGACTTATATCCACACCGAGATATTCACCAATCAAAGTAATAAAAATACCACCTCCTATTATGCTATGTGGACGCATCCCTCGAACCATAGCTGATAAATAATAACCCACACAATATGGTATACTTACAGCGCTGTGTGGGTCTCGAATACACATATGGTAAAACAAATCTTGTTCATTTACCTTTTCTTTGTTTTTACCCCTTTGTGTAATCGAGTTAGCTAAAAATCTATGTATTACTCTTAATTCGGCTCTATCTATATCCAAATAAGAGTAGTTTCCCCCTTTAAAACGGTGGTGGCTTGTCATTTGACTCCACACACCGTGTGTATCAAAATTCTCATCTATTTTCCTACCGTTTAGTATCAATCCTCTACAATCGGCAGACGCTAATTCCTCAGGCGTATATATACGTAAAGCCTGAGCCATGTCTAGTAAAGACATGTGGCGCATCGAACCGCCTAACAAAAATCTAACAAAAGAACGATCGGTTAAACTGGCTACCCGATCATTCAACTCTATACTACATAACAACTCTTCACACCATACTTTATATACAGGTCTGCGTATGGTGAATAAACATATCCAGTCATTAAAAGAAGAATTACCATACCTCTGTACCAGTAATTCCCTAATTGGCCCGGCCAATTCTACAGCTTCCAAGGGTCCCCATTCTATGACCCTCGGTACCTCAACAACCTTAGAGTGAAGAGTATGCAAACCCCGTTGATATTTTGGATAATCTATCCAAAGTCTGTCAAATCGCAGGTTCGGGTGCAACTGTTCCAAGTGCATATCTGAAAAGGTCATGACTGGATGAGGTACATCCTGCTTGTAGTAGTTATCTACCTCCTGTTGTTCCAAGTTCTCAGCAGGAGCATGACGGGCTTGGGATGAAGATTCACCCCTTTCAGTCTGCAAAACACATCAAACACAAATTTTGTGCATCCAAATATGCATTAGTGTCAGCAAAATCATCAATCAAAATAATTACAATGACATTATCAATTTATATCAAACTTAAGCTTATTTTCACATTTTTATCAAATCTACACTTTTTCAAATAAGCATATACGAAAATTTTCGCCAAGTTCATAAACATTCAACTCAAATAACATGTCAAAATAATCATTACTAGCAAATAAACAAGTCTCAAATGGCATTATCTTTCAAAAATCAAATTCATGAATTTTGGACTTGAAAAAGTCCACTTTAATTCTCAAAATCATGTTTAGGCTCAAAGTTTGGATCTTTTAACTACCTAGACATGTTACACTACTCAATTTAGCAACAATTCATGACAAAAATCGGCCATAACCTGTTTATATCAAAAAGCCCCAAATTTCTCAAGAACACAAACCCTAGATTCTAAAGATTTTGAAGTTTTTGGCTTCAAATCATGTTAACAAGCATCAATCTAGGTTATACATGCATAATATACTAACAATTTAACACTAATTACACTAAAAATTAACAAAATGTAAATTATGAAAATATTCTCAAGAACACACTAAAATTCGGATTTAAAGGTGATTTGGGGTGTAATTGTACCTGTTTTCTTGAGTAGTTCCTAGATATCATCCTTCTCAACATGATTGTAGTGTAAAATTTGAAGATTAACGGTGAAAAATCGAGTTTTTGGGATGATTTTCGTGGGTTTTCTCGGGTTTTTTCGAGCTGTATTTGGGTGTTTTTGTGTGTGTGTGAGTGATCAGTTCGTGTGCAGCTGTTTTATTTTTTTCTGTAATTTGGTCCCTCCGCGAGTCGCGGAGGTTTTCACTTAAAACTCCGCTAGTCGCGGAGTTATTATTTTTTTTTTTTTTTTTTTTTTTTTTTTATATAATCTTTAACTTATAAAACAATTAAGAAATTAATTTTAAAATTTTGTTTCCCTTGTTATTTAGGACGAGGTCGTTTCGGATCGATGTCCTAGTCCGTCCCTCGACAAAATTTTAAAATTTGTCTTTTTGTAGCGATTGTTTTAAAAGCTAAGATTTTTGGGTTTTTTTTTAATGTTTTTGCATACTTTAAATCAATAAGATTAAAAATAATGATAATAAAAGTTCTCGTCCCTCCCTCGGGTAAAGCAATTTCGGTTCAAAGACCTAGTCTTCAACTTACGACGAATTTTAAAAATCATATTCTTAACTTAATGAGATAAAGTAAATTTTTGTTTTTAAATTCACACAACATAAATATAAAATTCAAAATTAATATTAAAAATTCAAAATTCACACCAAACTTAAAATTTGAAATGCATAAAATTAAAATTTCATATTTTAAAAATTAAAAATTCACACCAAACTTAATTTAAAAATTCATATTATAAATTCACACCAAACTCATATTAATTTTTCAAATATTTACAATTTTAAAAATATTGTTTTTACAAAGTTTACAATATTAATTTAAGATTTAAATATTAATTTTTTTTTTAAAAACATGGTAAAAATAAAATTGAAAATCTTTTTGTCTTTTTATCCCACTTTAATCAATCAAATATTATCAAAAATATGCGCCCCTCTTTTCGGTAAAGTAATTTCGGTTCCAAGACCTAATTTAACTCATGACGAATTTTTGAAATATTTTGGGTTGATTGATTAAAGATATTTATACCTTAAGAATAAACGTTAAATTTCGCAGTGATGTAATAAATTTTTGAATGATATCAATAATTTCGGTCGCCAAACCTAATTTTATTTAATACCAATTTAATACTTTTTAGCGAACAAATTAGCGTTTATTATCAAAAGGTTAAAAATAAAAATAAAAATAAAAACTGTACAGACATACCTGTGACATAGATTTCTTAGTTATATGATCTATTATATTCATAAGATAGTCGGTTTAATTGGTCTTCCATGGCTACATAGGCGTAACCTCTAGCATTCATTGTCTTTTCTTCTAAACATATGAACGGTCCGTCTCTGCATAAAGTAACAAATTCGGTATTTGAATAGGTTTGATTATTTGAACATTTACCTCCATGTGACCATTTTCCGCATTTGTGACATTTTTCTAGGTGTCGTGCTCTTCTTTTCGCTGCGGATTTTGATTTTCCTTTACCAAACTGTAACTTATTATCTTCGCATCTGGATCCTTTTCTAACTCCGTCCATTCTTTCTCTGATTACTGATACTAATTCACTCGGTAGTATGTCATTATTTCTTTTAGTGATCAAAGCATGTAGCATTAGACCATGGTTTAGTTCACAGGCAGTCTTCATTTTGTAAAAACCTAAAAAAAATAAAAATTCAGAATGGGGGGAGAAGACTAGTTCTTTAGGGTCTGCTAGGGAAAGACCATACGTGTTCCATTTTCGAGAACTACACGAAAACAGACAATCTAACTCTAACAGAAATACATATTATCCTTTAAAGACTTGATTCTCCCCACACTTAGTTAGCTGTGGTGTTGAAATTGTGATTAACTTCGTTGTCGACCTCCATCGGACCATGTATGTAATGTTTAACTCTGTGACCATTAACTTTAAATTCAATCCCATTTGAATTTATTAATTCTATCGTTCCGTATGGGAAAACTCTTTTGACTATGAATGGTCCAGACCATCTTGATTTCAATTTTCCAGGAAATAGCTTGAATCGTGAATTGAAAAGAAGAACTCTGTCTCCTTCTTTGAATTCTTTTGAACTTCTGATTCTTTTATCATGCCATTTCTTCGTTCTTTCTTTATATATTAACGAATTTTCGTATGCTTCATGTCTTAATTCTTCTAATTCGTTTAGTTGACTTAATCGTAGACGTCCAGCTTCATGTAAATCAAGATTACATGTCTTCAAAGCCCAAAATGCTTTGTGTTCAATTTCTACTGGAAGATGACACGCTTTTCCATAAACAAGTCTAAAAGGTGTGGTTCCAATTGGAGTTTTGTAGGCTGTTCTAAAAGCCCAGAGTGCATCCTCCAATTTAATGGACCATTCCTTCGGATTTGATCCTACGGTTTTCTCTAGAATACGTTTTAAAGCTCGGTTTGTATTTTCAACCTGTCCACTTGTTTGTGGATGATATGCGGTGGAGATTTTATGAGTTACTCCATATCTTTTAAGAACTTTCTCAAGTTGATTATTACAGAAATGAGTACCCCGATCACTTATTAAAGCTTTCGGTGTTCCAAACCTTGCAAAAAGACGTTTTAAAAAGTTTACTACAACTCGTGCATCGTTAGTTGGGAGAGCTTGTGCTTCCGCCCATTTAGATACATAATCAATGGCTACGAGTATATATAGATTATTATGAGATTTTGGAAATGGACCCATAAAATCAATACCCCAAATGTCAAATACTTCACATACTTGGATGACATTTTGTGGCATTTCATCACGTTGACTTATTTTTCCGGCCCTTTGACATGCATCACAGGATTTGCAAAGAAGGTGTGCATCTTTGTAAATTGTAGGCCAATAGAATCCAGCTTCATAAACTTTTCTTGCTGTTAGTTGAGGCCCATAATGCCCTCCTGTTGGTCCTATGTGACAATGGTTTAAAATTTTACTAGCTTCATCTCCAAATACACATCGGCGTATTATTCCATCGGGACAACTTTTAAACAGATGTGGATCTTCCCAGAAATAGTGTTTTATATCACTGAAGAATTTCTTTCGTCTTTGGTACGATAATCCTTTTTCAAGGAATCCACAAACTAAGTAGTTTGCATAGTCTGCAAACCATGGGATTTCTTTATAATCTATCTTCAATAGATATTCATCAGGAAAGTTGTCTTGTATGGCCGATTCATTTAGAACTTCTAATTCGGGATTTTCAAGACGAGAAAGATGATCAGCGGCGAGATTTTCTGCTCCTTTTTTATCTCGGATTTCAATATCAAACTCTTGTAAGAGTAAAATCCAACGGATTAATCTTGGTTTAGCATCTTGTTTTGAAAATAGGTATCTAAGAGCAGAATGGTCGGTATAGACCACCGTTTTTGCTAGAACTAGATATGATCGAAATTTGTCAAAAGCAAAGACAATAGCAAGGAGTTCTTTTTCAGTAGTTGTATAGTTCGTTTGTGCTCCTTGTAATGTCTTACTAGCATAATATATAGGTTGAAATCGTTTTTCAATCCTTTGTCCTAAAACGGCTCCCATTGCAAAATCACTTGCATCGCACATTAGTTCAAATGGTAGATTCCAATTTGGTGTTATCATGATCGGCGCATTAGTGAGTTTTTCTTTAAGAATATTAAAAGATTTGATACATTCATCTGAAAAGATGAATGGCGCATCCTTTTCTAGGAGTTTATTCATAGGAGTGGCAATTTTAGAAAAATCTTTTATGAAACGTCGGTAAAAACCGGCATGCCCTAGAAAACTCCTAACTCCTCTAACATTGGTGGGATGTGGAAGTTTAGCAATTACATCTATTTTAGCTCTATCCACTTCAATTCCTTCTTTTGAAATTTTATGTCCAAGAACGATGCCTTCTTTAACCATAAAATGGCATTTCTCCCAATTAAGTACTAGATTTGATTTTTCGCATCTAATTAGCATTCGTTCCAGATTAACTAGACATGATTTAAATGTATCCCCGAAGACTGAAAAGTCATCCATGAATACTTCCATGCATTCTTCTATCATGTCGTGAAAAATCGCCATCATACACCTTTGAAAGGTTGCAGGGGCGTTGCAAAGTCCAAATGGCATGCGTTTGTAAGCAAAAGTACCATAAGGGCACGTGAATGTGGTTTTCTCTTGATCTTCGGGTGCTATTGGAATTTGAAAATATCCGGAAAATCCATCTAGAAAACAATAGTAACTATTTCCGGCTAATCTTTCCAACATTTGATCTATGAAAGGTAAGGGAAAGTGATCTTTTCTGGTGGCGTCATTTAATTTTCTATAATCAATACATACACGCCATCCTGTTACAGTCCTAGTAGGAATAAGCTCATTCTTCTCATTTGTGATGACAGTCATGCCACCCTTCTTAGGCACGCATTGAACTGGGCTTACCCATGGACTATCAGAAATTGGATATATCAAACCTGCATCTAGCAGTTTAATAATTTCCTTTTTAACTACATCTTGCATATTAGGATTTAGTCTTCGTTGGCGTTGCACATACGTTTTATGACCTTCTTCCATAAGGATTTTATGTGTGCAATACGAAGGACTTATTCCTTTAATATCATGAATCTTCCATGCAATGGCTGGTTTATGAGCTTTCAACACAGAAATGAGTTGTGATTTCTCATTTTCAGTAAGAGAAGACGATATTATTACAGGTAATTCAGATTCACCATGTAAATAAGCGTATTCCAAATGGTTTGGAAGTGGCTTTAACTCTAATTTTGGAGGTTCTTCTATCGATGATTTATATCGATATCTGTCTTCTTCTTTTAGCATTTGAATTTCTTTTGTTGTTGGTTCATATCCATTAGCTATAAGTGTAGCTAACATTTCAGCTTCATCAATTGGTTCATTTCCTTCTCCTAAAGAACATTCTCCCGTTCCTTGTAATTCTGGAAATTCTTCTAATAATTCTGCATGTGCATCTATAGTTTGAATATAATAACATGTATCATCTGCAGATTGTGGTTGTTGCATGGCTCTATCAACTGAAAAGGTAACACTCTCATCCTCTATACTTAGGGTCAGTTTCTTACCGAACACGTCTATCATTGCTTTAGCCGTGTTTAAGAATGGTCTTCCTAATATGAGAGGAACTTGAGAATCTTCTTCCATGTCCAAAACAACAAAATCTACTGGAAATACTAAAGTACCAACTTTAACTAGCATGTTCTCCATTATCCCTCTAGGATATTTTATTGATCTATCGGCTAGTTGTATGCTTATTCTGGTTGGTTTCAATTCTCCAAGGTCTAGTTTAGCGTATAGTGAATACGGCATTAGATTTATACTAGCACCTAAGTCTGCCAATGCTTCTATTGAACTAAGACTACCCAGAAAACATGGAATTGTGAAACTTCCTGGATCAGATAGTTTTTCTGGTATCTTATTCAACAGCACTGCTGAACAATTAGCATTCATAGTAACAGCCGAGAGTTCTTCCATTTTCTTTCTATTCGTGATTAGATCTTTCAAAAATTTAGCATATCTTGGCATTCCTGAAATCACATCAATGAAAGGAAGATTTACATTTATCTGTTTAAACATATCCAAGAATTTGGATTGCTCGGCTTCAAGTTTTTCCTTCTTCATTTTACTCGGATAAGGAAGTGGTGGTTGGTATGGTTTAACATAAGGTTTATCCTTAACTGTGTTATCTTCATTAACCTTTTCAACTACCGGTTCTTTTTCCTTATCTTGATCAGGTTGTGGTTCTTGTGGAGTAGGAATAGTTTCATCAGAAGTTACCGGTATTTCAGGTGGTTTAAGTGTTGTACCACTTCTTGTGGTAATAGCTTTAGCTGTTTCATTCCGGGGGTTAGCGTTTGTATCGCTAGGTAGACTTCCCGGTTTTCTTTCACCTATTAACCTTGCTAGGTTACTTACTTCTTGTTCCAGATTTTGAATAGAAGCTTGTTGATTTCTAAATGCTTGAGCATTTTGTTCATTGGTTTGTTTTTGAGATGTGAAAAACTGCGTTTGAGTTTCAACTAGCTTCGTCATCATATCTTCTAAATTCGGCTTCTTATCATCGGTTTGTTGTGGTGGTTTGTTTTGAAAATTCGGTCTTTGCTGATTGTAAGTATTATTGGATACTTGTTGATTGCTAGGACCTTGTTGGTTGTTGTATGGAATATTTCGGTTATAATTCTGGTTTTGATTGTAAATCGGTCTTGGCGGTTGATAATTATTCTGATAATTATTTCCAGGCCTTTGGTTTATGTATGAAATATTCTCTCTTTGTTCCATTGTTAATTCAATACTGAGACAATCTTTTGTCAAATGTGGTCCTCCACACTGCTCACAACTAATTCGTATAGCATGAATATCTTTAGTCATCTTTTCCATTCGTCTCTCGAAAGCATCTATCTTTGCGGAAATGGAATCTAAGTCATGGCTAGAATCGGCTCTAGCTGCTTTAGATGATCTAATGATGTCTTTTTCTTGGTGCCACTCATGTGAGTGGGAAGCAGTGTTATCAATAATTTTGTAAGCATCAGTTTCGGTTTTCTTCATAATCGAACCACCAGCTGCTATATCTATGTCTTTTCTTGTAGTGATGTCGCATCCTTGGTAGAATATTTGTACTATTTGACAGGTGTCTAAACCATGTTGCGGACATCCTCTTAACAACTTTCCATATCTTGTCCACGCCTCATATAGAGTTTCATTTGGCTTCTGTGTGAACGTAACAATTTCTGCTTGAAGTCTTACGGCTTTAGATGCAGGAAAGAATTGTTTAAGAAATTTATCAATTAAAACATCCCATGTATCAATCGCCCCTTCAGGTAACGATTCCAACCAATCTTTGGCTTCTCCCTTTAAAGTCCAGGGAAATAACATGAGATATATTTGTTCATCCTCCACTTCTCGTATTTTAAATAGTGTGCAGATCCTATTAAAGGTACGTAAATGTTCATTTGGATCTTCCTTCGGTGCACCACTAAATTGGCATTGATTAGTCACCATGTGTAGAATTTGTCCTTTGATTTCATAATCTGGCGCATTAATGTCTGGATGGGTAATTGCGTGACCTTGGCCAGTGCGTTTAGCTCTCATTCGGTCTTCCATACTTAAAGGTTCCAGATTCTCCATAATTGAATTTGTTGAATCGGTATCACTAGATGATTCTGATTTAATAGTTCGTTCCTCAACAATCTCTGTTTGAATGATTGGTGGTTCCGGAGGAAAGTTTAATGGTTCAGGATCTATGAACCGTTCCTGAATATTTTCTGGATTCTCAATTGTGAGGTTTGTTTCAAAAACTGGATTATCGGAAATTTGAACTGAAGTACTTGGTCGACTGGATGACGATTCTAAAGAAAAATCAACGGCGGTTATATTTGTTAAACGATGTCTTGATCGAGTTACAGGTGGTGAACGTACAAAAGGTGATGAACGTCTTGCTCGGTGCATTCACAGAATATCCTATTAGTTTTTAAAAGGAAAGAAAAATTATAATAAGTTATCCAATCAATAGACTTTTCTGATTTTGCCCACGTTTCGAATAGCCAAAAGATGCAGCAGAGGGGCAGGATTCGTTTGGTCTCAATATAATTGAGGACTGTTTGGCTCCAATAACCCGGTCCACGTACAAATCCAACTATTACTACGAACCAGAAAATTTTGATGTCTATCAATTTAACCACTTAAAATAAATTTTCGTAATTTTAAGAAATTTAGATAAGAAGTAGATAAAATTCTATGTCCTAAAAACTAGAATGGCGAGAAATAAGAGAGAAAAAGATTGCGCGTCGAAAAATGTCGAAAAAGAAAAATGGTTGAAAAATAAAAGGTGACGGAAAAATAAAAGAAACTTATAAAAACTTAAAAATACTTAACTAATTTAACCTTATTACTACAACTAACTTAAAATTATAATCGCAAATTGATATTACTAATTGGAATGATAATTGATACATAGTAAAAGGTCTAAAAATATTAAAGCTTACAAGAAAAACTAAATCCCAAATGGAAATAACTTAAAAAGAAACTAAAACTTAAAAAGGCGTCGCAAAATTCTAAAGCACCTAAATCTTAGTCTAAAGAAAAAGCACTTAAGGAATTCTACGGCAAAGCCTAAAAATCTAGGAGTAAAAATAACTATAGCAAAAACTAAGTTTAAAATTAATTATGAGCTAAAAAATACAAATATTACGCTACAACGATTAAAAAGGTATAAAATATAAAAATATACAAAAAGTTGTAAAAAGTACAATTTTTATAAAAATATTATTTTTATATTATTTATTTAATAAAACTACAAATAATACAATTTTATTAAACTTATTAATACTAAATATATAAATAAAAAGTATAAGTAAAATTAAAACTAATAATAATAATAATAGTAATTAGGTTTTAATAATAATAATAATTAAAAATAATTAAAAAAATAACCCGTGATTAGGGTTTTGTCCGTGTGTCAGAGGGCCTCCGCGAGTTGCGGTGAATAAAGAGGAAAACCCCGCGAGTCGCGGGGTTCCAGAAATCAGTTGACAGGTTTTGTTTTTACGCGTTTTTCTTTATTTTTTTTTTTTTTTATTTTCTTTTTTTCTGTTTTTAGTTTAAATAAACGATTTTTAATAAAATTTATATTTTTATAAATTAAAATAAAGATAAAGAAACTTATAAAACTTAAATATTTAACAAAATCCTAAAAATGCTAATATTTTTGTTTCTTTTTATATTTTTGAATAATTAAAACGTAATTTTTACAAAAACGAATTTTAATAAAATTAAACTAAAAAAAAAAATCTTTTTTTTTTTATATTAGCGTTGCGCTTCCGGCTTTTAAGATGATTCCCCGGCAGCGGCGCCAAAAATACTTGATGTCGAACGAGGTGTATATAAAATAGTTTATAATTTTAGCAGGAAATACTATTAAATACGATACAATTTTACACAAGATATTTATTTATTTATAGAATGGATATACTTAAACCTTGCTACAACACTTATAGGCAGTGTACCTAATCGTACAGTAGTGTAGTTTTTAGTAAGTCCGGTTCGTTCCACAGGGAGATCTTTAAGCAAAGCTCAACGCTATATTAGTTTACTTTTATAAAAATACAAATATATATATAAGTAATATTATTATTATAAAGAGGGGTTTTTACCGTTTAATGACCGGTTTGTCGATTTTAAAACTTTAGTCGCAGTTAAAACCTAATGTAAAATATAAAATAAATACAAGACTTTAAATTAAAGCGTAAAGTAAATAACGATAATGAAATTGCGAATAATAAAAATGCGATAAAATTAAATTGCGATAATTAAAAAGTACGATAATTAAAAGTGCGATAAAATGAAATAACAATAAATAAAAGTGCGATAATTAGAAGTGCAATTAAATATAAAATAAAGGAAATAAAATATGATATAAAAGAATTATGCTTATTTAAACTTCCGTAATCATGATGTTTGACGTGTTGATTTTAGTTTTATGCCCATGGGTTAATTGTCCTTTGTCCTGGATTATTCAATATGTCCGTCTGGTTTTTGTCCATAACAGTCCATCAGTCATAAATATAAATTGCAAGTGTCCTTGTCAAATTATTATTATACCCGAAGATAAATATTCCAACTAATTGGGGATTCGAATTGTAACAAGGTTTTAATACTTTGTTTAATGAATACACCAGGTTATCGACTGCGTGTAAACCAAGGTTTTACTACTTTGTTAACAATTACACCAATTACCCTTGAATGTAATTTCACCCCTGTTTTGATTATTCTAGTGGCTATTAACCCATTCCCGTGTCCGGTTAAATGAACGATTATTCGTACATATAAATACCCCGCCCATCGTGTCCGATCGAGTGTATATGGTAATTTATAGGGACGCCCAATTGTAAATCTTTATATTAACATTAACAAACTTTCATTTAGTTAAACAAATATAAAGCCCATTAATAGCCCATAGTCTAGTTTCCACAAGTGTCGTTCTTTTGTCCAAACCCCAATTATGGTACAAAGCCCAATTACCCAATTTTAGTAATTAGCCCAACATCATGATTACTTCGTTTTAAACAAGCATAATAATAACTTAGCTACGAGACATTAATATAAAAAGGTTGAACATAACTTACAATGATTAAAAATAGCGTAGCGTTACACGGACAGAATTTCGACTTACACCCTTACAACATTCGCTAACATACCCTTATTATTAGAATTATAATTAAAATTAAAATATAAAATATAAATTATAAATATAATACGTATATATTGAGAGAGATTGAGAAATATATGATATAAATTCGATCAGAATTCGGTTGGCTTTATAGCCAGAAATGAAATTTGGGGCTCCGCGACTCGCGGCAAAAAGCCCTTCAAACTCCGCGAGTCGCGGAGAGGTATTTTCATTTTACACCCTTGGAGTTTCTGGCTGCCGACGGTTTTAATAATATATATATATAATATATATATAATTAATATAATTAATTATATATTATATTATATTTATATACATAGTTAACTTGTAATTTTTAGTCCGTTGCGTCGAGCGTTAAGAGTTGACTCTGGTCCCGGTTCCGGATTTTCGAACGTCCTCGCGTACAATTTAATATCTTGTACTTTGCGTTTTGAATCTTGTACTCTTGTGATTTTGAGACGTTTCTTATCAATGATTGGAACCTTTTTGATTGTCTTTTGTTCTTTTGAGCTTTCTGGTCGTTTGCGTCTTCAAATCGTCGAATCTGTCTTTTGTCTTCACCTTTTATTATTTAAACGAATATCACTTGTAAATAGAACAATTGCAACTAAAAGCTTGTCTTTCTTGAGGAATAATGCTATGAAATATATGTTCGTTTTTAGCATTATCAACTTATTTGATCAACTACAAGGCTCGTCGGTTTATTCAAAAATCGATTTACGTTCTGGATATCATCAAATGCGAGTAAAGGAGGATGATATTCCAAAAACTGCTTTTAGGACGCGTTATGATCATTACGAGTTTATGGTTATGCCGTTTAGATTGACTAACGTACCAGCTGTGTTCATGGACCTTATGAACTGAGTGTGTGGGCCATATCTTGACAAGTTTGTCATTGTTTTCATCGATGACATACTTATTTACTCAAAGAATGATCAAGAGCACGAAGAACATTTGAGAAAAGTGCTAGAAGTATTGAGGAAAGAAAAACTGTACGCTAAGTTTTCAAAGTGTGCATTTTGGTTGGAAGAAGTTCAATTCCTCAGTCACATAGTGAACAAAGAAGGTATCCAGGTGGACCCGGCAAAGATCGAAACCGTTGAAAAGTGGGAAACCCCAAAAACTCCGAAGCATATACGTCAATTTTTAGGATTGGCTGGTTACTACAGAAGATTCATCCAAGATTTCTCCAAAATAGCAAAACCCTTGACTGCATTAACGCATAAAGGGAAGAAATTTGAATGGAAGGATGAACAAGAGAAGGCGTTTCAGTTATTGAAGAAAAAGCTAACTATGGCACCTATATTGTCATTGCCTGAAGGGAATGATGATTTTGTGATTTATTGTGACACATCAAAGCAAGGTCTCGGTTGTGTATTAAGGCAACGAACGAAGGTGATTGCTTATGCGTCTAGACAATTGAAGATTCACGAGCAAAATTATACAACTCACGATTTAGAATTGGGTGCTGTTGTTTTTGCATTAAAGACTTGGAGGCATTATTTATATGGAGTCAAAAGTATTATATATACCGACCACAAAAGTCTCCAATATATATTTAATCAGAAGCAACTGAATATGAGACAACGCAGGTGGATTGAACTGTTGAATGATTATGATTTTGAGATTCGATACCACCCGGGGAAGGCGAATGTGGTAGCCGACGCTTTGAGTAGAAAGGACAGAGAACCTATACGGGTAAAAGCTATGAATATAATTATTCGTACTAACCTTATTACTCAAATAAAGGAGGCGCAACAGGGGGTTGTAAAAGAAGGAAAGTTGAAGAATGAGATACCCAAAGGATTAGAGAAACATATTAATATTCGGGAAGACGGAACCCGATATAGGGCTGATAGAATTTGGGTACCAAGGTTTGGAGATGTGAGAGAAATGGTACTTAAAGAAGCACATAAAACTAGATATTCAATACATCCCGGAGCGGGGAAGATGTATAAAGATCTCAAGAAACACTTTTGGTGGCCGGGTAGGAAAGCCGATATTGCTAAATATGTAGGAGAATGTTTGACGTGTTCTAAGGTCAAAGCTGAACATCAGAAACCATCAGGTCTACTACAACAACCTGAAATCCTGGAATGGAAATGGGAAAACATTATCATGGATTTCATTACTAAATTGCCAAGGACTGCAAGTGGTTATGATACTATTTGGGTAATAGTTGATCGTCTCACCAGGTCAGCACACTTCCTACCAATGAGAGAAGATGACAAAATGGAGAAGTTGGCGCGATTGTATTTAAAGGAGGTTGTCTCCAGACATGGAATACCCGTCTCTATTATCTCTGATAGGGATGGTAGATTTGTTTCAAGGTTCTGGCAGACGTTGCAACAAGCATTGGGGACTCGTCTAGACATGAGTACTGCCTATCATCCACAAACTGATGGGCAGAGCAAAAGGATGATACAAACACTTGAAGACATGCTACGAGCATGTGTTATTGATTTCAGAAATAGTTGGGATCGACACCTACCGTTAGCAGAATTTTCCTACAACAACAGTTATCATTCTAGTATTGAGATGGCGCCGTTTAAGGCACTTTATGGTAGAAAGTGCAGGTCTCCGATTTGTTGGAATGAAGTGGGGGATAGACAGATTACTGGTCCGGAGATAATACAAGAAACTACCGAGAAAATCATCCAAATTCAACAACGATTGAAAACCGCCCAGAGTCGACAAAAGAGCTACGCGGACAGTAAAAGAAAAGATATAGAGTTTGAAATTGGAGAAATGGTCATGCTTAAGATTTCACCTTGGAAAGGCGTTGTTCGATTTGGTAAACGGGGGAAACTAAATCCAAGGTACATTGGACCATTCAAGATTATAGATCGTGTCGGACCAGTAGCTTACCAACTAGAGCTACCTCAACAACTCGCGGCGGTACATAACACTTTCTACGTCTCAAATTTGAAGAAATGTTTTGCTAAAGAAGATCTCACTATTCCGTTGGACGAAATCCAAATCAATGAAAAACTTCAATTCATTGAAGAACCCGTCGAAATAATGGATCGTGAGGTTAAAAGACTTAAGCAAAACAAGATACCGATTGTTAAGATTCGATGGAATGCTCATAGAGGACCTGAGTTCACCTGGGAGCGTGAAGATCAGATGAAGAAGAAATACCTGCATCTATTTCCAGAAGATTCGTCAACACTTTCAACATCTTAAAATTTCGGGACGAAATTTATTTAACGAGTAGGTACTGTAGTGACCCAAACTTTTCCATGTTTATATATATTAATTGAGATTGATATTTACATGACTAAATATTTTCAACGTGTTAAGCAATCAAACTTGTTAAGACTTGATTAAATGAAATAAGTTTCATATAGACAATTGATCACCCAAGTTGACCGGCGATTCACGAACGTTACAAATTTGTAAAAACTACATGTTGTGGTATATATAGACATATATATGGTTGACATGAGTTTATGGTGAGTAATTATCTCACTAAGTATATTAACAATGTGTGATATACATAAGAAATGAGATTACTAAGTTAAGAAACTCGAAATGATATATATAGCGATTATCGTTATGATAACGTCTACTAAATACATATGTATCATATTAAGATATTGATACACTTTATTTAACATGATAAATTGATATTTAAATATATCATTAAGTGTGTTAACAATGAACTACAAATGTAAAAACGAGACTACTAACTTAATGATTTCGAAACGAGACATATATGTAACGATTATCGTTGTAACGACATTTAAATGTATATATATCATATTAAGATATATTAATATATCATAATATCATGATAATATAATAATTTAACATCTCATTAGATATAATAAACATTGGGTTAACAACATTTAACAAGATCGTTAACTTAAAGGTTTCAAATCAACATTTACATGTAACGACTAACGATTCCTTAACGACTCAGTTAAAATGTATATACATGTAGTGTTTTAATATGTATTCATACACTTTTGAAAGACTTCAAGACACTTATCAAAATACTTCTACTTAACAAAAATGCTTACAATTACATCCTCGTTCAGTTTCATCAACAATTCTACTCGTATGCACCTGTATTCGTACTCGTACAATACACAACTTTTAGATGTATGTACTATTGGTATATACAATCCAATTATTAGCTCTTAGTAGCCCATGTGAGTCACCTAACATATGTGGGAACCTTCATTTGGCAACTAGGATGAAATATCTCATAAAATTACAAAAATATGAGTAATCATTCATGACTTATTTACATGAAAACAAAATTACACATCCTTTATATCTAATCCATATACCAACGACCAAAAACACCTACAAACACTTTCATTCTTCAATTTTCTTCATCTAAGTGATCTCTCTCAAGTTTTATCTTCAAGTTCTAAGTGTTCTTCATAAATTCTATAAGTTCTAGTTTCATAAAATCAAGAATACTTCCAAGTTTGCTAGCTTACTTCCAATCTTGTAAAGTGATCATCCAACTTCAAGAAATCTTTCTTATTTACAGTAAGATATCTTTCTAATACAAGGTAATACTCATATTCAAACTTTGATTCAATTTCTATAACTATAACAATCTTATTTTCGAGTGCAAATCTTACTTGAACTTGTTTTCGTGTCATGATTCTGCTTCAAGAACTTTCAAGCCATCCAAGGATCCTTTTAAGCTAGATCCATTTTTCTCATTTCCAGTAGTTTTATCCAGAAAACTTGAGGTAGTAATGATGTTCATAACATCATTCGATTCATACATATAAAGCTATCTTATTCGAAGGTTTAAACTTGAAATCACTAGAACATAGTTTAGTTAATTCTAAACTTGTTCGCAAACAAAAGTTAATCCTTCTAACTTGACTTTTAAAATCAACTAAACACATGTTCTATATCTATTTGATATGCTAACTTAATGATTTAAAATCGAAAAACACAAAAAACACCGTAAAACCGGATATACGCCGTTGTAGTAACACCGCGGGCTGTTTTGGGTTAGTTAATTAAAAACTATGATAAATTTTGATTTAAAAGTTGTTCTTCTGGGAAAATGATTTTTCTGATGAACATGAAACTATATTCAAAAATCATGGTTAAACTCAAAGTGGAAGTATGTTTTCCAAAATGGTCATCTAGACGTCGTTCTTTCGACTGAAATGACTACCTTTACAAAAATAACTTGTAACGTGTAATTCTGACTATAAACATATACTTTTTCTGTATAGATTCATAAACTTAAGTTCAATATGAAACCATAGCAATTAGATTCACTCAAAACGGATTTAAAACGAAGAAGTTATGGGTAAAACAAGATTGGATATTTTTGATCTTTTTAGCTACGGGAAATGTTTAACAAATCTATACAAATCATATCCTAGCTAACTTATATTGTATTATACATGTATTCTAATATATTATGTAATCTTGGGATACCATAGACACGTATGCAAATGTTTTGACATATCATATCGACCCATGTATATATATTATTTGAAACAACCATAGACACTCTATATGCAGTAATGTTGGAGTTAGCTATACAGGGTTGAGGTTGATTCCAAAAATATATATACTTTGAGTTGTGATCTAGCCTGAGACGTGTATACACTGGGTCGTGGATTGATTCAAGATAATATATCGATTTATTTATGTACATCTAATTATGGACAACTAGTTGTAGGTTACTAACAAGGACAGCTGACTTAATAAACTTAAAACAGTAAAACGTATTAAAATTGTTGTAAATATATTTTGAACATACTTTGATATATATGTACATATTTGTTATAGGTTCGTGAATCGACCAGTGGCTAAGTCTTACTTCCCGACGAAGTAAAAATCTGTGAAAGTGAGTTATAGTCCCACTTTTAAAATCTAATATTTTTGGGATGAGAATACATGCAGGTTTTATAAATGATTTACAAAATAGACACAAGTACGTGAAACTACATTCTATGGTTGAATTATCAAAATCGAATATGCCCCTTTTTATTAAGTCTGGTAATCTAAGAATTAGAGAACAGACACCTTAATTGACGCGAATCCTAAAGATAAATCTATTGGGCCTAACAAACCCCATCCAAAGTACCGGATGCTTTAGTACTTCGAAATTTATATCATATCCGAATGGTGTCCCAGAATGATGGAGATATTCTTATATATGCATCTTGTTAATGTCGGTTACCAGGTGTTCACCATATGAATGATTTTTATCTCTATGTATGGAATGTATATTGAAATATGAAATCTTGTAGTCTATTGTTACGATTTGATATATATAGGTTAAACCTATAACTCACTAACATTTTTGTTGACGTTTAAAGCATGTTTATTCTCAGGTGAATACTAAGAGCTTCCGCTGTTGCATACTAAAATAAGGACAAGATTTGGAGTCCATGTTTGTATGATATTGTGTAAAAACAGCATTCAAGAAACATATGTCGATGTAATATATTTCTATTGTAAACCATTATGTAATGGTCGTGTGTAAACAGTATATTTTAGATTATCATTATTTAATAATCTACGTAATGTTTTTGAAACCTTTATTGATAAAATAAAGGTTATGGTTGTTTTAAAAATGAATGCAGTCTTTGAAAAACATCTCATATAGAGGTCAAAACCTCGCAACGAAATCAATTAATATGGAACGTTTATAATCAATATGAACGGGACATTTCACATCCCAGGTCAGATGCGCCGCATCTGCACCTGAGTCAATGAGACTGTTTTAAAAACTTACAAGTCTCGAACCAAACTTCAATTTAACGCAATTTATGATCCCTAAACATTTAAAACATGTATCTTATATCGTTGGAAAGGTAATTTGACAAAGAACACAACTAAACACATTTCAACAAACAATTCAATACTTGCAACAACCCAATTCACATTCAATGCTCATCATTTAATGCACTCAAGTTCATAAATGCAACTCAATGATTCGGGCAACCAATTTACATGAATGACATGCCGTTTCGAAGATAATTAAACATACAATACAACTAAACACTTACTAATAACATCTCGTGTCATTCAAAGCATCAAAAGTTCATTTCAAGCTCATTAACACTAACTCGAATTCACCAAAATCAATAATCAAGTTTGTGAAGTTTTCTAAAGCAACCTACACATCAAATTGTTGCTAATGATGCTAGGAACATATTTAATACTTGCGCTTTATCATAACAACAACATTAAATCATCCAAAACTCAAAATCAAACACACACTTTTCATGTTCATGCTAGTTACACTAAAACAACGAGATCGAGCATATAAATCATATATTCATGTTAGACTTGAGCCATAGACACTAATTAACAACTTTATAAGTTAAAAACATCAAGAATACAAAATCTAGTGATTTTAGAAAGTTACCCAAATGTAATAAAATCGGTATGAAATCGAAGAGGAAGTTGCAAAGATTCCAAATATGTAATTTGTTTTGTTGCTAGCTTCCTAATCCGAATTTAGATGATGAATTCTTGTTGGTGTTCTTGAGAGAGAAAAAAGGAAGTAGTAAAAAGTGAAAGAGAAGAATTGAATGGATGAGAGTGAAGTGTTGACCCTTTGACCTAGTCAAAGGTTTGGTCATTTGGCAAGTTTGGTCCCTCTAGTTTCATTCGGGTGCGTGAATTACCTAAACGAGATAATTTAAAACGCGTATTAACGGAAGATGTTATAAATATAAAACGGACTTTGAATAAGTAAACGGAAAAGTAAACGGAAAAAGGTGGGATGTTACAGAGAAAACTTTGCATTCACAAAATCATCACCATGTATCTTATTTTGACTGCATTGTCAACGGATGTATTATTGTAAACTATTATTTACGGTGATTGTCTATATGTAGAAATCATCAGATGTTAAAAACCATGGATTTAGATATTCATTTATGGTGTGCCTTTTCAAAAGAATGCAATGTTTACAAAACGTATCATATAGAGGTCAATACCTCGCAATGAAACCGGTGAATAACGTACTGCGTCAATAGCGATTTTGGCGGGTCGTTACAAACAATTACTCAAGAAAAAATGTTCTATATCTATATGATATTCTAACTTAATGATTTAAAACCGGAAAACACGAAAAACACCGTAAAACCGGATATACGCCGTCGTAGTAACACTGCGGGCTGTTTTGGGTTAGTTAATTAAAAACTATGATAAACTTTGATTTAAAAGTTGTTCTTTTGGGAAACTTATTTTTCTTATGAACATGAAACTATATCCAAAAATCATGGTTAAACTCAAAGTGGAAGTATGTTTTCCAAAATGGTCATCTAGACGTCGTTCTTTCGACTGAAATGACTACCTTTACAAAAACAACTTGTAACCTGTATTTCTGACTATAAACTTATACTTTTTCTGTTTAGATTCATAAACTTAAGTTTAATGTGAAACCATAGCAACTTGAATCACTCAAAACGGATTTAAAACGAAGAAGTTATGGGTAAAACAAGATTGGATAATTTTGCTTGTTGTAGCTACGTGAAATTGGTAACAAATCTATATTAATCATATCCTAGCTAACTTATATTGTATTATACATGTATTCTAATATAATATGTAATCTTGGGATACCATAGATACGAATACAATGTTTTGACATATCATATCAACCCATCTATATATATATTTCGGAACAACCATAGACACTCTATATGCAGTTGTGACGCCCCGTACTAAATCAACATGTACGGACCATCAACAACAGGATCATTATAAGGTCAAACACTATATGTTGTTTCAAAAGAAGTTTGCATTCATAATCAAAGGTGATGTCTTAACCAACATCGAAAGTTCTACAACAAAAGTATGCTTCAATGAACAGAAGCAATTAGTAATAGTGCGTGACCCCAACGGTCGTTACAAATCATTGTTCAAAAGTAATAATGTTTGAATGCAAGATAAGGTGTTTCATGCGGTGACATCTCTAGAAAGCACAGCGGAAGTCTACAAGGCATGACTAGTACAACAGCGGAAGCAAGCTAACCTTAAGCACCTGAGAAAAAGATGCTTAAAAACGTCAACACAAAGGTTGGTGAGCTATAGTTTAAGTATAACAGTAATGTAAGGTAGGCCACGAGATTTCAGTGCTACAAAGAGCGTTTCAAAACAGTATGATAAAGTATATGTTTAACCGTGGGCACTTGGTAACTAACTTAACGTTTATAACCCCCTGAAAGTACACTTGGCGCGTGCGTATATTTACGAAGTATTAAACACCCGTTAAATGCTAGCACTACTAGCTCGAGTGGGGATGTCAAACCCTATGGATCCATATCTAAGATTCGTGTTCACCGGTTCAAAGACCAATGACTAAACGTTACCGAGCTAAGGGGAAAGTTTATGCCGTTGTATAACCCACAAATATATAAAGTTTAAGTACTCGTGCCTAGTATGTAAAACGTAAAATGCGCATGTATTCTCAGTTCCCAAAATAGTTAAAGTAAAAAGGGATGCTATAACTCACAGTGATAAAGTAGTAGTAAGTTGACACGGGAAAAGTAAGCAAGTATGGTTGTCCGAAAAGGTCCTAAACCTAAGTCAAAAGTTACTAAGTCAGTAAATCGTTCCCAAAGGTTTAAATGTATGTAAATTAGGTCTTAAGGGTCATCATCATTCATCATCAAACAAAAGTATGAAGTATGTTTCATTCTAGAAAATAGTTTAAAACAAATACTGACTTCGATCAGTCGCTACGGACTCTATACAAACTGAAATAAGGTGAGACCAGTGACCATGGCTCCGTATATGAGTCCCCTATAGGCTGACCAATTTTTAGAACCAAACTCGTCTTCGTTTGACCGTGGTGACGGTTTAAGTGCGAGTAGGTCGGAATTTTCAGCAAAACGTTAAAAGGACATAGTGATATTCGGAAGGCCATAGATCCTAAACCGTAACTCGGATTAAGACGAGTCTTAAATGAAAAATTATCTACTCAAACAGAGCTAACTAAAAATAACTTTACAGTAGCCCAGGTATTCTGATCAGTTCCAGAAAACAGTAAACAGTGTGTTCCAGTGGGTTCTTGGTGCTCGATGCTCATCACGGTTCTCATCCTTGATGCATATAGCTTCAAGTGTACAACTCGTTGATGTGTTTGCATCATCTTTACCAAGTTTTGACCATAATAACACAAGTGTAAGTCTAAGATAAGTAGCACAACTCAATTAAGTGTTGCAAGTAGTTTGATGAACCAAAGTTACATCAAGATCTTAGATCCGACACATACATGAACTCTAAAAGTAATATTGAACTACAAACTTGAAAGTAAACTAAATAATTAAGATCTTAAGTTGTAGAACATAGTTCTTAGTTAGATCTTAAAGATCCAAGACCCAAAAGTCTAGATCTAAAGTTACTAAGTTAAATCCTAAGTCATAACACTTGAATCTTTACTTTAATGAAACCATAAGTTATGAAACTTAGATTCTCATCTTGAAAAGTGTATGTAAGCTTACAAGCTCTTATTTACAACAAATTAAGAAGACCATAAGCTATAGAAACTTAGATCCAACGCAAGTATATGAAGTTATAACTAGAAAGTTATACTTCCATGTTCTTGAACTTATAAAGTTAACTTTAGTTTCAAGAAGTATGAGATCAAGATTAACTTGTAATACTTGACCATTAAACCAAATTCACAAATTCAAAGATGCATAATATAAAGAAATATACTAAATAAACAAGTAACAAGTTCATGGTTGTTCATACTTTTAAAGATTCAAGCCAAGGCTTTGATCTTTAAGAAAATAAACTTTAAGTTTACAACATGAACTTCAAGTAATGATTTTACAACTCATGAATTTTAATCTTTTAAAACTTCAAAGGTAGAACCATAAACTAGAAAGTTTAGGTCCTTGTATGTTCTTGTATGAACAAGATAAAATGAAGAACAAACTAGAAAGTTTGATTCTTAATAACTAGTAAAGAAACAACAACAAACCAAGTAAGTAAACAACAATCAAAGACAAGTAATTAAACAAGCACATGATGATGGTGTATATGTATCTAGGCTATGGTTTTTATGAGGGAAAGAGGATGAAAAAGAAGCCTTGTTACTTACAAGAATGGAGAGAAAAGATGAGAGAAAGTGTTAAGAGAAAAGTGTAGTAAGTTGTGTGTGTTTGAAATGAAGTTTACACAAGTAGAGAAGTAATACAAAAAAAAACTTTGGACACTCCTACAAGCCATATGGCCGACGGTTTCAATCAAAAGAAAGGGAAAGGAAATGTCCACAAGTCTCTTGCATGTATTTGGCTCAAAGTAGTAATAAAGTGAGTTGTTATGGGAAAGTGTTGTAATGGAACAAGTAACTAGTCTTCTCATGACACTAACTAACTAGTTAAGTCTTAATGGACTACTTATAACAAAAGGGCTCCTAAATTAATCCATTAAGATAAGTAGGGTGAACTTCTAAGTCCATTAACATTAATAAAAGCCCAAGTTCAAGTAATTAACAAATAAATCCAATAAAGCCCAAGTAATTAACTAGTAACCTTAGTTAATTAAAAATGATTAATAAAAAAATTAATCATGAATGTAAATAATATTCAAAAATATTATTCATGTAAAGTTCGTGTGTCACAAAGACGTGTCGGGCATTAAAAAGTCATGTACGGTAACAAGTAAATGTATAAAGATACATTCATTAAATCACAAATATTAATAATAAACATTATTAATTAAAGATGGAAAACCCAGGGTCGTTACAGCAGTAATATTGGAGTTAGCTATACAGGGTTGAGGTTGATTCCAAAATATTATATATACTTTGAGTTGTGATCTAGCCTGAGGCTTGTATACACGAGGTCGTGGATTGATTCGAGATAATATATATATTGCTTTATTTTCTGTACATTTAACTGTGGACAACTTGTTGTAGGTTACTAACGAGGACAACTGACTTAATAAACTTAAGCAGCAAAACGTATTAAATATGTTGTAAATATATTTTGAACATACTTTGATATATATGTACATATTTGTTATAGGTTCGTGAATCGACCAGTGACCAAGTCTTACTTCCCGACGAAGTAAAAATCTGTGAAAGTGAGTTATAGTCCCACTTTTAAAATCTAATATTTTGGGATGAGAATACATGCAGTTTTATAAATGTTTTACAAAATAGACACAAGTAAATGAAACTACATTCTATGGCTGGATTATTGAACCGAATATGCCCCTTTTTAGTCTGGTAATCTAAGAATTAGGGAACAGACACCCTAATTGACGTGAATCCTAAAGATAGATCTATTGGGCCCAACGAGCCCCATCCAAAGTATCGGATGCTTTAGTACTTCGAATTCATCATTTCCGAAGGGAGTCCCGGAATGATAGGGGATATTCTATTTGCATTTTGTTAAGGTCGGTTACCAGGTGTTCACCATATGAATGATTTTTATCTCTATGTATGGGATGTATATTGAAATATGAAATCTTGTGGTCTATTATTACAATTTGATAAATATATAGGTTAAACCTATAACTCACCAACATTTTTGTTGACGTTTAAAGCATGTTTATTCTCAGGTGATTATTAAGAGCTTCCGCTGTTGCATGCTAATATATGGACAAGATTTGGTGTCAGCATGCTTGTATAATATTGTTTAAAACTGCATTCGAGATTTATTTTGTTGTAACATATTAATATTGTAAACCAATATGTATTGGTAGTGTGTAAGTGTGATATTTTTAGATTATCATTTCTGGATAATCTAGGTGGTGTCTTTTTAACCTTGTCGATAAAATAAAGGTTATGGTTCGTTTTAAATACGAATGCAGTCTTTGAAAGACGTCTCATATAGAGGTCAAAACCTCGCAACGAAATCAATTAATATGGAACGTTTATAATCGATATGAACGGGACATTTTCGTTTCTTCCCTACTTAGCTTAGCCATTCATCAACAGTGATTTGTAGCCTGTGAGTTTCCCCTTCATATGGATTCATTCTTCTAGGATTAGGCATTCTGTATACAACTGGTTCATCTTCCCAAGTGGTATGCTTGTCATTCTTCTTTGGGGAAGATGAAGTATATGAATAAGGTAGTTCTATTGTGCCAGAAGGACCCACCGGTGAATAGTGACGAAGATCATCCAGTGTCCTATCAAAATCAGCACTAAGCTAAACGATAAGACCAACCTATATTTGGGTTCATTAAATAACGCATGTTAATTTGGAAAGGAGATCACGATTATAAGGGGATATAATCTTATTCAAACCCTAATCGTTAGCCTACAAATACATGGCTCTAAAACCCTAAGAGGTACACGTTACATTCTACGTAACACAAAGCATAGTCTCACGTACGAATTACATTTGTACGATCTTCATCATCGATTCAAGACTTTTAGGTAAGTTCATCGGACTATGAATCCTTCATGTCTTGAGGGCACTCAACCTTTTATGCTAGGTTGTTGGTGGACTCACGATCGGCCACCCCCCACTGGGATAATACTGGCTTCGGTGTGGGTTATCCACGACTATCATCGGAGGTTCTAATATCGTTTGTCCTTAAACCCCAATTAATATTGCACTCAAGCGTGTGTTCACCTTAACTCTGTGAAATATGCTTGATCAAAAACATTTACATAATATCTCGATAGGTTTGGTTAAAAATAAGTTCTTTCACCGGATGAACATATATAAAAAGATTTCATTCATTTACTTATTTATTTTCTAGACAATTTTTAATATATAGACTTCATAAATTATGAAAGATTTCATTTTTATCTCAAGTTTTACATTTCAAACTTTTGTTAGTTGATTAATTCCTTTTTGTTTTCTATTTTTAATTATTTTATATTCGATTTATCGAAACTTTGAATGCACAATACTAGTTTTTATTTCTAACATCAACTTTTTAGCTTTAGCTTTAGCTTTAGCATAAAAAATAACTAGAAAAAAAAGCATTAAATAAATGTAATCGGAAAAATGAAGAAAAAATGTTAATCATCAAATCAAAACGAATACAGAAACAAAACAATGCAAATGGGTAAATATGTTTGGAAGCACATACTTTTGGTAGGTAAAGTTTAAAAATTACTTGAGCTCGGTTAAAAACTCTTCCATCTTATGAAGTTAAATGTTGTGATAAATGAAGGGCTTTTTTTTTTATAGTTTTTGGAATTTGATTTGAGGCGAGCTAAATATCAAACTTACCCCCTTCTCCTTTTTATCAGAAAATAAAGAAGCTACGAAACCCTAAACCCCCAAATCAAATTAGAAACCCTAACTTTTTAACAGCAGCCATACAACAAAATGATGGCTAGAATCGTACCCAAATCATCGTTAACCAGATTCATCTCTCATTCACATAACTTTTGCACAGCTACTCAAACGCAAAAACTCGAAAGGATCGCCGACGAGATTCTAAGCCTTACGAAACTCGAAAGAAATGATTACGCAGTATTGTTACGTTACAAGTTGGGATTTAACAAATATGGTCCGGCGATCACCGGAATTGGATCTTCGTCTATCGCCGGAGCCGGAGCCAGAGCTGCCTCCGCCGGAGCAAAATCGGATGTGAAAGCTGCCGAGAAGGTTGTATTTGATGTCAAAATAGAGAAATATGATGCATCTTCGAAGATTAAGATTATAAAAGAAGTTAGAGGTTTTACTGATTTAGGATTAAAAGAAGCTAAAGATTTAGTGGAAAAGGTACCTGCGGTGGTTAAAAAGGGTATTACTAAAAAAGAAGCTGAATCAATTATGGCAAAGCTTAAGGATTTAGGTGCTACTGTTGTATTGGAATGATCTTTTTTAAAATATAATCATTTTGAATAAATTTGATAAACTGCCTGCAGATCAAATTTTGGTTGAATTGATTATTATGTTATAGTTTTGTTGTTCTGGTTATGGTCAAATATAAAAGATTTGATGTTTAGATAGTGTCAAAATATATTATGCTTGATTGTCATTTTTTGGCTCCAGTTTTTTTTTTTTCTTTTTCCAACTGGTTTTATTTGCTTATGATTGTGTAAAAGTCTTGAGTTTGAAGTTGTTGTTCTTTAGCAGCACATATGACTACTAGTAGTTATTTATACTTGATGAAACACAGGCCATAATCCGCGAATGTTGTGGCCTGTTTCAGTTTCCAATTTCAATGATGATTAAGGAAATAAAAGGAGTATTTTGACCCAAATGGTTGGATCATGAGGTCTAGGACTATTGTCAAGGAACCATCATCTTCAGATGGTAGGAAATGCAGACTAGGTAGCAACAACGATGGTATGTTTAGTCAAATACATGAATCTTAAGTAGTGTTTAATGGCCAAGTAGTTGTCTGTATTATTATACTTGTTTGAAGCTGTAGATCTTGAGCCCCATAGTCATATTGTGATCTTGAGCCCCATAGTCATATTGTGATCTTGAGTCCCATACTTACATTGCCAAATACTCCAGTGTTTTGGGTTAGACTTGGTGTATGGTTGAATTCAATTTGGAGTGTTAACCTGGTGATTTTGGTGTCATCCACCAAAGTTGTACAACAAGAATCTTTTAAGTACCCCTTTTTCTTCCAGTCTCTTATTACCAGGTAGGTACTACTATAAGTCTATAATCTTCCTTTTATAACTACTCACACTATGGAGATATATTATGATACATTTCTTTATAAGCTTCTTGTAGATCATAAGTGTGTAGTTGGCAATTTCAAAGGTTGTTCATGAGACACTTTTTTGTTTCTTGGTTTAGGCCATAATAGGGGTTCAACTGTTCAATCTTGTAATTTATGTGCTTTCAAGGCACCTAAGTTCGAATGCTGGCCTCTCCTTGTATTTGTTTATGCTGATTTCATCTTGCTGATGAAAATTACCTTTTATTTAATATATGATCTTTTTTTTTTTTTTTTTGGCCCGAAAAAAACTGATTTGTAATAATTTATTTATTCATTCATTATAGCCAGACAACCAAGTATCATACTCTATCTAATCTTGTTTTAGAGTTTAGGTGTTAGATTGTTATTCAGATTTGACTTCAATTCTATGCTACTCAAACAACGTAGGATTTGTTTACGCATAATTGTTTCACTGAAACAAGCTCTCTAAGAAATAGCTAGCAAATACTAAAAACCGGTACCAGGTTTGAATCCCAACCGGTACCGGCTTTCTTATAGTATTGGGTTCTTAGTTTTTGGCTATTTTGGTTTCGGTGCAAACAGGAACGGTTGGGTTCAGTACCGGTATCAATCAATCAATCTCATTCCTAATTTAAGCCGTGAAAAAAGATCCAAATACAAATAATGCAGCTCCGTTTGGTACAACAGCTTTTGTAGTTCTATTCAAGCCAAAGAATTTGTATCGAGAACCAGTCTATTCTACTAGCCAACGATGACCACTTTATATGACATAAACTTCCTCAAGCTAATATGTATTTTAAAAAAACTGAAAACTAGATTCTATGTTGTAAGTAAATGATATATAAACTTACATATAAACCTATAAGAAATCAAATTAAAATCAATTCCTTGCAATCTGAAATGGCAAAAAGACACCACCACCTTTCATCATGCTCTCTTTCCAATTTTCCAGTATACCGTCCGCTGACGGCAACTTTCTTCTCTTGGATTCATCCATTTCTCCAAATTCACCGGTCAAGAAATCATCCTCCGAATCATAATCATCATCATCATCATCAAAATCCTCATTATTAGTTAACTTTGACCTTTCATTATTAGAAATTTTGACACTTGATTCATCAATCGTTAACTCATCAGCAAATTGTTCCATAATACTGTCTAATTCACCTCCTTTAACATCAGATGGTGACTCGCGTGTAACGTTACCATCTGGACTCGATCGATATGAGTTATTTGACTTTGACCCACAAAGTGATTGCAATAGTCTTGATAATTTATAGGCCGAGGCTTCCATTGCTACATCATGTGTGCCACCAATCTTGTCGAAAAGTTTTCTTAAATGAGTCCTAGTGATTTTACCTTTGTACTCTTCAAACAATCCTCTCCATTCCTTTTCTCGAACTTGGAATGGGGCACAAGCCATGCTGTTAAGAATGGTCAAAGCTCGGTCAAAGTCATCTTGGATCATCGCTCGACATATTATTTCAACAAAAAATGATGATGGCGGTATTTCACCAGCTTCCAGCATTACGTCAAACGCATGCTCCAATAAATGGGTCTGAAATAAACATCAAAAACAAAAACAAAATTCAAGTTATGGAACTTCAAGATAAATACGGTTAACATCGTATCGTTTTCATTAAGTTTTAAGCTACAATAGTCTTTCAACACCACAAGAAATGACAATTTCAACCCATTTATGTGGGTTGCAATTTATGTCAAACGGGACAAATTATAAGGGTGCTAAAAAGGGTAACGAGATAATTGATAAGAAAAGCACATACCTTTCCAGCCCGGGATGCTTCAACAAGCAGAAACGCGTGTTTCTTCGGATCAAGCTGATACCCAGAAAAAACCATTTCTTTATACACAAAATCGAAATATTCCCATTGATGTGCGCTAGCAGATACTCTAAGCATTTCACCGTACGTGTATGCATCCGGGCTAACAAATGGACCATCACGACCCAAACTAATATTATGACCATTACATCTCTTTGTATCCTCGAATAACTCTTTGGCTTCAAAAAACATATCGTTTCGCCCATAAACTTTCAGCATCGCATTTATGATCCCAATGTCGGGGGTACAATGGTCTTTGCTGATTTCAAAGATTCGTATACAATTACCGATATGCCCTCCATCCATGGAAGATAAGATCATGCCGGTGAAGGTAACCACCAAAGGTCTAGTTAGAGCAACTCTTTTCATCTTGTTAATCTGCAGTTGGTATCATTTAACGAGCGCCAATCAATATCGATATAGGATCAAACAATTTTAACATAGGATATTATTAATAGTTACACTAATATGTAACCTTATAATTAAGTTCGACAATATTTACTTAATATACTTGTATACATATTCTACGATTCGTATAAGCATTGCATTGAGATCAATAACAAATAAAACTATATAATATAAAAGTATCACAATTCCGGATGGAAGGCTCTGAATGTCGGGAAACAATAAAATTGAAAATTGTAAGCATTCGAGATGCGAGCGTTTGAGATTCCGAATTAACAAAATGTGAGACCGTATGAAAGATAAATATGACCAAAACGGTGACATTATGGCCTTCATACGGACTCCATTTTAGTTGTATCAAAAACTCAAAATTCGTAACTCAAAGGGCTACAAATCCCCCATTACTTACCCAAATTTTGGGAGGGACACCCTGCCCTTATCTAGATTCTAACCGGATCATATAAATATAAATGTAGAATAAATTTGCGAAATACAAATACATTTCATTACACCACAATAATCGGCTGTGAATTGCACATCCATCCATAAGAAGGACCACTAAAATTTGACGACATGTGTAAAGAATAATTAAATTACCTCGAGAATATCTTTCAAAAAAAAAAAAAATACCTCGAGAATATCTTTCAAAAAAAAAAAAAATTACCTCGAGAATAGCTTCTTGCCACATCCCGTTGTAGCAAAGACAAAACGCAAGCTCACAATAAACAGAGGCAGCTCCAACAACACCCTTGCGTTCCATATCCCTGACCGCCTCTACTGCTTCATTGACTTTACCTTCTTTTGAAAAAGCCTTAACCAACACTATACATACATAAGTAACCTTCATCAACATGCATGACGTCATGATGATGATGATGATGCAGTTAAAGGGGAGACGACAAGGATACCTTTGTAAGTAAGGGCTTTCGGAGCATTACCACTTTTCTTCATTTTCTCAAAGTACTCGTGAACACGCTCATACTTCCCGGACGCCATCATAACCTTTCAACAAGTTACCGTAAGTGTTAATTAACAAACACTCCTTTTAGTTCACAGATTTCAAAATATTAATGACATGTAATAATATTACTACGAAAACTATTAACGTCGAGCAGGCTTTTAAAAGATTATAAATAAATACATCTATTTTAACAACAAATATTTTATTCAGAAAACTAGCAAAGAGTTTCAAAAATACAAAGGGAAATTACAAAGAATTAAGAGGATTATGTAACCATAAATTCAAATTGATACTCGATTTACAAAATCTACCCGATAACCATTCAAAGGAAGAAACAAAAATGTTATCGAAGAAGGGGTTACTTGTGAAATTGTTGTCATTGAAAATGATATTGTTTTAATAATTTTCCAAAAGTACATAAAGTAGCCATGGAAATGGTTTCAGTGATTACTTATTTAGGTATACCTATAAAAGCAAAACGGTGAGAACCATAGTTCAAAACTCACCAAAGGAATCACGGTAAAGTAATTCGTACAACATTATAAAAGTTATGTACATTATTAACTTTTTGTATGGCATTGTATAGTATAATACTACAACATACGTATAATTAGTGATATGAAATTTTCATCACCCTAAATAGTGAAAAGATTAATCTTATATAACCTAATAAAGTACCCTTGACCTAAAATTAAACCTAATTTACATACATAAGGTACAACTGTAAATTTATAGTGCGCTTAGTTGAAAGTGAAGTTGTTTTACAGAAAAAACAAAGCCTGCGGAGAACAAGTTAAAAAAATGGCATTGAAAATGGAAAACTACATTTCTAATTTAAAACTACATATTTGAACACTCTAATTAAAAGTTTTAAGTTTTTAAATTTTTGACTTTCCAAAGAAAGAGAATTACTCTGTTTTTACAGCTCCAATATGCCAGCATTTGAACTCATTTTCAAAATCCACACAAGTTAATTAAAGATAGAAACATGGAGGAGGAAAGTTTGATATATTTCCAAACGGATTAACGCACCTTTAGCTTATAATTTCTCTATACAATTTGAGAGCATAAAAAATAACTAAAACTACACAAATATTTAAATAAATGAGTACCTCCATTGCAAGTCCATAAGTTGCTCCACTGGGTTGCAGACCACTTGCTCTCAATTCCTCAAACACCCACGGGACTCCCTTCCAGTCACCAGATAACGTACAAGCATTCAGTACCTGCCAACAAATTTACATAATTACCCTTACATACATCTTTAATAATAGATAACGACTTAAATCTACAACTTACGGCATTATATATAACCAAGTCTGGCTGCAGAACTGGATTCCAATTTTTTCGTCGATTTTTCTTGATCATCTTTGAAGGTTCTTGCTTCATGCAATCAATTACACTCACCAATTCTTTAAGAAGACCAGATTGACCAAGTGCAATGGCAATGCAGTGATATGCAGCCATATCGGGGTAAATGTGGTAATCACCCTACATTAATTAGTTTCAAGTGAGAGTTCATTCATCATCCCATAATAATAAGATCAAAATACAACTTTGGTATATAAGTAACAAGATGTGCTTTTTATAATTACTCGCATCGTATTAAATATTTGAAGGGCTTCATGGGGTCTTCTTGATTTTCCCAAAACTGACAAGAGTTTTGTGTACACGAATCTGAAAATTAAAACACAGGCAGATAACATTATATGCATGAATATGTAAATTGTAAAGACTATGTACAAACTATATGGACAGTTAGACACGACTTACCAATACCAAAAATCCAAAATGAAATGTCAACAAACCACGAAGCCAGTAATATGACATGTATCGTTAAAAGTTGAACGCCAAAGTGGTGATTGGAGAAAATTGTTTATAAAGTCCCTTTAACTAAGTGTTCATAGTGTTACATAACTCGGAATTACTCGGCGAGTACCCGGTTTTGCAAATCAGGAGTACTCAAACTCGGTCAAAAAACTTGATCAAAATCGGTCAAAGTCAACCTTGGTCGACATCTGAGTACTCCCTAAAAAGTCACGACAGGTTACTCCCCGAGTAGCGATTTTTGCAACCGTGCTTCATATAGAAATATTTATAAATAGGAATTTTTGATTATCTAAAGATATTCAGAATATACAAAAAGTAGTCATAGAGATTTCTATGAAATTTCCTACTTATCAACAACAACAACAACATACCCAATCCCACATGTGTGGGGTATGGGGAGGTGAGACGTAGACAATCCTTCCTTTATCCCCGAATAAAGAGAAATCATTTCTCCACCCCGAGTGAAACACTCACAAAAGTAGAGAAAGTCCTCCCCCTCTCTGTTCGACGGATAAAGAGATTGCTTCCAAGAGGACCTCCGGCCCAAAAGTAGAAAAGAGAGAAAAAAAATTAATAATAATAATAATAATAATAAAATAATAAATAGAACAAAATAAAACAAAATAAAAATAAATAAAGTAAATAAAAAATAAAATAGATACATACATGATAGAAAAAGTAATAGAAAAGAGACGCCATGAAAATGGTAGAAGCAAATTTTCATGGATTTTAAATCAAGCCTGGAGTTCAATTTAGCCACTAATAGTCGCCAATAAATCGACGCTTGCTGATTATTTCCTACTTATCCCTAGCATCAATTAACTGATTATTTGCTTACTTAAGTTGCAATAAATAGTTCCAAACACCCCAAATCACATAGATAGAATCATAACATAATTCTTTGAATAAAGTTCATAGCTTTATGAGTTACAACAATTCAATTAAATTATTCACATATAAAAGACCTATATTGCACCAAAAATAATGAAATTTAGGAATTAACTTCACCAAAAAAAATAAAAAAAAATAAAAAAAAAAAAAAAAAATACCTGCTCTTGAAGTGCTTATGTTGTTTAGAATCATAAACCCATTTGACAACAGATAAAGCATGCCTCCATTGTCCTTTATCACCAAGTCCTCCCACAATTTTCAACAATTGATCTTCAGTAAACTGCAATTCAGACTGTTTCATCATCCTAGAAAACTTCCAGTTCTTCATACTTGCCTCTGTTCCACTAAGCCTATATATTATATATTTTAAACCAACACACAATTATTATTAAAATAAATAAATCTACAAAGTTTATAACTTTATACCAAAAGACAAGTACAACAATTTGCATACTTACTTATCAACAAGAAATCGAATTGCTTCGGTATCACTAACTTTTCTTCTGGGTGGTACCCAATTATCATTCTTGTTGTTTTCAAGAATTCCATTTTCTAATTCAATATCATCATCCAAAATCCATTTAAACTTATCCCGTTCTTTTTCAATAAACTCACTCAATTCTTCCAAATATTCATACTTTAAATTATCATTACCAACAAACTCTTTGTTGGCATTAGAATACTCCATCAACTCACTTTTTTCTAATCTCTCCCATGGTTTCCCTACCAATAAGGAGTTAAAGTTCACATCTTTTTGATCCTTTGTGGCTTTAATGATTGCTTTATTGAAGGTTTTGAATTCAGCTTTTAGGGTTTCAAAGTCAGCAAGTTCTTGTTGTTCTTGTTGTTGTTGTTGTGAAGTTTGGTCAATTGGGTTGCGGCGGCGGTTGATTTTCTGGAGGTGTTTTTTGCGGAGGGTGTGGATAAGTTTAGGGGTTGGCGTAATGCCATTTTTGAGGAGGTTATGTTTGATAGGTTCGGTGATTTTGGAGTCTGGTTGGGAACAAGGTAATGGTGGCCGAGGAGGTCCTCTTAATCTTAAGGACTCCATTGATTTGATTTCGTTGTTGTTGGTGGATGTTGTTATTAATCAGCAACTAGTAAGATTTTATTAGGTAATCTTTGTGACTGGTAGCGACTAGTGAAACTAGAGAAATAGGAAGACGGAAAAACGAAAATTCAGGGTCCTTTTTTACCTTTTTTTTTTGTTTTTTTTTTTTGACAAAATTGCTCAAGACTTCGTGTTATGGGTTTTTGCTCAAATTGTCTATGTGTTAACAAAACTGCATAAATCATCCTTAAATGTCAAATAACGTCACAAATTGGTCATTGCCTTAACTTCTGTTAAACTCTTCGTTAATACACGTTGATCCCTGAAGTTTCTTAAAAATTTCACCCATAATTCTCTTCATCATCGTATTATCATATTGATGAAGTCACTGCCATTTTATCATTCCCAATCAAACCAAGTCTCGAATTCTTACTTCTTTTTAATTAATTCATATTAATGTGGATGGATTTCTACCTAGCATCGTGCATATGCAAAGTCTTATATGCCATTAAAGTCAAACTGTCAAGTAGCATCAATTGAATTATTGTATATTACGGGATACGTGTAGTTTTTCTATATATATAAAAAAAATCAATGCCGGTTTTACTTAATTAGTATCAACGAGAAGATATGGCCGTTGAATATTTAGGTGAAGTTTGTTTAAGATTTTTTATGAAAATGATAATTTAACACTTTACCCCCTGTATGGGGGGTCGATTTGATTTTTTAGGAAAAGTGTGGGGGCCTTTGTTGTGCAAATGGGGGAAAATTGAAAAGACAAAAATGCCCTGACTATTCATTTCCACTATCTCTTTTAGAATACAGGTATAATAATTTATAATTTAATCAAATGAAAATGAAATTGTTTTTATTGAATACTTTGTAAAGGACTACGTGTCAGGGTTTCTTACTTTTAAGTTCAATATTTGACTGCTAGTATGTTGTTGGGTTGATCTTTGCAGTTTGCAGGGCTTTTTATATGCTCAAAATATCGCTGCCAAAGCTTGAATGAGGTATGCTCATCAAGTAAGAATTTTTTTTATTTTTATTTGATGCAGTTTGAATTTATTTTCATTTGAAATTTTTATTTACATGAAGTATACCTTTATTGCCTCGTCACATACTGTGAATTGACGGTACTCCAATATGGTTCGCATATTTTCAAATTGGTTCGCCATTTTATGATAAAAAATGTTGTTATTGATCATGTATTTTTGAGCTTTTTTCAAAATCAAAACCCTATTTTTTGTGATTTGATAATCATTATGATTGTCATACCCAATTGTGGGTGTGTTATCAATATTCTCTTGAAACTGTTTTGTTTTATTTTGGCCGATCTTTGGGATGAGAAATAATTTATAAGATACGCAAAGCTTCATCTTGAAGATGATGAAGAGGATTTTTGTTGCAATCTTTTAAGAAACTCCAGGGACCAATCGTGTAATTTTGACTAACCGAGAGTATAACAAAAGTTAAAGCAAGGACTAATTTGGGACGTTATTTGGCATTTAAGGATGATTTATGCAGTTTTGTTAACACATGGACGATTCGGGAAAAAACCATAAACATAGGGATGATTTGGGTAGTTTTGTCTTTTTTTTTTTTTTTTTTTTATATTTCTTGATCTATTTTTAATCAATAAAAAATTGATGTTTTTTATCACTATATTTAATCTAAAAATTGATTAATTTTTAGTTGACAAAGAGTCAAATGCCCTCCTCAAAATGAATGAAAACGGAGATAAATTAAGAAAAGAAAAGTAAAAAACCCCTTAGGTCACTCCTTATTAGATTTCTATCACCCCCATTTGTGACTTCACAGCTAAATAGTTCATTTTTTACTCCAAAAGTGAAAACGTGACAAGGTCATTTTTTTAACCTTCATATATTCAAAATGTCAAAATTTTTTGTTAAATATTTGAGTGATGTGATAAATCTGATTGAAATTAAGTGGAAAAAATAAATTAATAACAAAAAGGACAAATTACATAAAAAGGTAACATATTTACCTTATTTCTTATTTTCGGTAAGCTATTTCATTTTGCAAGATAAAAGCATTCTTTTTCTAAAAGTTAATTATAACAACCCTCATTTTTTCGTTCTGAAGTGACTAAAATGCCCTTAGAATTTCACCAGGCTGTTTTGTGTATTTGAGTTAGGGTTGTTATCTGTTCATAATTAATGATTTTAATTAATACTTGAATTTATTAACCTTAAACCCTAACCCTAATACTAAATTAATAATATAAACTATATGTAAATGATAAAATGTGACATTTGTATAAATTAAAAACTAATGAGAACTAAGTAAAATTTAATAAAATACATGGACAAGATGTAAAAGATTAAATAAAACTTATTTAAAATAAAAGTAACATTTTAATAAAAAAATATATATATAATATATAAATAAATAAAATTTCCGAAATAAAAAGAATATATATATTTATAAATAAAAATCGGCTAGTATTATTGATAAAAAAAGAAAAAAAGAAAACTTAATCCCTAAGCTAATCTAATCCTAATCCATTTCAATTTCCTTGCATCCTAGTCTTGATCCAACTCCTTGGTCACCAAGTTTCCTATCAATCCTAATAAGATTACAACTCTAAAACTCATCTATAAATAGCCTCATGTATTTCCCATGTTTGCACCACAAATTAAATCACACAAATCTCCTCTCTTTTGCTGCAATTAGGCGACAGATTTTCCAGCCTATCACCATCCCTTTGTCGACCAAAAACATCCCAAAATCACCACCAAGTCGCCACTTCCTACTGCTGTGATTTCAGTCGATCACCACCACCATCTCCTTGCTGCTGTTCGTGACCCAAAACCCTACAAAAACGGCTCCTAATCGCCATCACTTTGCAGCTCCAAAATAGCCTGCATCGACCACCTCTTGCAGCTCCTGCAGTCGTCCAAAATAGCCCAGAAATCGAGTAAGTTTGCTTCTATTTCTGCTGTGTTATTCGACACCACAACAGCCCTTCAAAGTTTAATTATTGCTGCTTGTTTTCTGCTGTAAATCGTGATCAAAACAGCCCCAAGAGTGCTGCTGTTTTGCTGTTTCATTCGAGCCAAATCAGACCCAAGAAACCTTTATTTGAGTCTTGTTTTCCTGCTGGTTCTTGCGTGACAAAACTGACCCAAAACCCTCTGTTGGGTCGTGACTGTGATGACCCGGGAATTTCCGACCAAATTTAAACCTGAATCTTATTTGATTTCAATACGATAAGCAAAAATCTGTAATGTTGAGTCTCGAAAACTTAGAAACGGGTTACATAAATGCATTTTGCCCTTTTTGACCATTTCTGACGATTCACGAACAATTGGATGTAATTAAATATGTATTTAAATAAATAAATATAAAAGTAAATATACATAATAATTAATTGTAATTGAAACAATAAAATCGAATATGTAAAATAATATACAAGATAATAAGGTTGTTATAAAAAATAATAATAATATATATATATAAAAATCTATATAAACATATATGAAATCTGTACATTATATGTATATTGTATTATATACAAAATGAGTAAATACTAAATATGCAAATATGTTATTACTTAATATGTAAGTATTACATAATTATAATATGTAATATTAATAGATTAAATTTAATGACAAGTTAGAATATAGTTGTTATATAAATATTATTACTTTTATTATTAATATAATCATTAATATTAATATCAGGTTTGATACATGCAATTAGATATATTATTATTAATATCATTAGTATTATTATTGTAATTATCATTAATAATATCATTAATATAATTTTCACTACAATTATTGTTATTGAGACATATTATTATTATTAATTATTAATATTAATATTATTATATTATTATTAGTATTGTGATTATTATTAATATAATTATAAATATTAAATATTAAAAATCCTTATATAAACTCGTAAATCCATATTGAAATCAGAATCAGTTTACATATCTTTCACTTTCTATCTAATTTTCGATTCTTGTTTGAGATTGATAGCAATCAATAATAGTAAACGTACGATTTTGTTATACATCAATTTCCCTTTTTAATTTTTTTGACTTATCTGTTTATCTATATCGATCTCATTGATTCTTTATAACAAGTATTCAAACTACTTTATTGATGAATCCACTTCACCACCATAATAACCATCACATATACATATATACAAAGTGAATTACAAACCCATCATCCTCTCTTACTTTTGTTCTTTTTCGAGCAATACCACAACCCTACTATATGCTTTAAACACTGTTTAATGAAATCATCACCAAGAACACCAACCCTTTCCCTATCGTGTTTCCTGCTCGTGATCTTTGTTTCCTGTTTCTCTTGCCCACATCGATCACTTGCCACCACCGTGAAAACCGCCATCGAACTCAACCATAATCACTTTCTTTAATTCATAACTGCAATTGAAAACCATACCATGTAATTACCCCCGTAGTACACGCACCACTCTTCTTCCTCCCTCTTTAATGTTTCTGTATTACATGGCCATCACACATCATTATATCATCCATCTATTTTCGTTACCAAGAACAAAGTACAACCACCATCTCCATCTCTCTACAAAACCTTGATCTTGAACTACTTCATGAATCACCAACCCCCCCTCTTATTCGATCACCAAGACACCACCATGCACCTACAAATCCCTTGCTGCCGTCCATCAAAACCATTACAATACCACCTAAAAACATCACACACCTGCTGCTAGTCCTTTGCTGTATCTTCCTGTACGATCACAACCATCTGTGATCTGCTACTGTTCTGTGATTTTTCTGTCGCCACTCGAACACCCATATCACCACCTTAACCATCATGGAACCATTATCATCAGACACTACTGCTGTTGCTTTCTTCTGTTTGCAGTTCGAACACTACACAAACAATTAAATAATAGTTGCAATTATGTTCTTCTATTTTTCTCTCTGTTACAAGTCGATTATTAGGATGGGAATAAAAACTGAATAATAATGTTATGGATGTAAAGTTAATGTTGCAAGTGGGTATCACACAAACACAAAAAGGTAGCATTTTCTTTCTTTTACAGCTAGCATTTTACTGTTAGTATATTATTATTGGAATGTGATGTGGGTTAGAGATGGGGACGTGTATGGGATTTCCATATCCAACGAAATTTTTTTTTTGTTAAACGGCTCCTTATTCTACTTTTAATTTGAATCGAATCATTGAGTGGGCTGAGGGTCAAATTATACTTTCTATTGGGTCGAATAAATGGGGTGGACTGATACAATCTTATGGACTAATAAGCTTTGGGGCCGATATCCATATTTTTATTGGGCTTCTTTGAACATTAGCATGATGGGCCGAATTATATAGGTTTAGTTAGATGGTGGACTAATTTTTTTTTATTGGGCCGACAGACACTAAATGTTGATTAGGGTATTACATGTTAGTAATAGCAATGATGATGAAATAGAAGATGACTACGATATATGAGTTTATGTATGTTGATGATAAGTGACGATGATAATCACGATGGCTTATGTTAATGATAATAGATTGATGATATGTTGAGGATGATGAGAAAAGTCGATAATGATAAATAAGATAGTTGTTATAATAATGATTTATGATGATGATGGTTACGGATTGCTAGATGGATATGATGATGATGACGAGATCATGATGTTGTGAGCATGATGGTAATGATATATGATAACATGATACACATAATATGGTGATATAGTGATAAAAATGATGAGGCTATATTATGATAATAATGAAATTATAATAATAAGAAGACGATAATTATATAATAGGAATGATTATGATTAAAAAGATTTAAGGAACGAATTTCAATAGAAAGTAAGGGGTAGATCAGTGCTTTGGATATATTATTGGGTTAGCGGGACGTCGCGGGTTCAAACCCGGACTTGAGCATTATTTTTAAGGGCTACTTCTTGGAGGTAGTTTACTTATTACTCATTTTTTTATTATTATTATTATCATTTTTAAAGTATGTAGTATTATTATTGAAACTAAATTTTTATATAAAAATTATCATTTTTATTATTAGAACTACCATTATTATTATTATTAGAATTATCATTATTTTTATCATTATTATTTTTATTATCATTTTTATTATTTCTAACACTAATATTATTATTGTTATCATTATTATTATTATTAGTATTATTAATATATCAAATAAAGATTTTCTATATAAAAAATATATTATTTACATAAAACATAACTATACTAAAATGTTTGTAATAAATATTAATTATCTATTTATTGTATATAAAAATAAATATAGTTAATTTAGTTATTAATGAAACGTACAAGTTACTAAAATAACAATTAATAATAATACCTAATTTTGTTCGAATTCCATTATATGTGTTAATATACATATAAATGATATAGGTTCGTGAATCCGAGGTCAACCCTACTTTGATCAGTTGTTCAATGTCGTCATATGTAATTTTACTACAAAATACAGTATTGTGAGTTTCATTTGCTCCCTTTTTAAATGCTTTTGCAATATATATTTTTGGGACTGAGAATGCATGCGCTGCTTTTATAAATGTTTGACGAAATAGACACAAGTAATTGAAACTACATTCTATGGTTGAATTATCGAAATCGAATATGCCCCTTTTTATTAAGTCTGGTAATCTAAGAATTAGGGAACAGACACCCTAATTGACGCGAATCCTAAAGATAGATCTATCGGGCCCAACAAGCCCCATCCAAAGTACCGGATGCTTTAGTACTTCGAAATTTATATCATGTCCGAAGGAGGATCCCGGAATGATAGGGGATATTCTTATATGCATCTTGTTAATGTCGGTTACCAGGTGTTCAATCCATATGAATGATATTTTTGTCTCTATGCATGAGACGTATGTTTACAAGAAATGGAAATATGAAATCTTGTGGTCTATTAAAATTATGAAATAATTATTTATGTTAAACTAATGAACTCACCAACCTTTTGGTTGACACTTGAAAGCATGTTTATTCTCAGGTATGAAAGAAGTCTTCCGCTGTGCAAATGCTCATTTTAAAGATATTACTTGGCGTCATTCATGACATATTTCAAAAGACGTTGCATTCGAGTCGTTGAGTTCATCAAAATTATTATTAAGTCAATTATAGTTAGATATATTAAAAAATGGTATGCACGCCGTCAACTTTCGATGTAATGAAAGATTGTCCTTTCAAAAACGAATGCAATGTTTGTAAAATGTATCATATAGAGGTCAAGTACCTCGCGATGTAATCAACTGTTGTGAATCGTTTATAATCGATATGGACTTCGTCCGGATGGATTAGGACGGGTCTTCACAGTTGGTATCAGAGCGGTGGTCTTAGCGAACCAGGTCTTGAATTAGTGTGTCTAACTGATAGTTGTTTAGATGCATTAGTGAGTCTGGACTTCGACCGTGTCAGCATGTCAAAAGTTTTGCTTATCTTTTCGTGTCAAAAATTACTTGCTTATCATCCTTAAAGTCTAGACACATCTTACTGCCTCTATTGCATAGATAGTGTATAGATAAATTCGTATCTTAGCGTATCTGTTACTGTAAACCTTGCCTGACATATTCCGTAGATTCCTCTGTAACTTATGAGATTTTAGTATTTTATATGCATATGTAAATTATGTATTTCAGGGTACTAATATACATCCTATAATCTATTCTTATCAAAAATCCTTCATCTGATCGTACGAGACGAATCCCTTAACTAGTTCGAGTCCCTCGGATTCCGACAGCTATTCCGATAGTTATCCCGACAGTTATTCCGAATGAATAGTCATCTAAGCTCCGGAAGCAACGTCACCAGAATGAATCAACCAATCATCCATCCCCAATTCATCTGATGGATTCGTAGTCGACTTAATCAATGGAGACACGCAGAAGGCGATCCCTTCCACTAACCGAATTCACCTTTTGGCGAAGAACCTGAAGCACTTACCGGCGAACCTGTTCGTAACACCATTTTCACCCTAATTTCTCGAATATATCGCCACGACTATATCATAACTCAGGTCCTAAACCTTATTCATCCGCTCGTTCCGACCGACAATCATCCCGGAGTAATACAAGAAGTCAATGAACTTCGCGCTCTAGTAATAAATTTGGAGAATATGGTGCAAAACGTACCAGCTTCAGCAACATCACCAGCACCAACATCAATACCAGTACCACCAACAACTCAAGTTCACATCATACACCTCAACATCTAATTATGTACCTCGAGCATAATCATCAATCTGCGAATCGTTCTACATCATTTATCTTCGTTCGACATGATAATTATGTAACCTCTAATGTTTTAGAGATTATGTACTCTAGTTCTAAACGTAAACCAAATGGGTTTAATGTCATACTAACTCATTAAATCCATGATTACATCTGAAGAAAATATATACGTATATATGTTTTCATAAAGATTGTAATTAAAAATTCTTTTGTACAAACTGTTAACGGGTAGGTAATACCTGAGGAATATTTAGACTTCACCTTAATAATTTACACTGTACATTCGTCGAATCTGATTCAACGGTCATTTACTATCCTACTTACATCTTCAGATATACGAATCCGTTCACCACAGAATAACCATTTTCATTCAATTTCATATTTGGATTTTGACCTATCAGAATCCAACAAGTGGCATAATGAAGAAAACATTTGACAAAATAAAATTTATTAGAAACAAACAAATTAACTATGAGAAATTTTGTTAAGAATCCACGCTAACTGTTCCTAGCTAATTGTTCCTAGCTAACTGATTACATTATATTTATCGCAAGTTAATTATCGCAATTTACATTCTCGCAATTTTATTTATCATCATTTAATTTCTGTTATTTACTTTACGCACTTTATTTATCGTTAATTAATTTCTGTTATTTATTTTACGCACTTTAAATATCGGGACACGTATACAAGGTTTTGACATATCATATCGACGCATTTATATATATTATTTGGAATAACCATAGACACTCTATATGCAGTATTGAACGAGTTCTCTATACAGGGTTGAGATTAATTCTACAATAATATATATAATTTGAGTTGTGATCGAGTCTGAGACATGTACACGGGTCACGACACGTATTAATTAATTCGAATATTATATATTAAACTATATATGAATTATTGGACTGTTAACTATGGACTATCAACATTGGACAATTAAAATGAATTAAAATATTGATTATAACATAGGAAACTAAACAATTCTTCAAGTTTGCCACTTGATTTCATCCTAAACCTCATTTGTATCTTGACGATTACAATCTGCGTTCAAACCTTTCATGATTCTTGAAAACATCTAAATCGAGAGGATGAACCAACTGCACTTCATCTACAGAAGAAAAGATTGATGCATATAGTTATGCACATGAAAACACTCGGAACCTGAGTAAACGTTTAACACGTATCTGTACTAGCTCCTTTGGCGTTATTATTACTGAAAATAACTTGCAATCCCTTCCCAAATTAGCCAGTTTTGTCACAGCTTCAGCAAGTCAACTTCGACTTTTCACTCGGATTAGCTTATTATAACTCTGATATATAAGTTTACCTTTCGTCATCGATACCGAAAAACCGTTTATATCTCACTACATTAGCAGTAAACTTACCAGCAACTTCATTGATCTTTGATTTTATGAAAAGTTATTATATTCATTGAAATCCTACCACCTACTCATCTGCATCTGATAACGAGAATTGTCGTACCAAATACCGAGAGTCAGCAATCAGTTTTGAAATCTCGCAGCATGTCTACATCAACAGTTATATGTAAACATATAATATTTATCTCTTAGAATTATGATCTTCCATTCTGAAATTTTAAAAAGGGCACCCAGCCTACGAATTAATACATTGAACTTTGAAAAAGCTGAATGAAGCAGCAGAAAACTGTAGGCAACCGTAAACGACCTTAGTCGTCGAAAGTTTGTTGATAAAGAATAGTATGTTGGAAAAGCTCAAAAACGTTGGAACTAGAAAACGGATTGAGCTAACCACGAAGGAGACCAAGGACAAATACAAGGACCAAATCCTATATTCAAAGGATCCAGGTAATTCTGGATCCGATGAAATCTTTAGAGAATATCTTGCTCCTAGGTCATGTTAAAATCTTGCGGAAAATCTTTCTTCATCAACCATCGAACCTAGAAATTTCAAAATATCATCATCAATATCTTCGATATTTCTGAGGATATTTTCATAAATATTCTCGTCCGAAATTATATACCTCTTCGTGCTTCCTGTGTATCATTATATCGGAAACATTCAATAGAAAATTTAATATCGAAAAGCAGATTATGCGAAACTATGAAGAAAGCCGTGGACAAATCACAAAGAATAAGTTTGACTTCAAAGAATCCAAATAATTCAATGCCTGCTGAAGTCTTTAGCGAATATCTTGCTCCTTACCCTAAACCCTTGCGAACAATAGTCTCCATCATCTTCTGATCTTAAATATTCAAGGATATTATCGTATCTTTCATTATAAATATCCTCCATATTTCTGAAGATATTTTCATAACTATTCTTATCTGAAATCATTAATCTCTTCATGCTATCAGTGTTACATCATATAGAAACTGTTAGTTTCTATATTCTGTAAACTTTCGAGCTTAAAATATGAATGTTATTGAAGTAATGTTGGGAACTGATGCATGAGTTAGTATAATATAATAACACTTGATCAACGTGATTATATTACAGTAAGTCATGCTGAGTTTCTAAATGGGACATGATGATTCACCGATTATAACGTCATCATCTGCCATGTTACAAGACTCTTACATTTTATCTAATATATATACATATCAAGAACATATTTTCTTGATAGTTCTATCTTTCCCGGATATTCTGGTAATTTGACGAATCAAGATCGTGTTATACCCATCTCTTTCTTAGAACATTAACTATGTTCATTTCGAAATTCATATCTATGAATTCTGGACCGTTGCTCGCTTTAATAGAGGTCGAGAGGATAATAAAAAGGCAAAGAGATCTAAAATATAAGAGAAAATATAAAGCCCAATGACAACACCGAAATTACAAACCGTGGATATCAGTACGTATAGAAATATAAAGACATGGGAGGATTATAAATACAATAATCCATAGAGCATAATAGAAATAAACAGATTCTTCAGGTGGGAGTTGGAAAAGAAGAACGATCATTGCGATAGTTAGAATAAGAACAAGGATCAGAACAGGGTTAAGCATTTTCATAAATCTTTTGAATTTGGGAATTGAGTATAGAAGTGGTTAAAACAAATGGAACGAAAAAGGTAAATTTATAAAGGAAATATCAGACGTAGCAATCGAGGCAGATCACCGTATTTAATTATAGAGATCTTAATTTCCTTACTCGCCGAAAAATCAAATCTTTTGAATTTCGAAGATTTTCTTTAAAACCCTTGAATTCCGGAATTCAACAAGATAACGTCAAAAGCTAAGACTCACCTTGTTTTCTAAATTCCACCGTGACTACGTCAAAAGTTAAATCTCTATCTAAATCTATTGTGACAGCTTCATTCGTACGCTTCACCTAATCGAATCATGTTATCTATATTAGTCAATAATGATAAAACTCCATTCATCAACTCATATTTGTCATGAAAACATTTTTATTGTTAGCCATGACCACCTCACTCAAATTTCGGGATGAAATTTCTTTAACGGGTAGGTACTGTGATGACCCGGGAATTTCCGACCAAATTTAAACCTGAATCTTATTTGATTTCAATACGATAAGCAAAAATCTGTAATGTTGAGTCTCGAAAACTTAGAAACGGGTTACATAAATGCATTTTGCCCTTTTTGACCATTTCTAACGATTCACGAACAATTGGATGTAATTAAATATGTATTTAAATAAATAAATATAAAAGTAAATATACATAATAATTAATTGTAATTGAAACAATAAAATCGAATATGTAAAATAATATACAAGATAATAAGGTTGTTATAAAAAATAATAATAATAATAATATATATATATATATAAATCTATATAAACATATATGAAATCTGTACATTATATATATATTGTATTATATACAAAATATGTAAATACTAAATATGCAAATATGTTATTACTTAATATGTAAGTATTACATAATTATAATATGTAATATTAATAGATTAAATTTAATGACAAGTTAGAATATAGTTGTTATATAAATATTATTACTTTTATTATTAATATAATCATTAATATTAATATCAGGTTTGATACATGCAATTAGATATATTATTATTAATATCATTAGTATTATTATTGTAATTATCATTAATAATATCATTAATATAATTTTCACTACAATTATTGTTATTGAGACATATTATTATTATTAATTATTAATATTAATATTATTATATTATTATTAGTATTGTGATTATTATTAATATAATTATAAATATTAAATATTAAAAATCCTTATATAAACTCGTAAATCCATATTGAAATCAGAATCAGTTTACATATCTTTCACTTTCTATCTAATTTTCGATTCTTGTTTGAGATTGATAGCAATCAATAATAGTAAACGTACGATTTTGTTATACATCAATTTCCCTTTTTAATTTTTTTGACTTATCTGTTTATCTATATCGATCTCATTGATTCTTTATAACAAGTATTCAAACTACTTTATTGATGAATCCACTTCACCACCATAATAACCATCACATATACATATATACAAAGTGAATTACAAACCCATCATCCTCTCTTACTTTTGTTCTTTTTCGAGCAATACCACAACCCTACTATATGCTTTAAACACTGTTTAATGAAATCATCACCAAGAACACCAACCCTTTCCCTATCGTGTTTCCTGCTCGTGATCTTTGTTTCCTGTTTCTCTTGCCCACATCGATCACTTGCCACCACCGTGAAAACCGCCATCGAACTCAACCATAATCACTTTCTTTAATTCATAACTGCAATTGAAAACCATACCATGTAATTACCCCCGTAGTACACGCACCACTCTTCTTCCTCCCTCTTTAATGTTTCTGTATTACATGGCCATCACACATCATTATATCATCCATCTATTTTCGTTACCAAGAACAAAGTACAACCACCATCTCCATCTCTCTACAAAACCTTGATCTTGAACTACTTCATGAATCACCAACCCCCCCTCTTATTCGATCACCAAGACACCACCATGCACCTACAACTCCCTTGCTGCCGTCCATCGAAACCATTACAACACCACCTAAAAACATCACACACCTGCTGCTAGTCCTTTGCTGTATCTTCCTGTACGATCACAACCATCTGTGATCTGCTACTGTTCTGTGATTTTTCTGTCGCCACTCGAACACCCATATCACCACCTTAACCATCATGGAACCATTATCATCAGACACTACTGCTGTTGCTTTCTTCTGTTTGCAGTTCGAACACTACACAAACAATTAAATAATAGTTGCAATTATGTTCTTCTATTTTTCTCTCTGTTACAAGTCGATTATTAGGATGGGAATAAAAACTGAATAATAATGTTATGGATGTAAAGTTAATGTTGCAAGTGGGTATCACACAAACACAAAAAGGTAGCATTTTCTTTCTTTTACAGCTAGCATTTTACTGTTAGTATATTATTATTGGAATGTGATGTGGGTTAGAGATGGGGACGTGTATGGGATTTCCATATCCAACGAATTTTTTTTTTGTTAAACGGCTCCTTATTCTACTTTTAATTTGAATCGAATCATTGAGTGGGCCGAGGGTCAAATTATACTTTCTATTGGGTCGAATAAATGGGGTGGACTGATACAATCTTATGGACTAATAAGCTTTGGGGCCGATATCCATATTTTTATTGGGCTTCTTTGAACATTAGCATGATGGGCCGAATTATATAGGTTTAGTTAGATGGTGGACTAATTTTTTTTTTATTGGGCCGACAGACACTAAATGTTGATTAGGGTATTACATGTTAGTAATAGCAATGATGATGAAATAGAAGATGACTACGATATATGAGTTTATGTGTGTTGATGATAAGTGACGATGATAATCACGATGGCTTATGTTAATGATAATAGATTGATGATATGTTGAGGATGATGAGAAAAGTCGATAATGATAAATAAGATAGTTGTTATAATAATGATTTATGATGATGATGGTTACGGATTGCTAGATGGATATGATGATGATGACGAGATCATGATGTTGTGAGCATGATGGTAATGATATATGATAACATGATACACATAATATGGTGATATAGTGATAAAAATGATGAGGCTATATTATGATAATAATGAAATTATAATAATAAGAAGACGATAATTATATAATAGGAATGATTATGATTAAAAAGATTTAAGGAACGAATTTCAACAGAAAGTAAGGTGTAGATCAGTGCTTTGGATATATTATTGGGTTAGTGGGACGTCGCGGGTTCAAACCCGGACTTGAGCATTATTTTTAAGGGCTACTTCTTGGAGGTAGTTTACTTATTACTCATTTTTTTATTATTATTATTATCATTTTTAAAGTATGTAGTATTATTATTGAAACTAAATTTTTATATAAAAATTATCATTTTTATTATTAGAACTACCATTATTATTATTATTAGAATTATCATTATTTTTATCATTATTATTTTTATTATCATTTTTATTATTTCTAACACTAATATTATTATTGTTATCATTATTATTATTAGTATTATTAATATATCAAATAAAGATTTTCTATATAAAATATATATTATTTACATAAAACATAACTATACTAAAATGTTTGTAATAAATATTAATTATCTATTTATTGTATATAAAAATAAATATAGTTAATTTAGTTATTAATGAAACGTACAAGTTACTAAAATAACAATTAATAATAATACCTAATTTTGTTCGAATTCCATTATATGTGTTAATATACATATAAATGATATAGGTTCGTGAATCCGAGGTCAACCCTGCTTTGATCAGTTGTTCAAAGCCGTCATATGTATTTTTACTACAAAATACAGTATTGTGAGTTTCATTTGCTCCCTTTTTAAATGCTTTTGCAATATATATTTTTGGGACTGAGAATGCATGCGCTGCTTTTATAAATGTTTGACGAAATAGACACAAGTAATTGAAACTACATTCTATGGTTGAATTATCGAAATCGAATATGCCCCTTTTTATTAAGTCTGGTAATCTAAGAATTAGGGAACAGACACCCTAATTGACGCGAATCCTAAAGATAGATCTATCGGGCCCAACAAGCCCATCCAAAGTACCGGATGCTTTAGTACTTCAAAATTTATATCATGTCCGAATGAGGATCCCGAAATGATAGGGGATATTCTTATATACATCTTGTTAATGTCGGTTATCAGGTGTTCAATCCATATGAATGATATTTTTGTCTCTATGCATGGGACGTATGTTTACGAGAAATGGAAATATGAAATCTTGTGGTCTATTAAAATTATGAAATGATTATTTATGTTAAACTAATGAACTCACCAACCTTTTGGTTGACACTTAAAAGCATGTTTATTCTCACGTATGAAAGAAGTCTTCCGCTATGCAAATGCTCATTTTAAAGATATTACTTGGAGTCATTCATGACATATTTCAAAAGACGTTGCATTCGAGTCGTTGAGTTCATCAAAATTATTATTAAGTCAATTATAGTTAGATATATTATAAAATGGTATGCACGCCGTCAACTTTCGATGTAATGAAAGATTGTCCTTTCAAAAATGAATGCAATGTTTGTAAAATGTATCATATAGAGGTCAAGTACCTCGCGATGTAATCAACTGTTATGAATCGTTTATAATCGATATGGACTTCGTCTGGATGGATTAGGACGGGTCTTCACAGTGACCTTCTACTGTAATTCAGCCTCTGTTGCAGTCCATATTCATCATCTCTCTTGATCATAACTTCCTATGGTATACCTAAAACCCTAGTTAATTATACTCTTAATTTATTTAAGTTAATATAATTATGATGTTGTATAAATTATGAGTAATAAGAATAAGCATGTTATGTTATAAGTATTATGTAATTTAATAAGAACTTGTATATATGAATATGAAGATGATAATTAATGATTAATGAATAAGAATGATTATAAGAATATGATTATAATTAAGTATTATGATTATAAACTTGAAAGTGTTAGTAAATAAAAGTTGATGATTTATGTACATGAAGTATTATGATCTAATTATAAACTTGAAAGTGTTAGTAAATAAAAGTTGATGATTTATGTACATGAAGTATTATGATCTTGATATATAAACTAGATAAATAAATGGTTAAAAGCTTTAATGAAAGATTAAGATTATGTATGGTGAACATGATTAATAAGATTGTCAAATTAAAATATTATGATTAAGGTTAAAAGTATGATAAAAGATGTATGATTATGATTAGATTAATAAGTTACTAAGTTATGAATATTATTAGGTTATGATTAGTTGCTATGGTAAAAGATTGAACATGAATTAGATGTGAATATGATTTAGGTTACTTGAATAAAGATTTATGTAATGATAGAAGTTTTAGGTTTAGTAAATAATAATGATAATAATATACACATGCATGCATGCATACGTACGTATGTACATGTACACATTGTAGATATATGTGTGTGTGTATATGTAAATATATACATACGTGTATATGTATGTGTATGTATGTATGTATATGTACGTGTGTATGTATGTATGAGTGTGTATGTGTAAGTATATAAGGTTAGTAAAACATAAAAAGTAAAGTAATGTAAGTGTATATATATGTACCATCTTTTTATTTATATATATATGATGATAATAATAAAGAAGAATAATAATATTATTACTATAACATGTAAACTTATCTATATGGTAACGCCTTAATTACACTAAGTAATTTTAATAGTAATTTTAAGAATAATAATAATTCTGATAATAGTAATTTTAATAAAAATGGTAATTTTACTAAAAATTGATAAAGTAAAAATAATAGTTTTAGCAAAAATAGTATTTTTAATAGTAATGGTAAGTTTAATAATAACTATTGTTTTAATAGAAATTTTAATATTCGTATAATTAATAATACTAAAATTAATGTTTAAAGGGTACTCCAAATATACTAACTTTAATGATAATGATACTTAATCTCCTTAGTAATAATAATAACTATACATATGATAAGAATGCTAATATTAATGATGATTATAATTTGCATATTAATACTATTAATACAAAATGATCATACTTGGTACTAATTTTAATGGTAATAATATTATTTGTACTTTTAATATATATACGATTCCTATGTAGCTAACATTTTCGTTTTAAAGTTATTGAGTATATTAAGTAGTAGTTATTGATTAAGTCCTTATTAATATTTATGTTAAATTTTAAACCTTTATGATTTTCTATAAGTCTAAGTATATATATATATATATATATATATATATATATATATATATATATATATATATATATATAATTATTAAGTACATTAATAATTTGTTGTGTGCATACACCTATAACGTGAAGGTTATAATTAAAGATAACGTACAAAGTCTACAAACATCACCGCTACTTGTGGCCTAGGGTGGTCCTTGTTGCCTTATGGGAACCGCTTGTGGATTTCGAATGCCATGACTTAGATTCTGGTCAAGAATCCTGGGCGCCCGGTAACAACAGATCATTCGAGTAACTTGCATGATAGCAACGAAGTTTGGGCAAGATTGTACAACGTATTGCTAAAGATTATAACCCGAACTTTCTATAATTGGAAAGTTACTATAAGTGGAAGTTTTCCATAAATAGTAACCTTCCGAAAATGGAAATTCTTTTAGAAAACCAACAATATTACTGTTGAGTACTCAAAATAATTAAGGATTTAATTATGACAAAACTGTAATTAATTTGCACTAAAATGTTATGTGCAGCCAGCACAAGTTTGTTTATGTATAGACAGCAGATATTGCTGTGTCGAGTGTTTAGTTTACTGCTTAGTGTACCAGCACACGGTAGACAGTGTTCTACAATTAGCACATGATGTATACTATGAAATTCAATAATATCAAGTGACTCAACAATGAAGAACCAGCATAGCTGGAATGCAGCTTACTACACAAGACAGCTATGCTCCATTACAAGCATAGTAGTTTTCTGAGTGGTCTACATCAATTGTACTATTCAACAGAAGTCAAAGACAAAGTTGAGCAAAAAATGACACGCGTCGGAGGCTGACAAGTGACCTTACAAGACTACGTGGGAATGCATAAGATTAACGCATGTGCAGACATGTGCTATACTTTGTCAATGCCTAGGGAGCACAACATTCTATTTGTTTAAACAAATAGTGGTGCCAAACCGAATTGGGGTGTTCCTGCAAATAACTACCAAAGAGGAAAGAGGAGAGCACGCTCTCTGATGTAGTTGTCCCTACAAGTACAGACATCCTATGTACAAGTGGACAATGGAACAATTACATGGATAAAAGGACTACTATAAATTGTTGTATCCAGTATTGTAACAACTAGTGGTGTGGGTTTTATTATTTAGAGTCCAAAAACGTGTAATAGCTTTAAGTTTATCCTCTTAGCTATAATCTAGGTAAATCTGTATCAACCAACTATCATTCCGCCAAGGATAGTTGTAATTCTTTTTGATTTTATCAATAAAGAATAACCGTTGAAAATTACCTCTGACTCTATTTAATTTACTTGCTTGAATACTAAATTGTGTTTAACTGCTAAGTTAATTAAAGGGAAATTGTATTCATCCCCCCTCCTCTACAATACTCCTGTTGTTAATCAAGGGACCAACAACTGGTATCAGAGCTTCAGTCTTGTTAATTTAATATCTTAGATCTGAATTCTCTCATGGCTGCATATTTAAATACAGCTTACCTTGAAAATGGCTCATCCAATAGACCACCCAAATTTGATGAAGATGAGTATGAAACTTGGAAGGCAAGGTTCATGCTTCACCTGGAGTCTATTGACCCACTTATGCCTGGTATTGCCACAGATGGTCCATTTGTCCCAACTAAAACTATTGATAGCATTCCAGCCACTGCTGACATTCCTGCCATTCCTGGCAGAGAGGTTGTTCTCACTCCAGCCAAATGGGATGCTGAGGATAAACGTCGTGTTGGACTTGACCCTAAGATCAGAACTCTGTTAGCTATAACTTTACCTAATCACCTGTTCAAACTGATTAAGGGAAAACTGAATGCTAAGCTTATGTTAGACTATCTAGATGTTACTTATGAAGCCATGGATGAGGTTAGGCAGAATAAGATTATTTCTTTGAAAAGAGAGTATGAAATGTTCTTTGCCTATAAGAATGAGACCCTTAAGCAAACCTTCATTAGGTTTAACTCCTTAGTTGCTGACCTGCTTACTTTGAAAATCACATATACTGATTTTGAACAAGTAAATAAATTTATTGACTCATTGTTTGCTAAATGGAAACCAGTGACTGACCCTCTAAGAACCACCCAGACTTTAAAGAACTTTAACATGTCTTCCCTCTATGGTACACTTTGGAACCATGAGAAGGCAGAAGCTAAACTTGAACTAAACTTGAAAGAAAACTTTAAGCCTGCCCCCACCACTTCAAAATCTTCTAAAACAGATGATACTGCTCTTATGGCTGCTACTAAAAAGAAAGCTCAAAAGGCTTTACTGGTTCAAAAGTTGACAGCAGAAGAAGAGTCAGCTGAAGATGATGTGGATAGTGGTACTGGGTCTGAAGAAAGCAGTGATGATGAAGATGATGTGGAAGGTTTTTTTAACGACCCGTCAAAGTACACTTGACGACCATCGTTATCTTGGTCCCACAGTTTGATCGAAACTCTATATGAATTTAATAAAACAACCTTGCATTCTTTATTTTAAAAATGATTTCCTATAAAGGAAATCTACCAAAATGTATAAGTTTAGAAAAACTATACATAAATACTTTAACCAAAAGTTGACCAAAACAAAGTTAACAAACACCCACTATTTAATGTATCAAAATAGAATGCAAGTTAATTTTTAACAAAAGCTGTCATCATAAATATGCAGACTCTCTAAGCACAGCGGAAACAATCAATCATTAACCTGAGAATAAAACATGCGAGTAACTGTCAACAAAAATGTTGAGTGAATTATAGGTTTAATATTGCAAACAATATTTAATGTAAACCATAAAAATTTATGTTTGAAAACATAAAAACTCCTTTTTGGACGACAAAATTATATGCTAGAAAACATATAAAAACATTATTCCATTTTCCGTGAGCCACCTGGTAACCACTTAACCCTTTATTTACCCTTGCCAAACACAATAAATAATATACACCGAACAAGTGTATCTACAATAAATTACGAAGTACTAAACATTCCGATTATAAATTGCTAGCGCGACTAGCTCGAAATGGGGTTGTCAAACCCGATAGATCTATCCGTAGGATTCGCGTTCACTAGTAGAAACCAGTGATTATAGTTACCAGACTAGGGAATATTTTTTTCAACTCACAATGAATAATTTAAACCAACTTCCACTTGTGTCCAAAATATAAAATAAATTGCATGTATTCTCATCCCAAAAGATTTAAAATAGAAAATGGGACTATAACTCACCTTAATAGCAAACGAAGTAACCACACAAAAATGTGAACAGCAAACGAAGTAAAGTGATCAGGAATGATCACAACGCCGACCTATAAATAAAGCAGATCGATATAAATAACTAACTTAGGTCAAGTCTTAGTATGATAGCTATTGTACATGTTGCAAGTAGACATAGAACAACACTCAACATGCATCGGTTTGATCAGAACAGCGTACGGACACACACTTTCTATTTTTAGAAAGTTTCTATTTTTAGCAGGTTTCCATTTTTAGAAAGTTTCTATTTTTGAAAAGTTTCTATTTTAGGAAAGTTTCTATTTTTGAAAAGTTTCTATTTTAGGAAAGTTTCTATTTTAGGAAAGTTTCTATTTTTGGAAAGTTTCCATATTTAGAAAGTTTCTATTTTTGGAAAGTTTCTATTTTAGAAAAGTTTTTATTTTTGGAAAGTTTTCATATTTAGAAAGTTTCTATTTTTAGAAAGTTTTAAGTTAGGAAAGTTTCCTTATTTAGAAAGTCAATAAAAGTCAACTAAAATTCAAAGTCAACCGAAAGTCAACTCAAAAGTCAACCTCGGTCAAACATAGTCAACATTAATTTTAAAAGTGTAAGTTGTAATAATAATATAAGTTATAATGTTAATTAAAGTTAAATATGTATAATTAGGTCATAACATAAGTTTAATTAAATTAAAATGAATTATTAAGGTTAACATAAGTTTAAATGATATATTTAATATAACATAAGTATTTAATTAATTAATTAAATATTAGTCATAATATAAGTATTATTAATTAATAATAAATTTTAAATCATATCATAAGTATTATTAATTAATAATGAATTATTAATCATATCATAAGTTTCTAATTATAATTATTAAATCATAAGTATTTAATAATTAAATTATAATTAAATAATAACTAAGCCTTATAATAATTAAATAATTAATTAATCCTTATTATAAGTCTTATTATAATAATTTCATAATATAAGTTTAATACTTATCATAAGTATTTTCCATTAATAATAAAAGTATTATTAATCATAAGTTTAATTAAAAGTTTAATTAAATCATAATTAATTAATAAATGATATAATAAATATATATCATAAGTCTTAAATTAAATTAATTACTTTTTATATCATAAGTAATTTATTAATAATGAAATTCATTATTTTTATCATAAGTCATAATTAATAACCATAAGTTTTAATTAAAAGTTCATCGGGTCATAACTTGAGCCCCGGGAATCAGTTTTTTTAGCGAGCCTTATATATATCTTCACCTAACCAACCCACCCGACACCTTAATGTGCTCAAGAGCATCCCAAGAACAGTCACCAAGTCATGAATTATAGCCCTTAATCAGTTTGGGCCTTTAATCCGCTCAAAAACGTGTTTTAGTCATAACGGGTGATCCGTGGATCGGATTTCGATGACCCGAACATGAAAGTTCATCCCATCATCAATCCTAACACACTAGTACACCCTAAATACTCTAAAAATGGTCACAATGTCAGTCCACACCTTGTTCAATTCGTTTTTATATTTTAATTTCAATTAAACACCATTTTAATCATATCTAGAGCTCCGGGAATCGAAATAACATGAATCCGGAGTCTAAAATTAATGTATTGATGAGAGGAAATCATCTAAACACTTTAATTTCACTAATTTCACTTTTATATCAGTTATGTTCTCAGAAAATAACAAACAAACCGCTGTCCCAAATCAATCAAACCGAAAACATATATAATCGAGCATTTCTACGCATACAATCAACAATACAATAAGATATAAGCATCATACTATCATAATATCACATAAAAATAGAAAAATAAATGAAAAATTGAAAAGCTAGGGTTATGGTTTATACCCTAATCAATAATCAAGTGATATGAACGCGTAGAGGAGAACGAGAGCAATCCGATTATGTGTAAAGCCCTATGATCCAAGCAAGAATTTTAATGGATGATGATGATGATGATGTTGGTGGTAAGTGATGGCTCAAAAAAAAAAGAAAAAGGGAGGATGAGAGAAAAGAAGACTTACTTGATTTAGGTTTAGAATAGAATGAGAAATAAAATGAAAGCAAAATTGAAAAAAATGAATATGGGACAAGGGGCTGGTTTTGGCCGAATTTTTGAGAGGGGTGGGCCCCTCATGGCCCACTTTGGCCAAATGGAAGAATACTTATGGGCCGATCGCCCGAACGAAGCCCGAAACGCGAAAACGCTACTACGCGATTAATTATTCGGAGAGATAACATATATGCGACAAATAAATTATATAAACACTATATATAATCATATGACATCAAAATATCGTATTTAAAATAAATTGGAATTAAAAATCCCAAAAGCTCGACCGTTGGTTTGAAAACCGAAAAGATTCGCCGGATAGAAATTCGCGACACGTAGAAACGTACGATATAAACTATGAATACAAATATTCATTTAACACATAATAATTAATATATTATTACTAAAATAATAATATAGGTCATAGAAATGACGTGGCACGAATAACAGTTAACGGTCGTTAAATAATTAACGTTAAAAGATAACGGAAAAAGTAGGGTCGTTACAGTACCTTCCTGTTACGGAAATTTCGTCCCAAAATTTTAGCAGGTGCAGGGGTTGACTCGCCATCTGAGAACAAATGCGGGTACTTCTGCCTCATCTGATCATCTCGTTCCCAAGTGAACTCGGGCCCGCGTCTGGCATTCTATCTAACTCGAACGATAGGAATTTTACTCTGCTTGAGCGTCTTAACTTCTCGATCCATAATTTCAACTGGCTCCTCAATAAAATTGAGTTGTTTATAAACATGAAATTCATTAAGAGGAATGGTTTTATCGGCCTCGACCAAATACTTCTTCAAATTCGATACATGAAAAACGTCATGAACATCGCTGAGTTCTTGTGGCAGTTTCAAACGATAAGCCACGGGTCCAACTCTCTCTGTAATCTCAAATGGTCCAACAAAACGAGGATTCAACTTTCCCCTTTTACCAAAACATACCACACCTTTACAAGGTGATACCTTTAACATAACACGATCACCAACTTGAAATTCTATATCCTTCCTTCTCTTATCGCTATAACTCTTTTGCCGACTTCTGGTGGTTCTCAATCTTTCCTTAATCTGTACGATCTTCTCGGCAGTCTCATGAATAATTTTTGGACCTGTGAGTTGAGCATTCCCGACCTCATTCCAGCAGACATGAGACCTACACTTTCTACCATACGAAGCTTCAAACGGTGCGGCTTTAATACTTGCATGATAGCTGTTATTATAAGAAAATCCAGCTAGTGGCAAATATCTATCCCACCCATTACCAAAATCAATAACACATGCTCGTAACATGTCTTCTAACGTTTGAATGGTCCTTTCGCTCTGAACATTCGCCTGGGGATGATAAGCGGTGCTCATATCTAACTTAGTTCCCAAGGGTTCCTGTAAGGATCGCCAAAACCTCGATACAAATTGGCTGTCTCGGTCTGAAATAATAGATCCAGGAACACCATGTCTAGAAACAATATCCTTCAAATACAAACGAGTAAGCTTCTCCATCGAGTCTATTTCCTTAATAGGCAAAAAGTGAGCTGGCTTAGTGTGTCGGTCAACAATCACCCAAATGGTACCATAACCACCCACAACTCTCGGTAACTTCGTAATAAAGTCCATCGTAATACCTTCCCACTTCCACTCGAGAATTTCAGGTTGCACCAAAAGTCCTGACGGTTCTGATGTTCAGCTTTAACCTTAGCACAGGTCAAACACTTAGCCACATATGTAGCCACATCAGCCTTCAAATGAGGCCGCCAATACAACTCCTTAAGATCATGATACATCTTTCCTGAACCAGGAATGAATAGAGTACCTAGACTTATGAGCCTCATCTAAAACAAGTTGTCACAGATCACCAATCTTCGAAACCCAAAGGCGTCCCGTAAAATACCGAGTACCATCGGTTCGTACCTCTAACTGTTTACTCAAGCCTCGGACCTTCCCGTTACAAAATTCTCCTCCTTCAAGGCTTCTTGTTGTGCCTCAAGAATCTGCCTTGCGAGGTTTGTTTGAATTATCATATTCAAGGCTCTAAACCTGCGAGGTTCAGCCCTTTCTTTACGACTTAACGCATCGGCCACAACATTGGCCTTTCCCGGATGATATAGAAGTTCACAATCATAATCATTCAACGTCTCAATCCATCTTCGTTGCCTCATATTCAACTGTTTCTGATCAAGGATATGTTGAAGACTTTTATGATTAGTGTACACAGTACTTTTGACCCCATATAAGTAATGTCTCTAATTCTTGAGTGCGAACACAACAGCTCCCAATTCTACATCATGGGTTGTATAATTCTGTTCATAAATCTTCAACTGACGTGACGCGTAAACAATGACTTTCTTTCGTTGCATTAAAACACAACTAAAGTCTTGACATGGAGCATCACAATAGATAACAAGATCATCACTACCCTTAGGTAGTGATAATGTCGGTGCAGAAGTTAACTTCTTCTTCAGAGTTTGGAAAGCAGACTCTTGTTCACTCTTCCACTCGTACTTCTTCCCCTTATGCGTTAAAGCAGTCAGAGGTTTCGCTACTCGTGAAAAATCTTGAATGAACCTTCTATAATAGCCTGCTAATCCTAGAAATTGGCGAATTTGAGTAGGAGTTTTCGGAAATTTCCCATTTCCCAATTGCCTCAATCTTAGTAGGATCAACTTGAATTCCCTGTTTAATAACAACGTGCCAAAGGAATTGAACTTCTTTCAACCAGAACGCACATTTAGAAAAATTCAGCATACATCTCTTCTTTTCTTAACAAATCAAGCACTTATCTTCGTGCTCTTGATCACTTCTTGGAATAGATAAGGATATCATCGATGAAAACGTTAACAAATTTATCCAGATTTGAGCTGCACACACGGTTCATGAGGTCCATGAACACAGCAGGTGTGTTAGTCAATCCGGACGGTATAACAAGAAATTCGTAGTGACCATAACGGGTACGAAAAGCGGTTTTTGGAATATCAGTTTCTTTAGCCCGCAGTTGGTGATAACCGGAATGAAGGTCAATCTTAGAATAAACGGACGAACCTTGAAGTTGATCGAACAGATCATCAATTCTCGGAAGAGGGTAACGATTCTTAACCGTAAGCTTGTTCAATTCCCGATAATCAATGCACATCCGGAACGAACCATCTTTCTTCTTAATAAACAAAACAGGAGCTCCCTGTGACGACCCGAAAATTTTCGACTAAATTTAAACTTTATCTTTATATTATTGTGACACGATAAGCAATGTTTGTTAAGTTAAATCTCAAGGATTTTAAACTATGTTTATACATTCATTTAAACCTCGACCAAATTCCAATGATTCTCGAACTATTAAATGAACATATATGAATATGTATGTATATGTGTATATGTTATAAATTGAAAATGTCAACAAAGTATTTAAAAGTATAATGCTTTATATGAATGTATTTGTTTCAATATGATTATCGACGAAATTAAAAAAATATATATTAAATGATTGAATTATCAGAAACATTGAATTATGATTACAAGTCTCTGTTGAGAGGTCCACTATGATTTGAGAAATCTATTCCTCTTAACGATATTCGGAATAATTTGTAAAGCTATTTATAAATAAAAATAAAAAGTGTCATTTACGAAAGTTAGACAAAAGCTATTGGAGAATTGGTTTCCATAATATTCTATTAATCTATTTTCAAACGTACAAAAACGTTTTCAGTTTAAAAAGAACTTTATTATTAAAACGTATATAACTTTTATAAATATCTAGAATCACTTTTGACAACTCATTACTTAACCAGTATAATAAATATAACGATATTTATATTTTATTTCATTAAATATATATAACGATTTAAATTAATATTATATATATTTATACACGTATTATACATACATAGTTTTTATATTTTTACTATACTTTAACTTTACCTTTACTTTACTTTACCTTTACTTTAACTTTAATAATTCACTTTAATAATTCATACTTTAATAATTCACTATAATAATTCATACTTTAATAATTCACTTTAATAATTCATACTTTAATAATTCACTTTAATAATTCATACTTTAATAATTCACTTTAATAATTCATACTTTAATAATTCACTTTAATAATTCATACTTTAATAATTCACTTTAATAATTCATACTTTAATAATTCACTTTAATAATTCAAAAATCTATTATAAATAGAATTCAATAGGTTTCATTATTTTATAGAAACTTGAAAATATATTTCTCTAAACTCTCTCAATCGATTTACATATATATATATATATATATATATATATATATATATATATATATATATATATATATATATATTTGCTCTATATTATTTCAAGATATTATTAGTATACATAAAATATTACAACGGAGTGATGTCCGAGTGATTTCAAAATAGTTTTTTGAATGAGTCGAAGCTAAGGAAATTATGGGTTATAGCTATGGAGGTGATGGGTATGGTTCATGGGTATGCTCGTGAAGTCAATCTAGTTTTTATCATCTCCGTTGCGTCTACGTACTTTCCTGCAATATTGAATCTCAATATTGATACGTGAGCAATCATAACTTAACTTTTATATATCAATAGTGTATCCCTGACTAGTGCTCAAGTATATAGGATTATGCATGCTTGTACATTCGATATTGTCCTTAGATAGGTTTGTTGAATCCTGAATTAGATACATATGCTACTGAGATAGGGTATATGATATGCATGTCATTGGAAAGCTAGCGAAAAATTAAGAACTTTTCATTTAGATATCGAATGGTTTCGATGAACGGATTTGAAGTTATAGTCAACTGAATTTTAGTATTATTGTTAAAATGATTATTATTACTATCGTCGTTATTATTTTAATAGAAATATCATTGTTATTATAAAATATCATTATTACTATTATGTTAGTATTATCATTTTATCATAATAACATTTTTAGTAAATATAAATATTGTTATTTTTTTTATAGAATAATAATAATTATTATTACAAAATAATACAACTTTTACTTATTATTATTATGATCAATGTTATTTTATCAAATAAATAGGGGATACAAAGATATTTTTCACCACGCGTAATATAATTACATTAATAATACTTACCACTATAGTTTTACGATATTAAGTGAACTTTATAAATTTTACTACTTAAGATATATAAAAGTATATTTTATCATATATAAACGTTAATATAAATTTTTATTAATAAATTACTTTTATTATTATAAAATCTAATAAATATATTTAAATATATAAAACGACTATAGCTAAGTTATATAATAAACACGTATAAATTTTAGAAGTCATTTTGGGTCAAGTTGACTTTTGCATATTAGTCTCGAGCATTAGGATTGTGGTACACTATGACTTGACCAAAAATTGTTAGACAAATATTGACCAACATATAAATATATATAATTAATATAGGTTCGTGAATCCGAGGCCAACCTTGCACTTGTTAAATGACGTTATATGTATTTTTACTACGAAATACAGTATGGTGAGTTTCATTTGCTCCCTTTTATATATATTTTTGGGACTGAGAATACATGCGCTGTTTTTATAAATGTTTTACGAAATAGGCACAAGTACTAAAACTAATTCTACGTGGGTTTAAACCAGAAATATACACTTAGCTTGGTAACATTAAAATACTTGTCTATGTACGGTAGGCACGAATCCTAAAGATAGATCTATTGGGCCTGACAAACCCCATCCTGACTATGGGATGCTTTAGTACTTCGAGGTTATTTTAAACACACCTGATCTGGTGTACTTCAGAGGGTAAAACATGAACGTTAAGACTTGTTACCGGGTGCCTACAACTTATAGAATACTTTTATACACTTGTGAGTGTACATATATTTATAAACGGAAATCTTGTGGTCTATTAATATATTGAAATGATTATTATGATAAACCTGTGAACTCTCTAACCTTTTGGTTGACACTTTAAAGCATGTTTATTCTCAGGTATTAAAGAAATCTTCCGCTGTGTATTAGCTCATTTTAAGGATATTACTTGGAGACTGTGACAACCCAGAAATTTCCAACCAAATTTAAACTTTAATCTTTATATGTTTCCGACACGATAAGCAATATTTGTTAAGTTAAATTTCAAGAATTTTAAACTATGTTCATACATTCATTCAACCTCGACCAAGTTCCAACGATTCACGAACCATTAAACGAATATGATTATATATGTATATGTGTATATATATTATAACTTGAAACGTAAACAAAATATTAGATTAAATACTTTATATGATTGTATCTGTTTCAAAATGTTTATCAATGGAATTAGAAGATAAGATCAAATGATTGAATTATCAGATATATTGAATTATGATTACAAGTCTCTGTTGAAAGGCCCACGTTGATTTGAGAAATCTTTCCATTTTAACAATATTCGGAAAATGGTAAAGTGATTTATAAATAAGAACAAATTGTCAATCATTGAGAACTAGATAAAGGATAGTGGAAGATTGAATCTCATAAAGACTCGATTGATCTATTTAGTTTCAAACGTACAAAAACGTTTTTAGTTTAAAAAGAACTTTATTATTAAAACGTATATAACTTTTATAAATATCTAGAACCACTTTTGACAACTCATTACTTAACTAGTATGATAAAGATAACGATATTTATATTTTATTTTATTAAATATATATAACGATTTAAATTAATATTATATATTTATACGCGTATTATACGTACATAGTTTTATACTTTTACTATACTTAAACTTTACCTTTACTTTATTTTTACTTTACTTTAACTTTAATAATTCACTTTAATAATTCATACTTTAATAATTCACTTTAATAATTCATACTTTAATAATTCACTTTAATAATTCATACTTTAATAATTCACTTTAATAATTCATACTTTAATAATTCACTTTAATAATTCAAAAATCTATTATAAATAGAATTCAATAGGTTTCATTATTTCATAGAAACTTGAAAATATTTTTCTCTAAACTCTCTCAATCGATTTACATATATATATTTACTCCGTATTATTTCAAGATATTATTAGTATACATAAAATATTACGACGGAGTGCTGTCCGAGTGATTTCGAAATTGTTTTTCGAGTGGGATAGGATTAAGGAAATTATGGGTTATAGCTATGGAGGTGATTGAGTATGGTTCATGGGTATGCTCGTGAGGTCAATATAGTGTTTATCATTTCCGTTGCATCTACATACCTTTCCTGCAATATTGAATCTCAATATTGATACGTGAGTACTCATAATTTAACTTTTACATACTAATAGTGTATCCCTGACTAGTGCTCGAGTATTTAGGATTATGCATGCTTGTACTTTTGATATTGCCATTAGACAGGTTAGGTTGAATGTTGAATTTGTTATACTTGCGGTTGAGATAAGGTATAAGATATGCATGTCCTTGGAAAGCTAGCGAAAAATTAAGAACTTTTCCTTTAGATATCGAATAGTTTCGATGAACGGATTAGAAGTTATAATCAATTGAATTTTCGATATTTTTATTAAAAATGATTATTATTATCGTCGTTTTTATAGTCGTTCTAGTTTTATCTTATTATTATCATTATTATTATCTTTATCAATAAAAGGGATTTATCATTAAAAATTGTTATTTTTTTTATTATTACTATCGTTATTATCGTTAAAGTTATAATTAGTATTATTATTATTATCCAATTATTATTATTATTATTATTGGTATTATTATTATTATTATCATTATTAATATATATATCATTATTTAAAAATGGTTATTGTTATTGTTATTATTATTATTACTATATTATCATTAAGATAATTATTAGTATTATCGTTAATAATGTTATAGTAACTATCATTATTAATATTAGTGTAATTAAAACAAATATTTGTAACAGCTAATTATTTTGATTACTATTATTATCATTATTATGAACACGATATAAAAGACGATTAAAAGCTATTAAACGAAACGATTAGGAAATAATGGGTAAGAGTATCATGATGAAATTAAAATATTATAAGATATTGATTTAGATAAAATTATCGTTCTTATTATTTTTATCATTACTATTATTATTAAAAGTATCGTTAGTATTAAAACTATCATTTTAACAAAAATTATCATTTTAATAGAAATGTCATTGTTATTATAAAATATCATTATTATTATTATTTTAAATAGAATTATTATTTTAAAGATAATATTAAAAATTATCGTAAATATTAAAGTTATCATAATTAGAATTATCGTTTTATCATAACGTCATCTTAGTAATTATAAATATTGATATTTTTATAATAATAATTATTATTACAAAATAATACAACTTTTACTTACTATCATTATAGATATTATTTTATAAAATAAATATGTGATACAAACATATTTTACTACGTGTAATAACTTACTTTAATAATACCTATCATATTATCTTTATGATATTAAATGAACCCTATAAATTTTATTACTTAATATATATAAAAGTATATTTTATTATATAAATTTAATATAAAATTTTATTTATTAATAAATAAATTATATTATTTACTCTAATAAATCTTTTAAAAATATTTAAAAATATAAAACAACGATATTTAAACTATATATTAATCATGTATAGATTTTTGGAAATTATTTTGAGTCAAATTTACTTTTGTTGACTTTTGCATATTAGTCTCGAGCATTAGGATTGTGGTACACTATGACTTGACCTAATTTGTTAGACAAATATTGACCAACACATAAATATATATAATTAATTTAGGTTCGTGAATCCGAGGCCAACCTTGCACTTGTTCAATGACGTTATATGTATTTTTACTACGAAATACAGTATGGTGAGTTTCATTAATCCCTTTTTAAATGTTTTTGTAATATATATTTTTGGGACTGAGAATACATGTGCTGTTTTTATAACTGTTTTACGAAATAGACACAAGTAATTGAAACTACATTCTATGGTTGAATTATCGAAATCGAATATGCCCCTTTTTATTAAAGTCTGGTAATCTAAGAATTAGGGAACAGACACCCTAATTGACGCGAATCCTAAAGATAGATCTATTGGGCCTAACAAACCCCATCCAAAATACCGGATGCTTTAGTACTTCGAAATTTATATCATGTCCGAAGGAGGATCCCGGAATGATAGGGGATATTCTTGTATGTATCTAGTTAATGTCGGTTACCAGGTGTTCACCATATGAATGATTATTTTTGTCTCTATGCATGGGACGTATATTTATGAGAACTGGAAATGAAATTCTTGTGGTCTATTAAAATGATGGAAATAAATGATTATGATAAACTAATGAACTCACCAACCTTTTGGTTGACACTTTAAAGCATGTTTATTCTCAGGTGTTAAATAAATCTTCCGCTGTGCATTTGCTCATTTTAAAGATATTATTTGGAGTCTTTCATAGCATATTTCGAAGAACGTTGCATTCGAGTCATTGAGTTCATCAAAGATTATTATTAAATCAATTTATAGTTGGATAGTGGATATTATGAAATGGTATGCATGCCTGTCAATTTTCGATGTAAAGAAAGATTGTCTTTTAAAAACGAATGCAATGTTTGTAAAATGTATCATATAGAGGTCAAATACCTCGCAATGTAATCAACTATTGTGAATCGTTTATAATGTATATGAACGGGTCCTTTCAGAGTCATTCATGGCATATTTTGAAAGACGTTGCATTCGAGTCATTGAGTTCATCAAGATTATTATTATGTCAATTATAGTTGGATGTATTATGAAATGGTGTGCATTCCGTCAACTTTTGTTGTAAAGAAAGTTTGTCTTTTAAAAATGAATGCAATGTTTGTAAAATGTATCATATAGAGGTCAAAATACCTCGCGATGTAATCAACTATTGCGAATCGTTTATAATGTATATGAACGGGTCCTTTCAGTTGGTATCAGAGCGGTGGTCTTAGCGAACCAGGTCTGCATTAGTGTGTCTGACTGATAGTCGTTAGGATGCATTAATGAGCCTGGACTTCGACCGTGTCTGCATGTCAAAAGTTTTGCTTATCATTTTTGTCGGAAATTGCCTGCTTATCATTCTTAGTCTAGACACGTCTTACTGCATTGATTGCATGAATAGTGTATAGACAAAATTCATATCTTAGCGTATCTGCTAATCCATATCTTAGCGTATCTGTTACTGTAAACTTTGCCTGACATATCCCGTAATTTCCTCCGTAATCTACGAAATCTTTTGCGCTATATATATAGATATTCTATGTAATTAGAATACCACCCGATAGCCGAAAAATCATTTCATATCGAAAAATTCTTTATTCAATCGAACAAAATGGAATTCGTCATTAGTTCAAGTCCCTCGAATTCCGATATGGAATCCCACTCAAGCTCCGAAAGCAGTGTGACCGGAATGGATCAACCAATTAGCCATCATCTATTATGAATGAATTGGGGATAGGTTCGTAGCCTCCTCAATAATTGGAGACAAGAAGAAGGTGATCCCTTCCATCCACCACATTGCCCTCTTGGCGATGAACCTGAAGCACTTATCATCGAACCGGTCTGAAACACCATTTTCTCTCTCATTTTCAGAGTATCTCGTCACGATTATATACTACATCAAATTCTAGATTTTATTTATCCGCTCGTCCGAACCGACAATCACCCCGATGTAATAGAAGAAGTCAACGAGCTTCGCGCTCGAGTAGTGGCTTTAGAGAATATGGTGCAAGGGTTACAAACACCAACAAATAACGAAGTATTAATTCATAATTTCAATTTTATTGAGTAAATACTCCGTAAAAGTTATGTAATTTCTAAAGTCTTTAGGGATTATTCAGTTCTAGTTTCAACCGTAAATCAAATGAGTTTAATTTAATATTAACTCATTAAATCTATGTTACATATGAAGAAAATATGCACATATATATTTTCATAAAGACTATAATAAAATTCTGTTGTACAAAATATTAATTGTGAAATTTTTTTTAACGGGTAGGTAATACCCGAGAGATATATAAATTCACAATTAATATATTACATTTTTCGAATCTGATTAAGCAAATCATCAACTATACTCTCAAAATCTCACAACAATATACATTCTTGTATAGAAATCAAAACAACCATTCTCACCCAAATTTGATTACGCATTCTGATTTTGACAAATCAAAATCCAAGTCATGATTTAACAGAAGACATCACTCTTAGATTCCTACATCTTTCAAAGCTATACTTTGACTTCAAAACCGTGTTAGAACATCATATGTATATTAACGATTACAAACTGTGTTCAAACTCTCCGAAGTTTTCGAAGACACTTCAAACAATGAACAATCGAGATGATGATCCAATCACATATTACCCACATTTATGTACCTAAAAAGCTCTCGAAGCTAAAGTCATAGTTCGACGCGTATCCGTGTCAGACCCTTTGGCATTTATTAGCTAAAATGACTTTTCAATTCCTTTTCAAAGTAGACAGTTTTATCACAGCTCCAGCAAGTCAACTTCGACTTTTCAGTCGGACTAGTCTTATTATAACCTCGATAGATACGTTGCTCTTTCGTCATCGTTACTGGGGACCTTTCATATCTCGCCACCTTAGTAATAAACTTACCAACAACTTCAATTATCTTTGACTTTTCGAAAAATCATTATATTTATTGAAATCACATCATTTACTCATTCGCATCTTGTAACGAGAATTGTCATACGAATCATCGAAAAATAGTAACCAGTATTTTGAAATCTCGCAGCATGTCTACGCCAACAGTTATATGTGTACGTAAAACGTCTATCTCTTGGACTTACATACTTTGAATGTGAAGTTCTAAAAAATATTCTGAACTGCAAACTAGTTCTTGAAATGCTGACGAAGCATCAAAAACTGTAAACGATCTTAACAGTAAAAAGTTTGATGACAAATAATAGTAAGGTGGTAAAGCTGAGAAAAAGAGAAAGTTTGGAACTGGAAAACGGATTGAACAGACTATGAAGGAGGCTGTGGACAAATCACAAAGACTAAATCTGCCTTCAAAGAATCCAAATGATTCAGTGCCTGCTAAAGTCATTAACGAATACCTTACTCTTTATTCTAAACCTTTACAGACAAATCTTCATCATCATCCATTAATATTAGAAATTCTAAGATATTATCATATCTTTCATTATAAATATCCACGATAATTCTGAAGATATTTTCACAACTAATCTTATCTGAAGTCATTTATCTCTTTGCGCTATCAGTGTTACATCATATAAGAAACTATTAGTTTCTATATTCTATAAACTTTCGAGTTTAAATTATGAATGTTTTGAAGTAGTGTTGGGAACTGAAGCATGAGTTAGTATAATATAATGACACTTGATCAACGTGATTATATTACAGTAAGTCATGCTGAGTTTCTAATGGGACATGACGATTCACAGACCATGCCGTCATCATGTTCCATGTTACACGACTCTTGTATTCTATTTAATCTCTAAAAATATCAAGAATATATTTTCTTGATGATTCGGTCTTTTCAGGGTATTCTGGTAAATTAACAAATCAAGATCGTGCCATTACCATTTCCTTCTTAGAACATCAACTATGTTCATTCTGAAATTCATATCTGCGAATACTGGACCATTACAAACGTTGCTTAATCGCAAGAAGAAGAAACGAAAGGACAAAACTCCAAAATAGAAATTGGAGTATAAATCGCAGCAAATAGAAGGGAGCATTAACTTGGATGTCAATGATTATAGAAGACAAAAGCAGGGGCTTTGAAATATAAGGGAAGATATAAAACCCAACAACCATCCAAAAATTATAAACCGTATATATCGATGCATATAGCAATATAAAGACACGGAAGAACTAAAAACACTATAAAACCGAGAATATAGTAGAAGTAAATAGATTCTTCCGGAGGCAGATGAAAAAGAAGAATGACAGATATGAAAGTGAGGAGTATATCGAGAATCAGTACTGGATGAAGCATATTGACAAATACTTTAAAATATGAGTTGAGGGAGAAAGAATAGAAGGTGTGAGTTGTAAGGAAACGAATGAGGTGGATTTATAGTGAAATACCCGACAGAGAAATCAAGATGGATTATCGTATTAATTCGAAGAGAATCATAATCTCCTTAATCACCGAAGCATCAAATCCAACATAGATTACAAAGATTTTCTTTAAATTCGGAGATCAATTGTGATGACGTCAAAAGATATGACGAATCACTATAATCTTATTTCCTTCATTTACGATAACTTCCCTCATACGCTTTGAGTAATCGAATTATTTTATCCATACTTCTTATACATGATAAAACTTCATAATCGTCATAATAACATTCTCATTGTTAGCCATAACGACCTCTATCAAATTTCGGGGACGAAATTTCTTTAACGGGTAGGTACTGTGACGACCCGGAAATTTTCGACTAAATTTAAACTTTATCTTTATATTATTCTGACACGATAAGCAATGTTTGTTAAGTTAAATCTCAAGGATTTTAAACTATGTTTATACATTCATTTAAACCTCGACCAAATTCCAATGATTCACGAACCATTAAATGAACATATATAAATATGTATGTATATGTGTATATGTTATAAATTGAAAATGTCAACAAAGTATTTAAAAGTATAATGCTTTATATGAATGTATTTGTTTCAATATGATTATCGACGAAATTAAAAAAAAAATATATTAAATGATTGAATTATCAGAAACATTGAATTATGATTACAAGTCTCTGTTGAGAGGTCCACTATGATTTGAGAAATCTATTCCTCTTAACGATATTCGGAATAATTTGTAAAGCTATTTATAAATAAAAATAAAAAGTGTCATTTACGAAAGTTAGACAAAAGCTATTGGAGAATTGGTTTCCATAATATTCTATTAATCTATTTTCAAACGTACAAAAACGTTTTCAGTTTAAAAAGAACTTTATTATTAAAACGTATATAACTTTTATAAATATCTAGAATCACTTTTGACAACTCATTACTTAACCAGTATAATAAATATAACGATATTTATATTTTATTTCATTAAATATATATAACGATTTAAATTAATATTATATATATTTATACACGTATTATACATACATAGTTTTTATATTTTTACTATACTTTAACTTTACCTTTACTTTACTTTACCTTTACTTTAACTTTAATAATTCACTTTAATAATTCATACTTTAATAATTCACTATAATAATTCATACTTTAATAATTCACTTTAATAATTCATACTTTAATAATTCACTTTAATAATTCATACTTTAATAATTCACTTTAATAATTCATACTTTAATAATTCACTTTAATAATTCATACTTTAATAATTCACTTTAATAATTCATACTTTAATAATTCACTTTAATAATTCAAAAATCTATTATAAATAGAATTCAATAGGTTTCATTATTTCATAGAAACTTGAAAATATATTTCTCTAAACTCTCTCAATCGATTTACATATATATATATATATATATATATATATATATATATATATATATATATATATATATATATATATATATATATATATTTGCTCTATATTATTTCAAGATATTATTAGTATACATAAAATATTACGACGGAGTGATGTCCGAGTGATTTCAAAATAGTTTTTTGAATGAGTTGAAGCTAAGGAAATTATGGGTTATAGCTATGGAGGTGATGGGTATGGTTCATGGGTATGCTCGTGAAGTCAATCTAGTTTTTATCATCTCCGTTGCGTCTACGTACTTTCCTGCAATATTGAATCTCAATATTGATACGTGAGCACTCATAACTTAACTTTTATATATCAATAGTGTATCCCTGACTAGTGCTCGAGTATATAGGAGTATGCATGCTTGTACATTCGATATTGTCCTTAGATAGGTTTGTTGAATCCTGAATTAGATACATATGCTACTGAGATAGGGTATATGATATGCATGTCATTGGAAAGCTAGCGAAAAATTAAGAACTTTTCATTTAGATATCGAATGGTTTCGATGAACGGATTTGAAGTTATAGTCAACTGAATTTTAGTATTATTGTTAAAATGATTATTATTACTATCGTCGTTATTATTTTAATAGAAATATCATTGTTATTATAAAATATCATTGTTACTATTATGTTAGTATTATCATTTTATCATAATAACATTTTTAGTAAATATAAATATTGTTATTTTTTTTATAGAATAATAATAATTATTATTACAAAATAATACAACTTTTACTTATTATTATTATGATCAATATTATTTTATCAAATAAATAGGGGATACAAAGATATTTTTCACCACGCGTAATATAATTACATTAATAATACTTACCACTATAGTTTTAGGATATTAAGTGAACTTTATAAATTTTACTACTTAAGATATATAAAAGTATATTTTATCATATATAAACGTTAATATAAATTTTTATTAATAAATTACTTTTATTATTATAAAATCTAATAAATATATTTAAATATATAAAACGACTATAGCTAAGTTATATAATAAACACGTATAAATTTTAGAAGTCATTTTGGGTCAAGTTGACTTTTGCATATTAGTCTCGAGCATTAGGATTGTGGTACACTATAACTTGACCAAAAATTGTTAGACAAATATTGACCAACATATAAATATATATAATTAATATAGGTTCGTGAATCCGAGGCCAACCTTGCACTTGTTAAATGACGTTATATGTATTTTTACTACGAAATACAGTATGGTGAGTTTCATTTGCTCCCTTTTATATATATTTTTGGGACTGAGAATACATGCGCTGTTTTTATAAATGTTTTATGAAATAGGCACAAGTACTAAAACTAATTCTACGTGGGTTTAAACCAGAAATATACCCTTAGCTTGGTAACATTAAACTACTTGTCTATGTACGGTAGGCGCGAATCCTAAAGATAGATCTATTGGGCCTGACAAACCCCATCCTGACTATGGGATGCTTTAGTACTTCGAGGTTATTTTAAACACACCTGATCTGGTGTACTTCAGAGGGTAAAACATGAACGTTAAGGCTTGTTACCGGGTGCCTACAACTTATAGAATACTTTTATACACTTGTGAGTGTACATATATTTATAAACGGAAATATTGTGGTCTATTAATATATTGAAATGATTATTATGATAAACCTATGAACTCACCAACCTTTTGGTTGACACTTTAAAGCATGTTTATTCTTAGGTATTAAAGAAATCTTCCGCTGTGCATTAGCTCATTTTAAGGATATTACTTGGAGTCATTCATGGCATATTTTGAAAGACGTTGCATTCGAGTCATTGAGTTCATCAAGATTATTATTATTATGTCAATTATAGTTGGATGTATTATGAAATGGTGTGCATTCAGTTAACTTTCGTTGTAAAGAAAGTTTGTCTTTTAAAAACGAATGCAATGTTTGTAAAATGTATCATATAGAGGTCAAAATACCTCGCGATGTAATCAACTATTGCGAATCGTTTATAATGTATATGAACGGGTCCTTTCACTCCCCAAGGGGACGAATGAAATATAGTTGCAACAATGAAGGAAGAAATATATGGAGTAGTCACATCGGTGGCATAGATATTTAAGGCAATTCTCTCAAAGGAGATAACGAGGATCATGGATTTCAAAGTAAATTTTCATTACATTTCCGAAAGGAAGAAGTACGAAAGGTATGATATTTCAATGAGAGTGAACTCCCTTGCTCAATGAGCGAGGAAATCTAGGATTCATCCATATTCTTAAATTTATGTGCGGATGAAAAGAACGCGAATCATGGGTTATAAAGAATGGCCGACTCCAGGTGGGATGAATCTCCAAAAATAATTTCGTGCAACTCAAAGTATTGAATCCTAGGATTGACGTTTACGAGGGTGTTGTGGTTGATAGCGAATATTGAGAGTAGAAACTCCTCAACGGTCTAGTGTAATATATATCCATGATATCCACTATAACAACAGTTGGGGTAGAAACCCACCTAGCGCCTTTTTTTACAATAGGGTGACCACCTAGTGTACCCCAGAAAATTTGATTTATCAGTCCGCGTGTAACAACCCAAACCGTAACCGACCAAACACGACGAAATTTCAAACAAAAAAAAAATTTTCTGGTGCAGGCCATCTGCGCGGCGCGCCAGGTGGCCGCGCGGCGCGCCAAACCACCTGGACAGCCCGCTGTCCCCGGAAGTCTATTTAACGAAAATGTTTGACTAGTTCTCGACATTTTTAGCCAAAACGCTTTTAACCATACATTCATATATGTAAAACTAGCACATAACTAAGGTTTGAGCGAGTTTTACAAAGTGGGGCCCACACGTGCCCAAAACGCCACTAAGTTTAAAATACAAAGTTTAATACAAATTAGAGTTTCGACCACAAAAAGTTTAATTGCCAAACGACACAACGAGCATGGTGTTTGGGGTTAAACTACCCAAGTCTCGGTCAAACTCCAAGCCATAACCCAAAAGTGCTTCCTAATCATCGAAGCGGGAAACTCAATCCAAGGTAATGCCCTTACCCTTGTCCACACACGAACCTATAAAAAGGTAAACAACGAGAGGGTAAGCAAAGCTTAGTGAGCAAAATAATTATACATATACATATATAATCTACCTACTTGCATCACTTACACAACATCATACGCGGGATCAACAATTCGACAATCATGCAACAATAATATGCATATACCAATAACCGCATTTCCACAAGTAGCTAATAATACAATAGCATACGATTCATAATTAAATACTTTCAATACATAATTCACGCAACCTTGGTTAACCAATTCGAACAAGGGAAACGGTACATACAAGACCGTTGGAGTTCGTAACATCCGTTAGTGCTACTTAATCAACGCGTAGTCACTAATCCCTCGGGTGATGTCTTAAACAACGCGACTCACTCACCCATTACAATGTGGCGTCTTAAACAACGCGACGATTCCACATGCCATTCAATACGATGGATGGTGTCTTAAACAACGCGACATCCCCTCCATTACATTGTGGTGTCTTAAACAACGCGACATCCACTTCTTTACCATGTGGTGTCTTAAACAACGCGACAATGCCACATTCATACGACACAAATAAGTACATTATATACACATACGCATAATTATTCCACTCACCTTATGCCGTCGGTGATTACTAAACCAAGCTTGAATTCCGAGGTAACGTACCTATTTCACAAGCATATAATCAATCAATCGACTTGGCCTAAACTCATAACACACATCATCCTAGGTCATCTTGACCCACTTTGACACTTAACCCTAATTTGGGTCATTCTTACCAAAAACCCTAACTCTTGGCACTCAAGGCCTTCCTACACTTTAAATCACTAGATTTTAACACAAAACACTAACGTTAACCAATCTTGGTCCATTTTGACCCGTTTGACTCAATAAAAGTCAATACACCCATTTTGGGTCATTTATACCCAAATCACACCCATTTACACTTCCCTAAGGTGTTCTAGCAAATTATTAGCCAATTAGGGTTTCATAACAACAATTAATACCTTTAAAACCCTAGCTTACACATAATTGAGTCTACATGACCCAATTTACCCAAGAACACCCAATTTACCTACAAATGGGTCTTAGTGTTCATCTTCAACACAAACCCTAACCCATACACGAAAACAAAACAAGAATTGAAAGTTAAGGCATACCACAACTATCAAAATGTAGCAATTGACGAGATGAACAACTTTAGAACTTGGGCTTTAGCAAGAAACCCTCTTCTTCCTCTTCAAAGTGAGCTTTCCCTCTCTAAAACTCACTCTCTCACTAAAATAAATTGGGAGGTGATAAGGTTGGTGAACAAGGGAGTAAATGAGCTCCCAAACTACTGAACCAAGCATTAAACTCGGCCTTGATGTGAATTTACCAAAATACCCCCAAAATATCTAATTTAAAAAGAGAAAGGGATCTGTCACAGACAGTTGGCGCGGCGCGCCACAAGGCCGCGCGGCGCGCAACCCTGCCAGTTCAGCTCCTTTTATATTTTAAATACACGCAACAGAACCCCGTTTCCAGTACCGTACATTACACTTATATACACTTATGTACACTATAAATAATCGGGTCTTACAACTCTTCCCCACTTATTCGGATTGCGACCTCGCAATCCATGCCGCATGACAAGCGGGAAGATAAACCAACACAAACTCTTCAGGTTCCCAAGTGAACTCGGAACCCTTATTCCGCCGCCATTGAACTTTAAAAGTCCTAACCTCCTTATGCCTCAACCTCTTGACCTTTTCATCAAGTATTGCAATTGGCTCTTCAACATACTCCAACTTATTGTTTAGCTCAATTTCATCTAAAGGCATCCATGAAGAATCATCCGCAAGGCACTTACGGAGGTGAGAAACATGAAACGTGTTATGGATCCCCGCAAGCTCTTCGGGCAATTCCAATCGATATGCAACTTCACCAACACGAGCTAAGATTTTAAACGGCCCAATAAACCGAGGACCTAACTTTCCCCGTTTTCGAAATCGAATAATACCCTTCCATGGCGAAACCTTAAGCATTACCATGTCGCCCTCTTGGAATTCGATCGTTCGTCTACGTTTATCGGCATACGACTTTTGTCTATCTTGAGCCTTTTTCAAATGTTCGCGAATAATATCAATCTTGTTATTCGTCTCTAAAACCAAATCGGTACTTCCGATTTCTCTTTGACCCACTTCTCCCCAACAAATGGGAGTTCGACACCTTCGGCCATAAAGCATCTCGTAAGGTGGCATCCCGATACTAGTATGAAAACTATTATTGTATGAGAATTCCACCAAGGGTAAATGCTCATCCCAACTACCACCAAAATCAATGATGCACGCCCGTAGCATATCTTCCAAAGTTTGATTCGTACGCTCGGTTTGACCGTCCGTTTGAGGATGATACGCCGTGCTCAACTTTAATTGTGTACCCATATCTTCATGAAACTTTTCCCAAAATCGAGATGTAAAACGGGTATCTCGATCCGAAATAATAGATATAGGAACGCCATGTCGCGAGACCACTTCCTTGATAAACAACTTAGCCAAGGCCTCCGACGATATTGCTTCTTTAATGGGAAGAAACAAGGCACTTTTCGTCAACCGGTCCACGATCACCCAAATCGAATCATATTGAGTTCTCGCCGTCTTAGGTAACTTAGTGATGAAATCCATGGTAATGTGCTCCCATTTCCACTTCGGGATTTCTAACGGTTGCAACTTACCATACGGCTTTTGATGCTCGGCTTTAACTTGCAAACAAGTAACACATCGTTCGACGTATTTTACAACATCGCGTTTCATGCCCGGCCACCAATAATCTTTCTTCAAGTCATGATACATTTTCGTCGCGCCCGGATGAATGGAATATTTCGACTTATGTGCTTCATCGAGTAGCACCCGTCGGTAATCACCCGTCTTAGGCACCCACACCCTTCCTTGAAAGGACAACAAACCCCGCGGACCCATAGTAATAAAATCCGATTGGCCCACAATTCGTTCCGTGTGCTTATCGTGAACATAAGCCTCTATTTGGTCTTCACCCATCTTTTCAAGAAAGTCGTTAGTGATAATCAAACGTAACGATGTTATACGTATCGCAGGATGTTGAGTCTTTCGACTTAACGCATCCGCGACCACATTCGCCTTACCCGGATGGTAAAGTATCTCACAATCATAATCTTTCACCACATCCATCCATCTACGTTGGCGATAATTCAAATCCCTTTGAGTAAAAAGGTGTTTCAAATTCTTATGATCCGAATATATCGTACACTTGACACCATACAAGTAGTGGCGCCAAATTTTCAACGCATGCACAACCGCCGCCATTTCAAGATCATGAGTCGGGTACCTCGTTTCGTGTTCCTTTAATTGTCGAGAGACATAAGCAATGACTTTACCCCTTTGCATAAGAACGCACCCGAGCCCATTTAAGGAAGCATCACAATAAACCACCATGTCTTCGACGCCTTCCGGTAACACTAACACCGGAGCTTGACACAACTTCTCTTTCAATAATTGAAAAGCAATTTCTTGCTCGTTTTCCCAATTGAACTTAGCACTCTTCCTCGTCAACTTTGTTAATGGAGAAGCAATCTTAGAAAAGTCTTGGATAAACCGACGATAATAACCGGCCAATCCGAGAAAACTTCGGATCTCCGTGGGCGTAGTCGGTCGTCCCCAACTCTTCACCGTCTCAATCTTCCCCGGATCCACTTGGATACCGCTTTCGTTCACAATGTGACCAAGGAATTGAACCTCCCTTAGCCAAAATTCACATTTAGAGAACTTTGCATACAACTTCTCTTTTCTTAGCGTCTTCAAAACTTCACGTAAGTGACGTTCATGTTCGTGCATACTTTTCGAGTAGACTAGTATGTCGTCAATGAATACAATAACCGACTTGTCCAACATAGGTTGGCACACCCGGTTCATAAGATCCATGAATGCCGCCGGTGCATTCGTAAGACCGAAGGGCATAACTACAAATTCATAATGCCCGTAACGCGTTCGGAAAGCCGTTTTCTCAATATCTTCCTCACGGACCCGCATTTGGTGATAGCCGGACCGTAGGTCGATCTTAGAGAAATACGTTGCGCCTTGAAGTTGATCAAACAAATCGTCGATCCTAGGTAGTGGATAACGATTCTTGATCGTCACTTTATTCAACTCACGGTAATCAATGCACATACGCATACTACCGTCTTTCTTCTTCACAAATAAGACCGGAGCGCCCCATGGCGAAGCACTCGGTCGGATAAAACCCTTCTCGAGCAATTCTTGAATTTGATTCAATAACTCTTGCATCTCCGTTGGTGCTAAACGATAAGGAGTTTTAGCAATGGGGGTAGCCCCCGGAACCAACTCGATGCGAAATTCGACTTGTCTTTCCGCCGGGACACCCGGTAACTCATCCGGAAAGACATCTTCAAACTCATTAACTACCGGAATTTCACGAATTGGTGGCGGCTCAATACGAGTGTCGACAACATGAGCAAGGAAAGCCATACCACCGGTAACAACGTGACGTCGTGCCCGAGCAAAAGTGCATATCGGCACCGATCTCATTCGTTTGTCACCATGAATAATCATCTCTCCCCCACTTGGTGTCTTTACACGAATAAACTTGTCGTGGCATGCAATATCGGCTCTATAACGATCGAGCCAATCCATACCAACGACAACATCAAAATCACCCAAAGTCATCGGAATAAGATCAATTTCGAAACTTTCGGTGTCAAACACAACATTGCAATTTTTACACACATCAACCACTAGCGCCGTCTTGCCATCCGCTATTTCAACTTCTACCGGACGACTCAACTTTACTAGCGGTTTATTTAACTTAGGCACAAATCTTGGAGATACGAAAGACAAATTAGCACCACTATCAAAAAGTATCCGAGCCGGATTAGAATTAACCATGAAAGTACCTGAAACGACTTCATTGGATTGTTTAGCTTCTTCATTAGACATCAAGTAGTTACGACCCCTAGCCGTACCCGCCGCCTTCTCTATCCGCTTAGCATTATCATTACGCAACTCGGGACACTCGGGCCGTTTGTGCCCTTCTTTACCGCAATTGAAACAAGTAAACTTGGGTGTAGTAGAGGGATTGGTGCAATCACGGGCCATATGCCCCTTTCGCCCACAATTATGGCAAGTATAACGAAACTCTCCCGGCGCACTCTTCTTGGCACTTCCGACACTCTCGGTTGCACCCTTCTTTGAAAAGTTTGACTTCTTGCTTGAAAAATTTGAGTGACTCGAACCTTCATACTTTCTCTTCCTCAACACAATCGCTTCAAACCCTTTCGCCATATTAAACAACTCATCGAAGCTCTTCACCACATTTACGCTAATCTTTTCTTGATAACTGTCATTCAAGGTTCGATAGAAATCTTCTTTCAACATTTTATCATTCCCGACATACTTCGGGCAAAATTGCGTCTTGGACAAGAACACGGATTTGAGAGTGTTCAAGTCCATCGACCCTTGCCTCAAGGTACGTAGCTCGTCCTTAAGTCTTGTAAGATCGGCCGAAGTTCGGTACTCATAGAAGAACTCCGCTTTAAATTCCTCCCAAGTGAAGTCCATACATTGTTCTTCACCATAGAGTTGGATCTTAGCATCCCACCACAATTTCGCGTCACCCCTTAACATGCTACAACCATACCTAGTCTTCTTGTCGGGTGGACACTCACAAGTACGGAAGGCCCCCTCCATATCGGAGATGAATCGGGCACTCTTGAGTGGGTCCCTATCGCCCTCAAAAGTAGGAGGTTGAGCGTCCTTAAAGTTCTTGAAGAAAAAGTCTCGTCTTCCCACATTTTCTTCTTGAAGAGCAATCTTAATTTGCTCCTTAACCATAGTGACGACGTGTTCGTCAATCGTCTCTAAAAACATCTTCTTAACATCCTCGCGAAACTCCGCCTTTTGGCGTTCAAAGATGGCCTCAACCTTGGCCGTGAACTCGGGGTCCTCGCTCGTGCCCCCATTATCAAGTTCGGTGTCGTGTCCGTTTCGCGTCCTCATTCTATAAAACGGAATAGATTAAATAACGAAACGAAAGACATGACAATACGCATCTCGCTCGACGATCATCGTACATCGCTTGTTTGACACGATTTGCACCCGTAGTAAGGGTAGCTAATCATTACTACGCGAGCACATCGCGCTAACGCGCTAGTAAAATGTCCATTTCGCTCGATGATTACTATACAACACAACCAATAATGCATGATTAGTTCACATAAACCTATGTACTAACCAAGACCCGGTCCGACCCAAAGTCCTACAAGTCCCGCACAATGCACACACAAAAGTCTAAGTCTAGGCGCCTATCTCAAGTCACCTAAATCCCTTAGACCATGCTCTGATACCACTTGTAACAACCCAAACCGTAACCGACCAAACACGACGAAATTTCAAACAAAAAAAAAAATTTTCTGGTGCAGGCCATCTGCGCGGCGCGCCAGGTGGCCGCGCGGCGCGCCAAACCACCTGGACAGCCCGCTGTCCCCGGAAGTCTATTTAACGAAAATGTTTGACTAGTTCTCGACATTTTTAGCCAAAACGCTTTTAACCATACATTCATATATGTAAAACTAGCACATAACTAAGGTTTGAGCGAGTTTTACAAAGTGGGGCCCACACGTGCCCAAAACGCCACTAAGTTTAAAATACAAAGTTTAATACAAATTAGAGTTTCGACCACAAAAAGTTTAATTGCCAAACGACACAACGAGCATGGTGTTTGGGGTTAAACTACCCAAGTCTCGGTCAAACTCCAAGCCATAACCCAAAAGTGCTTCCTAATCATCGAAGCGGGAAACTCAATCCAAGGTAATGCCCTTACCCTTGTCCACACACGAACCTATAAAAAGGTAAACAACGAGAGGGTAAGCAAAGCTTAGTGAGCAAAATAATTATACATATACATATATAATCTACCTACTTGCATCACTTACACAACATCATACGCGGGATCAACAATTCGACAATCATGCAACAATAATATGCATATACCAATAACCGCATTTCCACAAGTAGCTAATAATACAATAGCATACGATTCATAATTAAATACTTTCAATACATAATTCACGCAACCTTGGTTAACCAATTCGAACAAGGGAAACGGTACATACAAGACCGTTGGAGTTCGTAACATCCGTTAGTGCTACTTAATCAACGCGTAGTCACTAATCCCTCGGGTGATGTCTTAAACAACGCGACTCACTCACCCATTACAATGTGGCGTCTTAAACAACGCGACGATTCCACATGCCATTCAATACGATGGATGGTGTCTTAAACAACGCGACATCCCCTCCATTACATTGTGGTGTCTTAAACAACGCGACATCCACTTCTTTACCATGTGGTGTCTTAAACAATGCGACAATGCCACATTCATACGACACAAATAAGTACATTATATACACATACGCATAATTATTCCACTCACCTTATGCCGTCGGTGATTACTAAACCAAGCTTGAATTCCGAGGTAACGTACCTATTTCACAAGCATATAATCAATCAATCGACTTGGCCTAAACTCATAACACACATCATCCTAGGTCATCTTGACCCACTTTGACACTTAACCCTAATTTGGGTCATTCTTACCAAAAACCCTAACTCTTGGCACTCAAGGCCTTCCTACACTTTAAATCACTAGATTTTAACACAAAACACTAACGTTAACCAATCTTGGTCCATTTTGACCCGTTTGACTCAATAAAAGTCAATACACCCATTTTGGGTCATTTATACCCAAATCACACCCATTTACACTTCCCTAAGGTGTTCTAGCAAATTATTAGCCAATTAGGGTTTCATAACAACAATTAATACCTTTAAAACCCTAGCTTACACATAATTGAGTCTACATGACCCAATTTACCCAAGAACACCCAATTTACCTACAAATGGGTCTTAGTGTTCATCTTCAACACAAACCCTAACCCATACACGAAAACAAAACAAGAATTGAAAGTTAAGGCATACCACAACTATCAAAATGTAGCAATTGACGAGATGAACAACTTTAGAACTTGGGCTTTAGCAAGAAACCCTCTTCTTCCTCTTCAAAGTGAGCTTTCCCTCTCTAAAACTCACTCTCTCACTAAAATAAATTGGGAGGTGATAAGGTTGGTGAACAAGGGAGTAAATGAGCTCCCAAACTACTGAACCAAGCATTAAACTCGGCCTTGATGTGAATTTACCAAAATACCCCCAAAATATCTAATTTAAAAAGAGAAAGGGATCTGTCACAGACAGTTGGCGCGGCGCGCCACAAGGCCGCGCGGCGCGCAACCCTGCCAGTTCAGCTCCTTTTATATTTTAAATACACGCAACAGAACCCCGTTTCCAGTACCGTACATTACACTTATATACACTTATGTACACTATAAATAATCGGGTCTTACACCGCGTTTCGGTCATGTCCAACCATAAGGGGAAAAATTTTATGAGTGCAAAGACTCTCCAACAAATTTTATAAAACTGGCAACCAAAGTGGTGTAAGAGTTTCTATCAATGAACTTAATGGTAAGTTTCATCCTTAAACGGAGGATGAGAAGAACTGTGATCCAAACACTCTGTATAGTAATGCGAAAATTTGATAAAATCAATCATAGGAGTTTTGATAAAAGCTTTAAACGTTTGATGTGACAACATAAATGGAACGAAGTTCTTAGTTAATTTAGAAGTATGTACAATGTGTACCATTTTATATAAAATAATCTGACTTAATTAAACAACTCAATAAAGGTGTGGTTTTAAAATAATTTTGAATTTATAATTTAGTATGTACAAATCAAAATAGGTTAAGGTAAACTTATTCATTTGAATCCATACGTACATATACGATTTTATAAATTGTATACATGACAAAATATTTCATTACTTATATTCGCCCATAAATCCGTGAGAACCACCCAATTAAACAAATGTGTAAAACTCCCGATGATAAACAGAGTATCTGTATTTCAGAGGTTACAAGTTGAAGTAAGATTGTGAAAGATCGAGTAAATGACCTGAATCGTCGTGTGACATTTGACCAACAAATGTTACGAGGTCATGAAAACCAATGAGTTAAATGTTGTTTTGACTATTATCAGGACATAAGTCCTTGGGCCAAAACTGTTCCCGAGCGAAGCTGTTGCTAACAAGCGAGTTATGAAAGATAGAGCATGAGATAGATAATATGGTTAAAATGAGCTCCTTGCATATCAACAAATAAGATAATGAATATTTTCCCTACCCATGTAATACATCGGAATTTCTGAATGAGTGGTGTAAAAATTTTACTTTGACTCGCTTTCTATTCCTCACGTCACAATATTGGGACTTCTTTATGAATTAATGTAACATAATCACGTTGGCCTGACGCTATTATATTTCAGTAATTCATAGTTCCATTCCAATAGCACTACATGAGGTCAGGACACGCGATCAACCTCGAATTTCCATACAATTTCTCTAAAACAATTTCTTAAACAATGTGCTAAGGATAGCACAAGAGAAAAAAACATCAAAAGTAATGACTAGGAGTAACGATGACATAAAAATGTCTTCGAAGTACCAAGAATCCCTAAAAGTTAAGAATGACGTTTTCCGGTTCAAAAACCAAAGCACATAGGCATAGCGGCACAAAGGCACATAATATAACAAGAATGTTATATACCTAAACATAATAGCTGACATTGAAATGCCGAGCCCTTAGAAGTCAAGAATGACATCTCGCGTAATATAACTCAAACGTCAAACACATATCCATAATAGATGACATAGGAATGTCGAGAATTTCAGAAGTCAAGAATGACATCTCTCGGTTTCACTATCTGAGGTGTTCTTGTAAAGATAAACTCGCATGAGTCGGAGAATACGTTTAAATCAGAATGGGAGTTCCTCCCGGATTCAGAACATAACAAGATGTATGTATGATAACAATATACATACCAATACGATACAAATAATCACATATAATAATATATTCTAGGCCGGGCTGTAGACTAGACTCACTAATGCACCCTATTGACTGGGGTAACGACATCAATGCAGCCTAATTCCCTACAACTAAAGCTCTGATACCAACTTTAACGACCCGTCAAAGTACACTTGACGACCATCGTTATCTTAGTCCCACAGTTTGATCGAAACTCTATATGAATTTAATAAAACAACCTTGCATTCTTTATTTTAAAAATGATTTCCTATAAAGGAAATCTACCAAAATGTATAAGTTTAGAAAAACTAAACATAAATACTTTAACCAAAAGTTGACCAAAACAAAGTTAACAAACACCCACTATTTAATGTATCAAAATAGAATGCAAGTTAATTTTTAACAAAAGCTGCCATCATAAATATGCAGACTCTCTAAGCACAGCGGAAGCAATCAATCATTAACCTGAGAATAAAACATGCGAGTAACTGTCAACAAAAATGTTGAGTGAATTATAGGTTTAATATTGCAAACAATATTTAATGTAAACCATAAAAATTTATGTTTGAAAACATAAAAACTCCTTTTTGGACGACAAAATTATATGCTAGAAAACATATAAAAACATTATTCCATTTTCCGTGAGCCACCTGGTAACCACTTAACCCTTTATTTACCCTTGCCAAACACAATAAATAATATACACCGAACAAGTGTATCTACAACAAATTACGAAGTACTAAACATTCCGATTATAAATTGCTAGCGCGACTAGCTCAAAATGGGGTTGTCAAACCTGATAGATCTATCCGTAGGATTCGCGTTCACTAGTAGAAACCAGTGATTACAGTTACCAGACTAGGGAATATTTTTTTTCAACTCACAATAAATAATTTAAACCAACTTCCACTTGTGTCCAAAATATAAAATAAATTGCATGTATTCTCTTCCCAAAAGATTTAAAATAGAAAATGGGACTATAACTCACCTTAATAGCAAACGAAGTAACCACACAAAAATGCGAACAGCAAATGAAGTAAAGTGATCAGGAATGATCTCAACGCCGACCTATAAATAAAGCAGATCGATATAAATAACTAACTTAGGTCAAGTCTTAGTATGATAGCTATTGTACATGTTGCAAGTAGACATAGAACAACACTCAACATGCATCGGTTTGATCGGAACAGCGTACGGACACACACTTTCTATTTTTAGAAAGTTTCTATTTTTAGCAGGTTTCCATTTTTAGAAAGTTTCTATTTTTGGAAAGTTTCTATTTTAGGAAAGTTTCTATTTTTGAAAAGTTTCTATTTTAGGAAAGTTTCTATTTTAGGAAAGTTTCTATTTTTGGAAAGTTTCCATATTTAGAAAGTTTCTATTTTTAAAAAGTTTCTATTTTAGGAAAGTTTCTATTTTTGGAAAGTTTCCATATTTAGAAAGTTTCTATTTTTAGAAAGTTTTAAGTTAGGAAAGTTTCCTTATTTAGAAAGTCAATAAAAGTCAACTGAAATTCAAAGTCAACCGAAAGTCAACTCAAAAGTCAACCTCGGTCAAACATAGTCAACATTAATTTTAAAAGTGTAAGTTGTAATAATAATATAAGTTATAATGTTAATTAAAGTTAAATATGTATAATTAGGTCATAACATAAGTTTAATTAAATTAAAATGAATTATTAAGGTTAACATAAGTTTAAATGATATATTTAATATAACATAAGTATTTAATTAATTAATTAAATATTAGTCATAATATAAGTATTATTAATTAATAATAAATTTTAAATCATATCATAAGTATTATTAATTAATAATGAATTATTAATCATATCATAAGTTTCTAATTATAATTATTAAATCATAAGTATTTAATAATTAAATTATAATTAAATAATAACTAAGCCTTATAATAATTAAATAATTAATTAATCCTTATTATAAGTCTTATTATAATAATTTCATAATATAAGTTTAATACTTATCATAAGTATTTTCCATTAATAATAAAAGTATTATTAATCATAAGTTTAATTAAATTATAATTAATTAATAAATGATATAATAAATATATATCATAAGTCTTAAATTAAATTAATTAATTTTTATATCATAAGTAATTTAATAATAATGAAATTCATTATTTTTATCATAAGTCATAATTAATAACCATAAGTTTTAATTAAAAGTTCATCGGGTCATAACTTGAGCCCCGGGAATCAGTTTTTTTAGCGAGCCTTATATATATCTTCACCTAACCAACCCACCCGACACCTTAATGTGATCAAGAGCATCCCAAGAACAGTCACCAAGTCATGACTTACAGCCCTTAATCAGTTTGGGCCTTTAATCCGCTCAAAAACGTGTTTTAGTCATAACGGGTGATCCGTGGCTCGGATTTCGATGACCCGAACATGAAAGTTCATCCCATCATCAATCCTAACACACTAGTACACCCTAAATACTCTAAAAATGGTCAAAAAGTCAGTCCACACCTTGTTCAATTCGTTTTTATATTTTAATTTCAATTAAACACTATTTTAATCATATCTAGAGCTGCGGGAATCGAAATAACATGAATCCGGAGTCTAAAATTAATGTATTAATGAGAGGAAATCATCTAAACACTTTAATTTCACTTTTATATCAGTTATGTTCTCAGAAAATAACAAACAAACCGCTGTCCCAAATCAATCAAACCGAAAACATATATAATCGAGCATTTCTACGCATACAATCAACAATACAACAACATATAAGCATCATACTATCATATTATCACATAAAAATAGAAAAATAAATGAAAAATTGAAAATCTAGGGTTAGAGTTTATACCCTAATCAATAATCAAGTGATATGAACGCGTAGAGGAGAACGAGAGCAATCCGATTATGTGTAAAGCCCTATGATCCAAGCAAGAATTTTAATGGATGATGATGATGATGTTGGTGGTAAGTGATGGCTCAAAAAAAAAAAAGAAAAAGGGAGGATGAGAGAAAAGAAGACTTACTTGATTTAGGTTTAGAATAGAATGAGAAATAAAATGAAAGCAAAATTGAAAACAATGAATATGGGACAAGGGGCTGGTTTTGGCCGAATTTTTGAGAGGGGTGGGCCCCTCATGGCCCACTTTGGCCAAATGGAGGAATACTTGTGGCCCGATCGCCCGAACGAAGCCCGAAACGCGAAAACGCTACTACGCGATTAATTATTCGGAGAGATAACATATATGCGACAAATAAATTATATAAACACTATATATATTCATATGACATCAAAATATCATATTTAAAATAAATTGGATTTAAAAATCCCAAAAGCTCGACCGTTGGATTGCAAACCGAAAAGATTCGCCGGATAGAAATTCGCGACACGTAGAAACGTACGATATAAAATATGAATACAAATATTCATTTAACACATAATAATTAATATATTATTACTAAAATAATAATATAGGTCATAGAAATGATGTGGCACGAATAACAGTTAACGGTCGTTAAATAATTAACGGTAAAAGATAACGGAAAAAGTAGGGTCGTTACAGTTTTGCTGAAGGAATGGCTTTGCTGGCTAGGCAGTTCAAAAGGTTTAATCGTAATAAAATCAGCAAGTCATACAAAGGGAGTAAGAAACCAAGTGCTAGGTATAGCAGCAAATCAGTCAAGGGTCCTAAATCTGAGTGTTACATTTGTGGGAAGGTTGGACATTTTGCTGCTGAATGCATGTCCAGGAAACCTTCTGTCTCACATGCTAACTCTTTCTCAAAAGCTGACAAGTACAAGAACAAGTACAAAGCTATGAAAGCTCAGATGAAGGAAAGTGCAAAGGCTGATAAGAAGGGAAAGAAGCTAGAAAAGGTTCTAGTTGCTGAGCATCATGATTGGGATGAAACCAGCTCTTCTTCATCTTCTGACAGCGATACTAATGATGATGATGCTAGTTATGCTTCTGGTAAAAAGCTGTGTTTGATGGCCAAGGAGGTCGAGGAGTCTGATGAGGATCATAATGGTAGTATGTTTTTGGCTGATATGAGGGAAGCTGATCTGAAAAAGGATTTACCTCAATGGAAATCTGAAATGCTGTATAAGGTTGATAATTTTTGAACCTATACTGATGATGAAAAAGCTGAAATGTTTGACTACCTAAGAGTTGATTTATATAGAGGCAGTAAACGTGAAGAAGTTTTAAAATTTGATAACAAATCTCTAAATGAAAAACTTAAAGGGAAAAACGATGAAATTAAAATCTTGAAAGATGAAATTTCAAAACTTGAAAAACAAAATTTTGCTTTAAAGTCTCTTCACGTTGAGGCAGCATAGGTCAAGAACCAGCTAAACGATCTCAAAAAGATTGTTGCTTCCTGGTGTACATATGCTCAACGCACAGCAAAATGTGTGAATGAGCAGGTGCCTGCCCAAGTTGAAGCATTCTTTGCTGGTGACTATGCTGCTGCTGCTCTTGCAGAAGTTACTTACATGGACCCCATTCTCGAAACTGATCCTGAAGCTGTCTTGCCAAATACTTTTGCCAAGATAGTTAAGGGTAAAAAGGTCTTAACAAATAAGTTTGTCAGACCTACAGAGACCCCACCACCGTCCATGAAAGAAATCTTGGAGGATGAAGTAAAAGCCAAGGAAACTAGTACTTCAATTGATGAAACTACTGATCCCTCAAGCATTTAGTACATGACTCTAAAGGAAAGACGCACTAAAAGGGAAATCACTGAAAATAACCAAAAAAAGTCAAAAACAATTGATTTCCCTTCATGTTCAAATTCTACCAATGCTGAGCCAGTTGATGAAAATTGTACTGGTCAACCAGTAGCTGCTGACAAGCCAGCAAACCGCAATACTGGCAAGTCAAAGGAAGCAATCAAGATTCACACGAATCGTTCGGTATCAGCTGATGGGTCAGTAACTTCCCACACTGGCTCGTCGAACAACTAAGGCAAGGCAGTATACCATGATTATGGTACTGGTTCTAAAAGGAAAGCTGCCCTTAAGGGAAAAGCTAAAGTGAACCAAATTGTGAAATCATGTGCTGAGTCATCTATCACTGAGATAATGACTGTCAAGCTTGACCAGCTCATAGCTGCCATATCTAAAAATAGACCCGATCTTACTGCACCCATTTACTCAGTGTATGACCAGTCACCGATACCAAATGTGAGAAAATGCTACAAGTGTGGCAGCAAGTTTCACTTAGCCAACCGGTGCACTCTAACCCTAACCCCATCTGCTACTGCTTGTTCAAGCAAACCAGCAGACAGGAAGAGATCATCAAAGATGACCCTTCCAGAACCCATCCTTGAATGGGTTCCCAAAAAGAACTAATCTCTTAGCTACTGTGCAAGGCATTCAAAACAAGCAAATCTGGTATCTCGATAGTGGTTGTTCGAGACATATGACCGGATGTAAGTCCCTGTTGATGGACTATCAAGAAAAGGATGGTCCAGTTGTATCATATGGAGATAATTCGTTGGGTTACACAAAGGGTTTTGGTACTTTAACAAATGGGAATGCTACATTTTCAAATGTAGCATATGTCGTTGGGCTTAAACATAATCTACTCAGCATAAACCAACTGACAAGCAAAAGTAAGATAGTCCAGTTCAGAAGGAAGATTGACACTATTTTTGATAAGATATGGAAGTCACTGCTGACAGCAAAAAGACATGAGAACATGTATCAAATTAACATGAACACAGCAGTCACAACAACTGATACTTGTTTCTACTCAAAGGCAGCAGACAACCTCAAGTGGTTATGGCATCAGAAACTCTCACATCTCAACTTCAAAGATATTCATAAGTTATCTAGTAAAAGTTTGGTTTCTGGGCTACCCACAATGTCTTATGTAAAGGACAGATTGTGTCCTGGTTGTGAAAAAGGGAAGCATCACCATGCCTCATTCAAGTCAAAGCAGATTTCATCTGTTGAGAAACCATTTCACCTATTTCATATGGATCTTTTTGGTCCTATTAATATAGCCAGCTGTAGTGGAAAGAAGTATACACTGGTGATAGTTGATGAATATTTTAGATACACTTGGGTATTCTTTTTGAAGCAAAAGTGTGAAGCTGCTGATGAAATTATCAATTTTATCAAAAGAATGGAACTACTGAATGGGCAACTGGTGAAGTAGCTTAGAAGTGATCATGGTACAGAATTCAGAAATGCTATTTTAGAAGAATTTTCTGCTGACAAAGGTATTTCACAGAATTTATCTGCTGTGAGAACACCTCAATAGAATGGTGTTGCAGAAAGAAGAAATAGAACTCTCATTGAAGCAGCAAGATCTATGTTGGCTGAGTCTGGGCTAAAAAATTCATATTGGGCAGAAGCTGTGAACACTGCATGTTTTACCCAGAATAGATCTTTAATAGTGAAAATACATTAGAAAACTGCTTATGAAGTTTTCAAAGGCAGAAGACCCTCAATTTTATTTCTTCATGTATTTGGCACTCCCTGTTTCATTCTAAACAATAGGGATCAGCTAGGCAAGTTTGATGCTATGGCTGATGAAGGTATATTTCTTGGATATTCCAACATGTCAAAGGCATATAGGGTCTTTATTAAAAGAAGGGGTTATTTTGAAGAATCTATTAATGTTACATTTGATGAAACTGCCCCTACTTCATTTTCTAGTCAAGAATATGAGGAGTTACTATTTGAAGAGCCAACTCAGCAAGCTCTAGATGATGAAGAAGAACCAGCAGCAAATCCCTCACCAATCTGTAACAACCCAACCCGTTAACCAACCAAAAACGCGGAATAAAAAAAATTTTTAAAACTGATCTGGAGGGTGCGCGGCGCGCACCACTGCCTGTGCGCGGTGCTCACAAGGCCTGAGACAGTTCTGATCAAAATGTCCATTTTTCGCGAAAAGATCTTCGACTTCCCGACACTTTTAGACCGAACGCTTTTCACAACAAACTTATATATGTAAAACTAACACGAATCAAACATAAAAATGATGTTTTACAAGCGAGGCCCACACGACCCAAAATACAAGTTTAATACAAGTTTAGAGTTTCGACCACCAAAAAGTTTAAGTTCCAAACTACACAATGAGCATGGCGTTTGGGATTAAACTACCCAACTACCGGTCAAACTCCAAGAGCTACTAAAGCCAAAAGCGTCCCCTAGTATCAAGCGGGATCTCTAATCCAATACAATGCCCTTACCCTTGTCCAAAACCGAACCTATAAAATGGTAAACAACGAGAGGGTAAGCAAAGCTTAGTGAATGCAATAATTATACGAATACATATATAATTATACCTACTTGCATACACTTACACAAACCGCAAACATGCTAGCAACACAATTAGCTTATCGTCACATTAACAAGCTATAATCTCCAATACCACAAGCTAGCAACAACCGCATAATAATAATAACTCGAAATGATATAATATGCTTACAACACAAGTAACCATGGTCGACCAATAGTACAAGGGAACGGCGCTCGCGAAAACGCCATCGGTGTTCATAACATCCATTAGGGCACTTAACACCTCGCACCACTAACCCCTAGGGTGGCACCTTAACAACTCGGAACATCACCCCGAGTAGCATCTTAACACCTCGATGCAACACTCATTATTTTACGGAGTGGTGTCTTAACACCTTGACACTACACTCCTAGCTGGCATCTTAACACCTCGATGCTAACCCGAGTGGCATCTTAACACCTCGATGCTACACCCTTCACGTGAAACGTGGTGTCTTAACACCTCGACACTACACCTTTCACGCTACAACAAATAGATACATTATATACATACGCATATAATTATTCCACTCACCTCAAAGTCTTGTGAAAAGATACCCGAGCTTGCAAGACCTCAAAGTAACGTACCTATCATATTATACACCTCATTAAATGCAAACTCAAGTCGATCAACCAAACCCTTTCACCATTCTAAGCCATTTTGACCCAAGGTGCAATTTCAACCCATTTGCACCCTTAACCCTAATTTGGGTCAACACCCACCAAAACCCTAATCATTCATCAAGATGGGTTTAAAACACATTTAGGTCACAAGGCTAACTCGTTTTCATAGTTGCTAGGCCACTTAGGTCATTAAAGACTCATTTGACCCATTTCAAGGTCAACACACCCATTTGGGTCATCCATACCCAATAACACCCATTTACATATTATTAAAGTGTTCTAGCACTAACTAACTAAATTTAAGACTCAAAAGTCCAATTAACACATTCAAACCCTAGGTTAGTCATCAATGAGCCTTCATAACCCATATTCACCCAAAATCCCCAAAATACTAACAAAATGGGTCTTTGGTTCATCACTAGCCCAAAACCTAACCCTTAAAGCAATTGAAGTAAGAAATTGGATTTTATAACTTACCAACACAATCACCACGTAGCTATCAACTAGATGAACGACTTTAAAACTTGCACCAAGACCCGATTCAACCTCTTTCACCCTTTAATAGAGCTTTCTCTCTCAAGGATTGCACTCTCTCTCTAGTGTTTAATTGGAGAAGATGAGGTTGTTGTGGGAGTAGTAAATGAGCTCCGCAAAACTGATCTAGGATATTAAATTCGGCCCTAAAGTGAAATTACACAATTGCCCTCAAAATATCTCATTAAAACAGCAAAAACCCGGCTATAGTAGGGAGTGCGCGGCGCGCTCCCTTTGGTGTGCGCGGCGCGCACTAAGCTCAGATTGCTCTCTGACTTTTGTTTAACTGCACAATCATTCCCACACTTTATGTACTCTATATACTCTGCTGTACAATGAAGATTAGGGTCTTACAACTCTCCCCCACTTGAATCGGAGCACATCCTCGCGATCCAAGCCGCATGACAAGATGGAAGATAAACCAACACGAATTCTTCGGGCTCCCAAGTAAACTCGGAACCCTTACTATGACGCCATTGAACTTTAAAAGTCCTAACCTCTTTATGCCTCAACCTTTTGACCTTCTTATCGAGTATGGCAATCGGCACCTCAATATACTCTAACTTATTGTTTAGCTCAATTTCGTCTAACGGCACCCATGATGAATCATCCGCAAGACACTTACGGAGATGGGAAACGTGAAATGTATTATGAATCCCCGCAAGCTCTTCAGGTAATTCCAAACGATACGCGACTTCACCAACACGAGCTAAAACCTTAAATGGCCCAATAAACCGAGGAGCTAACTTTCCCCGTTTTCGAAACCGAATAACACCCTTCCATGGCAAAACCTTAAGCATCACCATGTCACCTTCTTGAAATTCGATCATTCGCCTACGTTTGTCGGCATACGACTTTTGTCTATCTTGAGCCTTTCTCAAATGTTCCCGAATAATATCAATCTTTTTATTCGTCTCTAAAACCAAATCGGTACTCCCGATTTCTCTTTGACCCACTTCTCCCCAACAAATGGGAGTTCGAGACCTCCGCCCGTAAAGCATCTCATAAGGTGGCATCCCGATACTAGTATGATAACTATTATTGTACGAGAATTCCACCAAAGGCAAATTCTCATCCCAACTACCACCGATATCAATAATGCACGCCCATAACATATCTTCCAAAGTTTGGTTCGTACGTTCAGTTTGACCGTCCGTTTGAGGATGATACGCCGTGCTCAACTTCAATTGTGTACCCATATCCTCATGAAACTTTTCCCAAAATCGAGATGTAAAACGGGTATCTCGATCCGAAATAATAGATATAGGAACCCCATGTCGAGCGACCACTTCCTTGATAAACAACTTAGCCAAGGTCTCCGACGATATCGCTTCTTTAATGGGAAGAAACAAAGCACTTTTCGTCAACCGGTCAACTATCACCCAAATCGTATCAAATTGGGTTCTCGCCGTCTTAGGTAACTTTGTTATGAAATCCATGGTAATGTGCTCCCATTTCCATTTCAGAATTTCTAACGGTTGCAATTTACCATACGGCTTTTGGTGTTCGGCTTTTACTTGCAAACACGTGACGCATTGCTCAACATACTTCAAAACATCGCGCTTCATGCCCGGCCACCAATAATCTTTCTTCAAGTCAAGATACATTTTCGTCGCGCCCGGATGAATGGAATATTTTGACTTATGTGCTTCATCAAGTAGCACTCGTCGATAATCACCCATCTTAGGCACCCACACCCTTCCTTGGAAAGACAACAAACCACGCGGACCCATAGTAATAAACTCCGATTAGCCCACGATTCGCTCCGTATGCTTGTTGTGAACATAAGCCTCTATTTGAATCTCACCAAGCTTTTCAAGAAAATCGTTGGTAATAATCAAACGTAACGATCCAACTCGTATCGCTGGATGTTGACTCTTTCGACTCAACGCATCCGCGACAACGTTCGCCTTACCCGGATGATAAAGTATCTCACAATCATAGTCTTTCACCACATCCATCCACCTACGTTGGCGATAATTCAAATCTCGTTGATTAAAGAGATGTTTCAAACTCTTATGATCCGAATAAATCGTACACTTGACACCATACAAGTAATGGCGCCAAATTTTTAACGCATGCACAACCACCGCCAACTCAAGATCATGAGTTGGATACCTCGTTTCATGTTCCTTTAATTGTCGAGAGGCATAAGCGATGACTTTACCTCTTTGCATTAGAACACACCCGAGACCATTTAAGGAAGCATCACAATAAACCACCATGTCTTCAACACCTTCCGGTAACACTAACACAGGAGCTTGACACAACTTCTCTTTTAACAATTTAAAAGCAGTTTCTTGCTCGTTCTCCCAAACAAACCTCGCATTCTTCCTTGTCAATTTCGTCAACGAAGAAGCGATCTTAGAAAAAATCTTGGATAAAACGACGATAATAACTGGCCAATCCGAGAAAACTTCGGATTTCCGTAGGCGTAGTCGGTCGTCCCCAACTCTTCACCGTCTCGATCTTCCCCGGATCTACTTGAATACCGTTTTCGTTCACAATATGACCAAGGAATTGAACTTCCCTTAGCCAAAATTCACATTTGGAGAACTTTGCATACAACTTCTCCTTTCGTAGCGTCTTCAATACTTCACGCAAATGATGTTCATGTTCGTTCATACTTTTCGAGTAGACTAGTATGTCGTCAATGAACACTATTACCAACTTGTCCAACATAGGTTGGCACACTCGGTTCATAAGATCCATGAATGCTGCAGGTGCATTCGTAAGACCAAAGGGCATAACTACAAACTCATAATGCCCGTAACGCGTTCGAAAAGCCGTTTTCTCTATGTCTTCCTCACAGACCCTCATTTGGTGATAGCCGGACCGTAGGTCGATCTTAGAGAAATACGTTGCACCTTGAAGTTGATCAAATAAATCGTCAATCCTAGGTAATGGATAACGATTCTTGATCATCACTTTATTCAACTCCCGGTAATCAATGCACATACGCATACTACCATCTTTCTTCTTCACAAATAACACCGGAGCACCCCATGGCGAAGCACTCGATCGAATAAAACCCTTCTCGAGCAACTCTTGGGTTTGATTTAACAACTCTTGCATTTCCGTTGGTGCTAAACGATAAGGAGTTTTAGCAATGGGAGTAGCTCCCGGAACCAACTCAATACGAAACTCAACTTGTCTTTCCGCCGGAACACCCGGTAATTCGTCCGGAAAAACGTCTCCGAATTCACTAACAACCGGAATTTCACGAATACGTGGTGGCTCATTATGAGTATCAACAACATGAGCAAGGAAAGCCATGCCACCGGTAACAACAAAACGACGTGCCCGTGCAAAAGTGCATATCGGCACCGGTCTCCTTCGCTTATCACCATGAATAATTAACTCTCCCCCACTTAGGGTCTTCACACGAATAAACTTATCATGGCATGCAATATCGGCTCTATAACGATCGAGCCAATCCATACCAACGACAATATCAAAGTCGCCCAAGGTCATTGGAATAAGATCATTTTTAAAGGTTTCGGCACCAAAAACATCACAATTTTCACACACATCAACCACTAGCACCGTCTTGCCGTCCGCTATTTCGACTTCTATCGGACGACTTAACATAGCTAACGGTCTATTAAGTTTAGGCACAAATTTAGGAAACACAAACGACAAATTTGCACCGCTATCGAAAAGAATCCTTGCCGGATTAGAATTAACCATGTAAGTACCTGAGACAACTTCGTGCGATTGTTTGGCTTCATCATTGGTCATCAAATAGTTGCGACCCCTAGCCGTACCCGCCGCCCTCTTTAACCGCTTCACATTGTCGTTTCGCAAGTCGGGACACTCCGGCTTCTTATGCCCCTCTTTGCCGCAATTAAAACAAGTGACCTTGTTTCCGGAAGATGGTTTCGGACACTCACGAGCCATATGACCCGGTTGCCCACAATTGTAGCACGTATAAGAAAACCCACCGGTAGTGCCCTTCTTTGCACTATTGACACTTTCGGCCCCCCTCTTGCTCTTGCTCTTCTTTCTTGAGGCGTTAGAGTAACTAAAACCTTCAAACTTTCTTTTGGAAAACATGAAATCACTCTTTCTTGGAACCTCCGGCTCAAAACCCCGAGCCAACTCAAACAATTCATCAAAAGTCTAAGCCATACCCCGACTAATCTTCCCCTTGTACTCATCATTCAAAGTACGGTAAAATCCTTCATGAGCTTATGATCATCACCAACATATTCCGGGCAAAAACGAGTCTTTGCCAAGAATGTGGACTTGAGGGTAACCAAATCCATGGAACCTTGTTGCAAATGGTGCAACTCGTCCCGAATTCTATCGAGGTCGGAAGAAGTTCGGTATTCTTTGAAAAATTCTTTCTTGAACTCTTCCCAAGTCAAGCCCATACATTGTTCTTCGCCATATAAGTTGATCTTATCGTCCCACCATAACTTAGCTTCTTCGCGTAACATGCTAGAACCATACCTCGTCTTCTTTTCGGGAGGACATTCCGCGGTACGGAAAGCTCCCTCAATATCGGAGATCCAACATGTACTTTTTAAAGGATCCCGCACCCCATTAAACATCGGGGGTTGAGCATCCTTGAAGTTCTTGTAGTGGAAGTCCCGCCTTCCTTCACCTCCTTCACCGCGAGGATAGATATTCCTAGCGTCAAGGGCCTCTTCGATAGTGGCCTTCATTCGTTCATTTATCAAATCGGTCACCTGCCCATCGACCGAATCTTGAAAGACCTTTCGGACGTCCGTAAGAAAATCCGCTTTTAACTTTTTAAAGACGGCCTCAACCTTGGCCGAAAACTCGGCGTCCTCGCTTGTACTTCTGTTATCATGATCGGGACCGTTTCTCGTCTTCATTCTATAAAACGAAATAGGTTAAACCACAAAAACGAAAGGACAATTACATGTGTATATACATATATGCCACACTACTCCATCTTGCTCAACAATCGTCGTACATTGCTTGTTTAACACGATTTGCGCCCGTAACAATGGTAGCTAATCATTGTTACGCGAGCACGTCGCATTAACTTGCTAGTACAACGTCTATCTCACTCGATGTCTACTAAACACAACACAAACAATTAGCACAAGGTTAATTCTCATAAACCAATGCACTAACAATTCCCGATTAGACCCAAAGTCCTACAAGTCCCGCATAAAGCGCTCACACAATAAGGTCTAAGTCTAGGCACCTATCTCAAGTCGCCTAAATCCCTTAGACCATGCTCTGATACCACTTGTAACAACCCAACCTGTTAACCAACCAAAAACGCGGAATAAAAAAAAATTTTAAAACTGATCTGGAGGGTGCGCGGCGTGCACAAGGCCTGAGACAGTTCTGATCAAAATGTCCATTTTTCGCGAAAAGATCTTCGACTTCCCGACACTTTTAGACCGAACGCTTTTCACAACAAACTTATATATGTAAAACTAACACGAATCAAACATAAAAATGATGTTTTACAAGCGGGGCCCACACGACCCAAAATACAAGTTTAATACAAGTTTAGAGTTTCGACCACCAAAAAGTTTAAGTTCCAAACTACACAATGAGCATGGCGTTTGGGATTAAACTACCCAACTACCGGTCAAACTCCAAGAGCTACTAAAGCCAAAAGCGTCCCCTAGTTTCAAGCGGGATCTCTAATCCAATACGATGCCCTTACCCTTGTCCAAAACCGAACCTATAAAATGGTAAACAACGAGAGGGTAAGCAAAGCTTAGTGAATGCAATAATTATACGAATACATATATAATTATACCTACTTGCATACACTTACACAAATCGCAAACATGCTAGCAACACAATTAGCTTATCGTCACATTAACAAGCTATAATCTCCAATACCACAAGCTAGTAACAACCGCATAATAATATAACTCGAAATGATATAATATGCTTACAACACAAGTAACCATGGTCAACCAATAGTACAAGGGAACGGCGCTCGCGAAAACGCCATCGGTGTTCATAACATCCATTAGGGCACTTAACACCTCGCACCACTAACCCCTAGGGTGGCACCTTAACACCTCGGCACATCACCCCGAGTGGCATCTTAACACCTCAATGCAACACTCATTATTTTACGGAGTGGTGTATTAACACCTCGACACTACACTCCTAGGTGGCATCTTAACACCTCAATGCTACACCCGAGTGGCATCTTAACACCTTGATGCTACACCCTTCATGTGAAACATGGTGTCTTAACACCTCGACACTACACCTTTCACGCTACAACAAATAGATACATTATATACATACGCATATAATTATTCCACTCACCTCAAAGTCTTGTGAAAAGATACCCGAGCTTGTAAGACGTCAAAGTAACGTACCTATCATATTATACACCTCATTAAACGCAAACTCAAGTCGGTGAACCAATCCCTTTCACCATTCTAAGCCATTTTAACCCAAGGTGCAATTTCAACCCATTTGCACCCTTAACCCTAATTTGGGTCAACACCCACCAAAACCCTAATCATTCGTCAAGATGGGTTTAAAACACATTTAGGTCACAAGGCTAACTCGTTTTCATAGTTGCTAGGCCACTTAGGTCATTAAAGACTCATTTGACCCATTTCAAGGTCAACACACCCATTTGGGTCATCCATACCCAATAACACCCATTTACATATTATTAAAGTGTTCTAGCACTAACTAACTAAATTTAAGACTCAAAAGTCCAATTAACACATTCAAACCCTAGGTTAGTCATCAATGAGCCTTCATAACCTATATTCACCCAAAATCCCCAAAATACTAACAAAATGGGTCTTTGGTTCATCACTAGCCCAAAACCTAACCCTTAAAGCAATTGAAGTAAGAAATTGGGTTTTATAACTTACCAACACAATCACCACGTAGCTATCGACTAGATGAACGACTTTAAAACTTGCACCAAGACCCGATTCAACCTCTTTCACCCTTTAATAGAGCTTTCTCTCTCAAGGATTGCACTCTCTCTCTAGTGTTTAATTGGAGAAGATGAGTTTGTTGTGGGAGTAGTAAATGAGCTCCCCAAAACTGATCTAGGATATTAAATTCGGCCCTAAAGTGAAATTACACAATTGCCCTCAAAATATCTCATTAAAACAGCAAAAACCGGCTACAGTTGGGAGTGCGCGGCGCGCTCCCTTTGGTGTGCGCGGCGCGCACTAAGCTCAGTTTGCTCTCTGACTTCTGTTTAACTGCACAATCATTCCCACACTTTATGTACTCTATATACTCTGCTGTACAATGAAGATTAGGGTCTTACACAATCCATGTTGCTGAGTTCTCTGATGATGAGATGGAACACTCTGTTCCATCTGTATCTAAACCTGGTGGACCTACTAGCTATACAAAAGTTTTACAACTTGAGCATATGTCTACTGGTTCTAAAGGATCTCAAGCTGGTACTGGTTACACTCACAATGAACAGCTGTCTCCCACTGCTGCTCATTCCTCTGAGCCAGCTGATGATCAAGATGATGTATGTTCCACAACAAGCTCACATGTTCATAACACTAGAGGACAAAGGAGCATCCAATTGAACAAGTTATTGGTAATCTGGCAAGTGGTGTTAAAATAAGAAGACATGCAACCATCAACTTTTGTATGCATGTGAACTTTGTATCTACCATTGAACCTACATGTCCTGAAGAAGAAATCAAAGATCCTAGCTGGGTAGGAGCTATGCAAGAAGAGATCTCCTAGTTTGATAGGAATAAGGTTTGGGCTTTGGTACCTCAACCTGATGATGAAACTAAAAAGATCATTGGTACCAAGTGGGTTTTCAAGAATAAGATGGATGAAGATGGGATTGTGATCAGAAACAAAGCTAGATTGGTAGCTCAGGGCTTCAAACAGGAAGAAGGATTGGATTATGTAGAGACATATGCACCAGTGGCTATGATGGAAGCTATCAGATTGTTCTTGGCATATGCTGCTAAGATGAACTTTAGGGTATTCCAGATGGATGTTAAATCTGCATTTCTAAATGGGAAGCTGCAAGAAGAAGTTTATGTCAAACAGCCTCCTGGTTTTGTAAGTAGTAAATATCCAGACCATGTCTACAAGCTAGACAAAGCTCTTTATGGCCTCAAACAAGCACCAAGAGCATGGTATGAGACACTTCATGTGTATCTCACTGGTATAGATTTTAAAGTTGGAACAATTGATACCACTCTATTCTCAAAAGAGATAGATGGTGATCTCTTGATGGTACAGATATATGTGGATGATATTATTTATGGATCTAAAAATGAGAAACATTGTCAAGATTTTTCAAAACTTATGTCAAAGACATATGAAATGAGCTTACAAAGAGATCTTGTAACGACCCTAGAATTTCCAACATTTATTTATTAATAATTACTATTATTAATACGTGTGATTAAACGAATGTATGTTATTACATTTACATGTTGCTATGATTGCCCGTACTTGACTTTTAAGTGCCCGAAACGTCTTTGTGACACCCGGAACTTACACGAATAATATTTTCAAGTATTATTTACATTCATGATTAATTTTATTAATCATTTTAATTAACTAAGACTATTAGTTAGTTACTTGGGCTTTAATTGGATTAACTTGTTATTATTGTACTTGGGCTTTATTAGTGTTATGGACTCTTGAACTTGGGCTTCCAAGCCCACCCTACTTATGTTAATGGATAAACTAGCCCATGTTACACTTGTAAGTATTAATTTGAATGGAACTTGTTAGTTAATACTTGAAAGAATCTAGTTAGCTTGTTATCCCCATGAACAACCATCCATTAACCAACTTTTGTAAGGCTTTACCATGCTTGATCTAGTGGACTCTTCCCTTCCCCATTTGGATACCTAAACCGTCGGCCTTATTGCATGGGTGGGGGAGTTTTGTTTCATTTTATGCATTACTTACTCACTCTCATTCTCTCATTCAAAACACACACTTAATTCTCTCAACTTTCTTTCTCACTTTTTCTCTCTAAGTTCTTGTAAGTAAACTTGAAGTTTCTTCCTTTCTTTCCTTCTTGTAAAACCGATTTCTAGCACTCTTCATCATCATCATTCTTTGTTGTTTAAATCTTTTGTTACTTATGTTGATTACTAGTAGTTGTTTATTTACTTATTTACTTGTTTTTCAAAAATCTAACTTACTAGTTTTATTCTTCATTATATATTGTATTTATCAAGAACACTCAAGAACATAACTTACTAGTTATGGTTCTACATATACTTTCTTAAAAGATTGCAAGTTCATGTGTTGTTAAAGACATACTTGAAGCTCATGAAGTAAACTTTAAAGTTTACTTTCTAAAGATCAAACTTTGGTTTGAATCTTTAAAGTATGAACAACCATGAACCTTTTCTTGTTTATTTAAGTTTACTTCTTCATTTTATGCACTTTAATTTCATGTAGTTAGTTTATATGGTCAAGTACTACAAGTTAGTCTTGATCTCATATCTCTTGAACAAATTAAGTTAACTTTGAAAGTTCAAGAACACACAATTAAGTTTTCTTTAAATATAACTTTGGATCTAGACTTTTGAGTCTTGGATCTTCAAGATCAAACTAAGAACTATGTTCTACTACTTATGATCTTGATTAGTTAGTTAACTTTCAAGTTTATAGTTCAATATTTCTATTATAGTTCATGTTAGTGTCAAACCTAAGACTTTGATGTAACTTTGGTTTATCAAACTACATGCAACTCTTAAGTGAGTTGTGCTTCATGTCTTAGACTTGCACTAGGGTTATGATGGTCAAGACTTGGTTAAGATGATGTAGATACATCAATGAGTTGTACACTTGAAGCTATATGCATCAAGGATGAGAACCATGATGAACATCAAGCACCAAGACTACCGGAACCCTTTTAAACTTACTGTTTCTGTCCAAAAGCTACTGATCTGATGTTTCTGTAACAGACCAGTAGACCTGGGCTGCTTTAACCTTTATTTTTAGATAGAAATTTTCGAGTAGATAACTTTTCATATAGGACTCACCTTAATCCGAGTTACGGTTTAGGATTTATGGCCCTCCGATCGTCACTATGTCCTTTAACGTTGTGCAGAAATTTCTGACCTACTCGCACTTAGACCTTCGCCACGGTCAAACGAAGACGAGTTTGCTTCTGGAATTTTTACCACACTTAAGGGACTCATAGACGGAGCCATGGCCACTGGTCTCACCTTAATTCAGTAAGGGTAGAGGCCGTGGTGACTGACTGAATTCAGACTTTGTTTTAAACTACTTTCATAAACGAAACCTACCTTACGCCTTTTGTTTAATGATGAATGATGATGACCTTTAAGACCTTAATTACATACTTTTAAACCTATTAAGATGACTTACTGACTTACTACTATTTGACTTAGGTTGAGGATTTTGGACCGTTTACTTGCACACCTTTCCCGACTACTACTTTACCGCTACATATCATTGTGAGTTATAGCATTCCCTTTTTACTTTAAATTATTTTGGGAACTGAGAATACATGCGGATTTTATGTTTTAAATACTAGGCACGAGTACTTAAACTTATATATGTGTGGGTTATACAACGGCATAAACATTCCCTTTAGCTCGGTAACGTTTAATCATTGGTTTTTGAACCGTGAACGCGAATCTTAGATATGGATCCATAGGGTTTGACATCCCCACTCGGGCTAGTAGCGCTAGCATTTAACGAGTGTTTAATACTTCGTAGACATACGCACTTGCCAAGTGTACTTTCAGGGGGTATAAACGTTAAGTTAGTTACCAAGTGCCCACGGTTAATATATACTTTATCATACTGTTTTGAAACGCTCTTTGTAGCACTGAAATCTCGTGGCCTACCTTACATACTGTTATACTTAAACTATAGCTCACCAACCTTTGTGTTGACGTTTTTAAGCATGTATTTCTCAGGTGCTTGAGGTTGCTTCCGCTGTCTTACTTGTTGTGCTGTAGACACCCGCTGCTTAGAGTTATCCACGCATGAACTACTTTACTTTGCATTCAAACATTCGTACTTTTGAACTATGACTTGTAACGACCATTGTAGTCACATACACTTATTATTTGCATCTACTTAGTGAAGCATGCTTTTGAAATGTAAAACATTTGATGTCGGTTATGACATCACCTTTTTATCGTGAATGCAACTTCTTTAATTACAGCATATAGTACTTAACCTTGTAATGATCCTGTTGTTGATGATTCGTACACGATGGTTTTGTACGGGGCATCACAGATCTGCAATACTTTCTTGGGTTACAGATTAAACAACTTGATGATGGAATTTTTATAAGTCAAGATAAATATATCAAAGATATGTTAAAGAAATTTGATCTGACCAGTTTAAAAGATATAGGGACCCCAATGGCAGCATCCATTAAAATAGATGCTGATCCCAATGGTGAACCAGTCAATATCACTGAATACAGATGTATGATTGGGACCCTACTTTATCTCACAGCCAGCAGACCAGATATTATGTTTGTCACTTGTCTCTGTGCCAGATATCAAGCTGATCCTAAAGAGTCACATTTGCTAGCAGTAAAAAGGATATCTAGGTATCTTAAAGGTACTACTAAACGTGGTCTTTGGTATCCCAAAGACCAGGATTTTGAGCTAATTGGGTATTTAGATGCTGACTTTGCAGGATGTAAGATAGACAGGAAAAGTACTACTGGTGGTTGCCAGTTACTAGGTGGTAGGCTAGTCAGCTGGAAGAGCAAAAAGCAAAATACTGTGTCCACATCCACTGCTGAGGCGGAATATGTTTCTGCTGGTAGCTGTACTGCTCAAGTACTATAGATGCAAAGCCAGCTGAAGGACTATGGTGTTCATGTTACAAAAACTCCAATCTACTGTGACAACACAAGTGCTATTGCTATTACCATGCATTCTAGAATGAAGCACATTGATGTTCGATATCATTTCATAAGGGATCATGTTCAAAAAGGAGATGTAGAGCTACATTTTATTTCAATAGACCAGCAGTTAGCAGATCTTTTCACAAAGCCCCTAGATGAGAAACGTTTTAACTATCTCATCTCTGAGCTGGGTATGCTTGAAGTCTAAAATCAAAGACAACTTTGTTGGTGCGCTGGTTCTACAACATGTAGGACAAACCAGTAAACTACTACTTTAACTTACTACCTACATGTCAAACAGTCAGCACAACAAGGTCTTTGTGTCATGGTTATTCAATGTTCAAAACGAAATAATAAATAGCTCACAATACTTAAATGATACCTTAAATCTGAAACTCATTTACTCCCAATGATTTAAAATTAAATTCATAACATATTAAATGTCACAAAGAATTTTTGTATTTAATACAAAATTTATCTTATGGTTTTAACTTTATTTTGAATTAAAAACTGCTGCATTTAATGCTTAATGGGAGGAATGAGTGTTCAAGCCAATTAAACGTCATGTCAACAGTCTGTGTCCCCTCGAAAACGTGCCAGTCTGTCACATCTGCCCACGCGCCTGCAGATGACAGTTGCCATTTTCTCTCTCCTACACTTTTTCCACCAATCTGAAAGGTTAAATAAGGCGATTCATTCCACATAATAACCTTCGGTTATTAACTCTTTGATTTACCTTTCAAGAACTCACACTTTTCTCCCTAAATTTTCAAATCTTCAAATCTCTCAAACTCTCATCTTCAACAAGTTCATCAATGGCAGACCAACAACAACAACAATCACCACCTATTGAGAACCAATCGGAGGAACAACAACAACAGCAACCACAACCATAACCACAACCTCAACCGGCACCGGAGGAACCAATTGTTTAGGCACCACTGTTCAATCTTCACCCTAATCTGGTCAGGGCTGCTAATGCACCAGATCACACTCTTACTCGCATATCGAGAGGCAATGCTGCTCATGCCCTGTCCATTCCCAAATCCAAAGCCAACATGGGCTATGAAACGTTAATCGATTATATACGGCGATCACCTCTGGCTCGAGCAATTACAGGTGTACCTTCACGTCTTTATCCAGCCTGCTTGGCCTGATTCTGGTATACTGCTACCATGGCCACCACTCCACAGAACGTTCCATGTATTCGTGGCATGGTTACTGAAACCCTAACCTGCTCAATCACCGTTGATGCCATCCGACGAGCTCTTCATCTGCCTAGTGAACCTTTTGTTACTTCACCTACCAGTGATGAGTTTAGAAGGGAGGTACTGGAAATTATAGGGTTCAATTGACCAGTGGCTCATACGCCCTTAAGGAAGCATATGCCACCTCTATGGTATTATTTCTTTGGTTTGTTAACTCAATGCATCAGCCAGAAGTCAGGGAGTTTTGACCAGTGCTTAGATTTTGAACTAAAGATTGGTCACGGGTTGCTGTTTAATCGCAATATTGATTATGCCGGTGAAATTTTCTTGAGGTTAAGGGAAATGGTGCTTGCACCCAAACGAACACACTTAATCCCCTTTCCAAGGTTCTTGAGCCTTGTTTTTGAAAATGAGTTGGGTAAAGCTTACCAGCAGATTGCTGATGAATCATTCGACCTGCCTCCAAAGCAAGGGGGATGCTAAAAGATGCTCCTACTGCTCCATATACTGGTTTAACACCAGGCATGCTCGAGTATCTTGCTACTCGGGGTGGAGTTCACCAAATGACTGCCTCTGGTGTCGCACCAGCTGAGGGGGAGGGATCTCAGCACAAGCCAACTATGAAAAGGAATAAGCCAGCTACCTCAACTAGTACAGCCACCGTCTCACATACTGGTAAAGCAGTAGTTGTATTAGAATCTAGTGCTCTCTGATAATAAAGATCACCCCTAGTCTTATATACTGACTACCCACTTCTAGTATTGGAATTCGTTGCTTAACTATTTCTTGGTAACAGGCAAATCTAAACAAGCTAAAGCTGGTTCCAAGCAAACCACATGAGGGATTGCCCCAGTCTCAACTGTTGCTTCTGAAAAGAAAGCTGCTATGGAACCTGGTGCATCTCTAGACCAAACAGCAGAAATCTCTAACTTAATTAAAAATATTTTAACTGCTGACTTGAAAAATGAAAGTGGAGTTAAAGGCACAATCTTAGCTCCCAAGCTGACTGGTTTTAAAACTAGTGTTAAGAAGAGTAGCAACCATACTCTTCTAACCAGGCACTTCCATATTTTTCAAAATTATACTTCATGAAATATCCTCTGCTGACAGTACAACCAACAGAGAACATAACTGACCCCCAAAGCAGACTTGAGCTGGCTCCTCATCGTGCTGAGTCAGCTCAGGCTACTACACAGCCCAAATGTTACTTGGATCATGATAAGAGTCTCACTCCTACGTCATTACCAGCCAGAACTCTTACACAATCTGGGTCAACATGTGTTGCCAATGAGTCAGCAGAGTCACAGCTACACTTACAGACACCTAACTCTGTCTCAATCGAAGGGCTAACTAAATCACTAGTCTGTCCTCAGAGACCAACAACAGATGAAATTATTGAGTCAAATTTATTTGGTTCTACAGTTGTTAACATTAAATGTTCTCTTGTTTCAGTTCTTAGCAGGGTAGATGAACAGGCAGAGGGGGAGCAAGAAAAGGTTATTATTGTTTCTACTGATGAGCTCTCTGTTTCTGCTACTGGTGTTGGTGCTACTGATTTGTCTACTGGTGGTGCTGATACTAGTGTTGTTGCTTCTACTGCTGTTGACTCTACTGGAGACATTGTGGATGCTGGTTCCACAGATCTTACTGTTAATGAGGAGCTAGCTACTGCTGATATTTCTGCTACTCCTCCTACAGTCTTCGGTATTGCTACTTCAACCACTGATTCTGAAGTGGTTGATGAGATGATAATGGAACCTCCTCCCGCACTTGAAAAGGTTATTGATAATATTGTTAAGGAGGTTCTTGATTTTGATGCTGCTGCCACTACCACTGTTACTCCTCCAACTGCTGCTACTACTGAAGTGGTTATCGGTGGTGGCTTGAATGATGATGATAATGCATCCTGGACTTCATTTCTTCAGGATGTTGGCTATGTTCCAAAAGAACCACAGATGGATACTAGTGTTTCTGCTCCTGTTATTTCATCTTCTGAGCAGTTATCAGCTCCTGCTACTGGTTCTACGGAACCTACTTTGGATGTTGGTACCTCCACTGCTGTCACCACTAATTCTTCTCAGGCTACTGATTCTGGTGAGAAGAAACCATATGTGTGTTGTACCTAACTTCATCTACAGGGGAGCCTCTATTGCTCCCAAGATTGCCTTGCTGGTGGATCAGCTAACTATTGATCCTTAAAGTGCTTTAATCTCAGCCAGCAAGCTACCAAGGGAAGAGCTGGTTGAACTATTGTCTCAACTTGATCGACCAGCAAGAGAAGAAGTATACGAGAGGCTGGCCACCCTACAACAAATCAATGAGCAGCCATACTACCATTACTTTGGTATGGCTCCAGCTGCTTCTCCATGGCCTGGTACTTGGAGGCCTCTCAAGTTCATCATAGATCCTATCACTAAGAAGTGTGTGATGCAGAATGTCCCTGATTCACCAGTACCTTCTGATTCTTCAGCTTCTTCCTCATCATCTTCTTCATCTGATGGTGATGCTGATAAAGGTGCTGGTAAGGGCGAGCCAGTCACTCATGATAATGTGACTGGTTCCAAAGACACACTAGTGGATCTCACTGATGATGTTGATAATGATGCTGACAAACATACCCGTGGTTCTAAACGTTCGGGTGAAGGTAAAAATGATGGTGATCATGGTGATGAGTCAGATTCTGACCTTCCACCTCCATCACCCCACGAAGGTAATCTTATTGTTTCTGCTAGTGATCGCCCCTCAACCAGTAGTTTTGATCCTACTGAGGTGGCTGCTATTTCTACACCGACTGTTTATCGTACAGTAGCCAGAATCACACCAGATCTATAAAGAACCATCCGCACTACTCTTGTTGATCGAATGTCTGAAGCCATATGCAGAGCTGGGGATGTTACAACTTCCACTATTGAAGCCCAGCTCAAACAAGTATGTGATTTTGCTGATCTTGTGGTGGATGCCATTGTCCAACACCATGAAGAAGAGGAGGACCAAAAAAGGTGAATCATCTCTCACAATGAATACACTGATCATATTGCCTGTCTTCAAGCTGAACTTGATGCTGCTAATAGAAGAGAGATTGGATTCGCAGGAACAGCAAATGGCCACAATGGTTCCTGCCTCTGCTTATGTTCAAATGGTGGAGACTATGCAATGAATGGCTGCCCTACAAGCTGATGTTAAGGCCACTGTTGATCAAATGGCCATGGGTGTTGCAAGGAATGAAGTCAGAACTTCAAACCTATGTCTCAGGCAATATGGCATAGATCCTGGTGCCCATCTATCTCCTACTGATGCTGACTGGAACAACTTTTCCTATTCAGTTCCTGAATCAGATAGTGACCTTGATGCACAGGTCTCCCCTGCTCATCCTTCTACCCCTGCTGATGACAAAAAGGGGAAGAAGAAGTCTAAAAATAGAAAATAATCTGAGGGAGATCATGAGCATGAAAAGGCTCCAAAAAAGCAAAGGAGGGATGGTAATGATGGTGGTGATGGTACTGGTCAAGGTTCTGGCACTAAGCCCAGCAACGCTCATATTGAAGCAGGTGTCCAGGCAGCTGGTGAATCTCAACCCATTGTGTCTGCCACATCTGTAGATGATATTGGTTCTGGCAGTAAGCCCAGTGATGTGTTTGAACTGGCTTTAGCTGAATCTTTTGCTGTCTCTCATACTATTGAACGAAAAATGAAAAGAAAACTAGAGAGGCAACAGAAGAGACAGCAAGAACTAGATGCTACTTTCAACACTAAATTTGAGGTATATGCTGCTCTGAAACGACATAAAATTAAGCATGTACGATCTCTCGATCCCGAAAAGCGTGAAATTCATGATGAACTTCTCAGCATTGCTGAACACAAAAGGTCTGCCTTGAAAAGAAATGCTATGTTCATGGTGAAATATGATAGAAAGAAAGCTAAGTTGTATGCTGAGCGACCAGACAGAATTAAGAAGATGACTCCTGAAGAGATGAAAGATTACTTAGCTTCTACTGAGTCAGGAGGGGTTAGAGCTGATGTTTTCATGAAATGGCTAGATGCAATGTTAGAAACCAGCTAATCCTCTCGACCAGCATCTTCTGCTCAGCCAGCTGCACATCAATAGCCAGCAGACATCATCAACCTTGATGAGGATGAATCAGCTGAGGGGGAGCACTTAGAAATTGTTCCCTATCTGCCTCCACAAGAACCAGTATCAACACAAGAACCATCAGCTGAACCCATGCCTATCGATAAACAAAGGGTAAAATCTGCTCATATGGACAACCAGCCCCTAAGGAATGGACCCTTATTAGAGGCAGCTGATAAAGATACTATGGCATTTGTGCCAGCTGATACTAATCAGTCAGTTAGTACCGAAGACACAGCAAGGAGTGCTGTGATTGAAGACCCAGCCAGAAGTGTGAGGCTGGGTATGACAAGTGATGAAGACCCAGCCAAGTTGGCTGAGCTGGGTGCTAAACAAGATGCTGATACTGTTAATCCTGCTGACTTCACGTTCTGGGGCAGAGGAGATCACCTATTTGTTCAATTGCCTATCTCTGCCCGGACTCTTGCTTATTTTGACAGAACACAGGATGAACGAATTAATCAGTATTCTGTAAGTTCTTCTGGCATAGCAGAATCAATCATGTATCCTCCATCTTCATCAAAACATCATGATAAACACACAACTTGGGAAGATGATTCAGTTGTACGAAGTGAGCCAGATCTAAGAAGGATGAATCTAGATGAAAGAGAGGCTTATAGGCTGGAGATCACTGTACCTGAATTGCTTCAGCAAAGACAAGCAGCTATTTCTGAAAGGATACGCCAAGTTAGATTGCTGCATCATCCACTTGATCAGCCATTCTATATCACTACCTTCACTTATGGCATTGAAATTAGTATGTATCTAAATAACAGTGGTCAAAGGCTACATACTGATGAAGAGAAAGCTCAATTTCATGAGGCTCGGCAACTGGATATGGATCTAAGGCAATATCGTGATGCCCTTAAAACTGTTGAGGGATGGAAGATGATTGAAACAGCTAAATCCCTGAACATTACTGCCAATGACTATCTTTTGGGTCTACAAGTTGAAAGGCAAAGAAGGGAGGATGCTGATGCTAAACTTGCTGAGAGGCTAAGGCTTCAGGAAGAAGAAGCTAAGTTAGCTGCTGATAGAAAACAAGAGGCTGAGTCCCTCAAGTTAGCCAAAGCTATTGTTAAAGAACAGGACAAGGCATTCGATAAACTGAAACCTGCTGAGAAAGCACCTGCTGATACTCCTATAGAAACTGAACGTACAATAGAATTATCTGATCATTACTATAGGAGTAGATATGGTGATTTTCTAACCAGAAGATCAAATCCAAGCAAGATCATCAAGGTGCACAAAGGCACAAAAAGGGCTTTCTCTGTCAGCAGGGAAGGTAATGTTAAGGAGAGAATAGACTACACTGAACTAAGAACCTTAGGGTTCAGTAAATGGATGGAGATACTGCAATACTTTATTGGCAAAGGTAAAAGTGGTATCAAGGATACACTGAAACCTGAACTTCAAGAGCTCTTCAACCAAATAGTAAAGTATGGGAATGCACCCGTAGTGAATGTAGAAGAAGTTCTTTCCCAAAAGCTTAAAGGTAAGAAATCTACTGGTGAAGGCCCACACAGAAGAGATCCCATCATTCTACCTCCTCAGATTTCAGTATTCGACCCTGCTGAAGTGCCCTACCTGTTTCCTGAAGCCTGGGCAGCCCTCAAAGTTAAATAAGAAGAGCTATCTGAAGATGAACAAGATAAAGACAAAGATAAAGAAAGATAGCCTTCTAGTGTTCAATTTGTATCTTTTGATTCTTTCATATTTCATTATGATGTTTTGTAATAATTGTATATACTCTGTTGTAATGAAAATGGAATGAGTTTATCTTCAAAATCAAATCAAGTTATAAGATATAAATAACTCAGCAAAAGATCCCAAAACAAACTTAAAAGTGACAAATTTACTGCCTATTTTTATTAGGTCCCTTAGTGCTGGATTTAGTGTTTTCTCTTAATGTCATAGGTTTTGTCATCATCAAATAGGGGGAGATTGTTGAGTCCCCAAAATAATTAAGGATTTAATTATGACAAAACTGTAATTTATTTGCACTAAAATGTTATGTGCAGCCAGCACAAGTTTGTTTATGTATAGACAACAGATATTGCTGTGTCGAGTGTTTAGTTTGCTGCTTAGTCTACCAGCACAAGGTAGACAGTGTTCTTCAATTAGCACATGATGTATACTCAGCAATTCAATAATATCAAGTGACTCAGCAATGAAGAACCAGCATAGCTGGAATGCAGCTTACTACACAAGACAGCTATGCTCCATTACAAGCATAGTAGTTTCCTGAGTGGTCTACATCAATTGTACTATTCAACAGAAGTTAAAGACAAAGTTAAACAGAAAAGGACACGCGTCGGCGGCTGACAAGTGACCTTACAAGACCACGTGGGAATGCAGAAGATTAACGCATGTACATACATGTGCTATACTTTGTCAATGCCTAGGGAACACAACATTCTATTTGTTTAAACAAATAGTGGTGCCAAACCGAATTGGGGTGTTCCTGCAAATAGCTACCAAAGAAGAAAGAGGAGAGCACGCTCTCTGATGCAGTTGTCCCCACAAGTACATACATCATATGTACGAGTGGACAATGGAACAATTACACGGATAAAAGGACTACTATAAATTGTTGTATCCACTATTGTAACAACTAGTGGTGTGGGTTTTATTATTTAGAGTCCAAAATGTTTAATAGCTTTAAGTTTATCCTCTTAGCTATAATCTAGGTAAATCTGTATCAACCAACTATCATTCCGCCAAGGATAGTTGTAATTCTTTGTGATTTTATCAATAAAGAATAACCGTTGAAAATTACCTCTGACTCTATTTAATTTACTTGCTTGAATACTAAATTGTGTTTAACTGCTAAGTTAATTAAAGGGAAATTGTATTCACCCCCCCCCCTTCTACAATACTCATGTTGTTAATCAAGGGACCAACAATTACTATAAGTTACTATATTAGTACATACGTTTGTCTTTTAGGCAATGTCTGATCATACGTTCTATCTCTAGGTTGAGATCTCGATCACGTTCTTCCGTTCAATTCATTCTTTTGTGGAATAACTCTTCTGTGCTGAAATGTCCCGTTCATATTGATTATAAACGTTTCATATTAATTAATTTCTTTGCGATGTTTTTGACCTCTATATGAGACGTTTTTCAAAGACTGCATTTGATTTTTAAAACAAACCATAATCTTTAAAATATTACGACGATTATCAAATAGTGATAATCTAAAATATAGCTTTTTCACACGACCATTACATAATGGTTTACAATCATATTACACAACAATATATGTCTTCGAATGCAGTTTTTAAAAAATATTATACAAGCATGCTGACTCCAAATCTTGTCCATAAATTAGCATGCAACAGCGGAAACTCTTAATAATCACCTGAGAATAAACATGCTTTAAACGTCAACAAAAATATTGGTGAGTTATAGGTTTAACCTATATATCAAATTGTAATAATAGACCACAAGATTTCATTTTTTCAATAACATGCAATCTGCATAAAAATCATTCATATGGTTGAACACCTGGTAATCGACATTAACAAAATGCATTTAGAATATCCCCATATGTAAATATCGAAGTACTAAAGCAGTTCAAATTCTCTGACTGGGGCGTGTCAAAGCCCATAGATCTATCTTTAGGATTCGCGTCAATTGGTGGTAATTATAATAAACAGCAATTCTTAGGCTACCAAGTTCAACAAGGGCGATATCCGGTATAACGATTCAACATAGAATGTAGTTTCAATACTTGTGTCTATTTTGTAAATCATTTTTCAAAACTGCATGTATTCTCATCCTAAAAATATTAGATAGTAAAAATGGGACTATAACTCACTTTCACAGATTTTTCCTTCGTCAGAAAAATAAGACTTGGTCACGGGTCGATTCACGAACCTATATCGAATATATACATATATATCAAAGCATGATCGAAATATATTCACAACATTTTTTATTACGTTTTAACGATTTAAGTTTGTTAAGTTAGCAGTCCAACGTTAGTAATCTACAACTAGTTGTCTACAGTTAGATGTACAGTAATAAATCAATATAAATTATCTCGAATCAATCCACGACCCAGTGTATACAAGTCTGAGGCTAGATCACAACTCAAAGTATATATATTATTTTGGAATCAACCTCAACCCTTTATAGCTAATTCAAGCATTACTGCATATAGAGTATCTATTATTGTTCCCAAATAATATATATAGATGGGTCGATATGATATGTCAAAACATTGTATACGTGTCTATGGTATCCCAAGATTACATAATATATGTTAGAATACATGTATAATAAAATATAAGTTAGTTAAGTTATGATTTGTATAGAATTGTTACAAATTTCACGTAGCTACAACAAGCAAAATTATCCAATCTAGTTTTACCCATAACTTCTTCGTTTTAAATCCGTTTTGAGTGATTCAAGTTGCTATGGTTTCATAATGAACTGAAATTTATGAAACTAAATAGAAAAAGTATAAGTTTTGATCATGCATATATTTTCCATATTGTCTATATGCCTGTTCAATACGTAAAAAAGGGGGTTTAAGGATCTTAGAACAAGGCTCTCCGGTCCGGCTACCGTGAATAACCCTGGCCGACATGATGATGTCGGCTGGGTGGCCAAGTGATTAAGTCCACCTTCGATAACGGTCGTTGATCAGAAGGCCCCTAGCAAGGTTTTAGGTGCTAGCTAATAAGAAACTAACCTGTTAACCTTGAGAAGATGAACGATGATAGCTTGCTACGTAGGATGCGTAGTAGGTGGTGGTTACGTAATGTTGGTTATCCCTAGAATGATAATATCCCTAGAATGATAATTAGGGTTTATATATATAGGCAAACCCTAAGTCTAGAACCATCCAAGATAATGATAATCTCGTCCATAACTAACTCCCCCGAATCACGGATATAATTATGGAAAAGATATTGACTTGATGACCAAGTAACCGCCGTACCGGGAACCAAGGCATTGGATACATCACCGCATGCCGCATACCGCATACAAGATACACGCATACGCATGCTAGCGAGTGCCCGCATACGGATGAAATGCGCATGCGGGTTGCGGTATCATTATGTCCCCCCCAGTTTGATGTTATATGACGCAAGACATATGATATCAAACTATTAAGCGAAAAAGAAAAAACAAGAAAATGGCTAGCATTAAATTTTCCGCGTGCGTCTCGAGGTCATTAAATGCCTGTCACTGTCGCAGAAGCCCATTCGGCTGACAAGACGTAAAGTGGCAGTTGGCAGGCACGTGTTAGCCACGCGCTCAACATTAGGCACATCAAACTGACATCCACGCGCGTGCAAAAAATGTCGAACGTTGATTGTGTTACACGTGTACAGCCACGATGAAACCTTTCACCCCATGACTCCCAATCTCCACTATAAATAGACCCAATTCAGCCTCATTTCTACTTTTCTGCCTCAAGCTTCTCCGATACGCTGTGAAATCAATTTTGATCAAATCCCAAATATTCCGGCCAACTTCAAAAGGTTAGTTACTCTTCGATCACTCAAAGAAAATGACTAAAGCCAATGAGACTTATGTAGATAGTGTAGAGTTGATAATTGAGCAAAAATACATAGCTTCTTTAGTGAAACAATACCCACCGTTAGCACAGTACAATCCGATGCCTCCCTAATCTAATCAACGTGCCCACAAACCGCCGGAGAATAAGGTTGCCATATATGAGCATGCGTTTAAGCATGACAATTTTAGGGTGCCACCTTTCGACTTCTTTTTAGGCGTTCTAGATCATTTCGGCATAGGACTAGGGCAATTACACCCTTACGCCATAGGGAAAATAGTGTTGTTTGAGATGTGGTGCGTTGCACTAAACAAGGTACCATTAGTTAAGGTATTCTGCCATCTATACCGCCTAGCCAATCATCATAAGTCGTGGTTTACTTTCTTCGCCCTTCAGAACTTTACCAAAACCCCCAAATGGAAAGAAACGTTCTTTTTTATTGACCAATCTGTTGTGGGAGCCAACTTCCCACAAACACTTGTCTGGTGCGAAAGCATGGCTAAGGATGTGAACAAAACCCCCGTCCTTGATGACGAGGAAACGAAGTTGTTAGCGGAGTGCGCTAACGTACAGCTTGTACACCAGTTATATGGGAATGTTATGCTGTGGTTAGGAAAGATATCCGCGCACTAGCCATGGGAGAACATGCGTCCAGCCATAATCGCGCCGAATGGCAAGGGTAGGAATTGTACAAATGCATATGAATTTATAACCACTAGCATATACATACATGCTCTAACATTGCGCATATGTTTGCAGAGATGAAGATGAAGAAAGTGCTCACCGCGGAGGAGATTGCGGCTATCTCTCTCCGCAAGCAAAATATTAACGAACCTCTTGAGCAGGAGAAGACCGGTGAGAACGAGGTGTCCGCACCCGCTACCTCGTCCAATAAGCGCAAGGCAACCGAAGCCCCCCAAACTAAGCAAAAGAAGAAGAAGCTTACTCCTAAACAAAATGAGGACATGCGGAATGACAAATTTATCGTCGTCGATCCAGCGTCCGCAGATCTACCTCCTCCTACCACCGGTAAGCATCTCTTTTCTTGCGTAAACACCGCACAATTAACTTTATGTGCTAACGAGTTACTGATTTGCAGAGCATATTGAAGAGATGCATCAGACGCCGCCGCATGCAAATCCGGACCTTGAGGCTACCGCCACGTCCAGGGACAGGGCGATATACCTTGACTCCGATTCTACACCAATCTCACCACACGGCAGCTTTTGATTGGCGAATCTGGCGCAGCTCACCCAGTCCTCTGCTGAAAATGCCGCAGAGCAGTCCGCCTTTCTACAACAAATTTTTCCGGCTGAGTTCCGCAATCAATTAGCTGCACTGCCCTTCCACCAAGCGCACAATGCCTTCATTCAAAACGGCCTTGTGTTCTTTGGTATGTTCGCAGATCAAGCACGCCGTTCCACTAACCTATACCAAGTGACCGTGCGGAAAGAAACGGAGCTTAGATTGCTGCAGGCAGGGGTAGATCAGGTTAAGAAAGATAGGGATGCCGCGAAAGAGGCGCGCAAGGCGGTGGAGGTGACTGCGGCGGAGACAAAGAACGCACTGATTGAGGAAAGGAAGAAAAATCGCGAGTTGGTTGTGCGGTTGACCAGGCTAAGGGGGAGACGGAGCGCCTGTGGTTGGAACTGGAAAGGGTACGCAGGGAGATGGACGATGCGGTGACTAGCCACGAGCTGGCAGAGGCAGACTTGTTAAAGCTTCGCACCTCCCTTCCTATCATTGCGCAAAAGGTAATGGACTCGGGGCCCGTCACCGAAAAGTTCAACACCTACGTCGATGCAGTGAAAGAGCATGAACGCAACAAGGTGATGCTTGAGGTGATCAAAGGCTGCGACCTCACGCTACCGTACCCTGAAGTTGTACGAAAAAATTTGAAAGAGGGTACAGCTGAAGCGCTCCTAGAAGCTGAGCAGGCCATCCAGTCCATCCCGATCCCCTTAATATACGCTTTCGCTGCGGATCCCAATATGCCAATTGATGGGTTTCTCAAGGAAGATTTTTAATTTGAACACTTTAACGTTATGCGCCGTAAGTCCTATGCTTAGGCAGGCATTTGGTAATTATAATTTTTGAGCCCGAAGTCCCGTGTTGGGCAGGCATTTGAAACAATTGTTACCTGTAATAACTTAGTTGTATTATATATTTTTTGTGTTATGCATGCGTTATGTATTAATTGTTTATATATCGCGAATCAAAACAAAGGACGAACTGCATGCCCATGCGCACAATTAACCAAAACTCATGTGCATACGCAGGTACTACGTAAAATAAACCAATAGCAATTCTACCTTTAATAGTTTAGACTCAAAAGCTACTGCGTTATCGCTTTGTCATGTGCTAGAGGTGCACTTTAGCTGTATGGTAAGCAACGCAACTAAAAACAAACCAATGCTTTTATACTCGAGTTCCTCATGCAAACCAATGCGAGAGTAATTATGCACAAGCAAACCAATACTTGTATATTTTAAGTCGACTTGGCAGCCATCTAGTCTGCGTGGCGCTTGGTTAGGGGAAAGCCAATTCCCTTCACCTGCCGTTAATGTCTAGCCTTGTAATAAAACAGGCTTCTGCCACACGGGGGCTAGAGGACACCCCTTAAGTAGGCAGGAACCGCATACAAAAAAGAAAGATATATACAACAAAAGTATGCGTGAGTAAATATTTTAATTGGCATTAATCATGATTACAACCGCGACACATCCAAACAGACGTAAATTACACAAGAAAAAAATAATGTGCTAAAATATTTGGAGTGATCAGGTCCAACCAGCTACATGTAACATTTTTTCAACAACGTCGCGTGCTAAGTGCGTTTCACAGGTTTTGCATCTAATGTCGCGAGATGGTATGCCCCGGTGTTGCTTGCTCCCACTACCTTGTATGGACCTTCCCAACGGGGGCCCAATTTTCCAGTATCTTCCGCATGACTTGCGTCATTCTGACGCCAAACTAGGTCCCCGCACTTATAAGAGGGCGAACGCACATGCTAATTGTAGTACTTTCAAATTTTCTACTTATTGTTGGCTTCGTTTATCGCCGCAAAAATTCTGCGGTCTTCTAACAAATTAAGATTTTCCCGCAAAGCTTCTGAGTTATTCTGCTCGTCAAAATTCTGTATGCGGAACGTTGGTACCCCAATCTCTGCGGGTACAACAGCTTCTGACCCATAGACTAAACTGAACGGAGTCTCACCAGTGCTTGCTTTGGATGTTATTCTATGTGCCCATAAGACCTTTGGTTGTTTGTCCACCTAACCAATGCGACCATGACCCAATCTAGCTTTGATTCCAGCTACTATATCCCGTTTGGTGACTTCGCACTGGCCATTCGCCTGCGGATGCGCAACAGAAGTAAAAGTTTGCTTAATATTAAGCTCCGCTCACCAACTGCGAAAAGGATCCCCCGCAAACTGTGTACCGTTATCACTAACGATTTCGTTTGGTATGCCGAATCGACAAACAATGTCTTCCCATACAAAATTTCGCACCCTCTTTCCTGAAATTGTTTCCAGCAGTCGCGCTTCAACCCACTTCGTGAAATAGTCGATTGCAACAATCAAGAATTTGATGTTTCCTGCGTGTGCAGAGTATGCGTAAGATATTTACGTAAGTAGCATATGGTATAAAATAAATGATAATATTACCTCGGCCTTTTGGAAATGGTCCGAATATGTCAATTGCCCATTTGCAAAATGGCAATGGTGATGAGACTGGGATCATTGGATGCGCAGGTGCTCTGTTGATAGGTGCATGTATTTGGCAAGATTCGCATTGCTTAACTATGCGCGCGGTATCTGCGTACATGGTGGGCCAATAATAACCTAGCCGCAAAATTTTTGACACAATAGACCTGTGCCCCGAATGAAGAGCGCATGCACCCTCATGCACCTCGCGTATAACTTCCTCTGCATCTTTTGGACCGATGCACCTTAAATGCGGCCCTAAATAATTTTTTCGATATAGGACCTCACCCTCAAGGGCGTATAGTGATGCCTTAGTGCGGACTTTCTTTGCATCAACAGAATCCGCAGGTGAGGTGCCATCTCGCAGAAAAGCAATGATGGGTGTCATCCATGTCGAGCTGGATTCCTCAACAGGTGCCACTAAAGGCATCATAACAATAGACTTCGCATGTAATTCTTCTATAAGAACTTTCTTCCCCAGATGATCAAAGGCCAAAGCAGCTAATTTGCTAAGCGCATCCGCCTTCTTATTTTGCCCCCGCATTACGTGGGAGATTTGAAAAGCCTCAAACTGGTCAGCGAGGTTATGAACAAGTGATAAATATTGCTGCATGGCTATGTCATGCGCTTCAAAGTCTCCGCTGACTTGACTGCATACTAGCTTTGAATCCACATAAGCGTGCAGAATTTTAGCATTTAATTTATGCGCAATACGCATACCTGCTAACAAAACCCCATATTCTGCTTCGTTGTTAGTAACAGCAAAATTGAACCGCAATGCATATGTGTGCTCTTCGCCATCTGGGCGAGATAAAATTACACCTGCACCCACGCCAGATGCGCTACAAGCACCATAGGTATATAACTCCCATGATGACAAGGATGGTGCAGGCGCATCCTGCTGTTCAGCCGATGCCTCAACATTCGCAGGTAATTCTGCTAGGTAATCTGAAGTATTTGACCCTTAACCACGCTTCGCGAAGAAAAATTTATTTCGTGTTCTCCTAACTCAACTGCCCATTTAGCCATTCGGCCAGAAATCTCAGGCTTATATGACACCTGCAAGCAAAATGATTGCTTTAGTCAATGCGGTAGCCCCGGACATTGCCGCAAATTAAGTTTTTACCAACCTGCTTGATCGGTTGATCAGTGAGAACCACAATTGGATGTGCTTGAAAGTACCGGCGCAAACGCCGCGCCGTGTGGACTAGCGCATATACTAGCTTTTCTATTGGTGTATAGTTTTTTTCGCTTGCTGTCAGCGTCTTGCTTACGAAGTATACCTGTAACGTCCCTGGATTTTCCAACGTTTATTTATTAATAATTGTTATTATTAATGCTTGTGATTTAACGAATGTATGTTTTTACATTTACTTGTTACCATGATTGATCATACTTGACTTTAAATGCCCGAAACGTCTTTGTGACACACGAACTTTACACGAATAATATTTTCAAATATTATTTTCATTCATGATTGATTTTATTAATCATTTTAATTAACTAAGGTTGTTAGTTAATTACTTGAGCTTTTATTAGTGTTATTGGACTTTTGCTTATTAATTACTTGAACTTGGGCTTGATTAATATTAATGGACTCTTGAATGTGGACTTATAAGCCCACCCTACATCTTAATGAACTAACTAGCCCATTCTTACTTATCAGTATCACTTTATGGATCAACTAGTTAGTTTAACTTTGTAAAGAATCTAGTCACAACATAATCCCCATGCATGCACCCTTATTAACCAACCTTTTAGGCCTTACATACAAGAACCTCATGGATTTTCTCCTTCCCCTTTTTTCTTCCAAGACCGTCAGCCACCTAGGGCCAAGGAGAGCTTTTTGTTTTCAAATTTTGGTTCTTTATTCTCTCATTTTACTTCATATTTCTCACGCACTTCATTCCATACTTTCATCTTTCTTTCATTCTCTCTCAAACTAGTAAGTTACAAGTTTCTTTTTCCTCTTCTTTTTCTTGTAAAAACCGAAACACACACACATACATAATCATCATCATCACTTGTTTTATGTTGTTGTTTAATTACTTGTACATGGTTGATATTTTGTTACTTGTTTTTCTTATTATTTACTTACTAGTTACAAGAATCAAACTCTTTAGTTTGTTCTTCATATTATCTTGATTATTCAAGAACATACAAGAACTAAACTCTCTAGTTTATGTTCTACCTTTATTGTTTAAAAGATTTAAGGTTCATGTGTTGTAAACTCATACTTGTGAATCATGTTTGTAAACTTAAAAGTTTACTTTCTTAAAGATCAAGCTTTGGTTTGAATCTTTAAAGTATGAAACCCATGAACTTATTACTTGTTTACTTAGTCTATTTCTTTATATTATGCACTTTAATTTCATTTTGTTGTTGGTCAAGTGTTACTAGTTAACTTTGATCTCATTAATCTTGAACAAAAGTTAACTTGAAAGTTCAAGAACATGGAAGTGTAACTCTTTAGTTATAACTTCATACACTTGTGTTAGATTTAACTTAATAACTTTAGATCTAGACTTTTGGGTCTTGGATCTTCAAGATCTAACTAAGAACTATGTTCTACATCTTAAGATCTTGATTAGTTAATTTACTTTCAAGTTTATAGTTCAATATTTCTTTTATATTTCATGTATGTGTTAAATCTAAGACTTTAATGTAATTTTGGTTCATCAAACTACTTGCAACACTTGATTGTGTTGTGCTACACATCTTAGACTTGCACTTGGGTTATGATGGTCAAAACTAGGTAAAGATGATGTAAACCCATCGACGAGTTGTACACTTGAAGCTATATGCATCAAGGATGAGAACCGTGATGAACATCAAGCACCAAGAACCACCGGAACCTACTGTTTTACTGTTTCTGGGTCTGATTAGTACGATCTGGGCTACTGTAACTATGATTTTCAGATATCTCTTTTTTAGTAGATTACTTTTCATATAGGACTCGTCTTAATCCGAGTTACGGTTTAGGATTTATGGCCCTCCGATCGTCACCATGTCCATTTAACGTTGTGCTGAAAATTCTGACCTACTCGCACTTAGACCGTCGCCACGGTCAAACGAAGACGAGTTTGCTTCTGTAATTTTTACCACAACTAAAGGACTCATATACGGAGCCATGACCACTGGTCTCACCTTATTTCAGTAGGTATAGAGGCCGTGGTGACTGACCGAACTCAGCCTTTGTTTTAAACTCTTTTCATGAACGAAACTTACTTTACACCTTTTGTTTGATGATGAATGATGATGACCTTTAAGACCTAATTTACATACATTTAAACCTATTGGGACGATTTACTAACTTAGTACTATTTTACTTATGTTGAGGACTTTCCGGACCTACGTACTTGCTTACTTCCCGACTCGATTTTACCACCACTTTATCGCTGTGAGTTATAGCATCCCTTTTTACTTTAACTATTTTGGGAACTGAGAATACATGCACATTTTACATTTTACATACTAGGCACGAGTACTTAAACTTATATATGAGTGGGTTATACAACGGCATAAACATTTCCTTTAGCTCGGTAACGTTTAGTCATTGGTTTTTGAACCGGTGAACGCGAATCTTAGATATGGATCCATAGGGTTTGACATCCCCACTCGGGCTAGTAGCGCTAGAATTTAACAGGTGTTTAATACTTCATAAACATACGCACTTGCTAAATGTACTTTCAGGGGGTATAAACATTAAGTTAGTTACCAAGTGCCCACGGTTAAACATATACTTTATCATACTGTTTTGAAACACTCTTTGTAGCACTGAAATCTCGTGGCCTACCTTACATACTGTTATACCTAAACTATAGCTCACCAACCTTTGTGTTGACGTTTTTAAGTATGTTTTTCTCAGGTGCTTAAGGTTGCTTCCGCTGTGTACTAATCTTGCTGTAGACACCCGCTGCTCTAGAGTTATCACCGCATGAACTGTTTATCTTGCATTCATAACTTTAATACTTTTGAACAATGATTTGTAACGACCTAAGGGTCACGTACTACTATTATTTGCTTCTGTTCATTGAAGCATACTTTTGATTATAAAACATTTGACGTTAGTTATGACGTCACCTTTTATCTTGAATGCAAACCTGTTTTGAAAATGCATATAGTGTTTGACCTTGTAATGATCCTGTTGTTGATGATTCATACACGATGGTTTTGTACGGGGTATCACATTTGGTATCAGAGCATTGGTTGTAGGGAATTAGGTTGCATTAGTGAGTAAGACCAACCCGAGTAGGATTCACTAATAGGACTAATCTACAACTTGCTAGTTTACTTGTTTCCGCTGAACTTACTGCATGCTGCTACTTACTTTTACTGCTATATGCCGTATGCTATTACATGATTTCACTACTGCATGCTATTATCTGCTTTCAATTGCATGATACTTGTCGGTATTGCCATGCTACTTACTGTTACACATGATTTAGACTGTTGGCCTAATACGTGCTTGCTTTATGACTTACTAACATTGAAAATTTATTTTTCCTTGTTCAGATGTCGGATATTCCACCTGCTATCATTTTGGGCAGTTCAGACTCGTCAGCCACCCCACCTACTGCTGCCGACACACCGATCTCGTTGCCTACTAGTGACCCCGGCGCTTCATCTTCCAGAGCTAGCAGCCATGCGCCTGCCCCAGTGGTTACTTCTAACGGAACCCAGGACCCTCCGGAGATTCCAGCTCCATCTGCCCCCAGACCCTCGGTGTCACAGCCCCGCTCTGGTAAGATTGTGATTCCCGCGGAATTCGGGGAAGGTCCATTCCGTAACCGGTATCGCCATTGGTGCCGACGCGCCCCTGATGGACGTCTCATTCCGATCGGACCCGCCCGTTACCGACAGATGATAGCCGCCCAAGGAGGGCCGCCCGTGCAGTCACCACCACATGATTCGGACGACCCATCATCCGCTGATTCTTCATCCGATGACTCATCCACAGACGACTCGAGTGACAATGACTCTGACGAGGAGGACCCTGATGCACCTGTACAGCCACCCTCCACCCGCCGAAGAAGCGGTATCGCTTCAACGGTACTATTATTCCGGGGATCAACGGAGGACGAGCATTCACTGACGCATTTGGTCGGCGTCGTAGGGTTACTGCCCGTAAGCGGCTTGTGTCATACCCTGCCTAGGCACCCCGTTAAGTACTGACTATTTCTAGAGCCGGACCGTCTACATCTGCACCACCGGCACCACCTGCACCACCTGCCCCACCCTCTCCCTCTGTTGAGGAACTGACGAGGGAGGTGGAGATCCTCCGTGCTCGGGTAACTGAGCTCGAGGACCAGATGTCCCATGTATTGGACATCCTACACCCACCTTTACCGTAGGGCTTTTGTAGTAGATTTCATTATGTAATCTAGTTGTAGTTTTATGTTTCACTTATGTATTGTACGAACTTATACAGATGTATGCAACTTATTATTATTAATGAATGGAACTTTGCGTTATTTAATTCTTGCACGATGTTCTATTTACGTTACTGTATGATGATTCTGTGGTATTTGTACCTGAATTGCATTACTTAATAAACATGTGATGTGTTGAATCCATGTTGGTTACCACATACTGTATTATTACTATTTACATACTGGATTTTGACTTGAGTCAAAATTTTTGTTTAGAACATGATGGCCAACGGACGATCAACATCAACACCTACGGCAGCCCAAATCAAGGAAATGATTGCCGAAAGGGTAGCCGCAGCCATTGCAGAAATGCAACCCCAAGCTCCACCGCCACCACCACCGGTTATTCAACCCATTCGTAATGGGTGTACGTACAAAGAGTTCTAAAGCTGCAAACCCGACAACTTCAGTGGAACAGAGGGGCCGGTTGGTCTCACTAGATGGTTCGAGAAGTTAGAATCTGTGTTTCGAGTCAGTAACTGTTCAGAGGAGAATAAAACCAAGTTTGCTTCATGCACGCTGTCTGATGGCGCACTAATGTGGTGGAACACGTTGGCTCAAGCAAAAGGTATCGATGAGGTGTTTGCTACTCCATGGGAGGAGTTCAAAGGGGCCCTGATTGAGGAATATTTCCCTAGGACCGAAATCTAGAGGATGGAAATGGAATTTATGCAGTTAAAGGCCGTTGGGAACGACCTTAATAGCTACAACCGGAGATTTTTGAAATTAGCCCTGATGTGTCCGACAATGGTCACCCCGGAGTTTAAATGAATGGAAAGGTACTTCTGGGGACTTCCTAAGAGCATTAAGGGAAACGTCACCTCGTCCAAGCCACCAAATGTCCCGGAAGCAATGCGCATGGGGCATACTTTAATGAACCAAATCATCGTCGTTGAGCCGGAGAAAACTAAGTCTGAAGCGGGTAGTAGCGAGAAGCACAAATGGGATAACAACAGGGGAAGGACGTATGAGCAAAACCCGGCAAAACGACATGAGGGTTTCAGAGGAAACAACAACGGTGGAAACCCCAATCCGAACACCAACTCAAACCCGAACTACAAGGGAACCTTACCACAATGCAAGAGGTGCTACAAGCACCATACTGGGTATTGCAATGTTGTTTGTGAAAAGTTCCAACGGACTGGACATATCGGTAAGACTGCAAGGTCACCACTTTAAATGGGAAGCCGAACACCAATGGACCGAAAAAGTGCTATGAATGCGGACAAACGGGCCATTTCAGAAATGCGTGTCCCAATAAAAGAAAAGACGACGGACCACCCCGTGGTAGAGCTTTCAACGTTAATGCAAGGGATGCACGCGAGAATCCCGACTTGGTGACAGGTATATTCACTATCAACAATCTTTTAGCTTCTGGCCTATTTGATACTGGTGCCGATAGAAGTTATGTATGTAGACATTTTTGCGATAAGATTAATTGGTCGTTAGTCCCGTTAAAAGAGAGTATGCTTGTCAAGTTCGCTAATGGAAAACTTGAGAAAGTTGACCATATTATTCGAGGAGCTATTATCAACATAGCTGGTGCAGATTTCGAAATTGATTTGATACCCATCAAATTGGGAAGTTTTGACGTGATCGTCGGTATGGATTGGTTGAGCAAGATAAGGGCCGACATTATCTGTGGAGATAAAGCTCTTCGCATACCACAAGGAGATGGTGAGCCATTTATAATTTACGGAGAGAGATATACCTCGAAGCTGAACCTCATCAGTTGCGTGAAAGCGCAAAAGATCATGAAGAAGGGATGTCTTTCTGTCCTAGCACATGTGAAAACGGTAGAAATCGAGGTGAAGAGTGTGAACGACATTCGAATTGTGAACGAATTCTCCGATGTCTTTCCTGAAGAATTACCTGGATTACAGCCGCCGAGAGCAGTAGAGTTTCAGATTGATTTAGTGCCAAGAGCTGCACCTGTAGCTCGTGCACCTTATAGACTCGCACCTTCTGAGATGCAAGAATTACAGAGTCAACTACAAGAGCTGTTAGACCGTAGATTTATCCAAGCAAGTTTCTCGCCTTGGGGCGCACCTGTGTTGTTTGTGAAGAGGAAGGATGGATCCTTCCGTATGTGTATCGACTACTGTGAACTCAATAAATTGACGATCAAGAATCGGCATCCTCTTCCCCGCATTGACGATCTTTTTGATCAACTTCAAGGATCGAGCATTTACTCTAAGATCGATTTGCGATCCGGTTATCACCAATTGAGGGTGAAGGAAAGCGATGTGATGAAAACTGCATTCAGAACTCGTTATGGTCATTATGAGTTTCTCGTGATGCCGTTCGGATTGACCAATGCACCTGCCGTATTTATGGACCTCATGAATCCTGTCTGCAAGCCGTACCTGGATAAGTTCGTTATTGTCTTCATAGATGATATCCTCATCTACTCCAAGAGCGAAGAAGAGCATGAGCAACACCTCCGGCTAGTACTTGAACTCTTGAGACAGGAGCAACTGTATGCGAAATTCTCCAAGTGTGAATTTTGGTTGAGGGAAATCTAATTTATGGGTCATGTTGTGAGCGACCAGGGTATCAAAGTTGATCCCGCCAAGATTGAAGCTATCAGCAAGTGGGAGACCCCCACTACTCCGACGCATATTCGCCAATTCCTAGGTCTCGTCGGTTACTACCGAAGGTTTATTGAAGGTTTCTCTCTGATTGCGCGTCCTTTGACCGCGCTGACTCATAAGGGAAAGAAATTCATTTGGGAACTCGCACACGAATCAGCATTCCAAACTTTGAAGAAGAAGTTAACCACCGCACCTATCTTATCGCTTCCCGAAGGCAGTGACGATTTCGTTGTTTATTGCGATGCTTCGAAAAGTGGTTTTGGTTGTGTACTGATGCAACGATCAAAGGTTATTGCCTATGCTTCTCGTCAACTGAAGATTCATGAACGAAACTAAACTACTCACGATCTCGAACTTGGAGCCGTTGTCTTTGCGCTCAAATTATGGAGACATTATTTGTATGGGACTAAGAGCACTATCTTCACAGCCTACAAGAGCCTCCAGCATATATTCGATCAGAAACAACTAAATATGAGACAGCGTCGATGGATCGAGACGCTCAATGACTACGACTGTGAACTCCGTTATCACCCGGGCAAGGCCAATGTTGTAGCTGACGCTCTAAGCCGACAGGAGAGGATGACACCTCTTCGTGTTATGGCACTGAACATCACCATTCATTCAAACTTCAACAGTCAGATCCGAGTAGCCCAAGATGAGGCTCTCAAGGAGGAGAATATATCTCATGAACATTTGAACATTCTTGTCTCTCGATTCGAGGTTAGGGATACTGGACTCAGATGTTATGCCGGAAGGATTTGGGTACCCTGTTATGGAGATCTACGGAACCTTATATTAGATGAAGCACACAAATCGAGATATTCGATTCACCCCGGAGCGGGCAAAATGTACCACGATCTTAAGGAACAGTACTGGTGGCCGAATCTTAAGAAGGGTGTTGCGACTTATGTTGGTAAGTGTTTGACTTGCTCAAAGGTTAAGGCCGAGCATAAGAGGCCCTCTGGATTACTTCAGCAACCATAAATCCTGAAATGGAAGTGGGAAAGGATAACAATGGATTTCATCACCAAGCTACCAAAGACGGTGGGTGGATACGATACCATCTGGGTTATTGTTGACCGTCTCACCAAATCTGCACACTTTTTAGCCATGAAGGAAACAGATACGATGGAAAGACTTGCTCAACTATACATCAAAGAGGTTGTATCTCGTCATGGTGTACCATTATCGATCATCTCAGATCGCGATCCCCGTTTTGCTTCTAGATTTTGGCGTTCTTTGCAAGAAGCCATGGGAACCCGTCTTGACATGAGTACTTCTTATCACCCACAGACCGACGGGCAAAGTGAACGCACGATTCAGACCTTGGAAGATATGTTGCGTGCATGTGTCATTGATTTCGGAAAGGCCTGGGAAAGGCATTTGCCATTAGCCGAATTCTCGTACAACAACAGTTATCACTCGAGCATTAATGCCGCACCTTTTGAAGCGTTGTATGGCCGCAAGTGCCGATCTCCTATTTTTTGGGCCGAAGTAGGCGAAAACCAAATCACCCGACCCGAGGTAGTCCATGAAACGACGGAGAAGATTGCTCAGATTCAAGCGAGACTTAAGACTGCCCGTGAACGACAAAAGAGTTATGCCGATCTTAAACGTAAAGACTTTGAATTCAACGTGGGCGACCGTGTAATGTTGAAGGTTGCACCTTGGAAAGGTGTGATCCATTTTGGAAAACGCGGAAAGTTAAACCCGCGGTACATTGGTCCTTTCGAAATCTTGGAGCGTGTTGGACCCGTTACTTACCGTTTGGATTTACCAGCACAATTGAGCTCAGTTCATCCTACCTTCCACGTGTCAAACTTGAAGAAGTGTCTTGCTGCACCCGAACTCATCATACCACTGGAAGAACTTACAATTGATGACAAACTCCACTTTGTGGAAGAACCTGTTGAAATTATGGATCGTGAGATCAAAACTTTGAAACGCAACAAGATTTCGATCGTCCGAGTGCGATGGAATGCCAAACGAGGACCTGAGTTTACTTGGGAACGAGAGGATCAAATGATGCGGAAGTATCCTCACCTTTTTTCGACTCCTCCATCTACCTCAGCTTAAATTTTGGGACGAAATTTTCTTTAACAGGTGGGTAATGTAACGACCCTGGATTTTCCAACGTTTATTTATTAATAATTGTTATTATTAATGCTTGTGATTTAACGAATGTATGTTATTACATTTACTTGTTACCATGATTGATCATACTTGACATTAAATGCCCGAAACGTCTTTGTGACACACGAACTTTACACGAATAATATTTTCAAGTATTATTTGCATTCATGATTGATTTTATTAATCATTTTAATTAACTAAGGTTGTTAGTTAATTACTTGGGCTTTTATTAGTGTTATTGGACTTTTGCTTATTAATTACTTGAACTTGGGCTTGATTAATGTTAATGGACTCTTGAATGTGGACTTATAAGCCCACCCTACATCTTAATGAACTAACTAGCCCATTCTTACTTGTAAGTATCACTTTATGGATCAACTAGTTAGTTTAACTTTGTAAAGAATCTAGTCACAACATAATCCCCATGCATGCACCCTTATTAACCAACCTTTTAGGCCTTACATACAAGAACCTCATGGATTTTCTCCTTCCCCTTTTTCTTCCAAGACCGTCGGCCACCTAGGGTCAAGGAGAGCTTTTTGTTTTCAAATTTTGGTTCTTTATTCTCTCATTTTACTTCACATTTCTCACACACTTCATTCCATACTTTCATCTTTCTTTCATTCTCTCTCAAACGTGTAAGTTACAAGTTTCTTTTTCCTCTTCTTTTTCTTGTAAAAATCGAAACACACACACATACATAATCATCATCATCACTTGTTTTATGTTGTTGTTTAATTACTTGTACATGGTTGATATTTTGTTACTTGTTTTTGTAATTATTTACTTACTAGTTACAAGAATCAAACTCTTTTTATTTTGTTCTTCATATTATCTTGATTATTCAAGAACATACAAGAACTAAACTCTCTAGTTTATGTTCTATCTTTATTGTTTAAAAGATTTAAGGTTCATGTGTTGTAAACTCATACTTGTGAATCATGTTTGTAAACTTAAAAGTTTACTTTCTTAAAGATCAAGCTTTGGTTTGAATCTTTAAAGTATGAAACCCATGAACTTATTACTTGTTTACTTAGTCTATTTCTTTATATTATGCACTTTAATTTCATGTTGTTGTTGGTCAAGTGTTACTAGTTAACTTTGATCTCATTAATCTTGAACAAAAGTTAACTTGAAAGTTCAAGAACATGGAAGTGTAACTCTTTAGTTATAACTTCATACACTTGTGTTAGATTTAACTTAATAACTTTAGATCTAGACTTTTGGGTCTTGGATCTTCAAGATCTAACTAAGAACTATGTTCTACATCTTAAGATCTTGATTAGTTAGTTTACTTTCAAGTTTATAGTTCAATATTTCTTTTATATTTCATGTATGTGTTAAATCAAAGACTTTGATGTAACTTTGGTTCATCAAACTACTTGCAACACTTGATTATGTTGTGCTACACATCTTAGACTTGCACTTGGGTTATGATGGTCAAAACTTGGTAAAGATGATGTAAACCCATCGACGAGTTGTACACTTGAAGCTATATGCATCAAGGATGAGAACCGTGATGAACATCAAGCACCAAGAACCACCGGAACCTACTGTTTCACTATTTCTGGGTCTGATTAGTACGACCTGGGCTACTGTAACTATGATTTTCAGATATATCTGTTCGAGTAGATAACTTTTCATATAGGACTCGTCTTAATCCGAGTTACGGTTTAGGATTTATGGCCCTCCGATCATCACCATGTCCATTTAATGTTGTGCTGAAAATTCTGACCTACTCGCACTTAGACCGTCGTCACGGTCAAACGAAGACGAGTTTGCTTCTGTAATTTTTACCACACCTAAAGGACTCATATACGGAGCCATGGCCACTGGTCTCACCTTATTTCAGTAGGTATAGAGGCCGTGGTGACTGACCGAACTCAGCCTTTGTTTTAAACTCTTTTCATGAACAAAACTTACTTTACACCTTTTGTTTGATGATGAATGATGATGACCTTTAAGACCTAATTTACATACATTTAAACCTATTGGGACGATTTACTGACTTATTACTATTTGACTTAGGTTGAGGACTTTCCGGACCTACGTACTTGCTTACTTCCCGACTTGACTTTACCACCACTTTATCGCTGTGAGTTATAGCATCCCTTTTTTACTTTAACTATTTTGGGAACTGAGAATACATACGCATTTTACGTTTTACATACTAGGTACGAGTACTTAAACTTATATATGTGTGGGTTATACAACGGCATAAACATTCCCTTTAGCTCGGTAACGTTTAGTCATTGCTTTTTGAACCGGTGAACGCGAATCTTAGATATGGATCCATAGGGTTTGACATCCCCACTTGGGCTAGTAGCGCTAGCATTTAACGGGTGTTTAATACTTCGTAAACATACGCACTTTCCAAGTGTACTTTCAGGGGGTATAAACGTTAAGTTAGTTACCAAGTGCCCACGGTTAAACATATACTTTATCATACTGTTTTGAAACGCTCTTTGTAGCACTGAAATCTCGTGGCCTACCTTACATACTATTATACCTAAACTATAGCTCACCAACCTTTGTGTTGATGTTTTTAAGCATGTTTTTCTCAAGTGCTTAAGGTTGCTTCCGCTGTATACTAGTCTTGCTATAGACACCCGCTGCTCTAGAGTTATCACCGCATGAACTGTTTATCTTGCATTCATAACTTTAATACTTTTGAACAATGATTTGTAACGACCTAAGGGTCACGTACTACTATTATTTGCTTCTGTTCATTGAAGCATACTTTTGATTGTAAAACATTTGACGTTAGTTATGATGTCACCTTTTATCTTGAATGCAAACCTGTTTTGAAAACGCATATAGTGTTTGACCTTGTAATGATCCTGTTGTTGATGATTCGTACACGATGGTTTTGTACGGGGCATCACAATACCGGCATTTGCATCTGAGAAAACCTCAATGTTACTTGTCCACGAAATAAATAATTCATATAAGTAAAAAAGAATTTATTACCTTTCCGCGATCTGTGATAAGAACCGAGCTGATAGCTTCTTTCGATGCTGCAAGGTACAGCGTAAGCGTTTCTCCTGATACCGGCGCGGTGAGTGTTGGTAACTCAGCGAGCACCTTCTTCATCTCCTGAAAAGCTGATTCTGCTTCCTGAGTCCATGCGAAATCTTTTTTCTTTAAACAATTCTTCAAAGCATTGAAGAATGGCAGCTGCCTCTCTGTGGCCTTTGACAGAAAACGCGTTATCACCGCGAGTTTTCTGGTTAGACTCTGCACATCTTTCTTTGTTCTTGGAGATGGTAAACTATCAATGGCCTCAATCTTTTTGGGATTAGCTTTTATTCCCCGCGCCGTCACCACATGACCCAGAAACTTGCCTTCCTATTCCCCAAAACTGCATTTGAGCGGGTTAAGCTTCATGTTGATCCTGCGCAGGGGCGCAAACATTTCAAGGATGTCTGCGAGCATCTCTTCTTTGGTGTTACTTTTAATTACCAAGTCATCAATGTATGCTTCAAGATTTCTACAAATTTGGTGCTTGAAGGCTGCGTTAATTGCGCGTTGATAGGTTGCGCCTGCGTTCTTCAATCCGAAAGGCATCTTCGTATAACAATAAATTCTCTGCGGTGTATGAAAAGTAGTTTTGTCTTCATCTTTCGCAGCCATTAAGATTTGGTTATAACCCTTGTATGCATCCAGAAAACACTTGTACCGAAAACCTGATAATGATTCTACCTTCCAGTCTATCTCCAAGAGAGGGTAGTTGTCCTTGGGGCACACTTTATTGATGTCTTTAAAATCGACACACATCCGCCAATTGCCGTCAGCCTTTTTCACCAACACAGGATTAGCAACCCATGTCTGATACCGCACTTCTTGCAGAATGTTTGCTTTGACAAGGTTATCTACTTCTGCGCATAACCAATCACTGCGCTCAAGAGCCATATGCCGCTTCTTTTGTCTGACGGGTGTGAGTGATGGATTAACATTCAACTTATGTTCTGCAATATCACGCGGAACCCCAGTCATGTCTGACTCTTGCCATGTGAAAACATCTGCGTTTGTGGATAATATTCCATGTAACTTGGCCTTAGGTTTGGCCGACAAGCCTGCGCCAATTTTGATACGCTTATCCGGGTGCAAACGGTTAGCTATGACCGTACTGCTTGCAAGTTGTTCTCCCATGCTGGGAATGTTTACAGGCACAACTGAACCACATAACTCGGTTGTTTGATGTGACGCAATCGTGGAAATTCCTCCCATTGTAGGAAACTTAATCAAGCCATGCACTACCGATGGTATAATACTAAAACGTCGTATGAAATTTCTCCCTAGTAGCGCATTGTAACGCGAAGTCAAATGAACCACATAAAAGTCAACTAACTCGTGTCTGACCAACTGCTGGTCTTTATAGTCCGCAAGCTCTATTATTAGCTATATCCGGCCTAGCGGCCATGAACTTTCTCCAGAGAACCCTGATAGTGTAATATCGGGCTGGCGTAACTGCGCTTTAACTTCTGCAGGAAGGAAACGATAGCAATGCTCATACATAATGTCGACGCCACTCCCAGTGTCAACATGCATACGTTTGATCTGTATTCTGCAATTAGGAATGCGACACTTGATGATAATGGGCTCGTTAACTGTGTCAATCGACATTATGGGAGGGAATGAAATTGGAATGAGCTCCCAATCCTGGTAGTCGTTGTATTTCCTTCGCTGGACAACTTTGTATGCGTCAACCATATTAATGGCTACATCGGCGCTTTTATCTTTATTTGTTTTTTGCCATGCGAATGTTTTGGCTTTTGAACTTTCTTCCGCGGCCTTTCCCTTATCTTTCTTTGGCGCCTTGAGATGATCCAATTTTCCTGCACTTAGCGCTTCCAGCACTCGCTCCATTAAATTTTTACACCGATTGGTGTCATGCCCGTGATCGTCATGGAACTCGCAGTATTTTGTTTTATCCCGCTTGCCAAATTCTATCAGCGGAGTTAGAACCGCAAAGGTTGTGCATACTGGTTCAGTCGCCAAAATTTCTTTTGGTGTTTTAGACAAGCTTTTGAGCAGCGCATAGTTCTAATTAATAATACCGCGCTGATTATTGTTTCGAAAACCACCACTTGTTCGCCCTTTTTCATTTCTTATAGGACCACCACTAGGGTATCTTCTACGAGAGCTGTTACCGCTATTTTGATCGCGCGAATGATCATCATCGTCTTTCCTTTCGTTGCGTGAGCTAGCTGTTGGAATATCATTATCTTCGCCACTTCGCATATAGTCATGACATTCATTAAGCGCTTCAGCATAAGTTGTTGGCACTGTATAGCGCAGATGCCTTACCAGTGTTGGATGACACTCTATACTTATACCATGTATCAGCCCAGAAATTTGTTGCTCTGGCTTAAGATCTGGTATGCGCAGGCACTCATTAGTATATCTCGTGAGAAATTCTCCCAATGATTCCTTGGGTTTCTGCACAATATCGTGACATTCAATGTGGGTGCGTTTGCGCGGCCTTTGATTTTGATACTGCAGCAAAAACTTCGTCCGCAGATCCATGAACCCGGATATGCTACCTGCCGGGAGTTTATTAAACCATTCGCGAGCAATGCCCTGCAACGTCATGGGAAATATCTGACACGCAACCGGATCCACCCAACCTTGGGTTCGCATTGCGCCCTCGAAATGCTGCAGGAAATCATCTGGATCAGTTAAGCCATTGTAAGTACCTAACGTGTGAGGTATCTTTGGCGCTGATGGAAACGGATATGCAGTTATATGCGGAGGAAACTTATCAAAAGTGGTTGGCAGCTCAAAAGGTGGTTTGACAGGATCTACTTTTAGCCCTGCAAAGAAACATTTCATCATATCCTGAACAAAGTCAGGCTGTGAAAATAAGTGAACCATGTCAGGAGGTGCAGCCTGCATAAATTGACCTGCAAGATTTACCCGTCCCTGTATATTTTGCCAAGGTTGCACCGACATCTGCGGATATAACCAAGGTTGTTGCGTCAAAAAAGAGGGAAGACCTGACGGCGCAGAGTATAAAGTTGGTTGCAAAGGGACCGAAACCTGTGGCGCAGACATCTGCGAAACCTGAGGGTATGCTGTTAAGAGCCCAACTGTATGCATAGTGCTTTGCTGTTACGCAGTTATTGGTGTCCAATGAGAGTTTACGTCTGGAATTACACCAAACCCCCAACTATTAAGTAATGCATGCGCATCCGCAGGGGTTAGAAACTACGCGCGCTGTTGCCAAGGTTGCAATGGTGTAAACGACGAATTTTGCTGAACACTCTGCGCAAGCAAAGGGATTGAAACCGTGGTACTGTAAATAGGTACCTGGCCGCAACATACCACATGCGGACCTATTGTTTCATCGCTAGTACCCACCAAGATGACCCTTGGGTCCACCGAGGAAAAATCCAGCCGCGTGGTTGTGACTGGTGAGTTTGCCCTTGGCGGTGTAATTCCATCCGGATATATCGGCTTGTACCTTTGGAAGGGCTCGCCGGACACTGGTGGAGGGTAAGGCGTGTATCCCGCCCTCGTAGTTATAGCTTGCGTCTGCTGATTACCAGACAACGTGTTTTGATTGTCTGTTTGAGTACGTTCCGATGAGTCCCCGGAAGTCATGATACTGTTAAAGAGACAAAAAATTCAGAAATTTTGTGAATAATGAGCCTTATAATTCAAAACTTTCTAAAAGAAAAAACAATTAAACATGTCTTGAATTAATTCGACTCTCAATGAAAGCACCACTTGATCATGCATATATTTTCCATAGGGTCTATATGCCTGTTCAATACGTAAAAAAGGGGGGGTTTAAGGATCTTAGAACAAGGCTCTCCGGTCTGACTATCGTGAATAACCCTGGCCGACATGATGATGTCGGCGGGGTGGCCAAGTGATTAAGTCCACCTTCGATAATGGTCATTGATCTGAAGGCCCCTAGCAAGGTTGTAGGTGCTAGCTAATAAGAAACTAACCTGTTAACCTTGAGAAGATGAACGATGATAGCTTGCTACGTAGGATGCGTAGTAGGTGGTGGTTACGTAATGTTGGTTATCCCTAGAATGATAATTAGGGTTTATATATATAGGCAAATCCTAAGTCTAGAACCATTCAAGATAATGATAATCTCATCCATAACTAACTCCCCCAAATTACGGATATAATTATGGAAAAGATATTGACTTGATGACCAAGTAACCGCCTTACCGGGAACCAAGGCATTGGATACATCACCGCATGCCGCATACCGCATACAAGGTACACAGATACGCATGCTAGCAACTTCCCGCATATGGATGGAATGAGCATGCAGGTTGTGGTATCATTAAGTTTATAGTCGGAAATACAGGTTACAAGTCAATATTGTAAGAGGTAGTCATTTCAGTCGAAAGAACGACGTCTTGATGACCATTTTGAAAAACATACTTCCACTTTGAGTTTAACCATGATTTTTGGATATAGTTTCATGTTCATAAGAAAAATCATTTTCCTAGAAGAACAACTTTTAAATCAAAGTTTATCATAGTTTTTAATTAACTATCCCAAAACAGCCCCCGGTTTTACTACGACGGCGTATGTCCGATTTTACGGTGTTCTTCGTGTTTCCAGGTTTTAAATCATTAAGTTAGCATATCATATAGATATAGAACATGTGTTTAGTTGATTTTAAAAGTTAAGTTAGAAGGATTAACTTTGTTTGCGAACAAGTTTAGAATTAACTAAACTATGTTCTAGTGATTACATGTTCAAATCTTAGAATAAGATAGTTATATATATATATATGAATCAAATGATGTTATGAACATCATTACTACCTTAAGTTTAGTAGGTAAACCTACTGGAAGTGACAAAAATTGATCTAGCTTCAAAGGATTCTTGGATGGCTTGAAAGTTCTTGAAGTAGAATCATGACACGAAAACAAGTTCAAGTAAGATTTCCACTCGAAATAAGATTGTTATATTTATAGAAATTGAATCAAAGTTTGAATATGAGTATTACCTTGAATTAGAAAGATAACCTCTATAAGTAACAAAGGTTTCTTGATCTTAGATGATTACTTGTAATGGATTAGAAAGCTTGGTAGTAGACTTGCAAACTTGAAAGTATTCTTGATTTTATGAAACTAGAACTTATAGAATTTATGAAGAATACTTAGAACTTGAAGATAGAACTTGAGAGAGATTAATTAGATGAAGAAAATTGAAGAATGAAAGTGTTTGTATGTGTTTTTGGTCGTTGGTATATGGATTAGATATAAAGGATGTGTAAGTTTGTTTTCTTGTAAATAATTCATGAATGATTTATAATACTTTTGTAATTTTGTGAGATATTTCATGCTAGTTGCCAAATGATGGTTCCCACATATTTTATGACTCATTAAGGGCTGCTAAGAGCTGATCATTGAATGTATATACCAATAGTATATACAATTAGAAAATGGGTATTGTACGAGTACGAGTACCGAACGAATACGAGTAGAATTCTTGATGAAAATGTATGAGAATGCAATTGTAACCAATTTTGTTAAGTACAAGTATTTTGATATGTGTCTTGAAGTCTTCCAAAAGTATATTAATACATCTTAATACACTACATATATATACATTTTAACTTAGTCGTTAAGTCATCGTTAGTCGTTACATGTAAGTGTTGTTTTGAAACCTTTAAGTTAACTATCTCATTTAATGTTGTTAACCCATTGTTTATTATATCTAATGAGATGCTAAATTATTACATTATCATGATATTATGATGTATGAATATATCTTATTATGATTTATATACATTAAAATGTCGTTACAACGATAATCGTTACATATATGTCTCGTTTCGAAATTCTTAAGTTAGTAGTCTTGTTTTACATATGTAGTTCATTGTTAACATACTTAATGATATATATAATTATCATTTTATCATGTTAAATATAGTGTAACAATATCTTAATATGATACATATGTATTTAGTAAGACGTTGTTATAACGATAATCGTTATATATATTGTTTCGAGTTTCATAACTTAGTAGTCTCATTTTTATATATATAACTCATTGTTAATATACCTAATGAGATACTTACTTATCATAATATCATATTAACTATATATATATATATATATATATATATATATATATATATATATATATATATATATATATATATATATATATATATATATATATATATATATATATATATATATATCATATAGTTTTTACAAGTTTTAACGTTCGTGAATCGCCGGTCAATTTGGGTGGTCAATTGTCTACATGAAACCTATTTCAATTAATCAAGTGTTAACAAGTTTGATTGCTTAACATGTTGGAAACATTCAATCATGCAAATATAGTTTTCATTTAATATATATAATCATGGAAAAGTTCGGGTCACTACAGTACCTACCCGTTAAATAAATTTCATCCCGAAATTTTTAAGCAGTTGGAGGTGTTGACGCATCTTCTGCAAATAGGTGCGGGTATTTCAGCTTCATTTGATCTTTACGCTCCCAGGTGAACTCGGGTCCTCTACGAGCATTCCATCGAACCTTAACGATTGGTATTTTATTTCGCTTAAGTCTTTTAACCTCACGATCCATTATTTCAACGGGTTTTTCGATGAATTGAAGTTTTTCATTGATTTGGATTTCATCTAACGAAATAGTGAGATCTTCTTTAGTAAAACATTTCTTCAGATTCGTGACATGAAAAGTATTATGTACCCCGGCGAGTTATTGAGGTAAGTCAAGTCGGTAAGCTACTGGTCCGACACGATCTATAATCTTGAATGGTCCAATGTACCTTGGATTCAGTTTCCCCTGTTTACCAAATCGAACAACGCCTTTCCAAGGTGAAATCTTAAGCATGACCATCTCCCCAATTTCAAATTCTATATCTTTTCTCTTAATGTCCGCGTAGCTCTTTTGTCTACTTTGGGCGGTTTTCAACCGTTGTTGAATTTGAATGATTTTCTCGGTAGTTTCTTGGATTATCTCTAAACCCGTAATTTGTTTATCTCCGACTTCACTCCAACAAATCGGAGACCTACACTTTCTACCATAAAGTGCTTCAAACGGCGCCATCTCAATACTTGAATGGTAACTGTTGTTGTAGGAAAATTCTACTAACGGTAGATGTCGATCCCAACTATTTCCGAAATCAATAACACATGCTCGTAGCATGTCTTCAAGGGTCTGTATCGTCCTTTCACTTTGCCCATCAGTTTGTGGATGATAGGCAAGTATTCATATCTAGACGAGTTCCCAATGCTTGCTGTAATGTCTGCCAGAATCTTGAAACAAATCTGTCATCCCTATCAGAGATAATAGAGACTGGTATTCCATGTCTGGTGACAACTTTCTTCAAGTATAAACGTGCCAATTTTTCCATTTTATCATCTTCTCTTATTGGCAGAAAGTGTGCTGACTTGGTGAGACGATCGACTATTACCCAAATAGTATCATAACCACTTGCAGTCCTTGGAAATTTAGTAATGAAATCCATGGTAATGTTTTCCCATTTTCATTTCGGGATTTCGGGTTATTGAAGTAGACCTGATGGTTTCTGATGTTCATCTTTGACCTTAGAACACGTCAAACATTCTCCTACGTATCTAGCAATATCGGCTTTCATACCTGGCCACCAAAAGTGTTTCTTGAGATCTTTGTACATCTTTCCTGCTTCGGGATGTATTGAGTATTTGGTTCTATGTGCTTCCTTAAGTACCATTTCTCTCACATCTCCAAACTTTGATACCCAAATTCTTTCAGCCCTATACCGGGTTCCGTCTTCCCGAATATTTAGATGTTTCTCCGATCCTTTGGGTATTTCATTCCTCAACTTTCCTTCTTTTAAAACTCCATGATGCGCCTCCTTTATTTGAGTAGTAAGGTTAGTACAAATAACTATATTCATAGCTTTTACCCGCATAGGTTCTCTATCCTTTCTACTCAGAGCATCGGTTACCACATTCGCCTTCCCCGGGTGGTAACGAATCTCAAAATCGTAATCGTTCAACAGTTCGACCCACCTACGCTGCCTCACGTTCAGTTGTTTCTGATCAAATATGTGTTGGAGACTTTTGTGGTCGGTATATATAATACTTTTGACCCCATATAAGTAGTGCCTCCAAGTCTTTAATGCAAAAATAACCGCGCCTAATTCCAAATCATGTGTCGTATAATTCTGTTCGTGAATCTTCAATTGTCTAGACGCATAAGCAATTACTTTCGTTCGTTGCATTAATACACAACCGAGGCCTTGCTTTGAGGCATCACAATATATCACAAAATTATCGTTCCCTTCAGGCAATGACAATATAGGTGCCGTAGTTAACTTTTTCTTCAACAATTGAAACACTTTCTCCTACTCATCCTTCCATTCAAATTTCTTCCCTTTATGCGTTAATGCAGTCAAGGGTTTTGCTATTTTGGAAAAATTTTGGATGAACCTTCGGTAATAACCAGCCAGTCCTAAAAATTGGCGTATATGCTTCGGAGTTTTCGGGGTTTCCCACTTTTCAACGCTTTCAATCTTTGCCGGATCTACCTGAATGCCTTCTTTGTTCACTATGTGACCGAGGAATTGAACTTCTTCCAACCAAAATGCACACTTTGAAAATTTTATGTACAGTTGTTCCTTCCTCAACAATTCTAGCACTTTTCTCAAATGTTCTTCGTGCTCTTGATCATTCTTTGAGTAAATGAGTATGTCATCGATGAAAACAATGACAAATTTGTCAAGATATGGCCTACACACTCGGTTCATGAGGTCTATGAACACAGCTGGTGCGTTAGTCAATCCAAACGGCATAACCATAAACTCGTAATGACCGTAACGCGTTCTGAAAATAGTCTTTGGAATATCATCCTCCTTCACCCGCATTTGATGATACCCGGAACGTAAATCGATCTTCGAATAAACCGACAAGCCTTGTAGTTGATCAAATAAATCGTCGATTCTCGGTAGTGGATAACGGTTCTTGATGATAAGTTTGTTCAACTCTCGGCAGTCGATACACAATCTGAATGTACCATCCTTCTTTTGGACAAACAAAACAGGAGCTCCCCACGGTGATGTGCTTGGTCGAATGAAACCACGTTCTAACAGTTCTTGTAGTTAACTTTGTAATTCCTTCATTTTGTAAAGACCCGTCCTAATCCATAAGAACGAATACAATAACATTTGGTTACATCTCGAGGTACTTGACCCTTATATGATACATTTTACAAATATTGCATTCGTTTTTAAAAGACAAACTTTCATTTCATTGAATGTTGACGGCATGCATAACATTTCATAATATATCCAATTATAATTGACTTAATAATAATCTTGATGAACTCAACGACTCGAATGTAACGTCTATCGAAATATGTCATGAATGACTCCAAGTAATATCTCTAAAATGAGCAAATGCACAGCGAAAGATTTCTTTCATACCTGAGAATAAACATGCTTTAAAGTGTCAACCAAAAGTGTAACATCCCGTTTTCCCGTACGTGTCTTAAGGTACTTATTTTATTGATTTAGAACATTATATATTGCTCGTATATGTGTTTAAACGCTTCAAAGTGTTAATTGTTATATTACGCATGAGAATGTATAGGTGTACGAGTATACACATGGTTTAGGTGAGGTATTAAGCCTTGTGGGGCTTAAAGTTGGAATTTAGTGTATAAGAGAAGCGTGAACGAAGCTTAAAAGTCGTATAAATTGATATTTGGTTTTTCATAGTCGAAGTGGTCAGGTGACGGCTAATGCCGCGCCGCGGAGGCCTTTGTCGCGCCGCGACAAACAACGCTAACCAATTTCAGAAAAAGTATTAAGACAGCTCGAAAACTTAGTTAAATGCCGCGCCGCGGCATAGAAGGCCGCGCCGCGACACATAAAGCAAATCAAGATCAGAAGTTGGGTTAAGAAGGGTTCATTTTCCTTCGATATGTCGCGCCGCGACATTTGGGGCCGCGCCGTGGCAATTCTGCTGGACAGATTCGGATTTTAGCTCAATTTAAGGGATTTTAAGGGGTAAAATGGTAAATTCATATGTGGATCTGATGGGAGCTTTAACTCTCAACCAAATACTCATTTATTTCATTTTCTTTTCTATTTTCTTTCCTATTTCTCTCCCAAAACACAAAACCCACCTAGCTTGATCTTGAGATTTGAAGTTGGAGATTTGTGAATCGAACCTAGGAGCGAGATTTAAAGTTGTTCTCCTTGTTACTAGCTACAAGAAGATAGTCTCGGTAAGTTCTAACTCTAAGTTTTGAGTTTTAATTGGTTAATGACTAGGGTTTGGGTACTAGAGATTTGTAAGACCCATTTGGTGGTAAAATGGGCGAGTTTGGGTTATGTTGTTGCAATGAAACCCTAATAGCCATAATCTAGGGTTTTGGCCTTGTGATTTGAGGTTGTAAGTGCCAATTGGTGTGTTAGTCACTAATGCACTTTAAGATTTATGAAAGAAGTGTAAATGGGTAAGTTTGACTTGATTATGAGTCTAAATAATGTAAAATGGGTCAAAATGTACTAGTTGACCTAATTAGATGAAATGGGTATGGATTACCCTAAGTTTTATGTTAATTGAAGTTAATAGACCTTGATTCACTAGTTTTAGTGATTTAAGTCGAGACTTGGCCATTTATGGGCGGTTGTGAGTAGTTGAGTCATTTAATGCAATTTGGGTCATTAAATGCTCAAGTGGGAGTATTGTGGTTAATCCCACTAGTTGTGAAATTGAATGTACACTTAATGATTTAGGTACATTGCGTTGAAGCTCGGAAGTACTAGATCATCATCCTTGTGACAAGGTGAGTGGAATAATTATATATGTATATATATGATTTATTTATTTGTGGGGTAAGGGTTTAAAGTTCATTATTGACGATACCGTACCCTAGAGTATATATGTGGGTTTAAAGTTCGTTGTTGACGATACCACATTAATATAAACGTATGGAATTTAAGTTCGATGTTGACGATGCCATACGACTATAGTAGTGACGTTGGATGAGGGTTTAAAGTTCGATGTTGACGATACCTCATATGTGGGTTTAAAGTTCGGTGTTGACGATACCACATTATTATAGGCGAATGGGTTTTAAGTTCGATGTTGACGATACCATTCGTTAGGCTAGCCTTGAGATTTTGAGTACTATAGATGTTGTGAACATCATCGTTATACTTGTATTATAGCATATTGTATTGTTGTGTTATATGCTATTGTTATACTAGCCTTGTTGTCGTGGTACTTAGCGTTATACATGTGAAAGGTATGCTAATTATGTAACTAGTATGTATGCGGATTTGGTAAGTGTTTGCAAGTAAGTAGGTTATATATATGTATGTATAATTGTTGCACTCACTAAGCCTTGCTTACCCTCTCGTTGTTTACCATTTTTTTAGGTTCCGGCTTGGACAAGGGTAAGGGCATACGTTTGGACTAGTGGTCTCCCGCTTATGTTGTCGGGGAGTGCTTGTGGTGTTGGCTTTTTGATGTTGGCCTAACGTTTTGGGTAGTTTAGTCCCAAACCATGCTCATGTGTCATTTGGATTATAAACTATCATTTGTAGTAGGTCAAACTTGTATCACATTTATTAATGGCCTTCGTGCCTTTTGTAAACACTAAACTTGATGTATGTTTTAACGAAACGTGTGAAATGGTTTACACATTTAATTGGCGCGTAAATGTGTATTATTATAAAAAAAAAATTTATCGTATTGAATACGGGTTGGGTTGTTTCAAGTGGTATCAGAGCATGGTCTAAGGGATTTAGGCGACTTGAGATAGGTGCCTAGACTTAGACTTTATTGTGTATGCGCTTTATGCGGGACTTGTAGGAGGCGGGTCGGACCGGGGATCGGTTAGTGCTTAGGGTTATGTGAACTAACCTTGCACTAATTGTTTTGTGTTATGTTTAGCAAATCATCAAGCGAGATAGACGTTGTACTAGCAAGTTAATGCGACGTGCTCGCGTAACAATGAATAGCTACCATTGTTACGGGTTCAAATAGTGTCAAACAAGCGATGTACGACGATTGTTGAGCAAGATGGGGTAGTGTGGTGTATATGTATATACTTATGTGTTAAGTCCTATCGATTCGTTGTTTAATCTTTTCCATCTTATAGAATGAAGATGAGAAACGGACATGATATTAACGGCGGAGGTACTAGTGAAGACGCCGGGTTCACGGCCAAGGTTGAGGCCATTATTAAAAGGCAAAGAGCGGAATTCCTTGAGGATGTCCGAAAGGTTTTTCAAGAATCGGTTGATGGGCAAGTAACCGAAATGATAAATGAGCGAATGAATGCCGCAATCGAGGAGGCATTAGAAGCTAGAAACATTCATCCTCGTGGTGAAGGGGGTGATGGTAATGGTGGTCATGGAAGGCGAGATTTCCACTACAAAAACTTCAAGGATGCTCAACCTCCGATGTTTAATGGAGTACGAGATCCGTTGAAAAGCACATGTTGGATTTCCGATATCGAGGGAGCTTTCCGTACCGCGGAATGTCCTCCCGAGAAGAAGGCAAGGTATGGTTCTAGCATGTTACGAGAAGAGGCGAAGTTGTGGTGGGATGATAAAATCCAATTATATGGTGAGGAACAATGCATGAGCTTGACGTGGGAGGAGTTTAAGAAGGAATTCTTCAAAGAATACCGAACTTCTTCCGACCTCGATAGAATCCGGGACGAGTTGCACAATTTGCAACAAGGCTCAATGGACTTGGTTACTCTCAAGTCTACCTTCTTGGGAAAGACTCGTTTTTGCCCGGAATATGTTGGTGATGATCACAAGCTAATGAAGGATTTTTATCGTACTTTGAATGACGAGTTCAAGGGTAAGATTAGTCGGGGGATGGCTAAGACTTTTGAAGAGCTATACGAGTTGGCTCGGGGTTTTGAGCCGGAGGTTCCAAGAAAAAGCGATTTCACTTTTTCAAAAAGAAAGTTTGAAGGTTCGAGTCATTCGAATTTTTCAAATAAGAAGAACAAGAACAAAAAGGGTTCCGAAAGTGTCAATAGTGTGAAGAAGGGCGCTATCGGTGGTTTTGGGAACTTTGTCCCTACTTGCTACAATTGTGGGGTACGTGGACATATGGCTCGAGATTGTCCGAAGCCAAATTCAACAAACAAGCTCACTTGTTTTAATTGCAACAAAGAAGGACACCGAAAGTCAGAGTGTCCCGATTTGAACAACGATAATGTTAAAAGGCTAGAGAAGTCGGCGGGTACGGCTCGAGGGCGAAACTATTAGATGACGAATGACGAAGCCAAGCAATCCCACGATGTTGTCTCAGGTACTTTTATGGTTAACTCTAATCCAGCAAGGATTTTATTTGATAGCGGTGCAAATTTGTCGTTTGTATCTCCAAAATTTGTGCCTAAACTTGATAGACCGTTAGCTAAGTTAAGTCGTCCGGTAGAAGTCGAAATAGCGGACGGCAAGACGGTGCTAGTGGTTGATGTGTGCAAGAACTGTGACGTTGTTTTTGGTGCCGAAAACTTTAAAATTGATCTTATCCCTATGACGTTGGGCGATTTTGATATCGTTGTTGGCATGGATTGGCTCGATCGGAATAGAGCCGATATTGCATGCCATGATAAATTTATCCGCGTGAAGACCCCAAGTGGGGGAGAGTTAGTTATTCACGGCGATAAACGAAGAAGACTTGTGCCGATATGTTCTTTTGCACGGGCACGTCGTTTTCTTGTTAGTGGTGGCATGGCTTTTCTTGCCCATGTTGTTGATACTCGTGATGAGCCACCACCTATTCGTGAAATTCCGGTTGTTAGTGAATTCGAAGACGTTTTTCCGGACGAATTACCGGGTGTTCCGGCGGAAAGACAGGTTGAGTTTCGTATTGAGTTGGTTCCGGGAGCTACTCCCATTGCTAAAACTCCTTATCGTTTAGCACCAACGGAAATGGAAGAGTTGTTAAATCAAACCCAAGAGTTGCTCAAGAAGGGTTTTATTCGACCGAGTGCTTCGCCATGGGGCGCTCCGGTGTTATTTGTGAAGAAGAAAGATGGTAGTATGCGTATGTGCATTGATTACCGTGAGTTGAATAAAGTGACGATCAAGAATCGTTATCCATTACCTAGGATTGACGATTTATTTGATCAACTTTAAGGTGCAACGTATTTCTCTAAGATCGACCTACGGTCCGGCTATCACCAAATGCGGGTCCGTGAAGAATACATAGAGAAGACGGCTTTTCGAACGCGTTACGGGCATTACGAGTTTGTAGTTATGCCCTTTGGTCTTACGAATGCACCGGCGGCATTCATGGATCTTATGAACCGAGTGTGCCAACCTATGTTGGACAAGTCGGTAATAGTGTTCATTGACGACATACTAGTCTACTCGAAAAGTATGAACGAACATGAACATCATTTGCGTGAAGTATTGAAGACGCTACGAAAGGAGAAGTTGTATGCAAAGTTCTCCAAATGTGAATTTTGGCTAAGGGAAGTTCAATTCCTTGGTCATATTGTAAATGAGAATGGTATTCAAGTAGATCCGGGGAAGATCGAGACGGTGAAGAGTTGGGGACGACCGACTACGCCTACGGAAATCCAAAGTTTTCTCGGATTGGCCGGTTATTATCGTCGGTTTATCCAAGACTTTTCTAAGATTGCTTCTCCATTGACGAAGTTGACGAGAAAGAACACGAGATTTAATTGGGAGAACGAGCAAGAAATTGCTTTTCAATTGTTAAAAGAGAAGTTGTGTCAAGCTCCGGTGTTAGTGTTGCCGGAAGGTGTAGAAGACATGACGGTCTATTGTGATGCGTCTTTAAATGGACTCGGGTGTGTTCTAATGCAAAGAGGTAAAGTCATCGCTTATGCCTCTCGACAATTAAAAGAACACGAAATGAGATATCCGACTCATGATCTTGAGTTGGCGGCGGTAGTGCATGCGTTGAAAATTTGGCGCCATTACTTGTATGGTGTCAAGTGTACGATTTATTCGGATCATAAGAGTTTGAAACATCTCTTTAATCAACGAGATTTAAATTATCGCCAACGTAGGTGGATGGATGTGGTGAAAGACTACGATTGTGAGATACTTTATCATCCGGCTAAGGCGAATGTGGTCGCGGATGCGTTGAGTCGAAAGAGTCAACATCCGGCGATAAAAGTGGGGTCGTTACGTTTGATTATTACCAACGATTTTCTTGAAAAGCTTGGTGAGATTCAAATAGAGGCTTATGTTCACAACAAGCATACGGAGCGAATCGTGGGCCAAACGGAGTTTATTACTATGGGTCCGCGTGGTTTGTTGTCCTTCCAAGGAAGGGTGTGGGTACCTAAGATGGGTGATTACCGACGAGTGCTACTTGATGAAGCACATAAGTCAAAATACTCCATTCATCCGGGCGCGACGAAAATGTATCTTGACTTGAAGAAAGATTATTGGTGGCCGGGCATGAAGCGTGATGTTGTGAAGTATGTTGAGCAATGCGTCACTTGTTTGCAAGTAAAAGCCGAACACCAAAAGCCGTATGGTAAAGTACAACCGTTAGAAATCCCGAAATGGAAATGGGAGCACATTACCATGGATTTCATTACAAAGTTACCTAAAACGGCGAGAACCCAATTCAATTCGATTTGGGTTATAGTTGACCGATTGACAAAAAGCGCTTTGTTTCTTCCCATTAAAGAAGCGATATCGTCGGAGACCTTGGCTAAGTTGTTTATCAAGGAAGTGGTCTCTCGACATGGGGTTCCTATATCTATTATTTCGGATCGAGATACCCGTTTTACATCTCGGTTTTGGGAAAAGTTTCATGAAGATATGGGTACGCAATTGAAGTTGAGCACGGCATATCATCCTCAAACGGACGGTCAAACCGAACGTACAAATCAAACATTGGAAGATATGTTACGGGAGTGTATTATTGATTTCGGTGGTAGTTGGGACGAGCATTTACCTTTGGTGGAATTCTCGTACAATAATAGTTATCATACTAGTATCGGGATGCCACCGTATGAGATGCTTTATGGGCGAAGGTGTCGAACTCCGATTTGTTGGGGTGAAGTGGGACAAAAGGAAATCGGGAGTACTGATTTGGTCTTAAAGACGAATAGTAAGATTGCCGTGATTCGAGAGCATTTGAAAAAGGCTCAAGATAGGCAAAAGTCGTATGCCGACAAACATAGACGGACGATCGAATTTCAAGAAGGTGACATGGTGATGCTTAAGGTTTCGCCATGGAAAGGTATTATTCGATTCCAGAAACGAGGAAAGTTAGCTCCTCGGTTTATTGGACCGTTTAAGGTTTTAGCTCGTGTTGGTGAAGTCGCGTATCGTTTGGAATTACCCGAAGAGCTTGCGGGGATCCATAATACATTTCATGTTTCCCACCTCCGTAAGTGTCTTGTGGATGATTCATCTTGGGTGCCTTTAGACGAGATCGAGCTAAACAATAAGTTAGAATATATTGAGGAACCGATTGCCATACTTGATGAGAAGGTCAAAAGGTTGAGACATAAAGAAGTAAGGACTTTTAAAGTTCAATGGCGTCGTAGTAAGGGTTCCGAGTTCACTTGGGAGCCCGAAGAGTTTGTGTTGGTTTATCTTCCTTCTTGTCACGCGGCTTGGATCGCGAGGACGCGCTCCGATTCAAGTGGGGGAGAGTTGTAACATCCCGTTTTCCCGTACGTGTCTTAAGGTACTTATTTTATTGATTTAGAACATTATATATTGCTCGTATATGTGTTTAAATGCTTCAAAGTGTTAATTGTTATATTACGCATGAGAATGTATAGGTGTACGAGTATACACATGGTTTAGGTGAGGTATTAAGCCTTGTGGGGCTTAAAGTTGGAATTTAGTGTATAAGAGAAGCGTGAACGAAGCTTAAAAGTCGTATAAATTGATATTTGGTTTTTCATAGTCGAAGTGGTCAGGTGACGGCTAATGCCGCGCCGCGGAGGCCTTTGTCGCGCCGCGAGAAACAACGCTAACCAATTTCAGAAAAAGTATTAAGACAGCTCGAAAACTTAGTTAAATGCCGCGCCGCGGCATAGAAGGCCGCGCCGCGACACATAAAGCAAATCAAGATCAGAAGTTGGGTTAAGAAGGGTTCATTTTCCTTCGATATGTCGCGCCGCGACATTTGGGGCCGCGCCGCGGCAATTCTGCTGGACAGATTCGGATTTTAGCTCAATTTAAGGGATTTTAAGGGGTAAAATGGTAAATTCATATGTGGATCTGATGGGAGCTTTAACTCTCAACCACATACTCATTTATTTCATTTTCTTTTCTATTTTCTTTCCTATTTCTCTCCCAAAACACAAAACCCACCTAGCTTGATCTTGAGATTTGAAGTTGGAGATTTGTGAATCGAACCTAGGAGCGAGATTTAAAGTTGTTCTCCTTGTTACTAGCTACAAGAAAATAGTCTCGGTAAGTTCTAACTCTAATTTTTGAGTTTTAATTGGTTAATGACTAGGGTTTGGGTACTAGAGATTTGTAAGACCCATTTGGTGGTAAAATGGGCGAGTTTGGGTTATGTTGTTGCAATGAAACCCTAATAGCCATAATCTAGGGTTTTGGCCTTGTGATTTGAGGTTGTAAGTGCCAATTGGTGTGTTAGTCACTAATGCACTTTAAGATTTATGAAAGAAGTGTAAATGGGTAAGTTTGACTTGATTATGAGTCTAAGTAATGTAAAATGGGTCAAAATGTACTAGTTGACCTAATTAGATGAAATGGGTATGGATTACCCTAAGTTTTATGTTAATTGAAGTTAATAGACCTTGATTCACTAGTTTTAGTGATTTAAGTCGAGACTTGGCCATTTATGGGCGGTTGTGAGTAGTTGAGTCATTTAATGCAATTTGGGTCATTAAATGCTCAAGTGGGAGTATTGTGGTTAATCCCACTAGTTGTAAAATTGAATGTGCACTTAATGATTTAGGTACATTGCGTTGAAGCTCGGAAGTACTAGATCATCATCCTGGTGACAAGGTGAGTGGAATAATTATATATGTATATATATGATTTATTTATTTGTGGGGTAAGGGTTTAAAGTTCGTTATTGACGATACCGTACCCTAGAGTATATATGTGGGTTTAAAGTTCGTTGTTGACGATACCACATTAATATAAACGTATGGAATTTAAGTTCGATGTTGACGATGCCATACGACTATAGTAGTGACGTTGGATGAGGGTTTAAAGTTCGATGTTGACGATACCTCATATGTGGGTTTAAAGTTCGGTGTTGACGATACCACATTATTATAGGCCAATGGGTTTTAAGTTCGATGTTGACGATACCATTCGTTAGGCTAGCCTTGAGATTTTGAGTGCTATAGATGTTGTGAACATCATCGTTATACTTGTATTATAGCATATTGTATTGTTGCGTTATATGCTATTGTTATACTAGCCTTGTTGTCGTGGTACTTAGCGTTATACATGTGAAAGGTATGCTAATTATGTAACTAGTATGTATGCGGATTTGGTAAGTGTTTGCAAGTAAGTAGGTTATATATATGTATGTATAATTGTTGCACTCACTAAGCCTTGCTTACCCTCTCGTTGTTTACCATTTTTTTAGGTTCCGGCTTGGACAAGGGTAAGGGCATACGTTTGGACTAGTGGTCTCCCGCTTATGTTGTCGGGGAGTGCTTGTGGTGTTGGCTTTTTGATGTTGGCCTAACGTTTTGGGTAGTTTAGTCCCAAACCATGCTCATGTGTCGTTTGGATTATAAACTATCATTTGTAGTAGGTCAAACTTGTATCACATTTATTAATGGCCTTCGTGCCTTTTGTAAACACTAAACTTGATGTATGTTTTAACGAAACGTGTGAAATGGTTTACACATTTAATTGGCGCGTAAATGTGTATTATTATAAAAAAAAAATTATCGTATGGAATACGGGTTGGGTTGTTTCAAAAAGGTTGGTGAGTTCATTAGTTTAACATAAATAATCATTTCCATCATTTTAATAGACCACAAGATTTTCATTTCTCATAAATATACGTCCCATGTATAGAGACAAAAATAATCATTCATATGGTGAACACCTGGTAACCGACATTAACAGGATGCATATAAGAATATCCCCTATCATTCCGGGAAATCCTTCGGACATGATAAAAACGAATTCGAAGTACTAAAGCATCCGGTACTTTGGATGGGGTTCGTTAGGCCCAATAGATCTATCTTTAGGATTCGTGTCAATTAGGCGTGCACTAATTCTCAAAATTAGTGATGTTCCCTAATTCTTAGGTTACCAAGCAAAAAGGGGCATATTCGACTTCGATCATTCAACCATATAATGTAGATTCGATTACTTGTGTCTATTTCGTAAAACATTTATAAAAATTGTGCATGTATTCTCAGCTCAAAAATATAAAGGGTAAAAAGGCAAATGAAACTCACCATACTGTATTTTGTAGTAAAAATACATATGACTATATTGAACAATTGAACAAGGCAGGGTTGGCCTCGGATTCACGAACCTATATCATTTGTATATTTATTAATATACATAATTGTAATCGAACAAATATATATGTATTTATTATTAGTGATATAATTTTTATGTTAATAACTTATATATGTCATTTTATACATAGTAAGTAAATAACCATATTTATATAGTTAAGTTTTGTATTAAATATATATTTATATATATTTATATATCTATATATATTTTATAATTATCTTTTGTTTGTTAACTTAATGATAATACTATTAACAATAAATAAATAAAATGATACTTTTGCTGCTATTACTAGTTAGATTAACAGTTTTAATTATTATATAGTAATAATGTTGCTCATGATAATATTAATAGTAATATACTTATAATAATTTGTTATCATTAATAATAGTACATAATGATATTGCTAAAAAAATTTAAATGGTAATACTTATACTAATGGTAATACTAATTCTTATATTCATACAAAACATATTAATACAACTAATGTTTAAAGTTATTACTAGTTTTAATAATAATGATAATAATAATTTTACTCATTTTTTTATGATACTAATATTCATAATATTAATGTTAACATTAACAATAATTAACATAATTATAAATTTAATCATAATAACTAACAATAACAATATTAATCATAATAATAACAATAATAATAATAATGAACATAATAAACATAATAATAACTAATAATAATGAAAATAATAATAATAATAATAATAATAATAATAATAATAATAATAATAATAATAATAATAATAATAATAATAATAATAATAATAATAATAATAATAATAATAATAATAATAATAATAATAATAATAATAATAATACTGAAAATGAAAAATGTAAGTGTGTATACCCTTGAAACTTTGCGTAAAAAGAAATGTTCCCGATGGGACTCGAACCCAAGACCTCCCGGTTACGCCAAATCTCCCAAGACCACTCCTCCGTTTCATTACTTTCTGATTAAAACAGATTCTATATAGTTTTAAACTTACTTCTGATTCTTATTTATTTTTCTTCTTCATTCTCATAAACACGATCGAATAACTCATAGGCTGATCATAACACGAATTATGTGTTGTTTTCAGAATACTAAACCGAAATATATATCAAGTGGGTGTGTTTGAAATTAATTAAAACTGAAAAAAAAATCCATAACAGTTCGCTGAATGACTTGAAGAACTCCAAATCGATTTTCAATTTATAGCTCGTTCTAAAAGAACATTTCTACATGAAACATCTTGCAAATCCTTCCTAGAAACATTCTCCGTTACCAATTTAACTTAAAACGTAAACACAAATTCGAATTTCATCAAGAACAATTTAGTTGACTTTTCAAAAATAAGTTTGACTTCGATAATTCGAACGCGATAGGATGAAATGGATTATGAAACTTTGCAGAAATATTTAGTAATATATTCCTAACAAAACCGCATTTTCGTTTTTGAAAAATAATTCGAAATCAAACTTTTTGATTTTAAGGAACACGAAAAGGGGTTTAGCTGGATCAGCATTTTTCTGTTAAAAAAAATTGACTTTTCTTTGTGAATTGGGTTGTGTCTGAATAATTTAAGGAGTTGGTAATACTAAAAATCAATCTGTAATGTTTTGTAGTGATTATCTGGTTCGACATATACAGTTTACTCAAGTACAGAAAATATATAAAAATCAAAAGATGATATTACCCTTAACTGATTTTGGATTTGGTTTATTGTAAAGGAATCAACTAGCAGATAGGTACAAAAGTCTATACAGAACAATCGTGATATTATACTGAATCCCTCATGAAATTCGTGGGTTATTCTTTTTAATAAATAATTGCAAATATATTATTAATAATAATTCTAATAATACTTATAATAATATTTACTAATAATAATATTACTAATGATATTAATAATAATGATAAAGATAATAATAATATGATAATAACATTAAGGATAATGATAATAAAATTTATGATAACATTAATAAATAATAATATGTTGATATTAATAATAATCAAAATGATAATTTTAATAAGTTTATTAATAATAGTTAACAAGAATGATAATAATAATAATATTATTATTAATGATGCATATAATAAATTGTATTATTTTCTAAGAATATTCATGATAATAATGATTTTAATGATAATGATAAAAATAATAATCTTAGTTAAAATTTTACTAACTCATTATGATATATTAGTGATATTAAAAATGATAACATAAATCCTAATATTTATAATTCTTAATAATAATTATACTTTCAATAATTATAATACAATTATAATAAATGATAATATTTAAATTACAATTATAATATATACATAAAAAGTAATATTGATATTGATATTAGTATTAGTATTAATAATGGAAGTAATAATAAAGTTATTATAACGACTATATTCTTAACTTGTATTTAAATTTAATATATACAATTTATTATTCATGTATTTTTTTAATGGTTATCTATATAGTAACTTACATTAAGTATTAAATTCTTATTTATATATATATATATATATATATATATATATATATATATATATATATATATATATATATATATATATATATATATATATATATATATATATATATATATATATATTACTATATATGTATTATAATAATTATCTATAGATATCCTACATTTATATAAACTCATTTTAAGTACAACTTAATTATTTTATGCCTTATCTTACATATTTAGTTTTACTGTTTAAATTTTATTTTATAATTTTTCAAATTATTATATATACTACATTATGTATATATATATATACTTAATTATTTACAAACAACTGTTCGTGAATCGTTGGGAATGGTCAAAGGTTAAACAATTTCATGTACAAAGTTCAAGATTTTGAGTTTTAACTATGCAGACTTTGCTTATCGTGTCGAAATCATATAAAGATTGAGTTTAAATTTCATCGAAAATTTTCGGGTCGTCACAGTACCTACCCGTTAAAGAAATTTCATCCCGAAATTTGATCGAGATTGTCATGGCAAACAATAAGAATTGTTTTCCTGACGAATATGAGCTGATAAATAGTGTTTTGTTACTGTTAAGTAATATGGATAAGATAATTCGATTACTCGGAGAGTACGAGTGAAGCTATCACTAAAGAGTGAAATGAATATTTGCATGTTCATCTTAACCGGTGATGTAGTCATAGTTAATTTTCGGAATTCAAGGAATTTAAAAAGAAAATCTTCCAAATCTATAAGATTTGATTCTTCGGGATTTATGAAATTTAAGATCTCTTTAATTAAATGCTATGATCTGCCTCGACTACTCTGTCTGATATTTCCATTATAAATTAAACTCTTCCGTTCCATTATTCTCACCATTCCTATACTTTCTTTCTTAGTTCATACATCCAAAAGATTGCGAAAATGCTTAATTCCGTTCTAATCCTTGATATTTTTCAAATTATCAATTCTGTCATCTTTCTCTTCCACCAGAAAAATCTGTTTACTTCTACTATTATCTTGAGTGATACTATTCTTAATTATACCGTGTCTTTATATTGCTATTCGTATTAATATCCACGGTTTGTAACCTCCGTGTTTTTATTGGGCTTTATATTTTCTCTTATATTGTGGAGCTCTTTGCCTTTTTATTATCTTCTCGAACTCTAGTAAAGCGAGTAACGATCCAGAATTCGTAAGTATGGAATTTCGAATGAACTTAATGTTCTAAACAAGAAAGAACATAATAGCACGATTTGATTTGTCAAATTACCAGAATCACTGAGAATAGAACTATCAAGAATATATTTTCTTGATATGTTCAGAAATTAAGCAGAATGAAAGAGTTATGAAACATGGCACACGATGACGTTATGATCTGTGAATCATCATGTTCTATTAGAAACTCAGCATGACTTACTGTAATATAATCACGTTGATCAAGTGTCATTATATTATACTAAATCATGCTTCAGCTCCCAACACTACTTCAAAAACATTCATAGTTTAAACTCGAAAGTTTACAGAATATAGAAACTAACAGTTTCTTATATGATGTAACACTGATAGCGCAAAGAGATAAATGATTTCAGATAAGATTAGTTATGAAAATATATTCAGAAATATCGAGGATATTTATAATGAAAGATACTATGATATCTTAGAATTTCTAATATCGATGGGTACTGATGAAGAATTGTCCGTAATAGTGTAGAGTCAGGAGTAAGGTATTCGTTAATAACTTCAGCAGATACTGAATCATTTGGATTCTTTGAAGGCAGATTTAGTCTTTGTGATTTTGTCCGCAGCCTCCTTCATAGTTTCGCATAATCCGCTTTTCGGTACTAAATTTTCTATTGAGCGTTTCCAACACTCCATTCTTTATCATCATACATTTGACTGTAAAAGTCATTAACAATTTTCGCTGCTTTATCAGCTTTCTCAAAATTTCAAGAGCTGATTCGTAGACTATAGTGCTTTTTCAGAATTTCAGAATTGAAGATCAAAATTCTAAGAGATAAATGTTATAATTGTACATATAACCGTGGATGTAGACATGCTGCGAGATTTCAATATACTGATTGCTAATTCTCGGTAATTGGTATGACGATTCTTGTTACAAGGTGCTGATGAGTATAGGGTTTCGATAAAGATAACGATTTTTCGGAAAGCTGAAGATCAATAAAATTGTTGGTAAGTTTACTGCTAATGTGGCAGAATATAAACGGTTCCCTGATAATGATGACGAAAAGCAAACTTATACATCAAGGTTATAATAAAGCTAATCCGAATGAAAATCGAAGTTGATTTGCTGGAGCTGTGACAAAATTGGCTAATTTGGAAAGGGATTGTACGGCCATTTTCAGTAATAACAACGTCAAAGGAGCTAACACAGATACGTGTTAAACGTTTATTCAGGTTCCGAATGTTTTCAGGTACACAACTATATGCATCAATCTTTTCTTCCGTAGATGGAGTGCGGTTGGTTCATCCTCTCGATTGAGGTGTTTTCAAGAATCATGAAAGGTTTGAACGCAGATTGTAATTGTCAAGATACAAATGAGGTTTAAGATGAAATCAAGTGGCAAACTTGAAGAAATGTTTAGTTTCATATGTTATAATCAATATTTTAATTCATTTTAATTGTCCAATGTTATTAGTCCACAGTCGATTATCCACAGTTAACAGTCCAATAATTCATATATAGCTTATAATATTTGAATTAATTAATACGTATCGTGACCCGTGTACATGTCTCAGACTCGATCACAACTCAAAGTATATATATTATTATAGAATCAACCTCAACTCTGTATAGCAAACTCTAGCATTACAGTATATAGAGTGTCTATGGTGATTCCAAATAATATATATATGCGTCGATATGATATGTCAAAACCTTGTATTCGTGTCCCGATATTTAAAGTGCGTAAAATAAATAACAGAAACTAAATGACGATAAATTAAATGCGTAAAGTAAATAACAGAAATTAAATGACGATAAATAAAATTGCGATAATTAAATTGCGATAAATAAACTGCGATAAATAAAATGTAATCAGTTAGCTAGGAACAGTTAGCTGGAAACAGTTAGCGTGGATTCTTAACAAAATTTTTCATAGTTGATTTGTTTGTTTCTAACAAATTTTATTTTGTCCAATGTTTTCTTCATTATGCCACTTGTCGAATTCTGATAGGTCAAAATCCAAATATGAAATTGAATGAAAATGGTTATTCTGCGGTGAACGGATACGTATATCTGTGGATGTAAGTAGGATAGTAAATGACCGTTGAATCAGATTCGAAGAATGTACAGTGTAACTTATTAACGTGAAATTTAAATATTCCTCGGGTATTACCTACCCGTTAAAATATTTTCACTATTAACAGTTTGTACAAAAGAACTTTTAATTACAATCTTCATGAAAACATATATACGTATATATTTTCTTCAGACGTAATCATGGATTTAATGAGTCAATGTGAAATTAAACTCATCAGATTTACGGCTAGAACTAGAGTACATAATCTCTAAAACATTAGAGATTACATAATCGCCATGAGGGACGAAGATAGTTTATGTAGAACGATTCGTAGAACGATGATTATGCTTGAGGTATAGATTTCGAGGTTGAGACGTGTGACGATGTTGTTGTTGTTGGTACTGGTTATGCTGCTGGTGCTGCTGATGGTGGTATTGTTGCTGTCGGTGCTACAAGTGTTGTTGGTGCTGAGGTTGGTGATGATGTTGGTGTAGTAAGTATAGCTTGTAGATCACGCACCATTCTTGTCAGGGTTTCTATCCTACCCTCTATCATTTATATCTATCCACTCATCTGATTCGATAGATCTTGATTATCAATTCGAAGTTCCCTAACTTCTTCTAATATTCCCCTTCGATTGGTATTCGGAAGTAGAGGTTGAATATTTTCTGATATTGCAGTGATACGACCTTCGAGGTGGAAAACTTTAGTAAAAAGGGTGAATACAGTGTTGCGTATAGGTTCACCGGTGAGTACATCGTTTTCCTCCGATGTTAGGAGGTAAGTTTGGTTCTCGGTAGGGCTCACCTTCTTCATTTTTCCATAGAGTGTGTAAGTCTCGGACCCACCCCCATCTCCTCCAGAAAGAAAAATAGCTAAACGGTGGAGACACTTCGGGTTCATTGACTTCGGAGACTACTTCAATACGCATCTCGAAATTGCTTCCGGAACTAATGGAATCCAAGCTAGGTGTAGGATCCATCGCTTATGATCAGTTAGAGGATTTTCGATATGAAATGATTTTCGGTTATCGGATAATATTCTAATTATATAGAATATCTAATATAGTACAAAAGATCCTGTAGATTACGGAGGAAATTAAGGAAACGTGTCAGATAAAGTCTACAGTAACAGATAAGCTAAGATATGGATTTGTCTATACACTATTCATGCAATCAATGCAGTAAGATGTGTCTAGACTAGGAATGATAAGCAGGTAATTTCCTAAGGATGATAAGTAGGTAATTTTCGACACTAAATGATAAGTAAAACTTTTGACATGCAGACACGATCGAAGTCCAGACTCATTAATGCATCTAAGCAACTATCAGTTAGACACACTAATGCAAGACCTGGTTAGCTAAGACCACCGCTATGATACCACATGTAAAGACCCGTCCTAATCCATAAGAATGAATACAATAACATTTGGTTACATCACGAGGTACTTGACCTCTATATGATACATTTTACAAACATTGCATTCGTTTTTAAAAGACAAACTTTCATTTCATCGAATGTTGACGGCATGCATAACATTTCATAATATATCCAATTATAATTGACTTAATAATAATCTTGATGAACTCAACGAATCGAATGCAATGTCTTTCGAAATATGTTATGAATGACTCCAAGTAATATCTCTAAAATGAGCAAATGCACAGCGGAAGATTTTTTTCATACCTGAGAATAAACATGCTTTAAAGTGTCAACCAAAAGATTGGTGAGTTCATTAGTTTAACATAAATAATCATTTCCGTCATTTTAATAGACCACAAGATTTTCATTTCTCATAAATATACGTCCCATATAGAGACAAAAATAATCATTCATATGGTGAACACCTGGTAACCGACATTAACAGGATGCATATAAGAATATCCCCTATCATTCCGGGAAATCCTTCGGACATGATAAAAACGAATTCGAAGTACTAAAGCATCCGGTACTTTGGATGGGGTTCGTTAGGCCCAATAGATCTATCTTTAGGATTCGTGTCAATTAGGCGTGCACTAATTCTCAAAATTAGTGATGTTCCCTAATTCTTAGGTTACCAAGCAAAAAGGGGCATATTCGACTTCGATCATTCAACCATATAATGTAGATTCGATTACTTGTGTCTATTTCGTAAAACATTTATAAAAATTGTGCATGTATTCTCAGCTCAAAAATATAAAGGGTAAAAAGGCAAATGAAACTCACCATACTGTATTTTGTAGTAAAAATACATATGACTATATTGAACAATTGAACAAGGCAGGGTTGGCCTCGGATTCACGAACCTATATCATTTGTATATTTATTAATATACATAATTGTAATCGAACAAATATATATGTATTTATTATTAGTGATATAATTTTTATGTTAATAACTTATATATGTCATTTTATACATAGTAAGTAAATAACCATATTTATATAGTTAAGTTTTGTATTAAATATATATTTATATATATTTATATATCTATATATATTTTATAATTATCTTTTGTTTGTTAACTTAATGATAATACTATTAACAATAAATAAATAAAATGATACTTTTGCTGCTATTACTAGTTAGATTAACAGTTTTAATTATTATATAGTAATAATGTTGCTCATGATAATATTAATAGTAATATACTTATAATAATTTGTTATCATTAATAATAGTACATAATGATATTGCTAAAAAAATTTAAATGGTAATACTTATACTAATGGTAATACTAATTCTTATATTCATACAAAACATATTAATACAACTAATGTTTAAAGTTATTACTAGTCTTAATAATAATGATGATAATAATTTTACTCATTTTTTTATGATACTAATATTCATAATATTAATGTTAACATTAACAATAATTAACATAATTATAAATTTAATCATAATAACTAACAATAACAATATTAATCACAATAATAACAATAATAATAATAATAAACAAAATAATAACTAATGATAATGAAAATAATAATAATAATAATAATAATAATAATAATAATAATAATAATAATAATAATAATAATAATAATAATAATAATAATAATAATAATAATAATAATAATAATAATAATAATAATAATAATAATAATAATAATAATAATAATACAGAAAATGAAAAATGTAAGTGTGTATACCCTTGAAACTTTGCGTAAAAAGAAATGTTCCCGACGGGACTCGAACCCAAGACCTCACGGTTACGCCAAATCTCCCAAGACCACTCCTCCGTTTCATTACTTTCTGATTAAAACAGATTCTATATAGTTTTAAACTTACTTCTGATTCTTATTTGTTTTTCTTCTTCATTCTCATAACCACGATCGAATAACTCATAGGCTAATCATAACACGAATTATGTGTTGTTTTCAGAATACTAAACCGAAATATATATCAAGTGGGTGTGTTTGAAATTAATTAAAACTGAAAAAAATAAAAAAAAATAAAAATCCATAACAGTTCGCTGAATGGCTTGAAGAACTCCAAATCGTTTTTCAATTTATAGCTCATTTTAAAAGAATATTTCTACATGAAACATCTTGCAAATCCTTGCTAGAAACATTCTCCGTTATCAAATTAACTTAAAACGTAAACACAAATTCGAATTTCATCAAGAACAATTTCTTTGACTTTTCAAAAATAAGTTTGACTTCGATAATTCGAACGCGATAGGATGAAATGGATTATGACACTTTGCAAAAATATTTAGTAATATATTCCTAACAAAACCGGATTTTCATTTTTGAAAAATAATTCGAAATCAAACTTTTTGATTTTAAGGAACACGAACAGGGGTTTAGCTGGTTCAGCAATTTTCTGTTAAAAAAAAAATTCAACTTTTCTTTGTGAATTGGGTTGTGTCTGAATAATTCAAGGAGTTGGTAATACTAAAAATCAATCTGTAATGTTTTGTAGTGATTATCTGGTTCGACATATACAGTTTACTCAAGTACAGAAAATATATAAAAATCAAAAGATGATATTACCCTTAACTGATTTTGGATTTGGTTTATTGTAAAGGAATCAACTAGCAGATAGGTACAAAAGTCTATACAGAACAATCGTGATATTATACTGAATCCCTCATGAAATTCGTGGGTTATTCTTTTTAATAAATAATTGCAAATATATTATTAATAATAATTCTAATAATAATAATAATACTTATAATAATATTTACTAATAATAAAATTACTAATGATATTAATAATAATGATAAAGATAATAATAATATGATAATAACATTAAGGATAATGATAATAAAATTTATGATAACATTAATAAATAATAATATGTTGATATTAATAATAATCAAAATGATAATTTTAATAAGTTTATTAATAATAGTTAACAAGAATGATAATAATAATAATATTATTTATGATGCATATAATAAATTGTATTATTTTCTAAGAATATTCATGATAATAATGATTTTAATGATAATGATAAAAATAATAATCTTAATTAAAATTTTACTAACTCATTATGATATATTAGTGATATTAACAATGATAACATAAATCCTAATATTTATAATTCTTAATAATAATTATACTTTCAATAATTATAATACAATTATAATAACTGATAATATTTAAATTACAATTATAATATATACATAAAAACTAATATTAATATTAATATTAGTATTAGTATTATAATGGAAGTAATAATAAAGTTATGATAACGACTATATTCTTAACTTGTATTTACATTTAATATATATAATTTGTTATTCATGTAATTTTTTTTAATGGTTATCTATATAGTAACTTACATTAAGTATTAAATTCTTATATATATATATATATATATATATATATATATATATATATATATATATATATATATATATATATATATATATATATTACTATATATGTATTATAATAATTATCTATAGATATCCTACATTTATATAAACTCATTTTAAGTACAACTTAATTATTTTATGCCTTATCTTACATATGTAGTTTTACTGTTTAAATTTTATTTTATAATTTTTCAAATTATTATATATACTACATTATGTATATATATATATATATATATATATATATATATATATATACTTAATTATTTACAAATAACTGTTTGTGAATCGTTGGTAATGGTCAAAGGTTAAACAATTTCATGTACAAAGTTCCAGATTTTGAGTTTCAACTATGCAGACTTTGCTTATCGTGTCGAAATCATATAAAGATTGAGTTTAAATTTGATCGGAAATTTCTGGGTCGTCACACATTTCGCTGGGTGCGAGTCTGTAAGGAGCACGAACTATTGGTGTAGCTCCCGGTACAAGATCTATTTGGAATTCAACGGATTGATGTAGGGGTAGTCCCGGTAATTCTTTCGGAAATACGTCGGGAAATTCTTTTGCGACGGAAACATCACTGATGTTCTTTTCTTCAGGTTTGACTTCTTCGATGTGTGCTAGAATGACATAGCAACCTTTTCTTATTAGTTTTTGCGCCTTCAAACTACTAATAAGATTTAACTTCGCGTTGTTCTTTTCTCCGTACACCATTAAAGATTTTCCTTTTTCGCGCATAATGCGAATCGCATTTTTGTAACAAACGACCTATGCTCTCACCTTTTTCAACCAGTCCATGCCAATTATTACGTCAAAACTCCCTAACTCGACTGGTATTAAGTCAATCTTAAACGTTTCGTCAACCAGTTTAATTTCTCTATCCCGACATACTTTATCTGCTGTAATTAGTTTACCGTTTGCTAATTCGAGTAAAAATTTATTATCCCAAGGCATTAATGGACAATTTAATTTGGTATAAAAATCTCTACTCATATAGCTTCTATCTGCACCCGAATCAAATAAAATATAAGCAGATTTATCGTCAATAAGAAACGTACCCGTAACAAGCTCCGAATCTTCCTGCGCTTCTGGCGAATTAATGTTGAAGACTCGTCCACGGCCTTGCCCATTATTATTCCCTTGATTAGGGCATGCTTTGCTAAAATGGCCCAGCTTTCCGCATCCGTAACAAATAATGGAATTATTTGTTCTGTTATTTTTATATGCCTTTGGTCCATAGACATCACACTTCGTTACACTGTGTCCGGTTCTATTACACTTGGTACACACTACTACACAGAACTTATCTGGATGATAGCCTTCACACCTTAGACATTTATTGTTCTGATTGTTGTTGCCATTGTTGTTATTGATTTGGTTGTTGTTGCGATTGTTATTGTTGTTAGGACGGTTATTGTGGTTGTTGTTGTTGTTGGGATAGTTGTTGTTGCGTTGTTTTTGCAAAAAATGGGGCGATTGTAGTTGTGATTGCTGTGTTGGTTGTTGAAGCGATAGTTACTGTTGTTTTGTTGGTGACTCTTGTCACTGTTTTCTTCCCACTTCCTCTTGACGTGTTTCGTGTTGGCTTCTTCGGCCGCCTGCTCTTTAATTCTTCCCTCAATCTGATTTATGACTTTATGAGCCATTCGACTTGCCTTTTGTATGGAGGCGGGCTCGTGTGAACTCACATCTTCTTGAATCCTTTCTGGTAACCCTTTTACAAATGCGTCGATTTTTTATTCTTCATCTTCGAACGCTCCCGGACACAATAGCCACAACTTTGTGAATCGTCGTTCGTACGTGGTAATTGAATGCTGACCACAGTAGTGCGTAAGCAGTATCTTGTCCCATCTGCTCGAGGTAGGTGTTCCACCATGTTAATGCAGTACCCGTGAAGGTATGCGTAGCATACTTTACTTTATCTTCTTTAGTACATTTACTTATGGCAAACACCGATTCAACCTTCTCGGTCCACCGTTTCAATCCGATTGGTCCTTCGGTTCCATCAAATTCCAAAGGTTTACAGGCAGTGAATTCTTTGTAGGAGCATCCTACACGATTTCTTGTGGAATTAGTTCCACTGCTAGATCCAGAGTTATTGTTGTTATTTTGCATTGCGGCCTGCACTGCGGCTATGTTCGCAGCAAGAAAGGTACGGAATTCTTCTTCGCTCTTATTCATGGTGTGTCGAGTAGTTGGTGCCATTTTCTTCAAAAATAGCCAAAAGAATTAAGTTAATCATATAGAATATTAAGAGTAGTTAATAGTATTTCGTAGCATAATATGAACTTATTTATAAAAGCTTTTTCTTCATATTAGCATTTTATAAATTTTAATTCGGGTACTACCTACCCGTTAAGTTCATACTTAGTAGCTAATATACCATTCAACTACTACAATTCTATATGAAAACTTGATCATAATATTTCGCGTTCAAACTTTTATATAATTTTACAAACTTACAATACCGCTATTATACATATAGCATGAAATATAGTACACAATAACTTTGATACAAGGTAGTTGTGAAGATAGTTCTAGTTAATACGCAAGTCGTTCAGCAAAGGTAATAAAGACACGTAATTCATAAGTCCAAAAACAAGTCATGCATTCGGGTTTTACTAGTATTATTTCCCATCCTTGGTCTTGTGGAAAATAACCGTTGTGGCTGTTGGCTAGGCAGCATGTTGTAACGTCGTCAAAAGGACGGGGGTTACGTAATGCCCAACAGCCCCGTAACAATCTAAAAACCTTGTTTCTCACCCTAACTACTGAATCCGTCACTTGTGGGAATGTTTTATTTAGTAGTTGCAATCCTATGTTCTTTTTCTCAATTTGGTGAGAATTGAACATTACTAACCCGTAGACATAACATGCTTCTTTATGTTGCATGTTTGAAGCTCTTTCTAAAGAACGAAGTCCTATGTTGGGATAGGTAGAGTCAAAATAGGCTCTCAACCCGTAGCGTAAAATTGCCTTTGGGTTCCCCGCATTCAATGCTTTAAAGAAAACACGGCGTAACTTATGGAATGCCTTTTATTAACTAAGGCATTCCTGGAACGTCTTTCAAATGTTCGGCAAACTAATTTCGCCGTAAATAATTGTGCCGATGAATTCTGACCGACTCTAGACAAGATTTCATCAATCATATCCCCTGGTAGGTCTTCTAAAATTTTTGGTTGTCTATCCTTAACGTCCATTGTGTGTTTTATACTGTAAAATAGACAAGGATTAGATTTGTAAAAGATAATTAACAAACAATGCAAGCAATTTTTACATATAACATAAAAATACAAGCACGCTACAATACATATATTACACAACATGATTACAACTCTTTATTCCGACTCACTCGTTTCTTCCTCCTCGGACTTGGTTCGTTTTGCTAACTTCCTAGGGATATATGGTGCTCCTCTAATGCGAGCCGTCGTTTTCACAAATGGTTTAGAAAAACCTGGTGGCTTAGATGTTCCCGGGTTATAGTGAAAGTTTAAGAAATACGGGTGTTTACGGTACACCCCAACAGGGTATTTCATGTTAACGTAGAGTTCATCGAGGTTGGAATTAGGTTTCTCTATTTTGATGCCTTTTCGCTTATTATTTTATTTTGCTTTTTTTCAATTTGGGTCGAGGTAATTTCTATATCATCATCGAAATCCTCATCGGGATCCGATTCATCAGAAAATTGGTAATTTTCCCAATATTTTGCTTCCTCGGCGGAAACACCATTGACCATTTTTAACTTTCGTCCATTGGTTGAAAATTTTCTTTTATTTAACCGTTTTTATGTAGTTATTAATTTTTCTTCCTCCGGAACCTCTTCTTCTTCCGGTTCCTCTTCTTCCGGTTCCTCCTTTTCCAGTTCTTCCTCAGGAATTTGTGAATCTTCCCAAAATATATTCGACTCTTCATTATTATTAGGTGAGTCGATGGGATTTGTACTAGAGGTAGACATATATCACACAATATCAAATACGTTAAGAGATTAATATATCACATAATATTTACATGTTAATAATATATAGTTTCCAACAAAAAGTGTTAAGCAATCGTTTTTAAAGAAAACACGATCGAAGTCCAGACTCACTAATGCATCCTAACAAACTCGGTAAGACACACTAATGCAATTTTCTGGTTCTCTAAGACCAACGCTCGGATACCAACTGAAATGTCCCGTTCATATTGATTATAAACGTTTCATATTAATTGATTTCTTTGCGAGGTTTTTGACCTTTATATGAGACGTTTTTCAAAGACTGCACTCGATTTTTAAAACAAACCATAATCTTTAAAATATTATGACGATTATCAAATAGTGATAATCTAAAATATAGCGTTTTCACACGACCATTACATAATGGTTTACAATCATATTACACAACAATATATGTCTTCGAATGCAGTTTTTAAACAATATTATACAAGCATACTGACTCCAACTCTTGTCCATAAATTAGCATGCAACAGCGGAAGCTCTTAATAATCACCTGAGAATAAACATGATTTAAACGTCAACAAAAATGTTGGTGAGTTATAGGTTTAACCTATATATCAAATTGTAATAATAGACCACAAGATTTCATCTTTCAATAACATGCAATCTGCATAAAAATCATTCATATGGTTGAACACCTGGTAACCGATATTAACGCATCTAGAATATCCCCATATATAAATATCAAAGTACTAAAGCAGTTCAAATTCTCTGACTGGGGTGTGTCAAAGCCCATAGATCTATCTTTAGGATTCGCGTCAATTGGTGGCAATTATAATAAACACCAATTCTTAGGCTACCAAGTTCAACAAGGGCGATATCCGGTATAACGATTCAACATAGAATGTAGTTTCAATAATTGTGTCTATTTTGTAAATCATTTTTCAAAACTGCATGTATTCTCATCCCAAAAATATTAGATAGTAAAAATGGGACTATAACTCACTTTCACAGATTTTTCCTTCGTCGGGAAAATAAGACTTGGCCACGGGTCGATTCACGAACCTATAACGAATATATACATATATATCAAGGTATGTTCGAAATATATTCACAACATTTTTTATTACGTTTTAACGATTTAAGTTTGTTAAGTTAGCAGTCCAATGTTAGTAATCTACAACTAGTTGTCCACAGTTAGATGTACAGTAATAAATCAATATAAATTATCTCGAATCAATCCATGACCTAGTGTATACAATTCTCAGGCTAGATCACAACTCAAAGTATATATATTATTTTGGAATCAACCTCAACCCTGTATAGCTAACTCAAGCATTACTGCATATAGAGTGTCTATGGTTGTTCCCAAATAATATATATAGATGGGTCGATATGATATGTCAAAACATTGTATACGTGTCTATGGTATCCCAAGATTACATAATATATGTTAGAATACATGTATAATACAATATAAGTTAGTTAAGTTATGATTTGTATAGATTTATTACAAATTTCACGTAGCTACAACAAGCAAAATTATTCAATCTTGTTTTACCCAAAACTTCTTCGTTTTAAATTCGTTTTGAGTGATTCAAGTTGCTATGGTTTCATAATGAACTGAAATTTATGAAACTAAACAGAAAAAGTATAATTTTATAGTCGAAAATACAGGTTACAAGTCAATATTGTAAGAGGTAGTCATTTCAGTCGAAAGAACGACGTCTTGATGACCATTTTGAAAAACATACTTCCACTTTGAGTTTAACCATGATTTTTGGATATAGTTTCATGTTCATAAGAAAAATTATTTTCCCAGAAGAACAGCTTTTAAATGAAAGTTTATCATAGTTTTTAATTAACTAACCCAAAACAGCCCCCGGTTTTACTACGACGGCGTATGTCCGGTTTTACGGTGTTCTTCGTGTTTCCAGGTTTTAAATTATTAAGTTAGCATATCATATAGATATAGAAAATGTGTTTAGTTGATTTTAAAAGTTAAGTTAGAAGGATTAACTTTGTTTGCAAACAAGTTTAGAATTAACTAAACTATGTTCTAGTGATTACATGTTCAAATCTTCGAATAAGATAGTTATATATATATGAATCGAATGATGTTATGAACATCATTACTACCCTAAGTTTAGTAGGTAAACCTACTGGAAGTGACAAAAATTGATCTAGCTTCAAAGGATTCTTGGATGGCTTGAAAGTTCTTGAAGTAGAATCATGACACGAAAACAAGTTCAAGTAAGATTTCCACTAGAAATAAGATTGTTATAGTTATAGAAATTGAATCAAAGTTTGAATATGAGTATTACCTTGAATTAGAAAGATAACCTACTATAAGTAACAAAGGTTTCTTAATATTATATGATTACTTAGAATGGATTAGAAAGCTTGGTAGTAGACTTGCAAACTTGAAAGTATTCTTGATTTTATGAAACTAGAACTTATAGAATTTATGAAGAACACTTAGAACTTGAAGATAGAACTTGAGAGAGATTAATTAGATGAAGAAAATTAAATAATAAAAGTGTTTGTATGTGTTTTTGTTCGTTGTTATATGGATTAGATATAAAGGATGTGTAAGTTTGTTTTCTTGTAAATAATTCATGAATGATTTATAATACTTTTGTAATTTTGTGAGATATTTCATGCTAGTTGCCAAATGATGGTTCCCACATGTTTGATAACTCATTAAGGGCTGCTAAGAGCTGATCATTGAATGTATATACCAATAGTATATACAATTAGAAACTGGGTATTGTACGAGTACGAGTAGCGAACGAATACGAGTAAAATTCTTGATGAAAATGTATGAGAATGCAATTGTAACCAATTTTGTTAAGTACAAGTATTTTGATATGTGTCTTGAAGTCTTCCAAAAGTATATTAATACATCTTAATACACTACATATATATACATTTTAACTGAGTCGTTAAGTCATCGTTAGTCGTTACATGTAAATGTTGTTTTGAAACCGTTAACTTAACGATCTCATTTAATGTTGTTAACCTATTGTTTATTATATCTAATGAGATGTTGAATTATTACATTATCATGATATTATAATGTATGAATATATCTTAATATGATTTATATACATTAAAATGTCGTTACAACGATAATCGTTACATAAATGTCTCGTTTCGAAATTCTTAAGTTAGTTGTCTTATTTTACATATGTAGTTCATTGTTAACATACTTAATGATATATATATAATTATCATTTTATCATGTTAAATATAGTGTAACAATATCTTAATATGATACATATGTATTTAGTAAGACGTTGTTATAACGATAATCGTTATATATATCGTTTCGAGTTTCATAACTTAGTAGTCTCATTTTTATGTATATAACTCATTGTTAATATACCTAATGAGATACTTACTTATCATAATATCATGTTATATATATATATATATATATATATATATATATATATATATATATATATCCAAATATATATATATCATCATATAGTTTTTACAAGTTTTAACATTCGTGAATCGCCGGTCAATTTGGGTGGTCAATTGTCTACATAAAACCTATTTCAATTAATCAAGTCTTAACAAGTTTGATTGCTTAACATATTGGAGACATTCAATCATGCAAATATAGTTTTCATTTAATATATATAATCATGAAAAATTCCGGGTCACTACATGTGCTACCAAAGGTGAACTTCATAGCCCCTCATTTTACTATTTATTAACTGTTTTACAACTTTTGGGGTGAGACACGTGCTTGCTTTTAAATGATTTACAATTTAGACACAAGTGCCTAAACTTTTTGATATGCAACTTCATGAGACTATTGTTAACTTGTATTGATTATATCTTTACATGCAAATCCCCACCATAATATCGTTAATTGCTGGAATTGAAATGTTGCAAGCTTAATTATTGTGAGTAGGCATATTGAGAGTGACGTGTCTACCCATTGACCGATCGTCAAGGGGGTACATAATAATGATTACCGACACCCGTATAGTGTCAGGGGTTAATGTTTAGCTCGATATTATAACTCATGGCATATTGAATATTTTGATGTTTTGAACTAAATCTTGCGGTCTAAAACATTTATTGATTATTAAACCTATGATGTTCACTCAACCATTGTGTTGACATTTTAAGCATGTTTGTCTCAGGTGAAGATTAGCTTATGTGCTGCCCTATGATGCTTAGCTAGCTGTTGCATTGGAGTCCACATATTTAAAACTTATCAATTGTTATTTACATATAAATTTCATTATGTAAAACATTATTTCGTTTCAACTGCAAATCAAATTTTGTTCTATTAAAACGTCTTATTTAGAGTCGTTCTTGCTTTACACTTGTGTCATGATATTGTGAAGTCATACTTTCCCCTGCCCTATTTGGGGGTATGACATTAATCAAAAAGATGGGTCTCGTTAATTTTCTCCGTTAAACGCCAACGTGGTATTTCGCGTCACCATTTTTTCCACGTGGACCGGTTTGATCATAGTATTAGTCTGACATAATAATCAAAACTGGTTAAAGAGATATGTTTGATCGGAGTATTAGTTCGACATGTTAATCGAGACTAACGACGACATATGAATCGGAACCAACATGATTCCAGATCTAGTTCGAAATGTTATTCGGAGTATTCATTAAACTCTGATCTTATTTACATATTAATATATAACCATTTTTCAAACTACAACTAATGTCCCAATTCGTGGCCAAAAAAATTATTGGTAACAAGCAATGGAACAATACCAACGAAATAGAAAAACGGCCGCAACTTGTTCTTTATTCACGTTAAAATCAAAACATTGTAACAACCCAAATTTCAAACAGAGAAGGAACGACATTCCAGATTGACGAAACGACGTTCCAAATGGTGGAACGACGTCGCAAAGTCCAAGAACGACGTTGTGTAATGAAGAATTGTGTAAATAGTTGAATAGAACATTTTGGGGCCGTTTGAGGAACGGTGTTCCTTTAAATAGAACGACGTTCCTGCAATACGTAGAGGAGGAACAACGTTCCTATTTCTGGAATGGCGTTCTTGTGCCAGGTCGCTATTTTGTGGTAAAATTGTAAAAATAAGAAGGACACTTTGGTCTTTTTACATTTGGACGTATTTAAAGCTTGAGATCAGATCTAGATCTCATTTCTACCTCAAATCTTATCCTTTCAAACACTTCTAACTAGAGAGAGAAAGATTTAGAGAGAGAGAGAGAGCTTGATTCAAGTAGGAAAAACTAGTTCTAGTCATTTGGAGCTTGGATCTTGTTACATCCACTTGCTAACTACGTTTTGGTTTTGTGATAAATTCCAATTTCAAGTTCTAGTGTTTAATTTGAATCATGGCTAGGGTTTTAGTTATGGGTTAAGTGTAAGAGTGGGGATTTTGGGTAAATTTTGTGTACTTAGACTAAAAGACTCATAAGTTAGGGTTGGTGATGTAAAATTGGGGTTTATGAGTCTTAAATGGATGTTGAATCATTAGCACACTTTGTGTTAGAGAAATGAATGTTACTAGGGTTCATGGTTGACCCAAATGCATGTATTGGCCTTGAAATGGGTAGCACCTTAGCGTGAGTATGACTCAAAGTTATGATGTGAACCAAAGAGCCTGTAGCATCATGACAAATGCGCATGGTGTGAACTAAAGAGCCGATAGCGCCATAGTGTGGGTATGGTTAACCATATTATGTGTGTGTGGGTTACATTAGCATTATATATATTATATGCTATTGGTTGTGCTAGCTTGTGACGTGTTGAGGACTTTAGCTTGTATATTTAAGATCGTATGCTAATTAAATTGCTATCATGTATGCGGTATGTGTGTAAGTGTTTGCAAGTAAGTAGATTATATATGTATATGTATAATTGTTGCATTTACTAAGCGTATGCTTACCCTCTAGTTGTTTACTTTTTTTAGATTCAGGTGTGGATAACAGCAAGGGTAAGCTTGTGGATTAGAGACCTCCATCTTGTGAACTATTGGAGGATACTTTTGGATTCGACCTATGTTGGGTAGTTTAACCCCAAACGTCATTCTCGTGTTTTGTTTGGAACTTAAACTCATAGGGTCGAAAGTTATATTTTGGATTGTACTAAACTTTTAATACTTGAAGTATTGTATGAAACATTTTAATGTCGTTTAAACATGTATGGTTGTGCTGTTATTAATATTGTGTTATAAAAAAAATTGGTCGTGTTAATGACGGGTAACATAACTCCTAGAAACAATATGGAAGATTTAAATAATAGAAAACAAGATAAATATAAAAAGGAAACAAAATAATAAGCAATCTAGAATTGTAAATAAAATCTTCCAGAATATTCTTCTTAGGGATGGCAAAATGACCCGTACCCGATGGAGAAACCCGAAATCCGTTATAATTGGGTCGGGTCTAACCCGAGTCCGTCGGGTCATGGGCCGTGTATGGGGATGGTTACAAAAAAAATTCCGGGTTCGGGTATGGTTTTGAATAGAAAAAATTACGCCATTGGTCACTTATGTTTACTCAAAATTTCAATGTAGCAACTAATGTTTTATTTGAACGTGGTTGGTCACTCAAGTTTTCAAATCGTTCACCTATGGTCACTGTTCCTACTTGCTGTTACAAAAGAGCCGTTAGGACCCTCACATGTTATACACGTGAGGGTATAATCGTCCACACATATGTTAATTGCCTATAAAATGTGAAGTCTGGCAACCACACTTGTTTATACGAACCCTAATTCATTCTCTCTCATTCAAGCAAGCTACAAGGACCCTAATTCAATCTCTCTAACACCACATCTTATTCTTAATGGTCGATTGTTTGTGTGGAGCACGAGGAGTAAAGATTACAGCTTGGACCGACATAAACCCTGGTAGAAGGTATTATGCGTGCCCCTCAAAGGTAATTTTCACAACCCTAATTGTGCAATTGGCAGTCGTAACCCTAATTGTGTAGTTGGCAACTGTAATTGAATTTTTCCTTTATTTATTATTATATTATTTTTTTTGCAGAAATGCAAGCGTAACTTCATTGAGTGGTATGATCCACCCATGGGTGATCGAGCAGTTGCAATCATACCCGGATTATTGAGGTCAATTAACAAACAGAGAAGTGAAGTTAAGAAGTTGAAGTTGATTATAAGTGGGTTAAGTTTGATTTGTATTGTTTTGTTATTAAAGTTGTATGTTTGATTTCTATTGAAGAACCATTTTGTATCAACTATGGTGTAGTTGTAACCTTCTGTAATTTAAATGGTATGTTGTAGCATTTTGTTTCAAGTAATTTAAATGTTGTAACATTTTCTTTTTATGAATGGTATGTTGTAGCATTTTGTATCAATTATGGTATGAACTTGGTATGAACTGGTATAACTGGTTCTGATGCAATTACAAAATACAACATAAAGACAACATAAACTGACCAATTATTCATATTATTCATACATAAACCAAAAGAGAGCATACATACATTGTTCATACATCATCAACCAAAAGAGAGCCCCAAAACATAACATACAATTGACACATTGTTTAATTGACCAAAAGACAACATCAACAAAGGAGAACCCCTAATAAACATACAGAGTTAAACAAGGTGTCAATTGCTTATGATTTCCTCTTATTAAGCCTTGGATTTCTTGTTAGTCCCACTTCCACTTGCTGCTGCTGATTTCCTCTTCTTACCTCCAACACTTCTTTCATTAGTGCAACTCCTCTGATTATACAAACCCGTTTATTCGACCCGTATACCCGACCCACATACCCGTATACTCGGCCCAAGGAATTTCAATAATAATTTATATGTATCATTTTAGTATTAGTATTATATTGTAACTAATGTATGAAAGATTTCTCTTATTTGTTTTGAAAACGACTATAATTTTATTCAATATAATCATATACAACAAGTTTTCGAGATGTGATATTTTATATACTTTGTGTATTTGAGTATTTTAGAAACTTTTCAATCAACTGTTTGTATATGATATTTTATAATATTTTAAACATGAAGTAGTTAAGTTATTTTTTGATATTTTGATTTGGTAACTTATTGGAAAATAGAAAAAAATGACTAATCGGGTATACCCGTTTACCCGTGGGGAAACCCGAAACCCGATAGTTTGTAAGTAAATGGAGATCCGACGGGTTTCGGGCAGGGTTTGGGGTGGGGTTTCTTAATCGGGTTCGGGTCTGGGATTACCTAAACCCGACCCAAACCCGACCCGATGCCATCCCTAATTCTTCTTTGCTTCCTGCCCAAGTCAACAGCTTTTACCCTATTCCCTCATGAACCAGGAGCCTACAAATAGCAGCTTCAATATGCTCCTGCAGCCCAACTTCGACTATCCCAATAGAAACATGACTCCACTCTACATCATCACGACCCGATCCTACATTATTCTCCCCTTCTTCGAAAAGACTCGTCCTCGAATCTACAACATCGATGAGCAAAACATCTTCATTGGACAAGTTGGTGTCTTTATTAGTAACTGGACTTCTGAATTCATCTATTTCAGTACCTGCCACAACCTCACATTCGGATTCTTCCTTAAAAATGACATACTTCCGAAGAACATCAGCCTTCTTCTTGTAAAGCTCATTTTGAAGCATAATCTTATCAAGAACATGTTGATAAAGATTTTTAATTTTATCAGAACCTTCCTTAGACGCCTCGGTCATTAATGGTATCACTTCGGCTGGGATTTCCATGACCTTTTTCTTTGCTTCTTCCACAACTAAAGCAAATGAGATGGGATTGTTTGTAATAGATGTGAAGGCATCACCCTTTTTCAAATAAAGGGTTGGACCTGCAAGCTTAACCACAAGTGCTTCCCCCTGTTGGGATAAATAATTTCGCATTCTTCCTCAAGTAGAGGAGTAAAATCCTCACCTTCCCCATCGTTATCATACCTTGGCTCATCGTCACAAAACGTAACAGCCCTTAGAGTGGGACATTCACGCTGGTAACGCCCTCATCCCTGACACTTAAAATATTGAGGAGTACGAGTATTATTACCTGTTACTGATGGTTTTGTTACTGACTCCACTTTCCATTTTTCAATTGATGTTGTTCCTATCTTGGATGCACTAAGACATCGGTTAAATGTGCCCTTCCTTTTCTCTTTACTTTGTTGTTTTTCCAAAATATTGTTGAATGCTTACCAAGTCGGAAATTTTAAGTTTAAGCACACCCAAGAAATGAGTAACAATATGTTCCTCTTCTTCGTTAATATCACACCTCATCCGTAGCTTGTCAAACTCTTGAATCACTTGCTCAACAATGATGGACTGTTGCTGCAAGTTTTGATAATCAAGAAAAGCTTCATGACGATAATTTTCGGGCAAGACCTTTCTTTTCAACAACTTCCTCATATTATCCCAAGTTTTTATCTTTGATCCGTGTTTGACCACACGCTGTTTTTTCATGCGATCCCACCACAACGAGGCATGTTTGCTAAGTTTAAGGGTTACAAGTTTTACCTTTAAGTGCTCCGGTATATCCTTGACATCGAACACCCTCTCAACCGTATTCAACCAATCTAAGAAGTCATCCAGATTTATTGCACCTGTAAATTTAGGAATTTTGACCTTCATACTTATGCTTCGTAGGGGTCCTCTTTGTGATTCCTACAATTAGTTCATGGAGAATGAGCGAAACGGTTTACTCCATCCCATTTGGTTTGTTCTAAGTCCCTGAACTCATAAGTCGGATTAAAAGTCAGTTCCAATTCAGCGATTCTTTGGTGCAACCTCTCGATCTCTGCATCACGCGGATCCATATCATGCCCTCCCTCGGCGAATCGGTTATTTGTACTCCGACCATAACCACTGCCTCCCTCGGCGAATCGGTAATTTGTTCGTCCGTGACACCGTCCATAGTTTCTTTGTTCGGCCATTGCTAAAGATCTGATTCCAAATAATGTCCCAATTCGTGGCCAAAACAATTATCGGTAACAAGCAATTGAACAATACCAAAGAGATAGAAAAAAATCCGCAGCTTGTTCTTTATTCACGTTAAAATCAAAACATAACTACTAGAAACAATCTTGAAGATTTAAATGATAGAAAACAAGATAAATTTTAAAAGGAAACAAAATAATAAGCATTCTAGAATTGTAAATAAAATCTTCCGGAATATTCTTCTTTGCTTCCCGCCCAAATTAACAGCTTTTACCTATTCCCTCACGAGCCAGGAGCCCACGAACAGCAGCTTCAATATGCTCATGTAGTCCAACTTCGACTGGCCCAACAAAAACATGACCCAACTCTACATCATTACGACCCAATCCTACATCGACAACAAATCAAATTAAACCAACAATTATTTACATATTAAAAGAACCCATTATTTACATATGAAGAACATGAATCCAGATCTTAAATTGATTGAAGATTAAGAACACAACACCAAATTAACCTTTCATGAACAAATAACATTTCCAAATTAACCTTAAACATTTAATGAACATATATCATTTCCAAATTAACGTAACATTTCCATATTTGAGTTCCAGATCTAAGAACCCGAGTTCAATCTTCTTCAACGATTGAAGTAAGAAGGTGAAACCGGTTCCTTTTAGCCCAAACGATGTTTGTGTTCCGTGATGATTTATGTCAAAGAAGACTTCCGGTCCATCACTTTCCTTCATCGTACCCCTTTAGTATTGAGTTTCAGATCGACCCTTTAATTTCGAGAAATAATGATTCCTTGTGTATGAATGATGATTGTTCAATCTTCGTGGTTCACGATTTTAGGAAACATAATTTTAGCAAGAATAAAATAGATTACCCGAAAATAGAAAAACGAGGTAAATATGTTACCTTTCTATGTAATTTGCCCTAACAGAAATATATTAATATTGAAAACATTGATTGGTTGATACAAATACTCATGTTGCCGTCCGTATTCCTCAAAAACGTGACTAGCGCTTCCATCTCACTTCAGGTTAATCCATGTTTCCTAACGTGGATTAAGATCTAGCAACAATGTAACTCTATAGCTAACGTAACGCTAAATCAAAGCGTAGCACACACCACCACTTTCCAGAACCTTCATCTTTAATGGGAAAACCCTTGTAAAATGATATTGGACACATGGTTAAAAGGGTCAACTATACAATTTGTACGCTAGGCGCCCCTATAATAATGGTAGAGTAAGGGGTGGCCTCAAAGCGGAATTGACTGGTGGTGTATAGCGCCAGACGTAGGTTATTATATAGCATGTTTTTTTACGGTAATTGTTTTGATTATGTTTTCATATGTCATACTTTGTGACTGAGAAGACACGAACTTTTCGATGATATTTGGGGTCAATTTATGTTTTATTTTTTATGTATTGAAATTATAATATATTGTTGTATTGATTGATATTCATATACTCAAAGTTTTTTGAATAATATTGTGACTTATGACTAGTTTTTAACAAGCTTACTCAAATATATTGATGAGCTCGAGCTTTAATTAACGAGCTCGGACTTTAACTAACGAGCTCGAGCTTTATATAAGTATTGGGAGCTTTAAATTATAATAACTATCACGAGTCGAGCTCGAGCTTATAAAGTATCACGAGTCGAGCTCGAGCTAAAAACATAAAGCTCGATAAGAGCCAAGCTCGAGCTTTATGAAAATCGAACGAGTCAAACTCGAACACTATCAAACTCGAGCTCAGCTCGGCTCGTTACAGTAAAAACGTCTATGATCAGGCAACATAAGAAATAATAAGATCTTCAGGGGAAAAAAAACCTGGTTATCAGTTTGCGTATGAAACCCACGTAGAAAACATATACCCACTCGAAACACAATATACAATATCCCAACAAACACACACTTCAAAATCAACTACTGTTTCAAGGCCCTATCATCATTGATCGACATTTCTCCATTAATGATTCACATGTAGAAGCAACTACAAAAGCACAGTCCCAGAACAACAACCCACCCGTCCAACCCATGTACGCTCAACATAGTCTTTACTGAACAATCATTAACCTATCGATTTCGACAAACACTCAAGATTGAATATGATAGCTACTACATTTATACAACTACCTCAGTAGTATTCAATGCCACCAATACATTGCCTCATACATACTCTTCAGAGACAAGTCGTCATGACGGTGTTCCCCACACAACAGTGAAAAGAATGATATTCCAATGGGTAAGCTACAACGAACAAAAACTTCTTTTATTCTTAAACTCAATACATACTCATCATATATAGTCTAACATCTAAATGACACTATGCAGCTGAAGAAGGAAAAGATCAAAAGAAGAAGAAGAAGGAATAAGAGACACACCCCACAGAAAAGCACGTCAACATCTCCACGTGTGTCTATTTAAGCAAAACAAAACTAAACAAGTACATACGTATCTATTTAAATTAAACTAAACACAATAAATTTAAAACAAAATCCAAATCAAAATTCTATTCAGTTCAGCATGATTTTATTCCTAAATGCAAAAAAAATGCAAATTGTTAAGAACCCAACACCATCTATTGAAACAAATTTAAAACTCACCAGCATGCTATAAAAGCTAGAAAAGAGGTGTTTGTATCAGCAACTGGGACGTTGAAGTTATGTAGCCGGAGGCTGTCAACACTCAACACCTGCAGGCCATCGATAGAAAGGCGGAAACCTGTTGTTAGGATAACAGTGATCGCAGGTAATGAGAGGATGTATCTGTTACCATTGAAAAATGCGAGGTTTTGAACTCCATTCGACGCCGGATATATACCACCCGTTAGTGTGCATTTCTTCTTAGAGATATAACATAAGATGTCTAAAATTGTTATTTTCCCACATAAAAGTACATTTTCATGAATTCAAACATTCAGAACTCTAACAAAAATAGCAGATAATATGTTAAAAAAAGAAATATGCCATAAGACAACTATAAGATACTCTATACAAGAAGACGCACCAATATCCAAATTTACTCAAACATTTTTAACTATTCTACATTACGTTTCATCAATTCAAACACCCCCCCCCCCCCCCCCCCCCCCCCAACCCCCCCACCACACCCCCACACACACACACCAAAAAAAAAAAAAAGAAGAAGAATATAACAGTCCTCTTTCTTTCTCATTTGGTTCCAAAGTTGTTAACTTTTTGACTTGGAATGTTTCACAAGCCAATCGATGACCGAGTCAATGTTTGTTGAGTTCTTGCACGATATCATAAAGCAACACACTTCTCTATCTGTGATAGACTTCAAATCCCTGCACACCATCATCAACGAAACGTCAAAATGCCTGCCTTGATTGTATTTCAAGAAACTGATTACATAAATAGATCTTAACAACTATACAGCTAAATTATGCATATTTTAACATTGATTGATAATGTAATATAGTAAATCGAAAAAATAATCTTACATCTGATCCATCAGAGCTTGCTTAGAGAGGGCACCAGCAATATCAATTTTGTTGCCCAAAACGAGCAGAGGAATGCCACTCAATGCTGGTTTGCTGAGCAGATCATGAAGTTCACCCTTTGAGATGCTCAGATTATCATTATCTGCGGCATCCACAACATAACTACAGACACAAACATAATAATGGTAACAACAACAACAAAAATCAATCAATATGTGAAATGGTCTAATCTTTTGCAGATATTATTAAAATACTTTTTGAAGTGATAGAGTAGCATACACAATGGCAGAAACTGCACGACAGTATTTCTCCCACATACTGCGAAATCGGGGTTGGCCTCCAAGATCCCACAGCTTAATCGTTACATTCCCTTTAGTTACCTTACGCATATTAAATCCTACCTGAAAACCACCATTTTTAATCTATTAATGTCTCTAGAAATAGGACTAACAAGTTTCGAGTGGAACCAACAATATATTAAAAAAAACAGAAAAAAAAAAACTCACTGTTGGGATCATGTCTTCGCTGTATCCACCAGTCTGCAAAAGCAGAGTAAAACAAAAGAAAGGTATCAATTAATGTTTTAAGATGATTTCTCAAACAAATATAATTCAAATTGTATACAGAGCTGCTTTAGTGTGTTACTTACAGCAATAACATTAACGAGTGAAGTTTTGCCAGCATTCTGGAGTCCAATCAGAGAAAGCTCCATTTCTTGCTTGAAAAATAGGCTATAACATATAACATGATTTCATCATCATAATAAGTTGTTATTTCATTGATATAAAATGTTTTGAGTGTTCTGTACCAGTTTTAGAATCAAAGCAACGTTGGCTAATACTCTTTAATTAGCCTTTTAGAATACAGTTAGTTATTTAAGAAAGACCGGCCATAAGTAAACGACAAGTTAACATATGCAGACACACCAGAACTAAATTCAAGAGTGATTATCGATCATCATTTTGATATACATGAAAACAAGAAAACTATCAACAACAGGAAAATCTGTCGATATAATATGAACATTTGAAAAGACACTTTGTGATTAATGTTACTATTTTGACCAGAAAACGCTCAAAGAATAATATTCATCGCGATGAATGTTATTCCTGATGACGTCAGGTATTCGGTCAAAATAATAACATTCATCACTAAGTGTCTGTTTTAAATGTTCATATTTTCATCTACTCTTGACATTAATAACTAACTTAATTTTAAGAAGAAAAAAAAAGTTTACTTCCCTCTTCCCTCCTAAAATTCACTTCCCTCTTGATTAGCCCCGGTATATTTCAAACCTATGTAAGAGGCACAACATCTGAGTATAAAAAATATTAAGATTTTGACCTAACTTAACCAACCTTGACTTTGACCGACTCAAACAGACTAAGACCGACTTTGACCTTAGCATTGACCGACTAATCAGGCGTTTCGGAGCGAAATGAGAAGGGGCTAGTCACCAAAACGACTAGTCAGCCAAGATAGACACCATTTACGGTAACATAACGCCAACTAAAAATGGCAGTTTATCGTGTGTCTTGTCACTTGGTTATGAGTGCGTTTAATAAGGGATTAACTTCACTCAATGTATTAGCACCACATCACTCCAAATTTCACGAAATCCACTAAAATCCTAAAAGTACTGTTATCTGTAACCTCAACAGTATGTTCACTTATTAAAGTTCAACATATATATCGAATTTAAATACCAGAGGTTTATGTCACAAAAAACATTATCTTATTTGCTATTATGTTCTCATATCAAATATCATACCTAAAAGCTTTAGTGAGAGGCAGCCTTAACTTTATATTATAATTACCAACGAAGCAGTGCTTCAGTGGTACCCGTCACTAATGATCCCTGGGCCCACAGGAGGGCCTTATTGGATACAGAAAGGTGAAGGTTCGATTCCGGGCCTGCAACTTCCTTGTGGTGTATTAGGGGGAGGTGTCTTACACGGCTTACTTAGCCCTTACGGGGTGGGCGGTATGGGTGACATAGTGAGTCAGGGTTTCTCCGCCAGAATAAACCTTTTGGAAACTTTATATTATAATTTTTACGATTAAATATCAAAATTATGTCACAGCCATAAACATAAACATAAACATAAACATACACATACACATACACATACACATACACATACACATACACATACACATACACATACACAAACACATACACAAACACAAACACAAACACAAACACAAACACAAACACAAACACATACACATACACATACACATACACATACACATACACATACACATACACATACACAAACACAAACACAAACACAAACACAAACACAAACACAAACACAAACACAATAATAATAATAATAATAATAATAATAATAATAATAATAATAATAAATTATTCAGGCAGGATTTAAAACCCATGGAAATTTGATTCTACCATTTCCATGGCGTCTATTATTATTATTATTATTATTATTATTATTATTATTATTATTATTATTATTATTATTATTATTATTATTATTATAATTATTATTATTATTATTATTATTATTTTTTTTTTTTTTTTTTTTTAAAACAAACCTTTTTCCTACTTAAAGGCCGGGGGTCCTCTCGGAAGCAATCTCTTTATCCGTCGAATAAAGAGAGGGATGAGTTTCTCTACTCTTGAGAGTGTGTTTCACTCTGGGTGAAAAATGACTTATCTTTATTCTCGAATAGGGAAGGATTGTCTACATATTACTTCCCCATACACCACTAACGTGTTATTGGTTGTTGTTGTTGTACAGTCGATTGCATAATGATAATGATTTCAAATATGAATAATCAGCCACAGTCAAATCCCAAACCCTAACATGATAAATCTATAAACAATCACACATTCAAATTGAAACAAAGTTCAATACATTCATATTGAAATTAGGGTTTAAAGAGGCACAATTACGTACCTTCGCAGCCAATTGAGAAAAACTTCCCAGATACCCATAACGTAACAATTAAAATGCAAAGAATATAAATTTATATTTTTCCAAACGCATCAAATAAATAGAGGAAAAGATGTATTGAATCAACGGGAACACTTTCTCAATCAAATACTAAAGGCGAAATCGAAAGGAATTTGATGATGGATCTATTTCAAATTGGGCGAGTGGGTGTTTAATTTAAGGGTAATTCAAATAAAATAAACCGACCTATAAGAGTTTAAAGCTGGATTGTAGTGCGTTAACATGACCTAGACCAATCAGATAAGAGTTTGTTTAATAGAGCGTGGCGCGTGGATCTTACGCTTTCTTCACATTGGATGTGAATGGATGATGCTGCACTTGGTCCACAATTATTGGTGCTTGTTACTCGCGCTGTTTTGTTGGGTTTAAATAAACATATTTCTGTTATAATTCAGTAGGCTTATAACTACCTTTAGTGGTTCTTGACTGTAGAAGGTATATAGAGATAGAGATACTGTAAAACGGAGAAAACAAAGGTTGAACAAAAGGTATGAGTAATTGATTTTTTATTTATAGAAAAATGTACAATGAGAGTTTGGTGACATTTGGAATCTAGAGAGAGAGAGTGTTTTTGTTAACCAAAAAATACATCCCATAAACTCTAACTCAACACACCTATTTATACTCAAAAAAATATACTATGCAATATCTATAATAATAATAAAATTATCATCCAATTATTACTTTTATAACACTCCCCCTTGGATGATATATTGAACCCATGATGGGTGATGTTTTTACAGCACGTTTTGCTGATTGTCATTTTAATAAAACATTGTTCCCTAGATTAGGGGGAGAAATAAAAATAAAAAATAAAATGATGCTTCATGATGTGAACATCAATTAAGGTATATTGAACTCGCACAAAAAAATGTGAAACGAAAGTTCAAAAATAATGCATATGCAAGAACTTGCAAATTAATTACTTTATGCATTTACAGATATAAAAAAGTGACTAAATCATATATACCAGCGATAAATGCTCCAGCTCGAACTGAAATTCTAAAAGCTGGCAATAATGTCACTGTTGAGTCTTTGCCACGCATCAAACGTGGAAGATCAATTGGTTCCGAAGATAAAAATCCTCGAAAAGAAAATCAGCTGATAATGAGGTAAGAGAAAGTGTTCAAGAAGAACCACAAATCAATATTCCTTCTGCAGAGGATATTGATAAATGTAAATACATAAATTGCAATAAATTATGCAATATTATGGAACCGAAATGAAATGAAAAATCTTGATGAGATATTTTCATATAATGTTACAATGACATCATGAATAAAGATGATGATCTGGAACCAAAATCTGTCATTGAATATCAAAATAGACATGATTGAGCTCAACAGAAAGGAGCAATACGAGCTGAAATAGAATCACTCAAAAAAAAAAAAAAAAATATACTATGCAATATCTATAAAAATAATAAAATTATCATCCAATTATTACTTTTATAACAATTTCGACTTGACAACGACTTTTTGTACAAAATTGGTTCGCGTTTTGACCCATAGGGGCGTACTTGCGAATCGGGTTTACAAATGGGGGTGTTTTGGCTTTGTCGTCATGTGTTCTGATGAAGCAGGTTTGGAAAGATTGTGTGCAGACCATCCTTGTAAGGATGAGCTGATTTACATCGCACCCATCTCATCTCGTATCGAGCATTTTTTTCGTTTTACTTGGATTGAAATGTCGGGTATCCCGGCCTCTTTCTATTCGGAAGCGAACATCAAGGAAATAGCCGCGGGTTTTGGGAAGGCTATTTATATCGCACAGTCGTCCTCTGATCTCTTGCAAATTGGAGTCGCGTATGTGTTCATCGAAATGGGTTGCCCGTCTTTGATTGTTAATACGATTAAAGAGGTTGAAAACAATTTGGGTGCGGAATCGTTTTTTATTCGGGTTAATGAAGTTCCTTCAGTTTGAATTGGATCGTGTTTTTAGTGACGATTTCCCTTCTTTGGATTTGGCTTTCTCTAATCGAGCTGTTTGTGAAGGCGATACCATTCCGACAGGTGTTAATTTGTGTGCTAATGACGATGGTTTGTCTCCTGGATATCTGGGTCGTGAGGCTTCTTATCCGGTTAATTTGGACTGCGTATCTTTGAAGGTTAAAAAAGTCATGGAGAAAGCTAGTCTAGCCTCTGTTTCTAATGATGTACCCGATAGAAAACCGTGTGTACTTTTCATTCAGATTAACGCAGCGGATAGTTAAAATAAACATATTTTACATTACAAAACATGCACACGATTGACGGTTCCATTAGATCCAGTTACACCACTAATAATTGTCAAAATATATAAATTCACAAAGTGAGTAAACGATATACCTTTCCTGAAGAAACGGATTGTAAGAGAGAAACTTACGATCAATAGTATGACCGTTTCTTTGGATAGTCCACACTACACTTTAAACGATCGTCAATGGATGCTAGTCCAGACCCCAAGTAACTTATTATAATAATCCAATTATTATAACGAACAATAAATACTCCGTGGATTTCTTTTGTTTCAAAAGAACCAAATACAAAGACTTAGAGATTAGTGTTGTATGGCAACGAATTTGCACACAAATATGTGTTCCGTATGTTTTTCACTAACTCACCATGCCAAGACATATACACACATGTAAATATTAATTTCTTTCTTGCACCAAAAAAGTTTATTGTTTTTTTATGTATTTGTGACTCACTAAACCAACCGAAGCTTATCAGGTATATACTATATTGGCATATGGAGCACTGAGCTAAAAAAGCTTGTCATATAATAATATATTGGTATTGGTATATAATATATGGAGTCGGTTAGTGAAAGACACGCATGAAAATGTTTTCAATTCTATTTTTTCTTCTTGGAGTGGTTATCAAATAATTGGCATTTGTTTGATTAATTTTGTTAGTTAATTAATTAAACAATTAATTAATTAATTCATTTAACTTAATTTATTTTGTTACTTGAGTAATATATATACATCATATATATATATATTTCTTTTGACGTCTAGGTGTATATGTGTGTGACCCCGAAGGCTCAAATGAATTTAGCCATATAGTTGTATATTGTACCTTGCACACAAATCCTACAGTTCCTGTCATGGATACCGAATGTCCTTGTATCGGTAACCCTTGCGAGAAGAAGTGTGTGAAGGCCTGGAATTTTTGTCGAAGAAACAAAGTTTCATTTGAATGTCTTGCTAGCAGGTCTCAGGTTAGTGATACTGAGGTTATTATTTTTGTTCCTCCTGTTACGAATATGGTGGTACCGAGTCCGAGCTCGTCTGCGGTTAATGAATTGTTTGTCGGTAGTGTTCCCATACTAACACCGGTTAAATTCGACTCGGAACCAACGGTTGTTAATCAGACTAAGGTCACGCCTATTGATTTTAATCTTCCGGTTTTCGATAGTGTTAATGAGTTGGACGAAGAATCAGGTGAGTTTGCTATTGCATCGCATGGTGTTTTACCCTCCAGGGATACTTATGTTAATACTTTGAATACAGAAGTTATGCCCCTAGATATAGCACCTAATTTTTGTTCAGGGCCTGTTGATGGGTGTCCCTCTTCATTGGGCCCATTGGAAGAGGGGCCCATTAATGGTGGAAAAGTTGGCTCGAGGTCGGAATGTGTTAAGTGCCCAACTTGTTTCGATTCCGTCGCTTCTAAATTTGATAGATCGTTAGACATAAAGATAGGCGGTTCGGATTCAAGTGACAATGTCAAGGTTAATTCAATGACGGCTTTCATCAAAGTGATGGACAATATGGAGGGTGTTCAAAAGGGTAGTGATCCTCCTACGGCTTCGGTGCATAATAATAAACTTAAAAAGGATAAAAGGAAGAAAACCGTTCAAGGTGCAGAGAAGGAAGCGTTTGGTGAATTTATTAAAGACGCTTAAGTTTGGTGTTTGCAAATCGATGGCTGTTTTGTTTTGGTTGCTATATGATTCTTAATCTCACGTGTATCGTCTAGATTGGATGTCATCTAGTTTTATGGGTGTTCATTTGTGTTGTATTCGTTTGTCTATGCCTTTCTTCTTTTTAATTTCGTTTTGTATTTTGCGAGCTTAGGTTTTAGTTAATTGTTTAGTATGCTCGGTTGTATGGTTTGTACATTTTCGGAAGTTTTCATCTTTTTGATGAATCTTCCTTAGTTTATAAAAGTTTTTCGTTTTTTCGCCAAAAAAATGACTTTTTGTACATCACTTACATTAATTAAAAAGAAAATTGAATAATTTAATTAAATTATTATCTAATATTTCATTACTTTCTCATGAAAGATATAAGAATAAAATAAGATAATATATTTATCCGATTATTTCTTCTTTTATCAACTTTTTTCTAAACTAAAATATTAAATTAAATAATAGATAATATTAAAGATTAATTTTTTTTCTATAAAAGCCAAAATTTTATACCAAGCCGAAATCACCCTAGTGAAGAGCTAGGGTCAGTGTTGTAAATCTCCTTATTTTTCTCCGAGATCTCACCGAGATCCCTTTTTTGGAAGGAAACCGAGACGAGATGCCCTTCTCCCGAGATTTCTCGGTCAACGGGGGCAAACTTGGTCAAAGCCATGATTTCTCGGATTATCTTGCTCATTTCTTGGATTTTCCTGTAAAATCTCATAATTTCTAGGATTTTCTCGCTCGTTTCTCGGATTTTCTCGCTCGTTTCTCGAATTTTCTAGTAAAATCTTGTAAAAACGTATATAAATATCCATATATTTCTTTTTATTTATATATTTTTATTAAAAAGGTATAAAGTCAATGTAAGTCAACGTCCGAGATCTTCCCGAGATTATTCCGAGATGCCGAGATCTCCTCAAAAATGTCCAAACGAGATCTTCCCGAGATCTGAGTTCTCCAACCTTGGCTAGGGTGTGGCAACCCAACTTCAAGTTACAATGGCTTTATAAGCCAATCGTTTCAACTACAACTACTCTTACTTCTATTACAAAACCAATAAAAAAGAAAAACTACGAATAGAATCAAATAAAAGATCTTTCTTCATTTTGGACTCCGGGAAATGTAAGATCCTGTTTTCCCAGTTGTTTGGGACGCCGTCCAAAATGGGGGGATGCCGTCCCAGTGTGAATGGCTGGACGTCGTCCAGAATCTTGGAAGCCGTCCAGATGAACTGGCGGGCCAGCTGTTTTGTTTTTAGATATTTAAAATGGGTATTTTGGTAATTTCACCCGAGGGATGACTTAAAGGTCCCAAGATCAGTTTGGTGAGCCTCATTACTCCATTTTCAACTACTCTTTCATTTCCACTTCAAGTTTAGAGAGAGAGGAGGTTTTTAGAGTGAGAAAGCTCAATCTAAGGAGGAAGAAGCTTGTTTTGGGTTAAAGCTCGAGTGTTAATGTTGTTCATCTAGTCTCTAGCTACATTTTGATTGTTGTGGTAAGCTTTAACCTTGATTTCCTTGTTTTAATTGTTTAAGGGTTAGAGTTTGGGTTAGAGATGAACATAAAACCCATTTGTTAGTGATTTGGGGGTTTTTGGGTAAGTTTGGGTCATGAGTACTCAAAGGTGACTAACCTAGGGCTTTGAAATGTTAAATTGTGTTTATGGGTCTTAAATGTTAGTAAATCACTAGCACACTTAGTGTTTAAAGTGAATGGGTGTATTTGGGTATGATAGTGACCCAAATGAGTGTGTTAACCTTGAAATAGGTCAAATGAGTCCTTGATGACCTAGGTGGGTTAATGGGTGCGAAAGTGTGATAACCTTGTGTTAAAAGATGTATTAAGACCATAATCGAATTATTAGTAAGGGTTTGACGAAATCCCGACCTAGTGTTAGAATGAATGGTGCAAGTGGGTCACGTTTGCACTATGGGCCAAATGGCACTTGTATGGCGAATAAGTTGGTTGACCAACTTGGATGAATGTTTGATATGTGTGCATAATGTAATAGGTACGTTACCTTGAAGTTGCGAGCTTGGTTTATCAATTCACCGAAGACGTAAGGTGAGAGGAATAATTATGCGTGTACGTATATAATGTATTTATTTGAGTAGCGTGGAATGTGGAATTGTCGCGGTGTTCAAGACACCACATTCTACGTAACGAGTGGAATTGTCGCGGTGTTCAAGACACCACTCGTTGATTTGATTGACATGTGGAATAGTCGTGGTGTTTAAGACAACACATTGTCATGGGAGTGGAATTGTCGCGGTGTTCAAGACACCACTCATTTGGTTTGATTCACATGTGGAATTATCGCGGTGTTCAAGACACCACATTGTCATGGGGGTGAAATTGTCTCGGTGTTCAAGACATCACCCGGGGATTAGTGATTACGCGTCGTATGTACACTAATGGATGTTATGAACTCCGATGGTCTCTAGCGAGTACCGTTCCCTTGTACGATTGGTTAACCATGGTTGTGTGAATTTTGTATTAGCATATTTAATTGTGAACTATATGCTTTTGGTGTCGCTAGCTTATTATGATTTGCGGTTATTGGTTTATGCATAATGTTTGCATAGTTGTCGAATTGCTAGCTTGTATGCGGTATTGTGGAAGTGATTGCAAGTAAGTAGGTTATATATGTATATGTACAATCATTGCATTCACTAAGCTTTAGCTTATCCTCTCGTTGTTTACCTTTTTAGGCTCCGGCGTGGACAAGGGCAAAGGTATTCGTTTGGAATAGTAGTGGCTCTCGGGGGTTTAGCTTTTTGGAAGTTTGGCCAAGATTGGGTAGTTTAATCCCAAACACCATGCTCTATTGTAGTTTGGAAATTAAACTAGTACGGTCGAAACTCGTAAAACGGCCGATATGGGCCCGATGTTGTAAAACTCGATTTTATTGTGGAAGTCTCTTAGTTTAGCTTATATTGACATGTTGTAAAAAGGGTTTCGTTTGAAAGTGTCGGGAAGCGGGTTTTCCGCTCATGTAAGTTGAGCACGGGGATCAACTTCTGGTAGTTCATTGGGACGCCGTCCAGGCCTTCAGTACTGGATGCCGTCCAGAATCCTGGAAGCCGTCCAGATGTACTAGTCCAGAAATATTTTTTTTTTTGGGTCATATTTTGGGCGTATCAAGGTTTGGGATGTTACAAGTGGTATCAGAGCATGATCTAAGGGATTTAGGCGACTTGAGATAGGTGCCTAGACTTAGACTTGAATTGTGTATGCGTTATGCGGGACTTGTAGGAGACGGGCGGACCGGGGATTGGTTAGTGCCTAGGTTTAGGCGAGCTAACTATGCGCTAATTGTTTTGTGTTGTGTTTTGCAATCATCAAGCGAGATAGACGTTGTACTAGCGAGTTAATGCGACGTTCTCGCGTAACAACGATTAGCTACCATTGTTACGGGTTCAAGTCGTGTCAAACAAGCGATGTACAATGATTGTTGAGCAAGATAGGGCGGTGAGGTGAATATGTATATGTGTCATGTCTTTTCGTTCGTTGTTTAACCTATTTCCGTTTTATAGAATGAAGATGAGAAATGGACACGACACCAATGAAGGAGGTACGAGTGAGGATGTTGAGTTCACGGCCAAAGTAGAGGCCATCTTTAAACGTCAAAAAGCGGAGTTTCTCGAAGACGTTAAGAAGATGTTTCTAGATACGATCGACGAGCAACTAGTCAATGTGGTTAAGGAACAAGTTAAGCTTGTTCTACAAGAAGATAATGTGGGGAGACGGAACTTCTTTTATAAGAATTTCAAGAATTCTCAACCTCCCACCTTCGATGGTGAACGAGACCCTCTTAAGAGCGCCCGTTAGATCTCTGATATGGAGGGAGCTTTCCGTACTTGTGAATGCCCTCTCGATAAGAAGACAAGGTACGGGTGTAGTATGTTGCGGGCTGATGCCAAGTTGTGGTGGGACGCGAAAATCCAACTTTATAGTGAAGAACAATGCATGGATTTCACTTGGGATGAGTTCAAGGCGGAGTTTTTCAATGAGTACCGAACTTCGGCCGATCTTACTAGACTTAAGGACGAGTTGCGTGCCTTGAGGCAAGGGTCGATGGATTTGAACACTCTCAAATCCGTCTTCTTGTCAAAGACCCAATTTTGCCCGGAGTATGTCGGGAACGATAAAATGTTGAAGGAAGACTTCTATCGAATCTTGAACGACAACTATCAAGATAAGATTAGTGTGAACGTGGTGAAAAGCTTTGATGAGTTGTTTGATATGGCCAAAGGTTTTGAGTCGCTCGCTTTGAGAAAGAGTGGCTTTACTTTTGGCAAGAGGAAGTTTGAAGCTACTAGTCATTCGAGCAAGAAGAGTAAAGGTGTAACCGAGAGTGTCGGTAGTGTGAAGAAAGGTGCTTCCGGAGTTTTTCCTTTTTCTTGTCACAATTGTGGGCGAAGGGGGCATATGGCCCGTGATTGTACCAAACCATCTACTACAACTAAACTCACTTGTTATAATTGTGGTAAAGAAGGGCACCGAAGGCCGGAGTGTCCCGATTTGAACACCGATCATGTTAAGAAGTTGGAGAAGGCGGCGGGTACGGCTTGGGGACGAAATTACTTAATGACCCATGATGAGGCCAAGCAATCAAACGAAGTTGTCTCAGGTACTTCATGGTTAACTCTAATCCGGCAAGAATCCTATTTGATAGCGGTGCAAACTTGTCGTTTGTGTCTCCGCATTTTATGTCTAAGCTTGATAAACCGCTAGCTAAGTTAAGTCATCCAGTAGAAGTTGAATTAGCGGATGGTAAGACGGTGCTAGGGGTTGACGTTTGTAATGATTGTGATATGGTGTTTGGCACCGAAACGTTTAAAATTGATCTTATCCCAATGACGTTGGGTGAATTCGATATTGTTGTTGGTATGGATTGGCTCGATCGTTATAGAGCCGATATTTCATGCCATGAAAAATCTATTCGTGTGAGAACCCCAAATGGGGGAAAGTTAATTATTCATGGCGAGAGACGGAGAAGACTTGTGCCATTATGCACTTACGCACGGGCACATCGTTTTCTTGTTAGTGGTGGCATGGCTTTTCTTGCTCATGTAGTTGATACTCGTGAAGAGCCACCATCCATTCATGAAATTTCGGTGGTTAGTGAATTCGAAGACGTTTTTTCGGATGAATTGTCGGGTGTTTCGGCTGAAAGACAAGTTGAATTTCGCATTGAGTTGGTTCCGGGGGCTACTCCCATTGCTAAAACTCCTTATCGTTTAGCACCAACGGAGATGCAAGAGTTGTGAAATCAAACCCAAGAGTTGCTTGAAAAGGGTTTTATTCGACCGAGTGCTTCACCATGAGGCGCTCCGGTTTTATTCGTGAAGAAGAAGGGTGGTAGTATGCGGATGTGCATTGATTATCGGGAGTTGAACAAAGTGACGATAAAGAATCGTTATCCATTGCCTCGAATTGACGATTTGTTTGACCAACTCCAAGGTGCAACGTATTTCTCTAAGATCGACCTACGGTCCGGCTATCACCAAATGCGGGTCCGTGAGGAAGATATTGAGAAAACGGCTTTTCGAACACGTTACGGGCATTACGAGTTTGTAGTTATGCCTTTCGGTCTTACGACGGCATTCATGGATCTTATGAACCGAGTGTGCCAACCTATGTTGGACAAGTCGGTGATTGTGTTCATCGACGAAATCCTTGTCTATTCGAAGAGTATGAAGGAACATGAACATCATTTGCGTTGAGTGTTGAAGACGTTACGAAAGGAGAAATTGTATGCAAAATTCTCCAAATGTGAATTCTGGCTAAGGGAAGTTCAATTCCTTGGCCATATTGTGAACAAGGATGGTATTCAAGTAGATCCGGGAAAGATTGAGACGGTAAAAAGTTGGGGACGACCGACTACGCCTACGGAAATCCGAAGTTTTCTCGGATTGGCCGGTTATTATCGTCGGTTTATCCAAGACTTTTCTAAAATCGCTTCTCCTTTGACGAAGTTGATGAGAAAGAACGCGAGATTTAATTGGGAGAACGAGCAAGAAATTGCTTTTCAATTATTAAAAGAGAAGTTATGTCAAGCTCCGGTGTTAGTATTGCCGGAAGGGGTAGAAGACATGACGGTTTATTGTGATGCGTCTTTAAATGGGCTCAGGTGTGTTCTAATGCAAAGAGGTAAAGTCATCGCTTATGCCTCTCGACAATTAAAGGAACACGAAACGAGATATCCGACTCATGATCTTAAGTTGGCGGCGGTAGTTCATGCGTTGAAAATTTGGCGCCACTATTTGTACGGTGTCAAGTATACGATATATTCGGATCACAAGAGTTTGAAACATATTTTTGATTAAAGAGATTTGAATTATCGTCAACATAGATGGATGGATGTGGTGAAAGACTATGATTGCGAAATCTTATATCATCCGGGCAAGGTGAATGTGGTCGCGGATGCGTTAAGTAGGAAGAGTCAACATCCTGCGATACGAGTAGGATCGTTACGTGTAACAACCCAACCCGTAATCCATATGATAAATTTTTTTTTTACAACACAATTTCACGCCAAATAAATATGTAACCCATTTCACGAGTTCCATTTAAAACGCACAACAATTAATTGTTTACAAAAGGCACGAAGGCCACGAATAAAGTTTGGTACAAGTTTGACCCATTACAAAATGATAGTTTATAAACCAAACGACGTTCCGAGCATGGTTTGGGACTAAACTACCCAAAACTAGGCCAACTTCCAAAAGCTCCAACATAACAACAACAACAAGGGACACCTAGTGCCCAACGACCCCCTTGCCCTTGTCTGCGCCTGCATCTAAAAAGATAAACAACGAGAGGGGTAAGCAAAGCTTAGTGAGTAGAATAAATATATACATGCATATAAGACTTACCCACACGCATCCACGATATCATATAACGCACACAACCACATAACATCTCGATAAACAAGCTAGTATCATCAAATCGTACAACTAGCAACATTAATAGCATAGTAATCATAGAATTAATTGAAATGTTAACGTTAACAACATATAACCCATGGTTAACCCAATTCTTCGCAGGGGAATGACTTCGCGAAACAAGTCATCGATGTTCATAACAACCGTTAGCTCCCAAACACGGCTATGGTATACTAACCCCTGAGGTGTTCCAAAAACGGCTATGGCATCACCCCCAAGTGTTCCCAAAAACGGCTATGGCATCACTTGATCAACATGTGAGTAAAACACGGCTATTACTCACAATCATGTACACAAACACGGCTATGTGCACAATAACACGGATAATAACGTGGGAGTAAAACATGGCTATTACTCGCCACTATATGCACAAACACGGCTATGTGCATAAATATAAAACGTGGACAAAACGGCTATGTCTCACAACTATGGTCACAAAACGGCTATGTGACACCATTAATACGGCACGTAAATCATATACATACATATATAGATTTTCCACTCACCTCAAGTCCCTTGTGAAAGCTAACCGAGCTTGCAACTCTTCAATGTAACGTACCTATTACATTATGCATTCATTAACATACAATCTAGTTGAATTAAATGCCAAACACTAACCCTTGAGCATTTAATGACCCATTTGCATTAAATGACTCAACTACACCAAAACCGCCCATTAATGGCCATGCCTCGTCATAAATCACTAAAAGCTAGTGATTAGGGTTTAATAACATCAACTAACATAAACTTGGTATATTTCATAACCATTTCACCCGATTAGGTCAAATAGTGCTCTTTTGACTCTTTGACTCACAATTCAAGTCAAACTTACACAATAATAACACTTTCATCCTTTTAAAAGTGCATTAATGACTAACAACATCATTTAGCACTTACAACCTCAAATCACAAGATCAAACCCTAGATAATAGCTACTTAGGGTTTTCTTTCAACAATCCAACCCAAAAACCCACCCATTTAACCCTCAAATGGGTCACACTAGTTCCATATGAACCAACTTTTGCTTAAACTAATTAAAACTCGAAACTTAGAGTTGAGACTTACCAAAACTATCCACTTGTAGCTAATAACAAGGAGAACAACTTTAATTCTTGCTTCTAGGATTGATTCACAAAACTCTTTCTTTAAATCTCAAGTATAAACTAAGTGGATTTTAAGTTTGAGAGGAATTTATGAAAGAAAATGGAAAAGAAATGAGAATATAGGATAAGTGGTTGATATTAAAAGCTCCAACCAGATCTACATGTAAAAAATACTAAATTACCAATAAACCCTATTTAATTTGAGTAAAATTTGGAGTCTGAACTGCAGATGTGCCGCGGCGCAGCTCGTTTGTCGCGGCGCGACATAAAGAAGGAAAAACCACCCTACTTAACTCAAGTTCTGATCTGGATTTGCTTTGATTGTCGCATCGCGGCCCCATTCCTTGCGGCGCGGCATTGGCCTGTTCCTGGTCACTTCAACAACAAATCATAAAACAAAGGTTCAAACACAAGCACAACAACTTTCACCCTTCCTATGCACATCTAAGCCTCGACCTTAAGTCTCACATGACTCGATGCCAAACACGACACATTCATATACGCGTACACGCACGCATTTGAATATACCTATATATATACACACACATATACATATATGCACTTACACCTAACTAACACTTTAGTTCATTTAATCACATGACGAGTAAGTTATAAGCGTACTATTGATTAAGTACGTACCTTTAGACGCGCACGGGAAAACGAGGTGTTACATTACGCATGATTATTACTAACGATTTTCTTGTAAAGCTCGGTGAGATTCAAATTGAAGCTTTTGTTAACAATAAGCATGAGGAACGAATCATGGGACAAACGGAGTCTATTACTTTGGGTTCGCATGGTTTGTTATCCTTTCAAGGATGAGTGTGGGTGCCTAGAATGGGAAATTTCCGATGAGTGCTACTTGATGAAGCACATAAGTCAAAGTATTCCATTCATTCGGGCGCGAAGAAAATGCATCTTGATTTGAAGAAAGAGTATTGGTGGCCGGGCATGAAACGTGATGTCGTAAAGTATGTTGAACAATGTGTCACGTGTTTGCAAGTTAAAGCCGAGCACCAAAAGCCGTATGGTAAGTTACAACCGTTGGAAGTCCCGAAATGGAAATGGGAGCACATTACCATGGACTTCATTACAAAGTTACTAAAGACGGCGAGAACCCAATTTGATTCGATTTGGGTGATAGTTGACCGATTGATGAAAAGTGCTTTGTTTCTTCCCATTCGGGAAGCGATATCGTCAAAGACCTTGGCTAAGTTGTTTATCAAGGAGGTGATATCGAGACACGGGGTTACTATATCTATTATTTCGAATCGAGATACTCGTTTCACATCTCAGTTTTGGGAAAAGTTTCATGAAGATATGGGTACATAATTGAAATTGAGCACGACGTACCATCCTCAAACGGAGGGTCAAACCGAACCTACGAATCAAACTTTAGAGGATATGTTACGGGCATGTATTATTGATTTCGGTGGTAGTTGGGATAAGCACTTACCATTGGTGGAATTCTCGTACAATAATAGTTACCACACTAGTATCAGGATGCCACCTTATGAAATGCTTTATGGGCGAAGGTGTCAAACTCCGATTTGTTGGGGTGAAGTGGGTCAAAGAGAAATCGGGAGTACCGATTTGGTTTTAGAGACGAATAGCAAGATTGATATGATTCGGGCTCATTGGAAAAAGGCTCAAGATAGACAAAAGGCGTATGCCGACAAACGAAGACGAACGATTGAGTTTCAAGAAGGTGACATGGTGATGCTTAAAGTTTCGCCATGGAAAGGTGTTATTCGGTTTCGAAAACGAGGAAAGTTAGCTCCTCGGTTTATTGGACCATTTAAAATTTTAGCTCGTGTTGGTGAAGTTGCGTATCGTTTGGAATTACCCGAAGAGCTTGTGGGGATTCATAATACATTTCATGTTTCCCACCTCCGTAAGTGTCTTGCAGATATTTCTTCATGGGTGCCTTTAGACAAAATTGAGCTAAACAACAAATTAGAGTATGTTGAGGAACCAATGGCAATTCTTGATGAAAAAGTTAAAATGTTGCGTAACAAAGAAGTGAGGACTTTTAAAGTCCAATGGCTGTCGTAGTAAAGGTTCCGAGTTTACGTGGGAATCCGAAGAGTTTGTTTTGGTGTATCTTCCTGCTTGTCATGCGGCTTGGATCGCGAGGTCGCAATCCGGTTCAAGTGGGGGAGAGTTGTAAGATCCTGTTTTCCCAATTGTTTGGGACGCCATCCAAAATGGTGGGACGCCTTCCCAGTGTGAAGGGCTGGACACCGTCCAGAATCCTGGATGCCGTCCAGATGAACTGGTGGGCCAGCTGTTTTGTTTTTAGATATTTAAAATGGGTATTTTGGTAGTTTCACCTGGGGGACGACTTAAAGGTCCCAAGATCAGTTTGGTGAGCCTCATTACTCCATTTTCAACTACTCTTTCATTTCCACTTCAAGTTTAGAGAGAGAAAGGAGGTTTTTAGAGTGAGAAAGCTCAATCTAAGGAGGAAGAAGCTTGTTTCGGGTTAAAGCTCGAGTGTTAATGTTGTTCATCTAGTCTCTAGCTACATTTTGATTGTTGTGGTAAGCCTTAACCTTGATTTTCTTGTTTTAATTGTTTAGGGGTTAGGGTTTGGGTTAGAGATGAACATAAAACCCATTTGTTAGTGATTTGGGGGTTTTTGGGTAAGTTTGGGTCATGAGTACTCAAAGGTGACTAACCTAGGGTTTTGAAATGTTAAATTGTGTTTATGGGTCTTAAATGTTAGTAAATCACTAGCACACTTAGTGTTTAAAGTGAATGGGTGTATTTGGGTATGATAGTGACCCAAATGAGTGTGTTAACCTTGAAATAGGTCAAATGAGTCCTTGATGACCTAAGTAGGTTAATGGGTGCGAAAGTGTGATAACCTTGTGTTAAAAGATGTATTAAGACCATAATCGAATTGTTAGTAAGGGTTTGACGAAATCCCGACCTAGTGTTAGAATGAATGGTGCAAGTGGGTCACGTTTGCACTATGGGCCAAATGGCACTTGTATGGCGAATAAGTTGGTTGACCAACTTGGATGAATGTTTGATATATGTGCATAATGTAATAGGTACGTTACCTTGAAGTTGCGAGCTTGGTTTATCAATTCACCGAAGACGTAAGGTGAGAGGAATAATTATGCGTGTACGTATATAATGTATTTATTTGAGTAGCGTGGAATGTGGAATTGTCGCGGTGTTCAAGACACCACATTCTACGTAACGAGTGGAATTGTCGCGGTGTTCAAGACACCACTCGTTGATTTGATTGATATGTGGAATAGTCGCGGTGTTTAAGACAACACATTGTCATGGGAGTGGAATTGTCGCGGTGTTCAAGACACCACTCATTTGGTTTGATTGACATGTGGAATTGTCGCGGTGTTCAAGACACCACATTGTCATGGGGGTGAAATTGTCGAGGTGTTCAAGACATCACCCGGGGGATTAGTTATTACGCGTCGTATGTACACTAATGGATGTTATGAACTCCGATGGTCTCTAGCGAGTACCATTCCCTTGTACGATTGGTTAACCATGGTTGTGTGAATTTTGTATTAGCATATTTAATTGTGAACTATATGCTTTTGGTGTCGCTAGCTTATTATGAATTGCGGTTATTGGCTTATGCATAATGTTTGTATAGTTGTCGAATTGCTAGCTTGTATGCGGTATTGTGTAAGTGATTGCAAGTAAGTAGGTTATATATGTTACATTCACTAAGCTTTAGCTTACCCTCTCGTTGTTTACCTTTTTAGGCTCCGGCGTGGACAAGGGCAAAGGTATTCGTTTGGAATAGTAGTGGCTCTCTGGGGTTTAGCTTTTTGGAAGTTCGGCCAAGATTTGGGTAGTTTAATCCCAAACACCATGCTCTAGTGTACTTTAAAAATTAAACTAGTACGGTCGAAACTTGTATTTTTGAACGAAACTCGTAAAACGACTGATGTGGGCCCGATGTTGTAAAACTCGATTTTATAGTAGAAGTCTCTTAGTTTAGCTTATATTGACATGTTGTAAAAGGGTTTCGTTTGAAAGTATCGGGAAGCGGGTTTTCCGCTCATGTAAGTTGAGCACGGGGATCAGCTTCTGGTAGTTCATTGGGACGTCGTCCCAAAAGTCTGGACGCCGTCCAGGCCTTCAGTACTGGACGCCGTCCAAATGTACTAGTCGAGAATTTTTTTTTTTTTGGGGGTCATATTTTGGGCGTATCAAGGTTTGGGATGTTACAGGAAAATAACGTCGTTTCTAAATCTCCATAAGTGCCACAACGCTGTCGCAACAATCACATACAATCTGCTTTTGTTCTCCGCACTCGCTCTCCAAATTGTCGAACCAAACGAGCCATTCACTCCAACTTGAGCAATCAGACCATCTTACGTCCACCCAAACTTTGTTTTTTCCCCAAATTTCGCCTGCCAAACTGCACTCGAAGAACAAGTGGCCAGTAGACTCAATCATATACTTACAAACAGCGCATCGAATGTCTTCTATCTCCATGCCTCTACGCGAGAAATTCAAACGAGTCGGTAACCGATCGAGCGCAATGCGCCAAATCAAAACATTAACTTTCCTTGGGACTTCCTTAGGCCACCTAGTACGCACCGCTGAACCTGCAAGAACATTGTCATCAATGAAACTACGGGTCTCGCCTACATGGAAACAAACCATCTGACGATGCATGCCATTCCCAATAATAAAGATTAATTATTTGTGTTTTGGTAAAAAAAAACATGGGTAGTCGTTTAATCTACATAACAAATCGTGATGAATTTTGGTATTATGTAACAACCCAACCCGATAACCGACCAAAAACAGTCCCAAAAAAAAAAAAATTTTTAAACTGCTGCTCAGGTGTGGTGCGCGGCGCGCTCCACTGAAAGTGCGCGGCGCGCACAAGGCGTTCCAGGCTCTGATCAAACTGTTTTTAACTCGTAAAAAGATGGACCACTTCCCGACATATTTAGACCGAACGCTTTTCACGACAAACTTATATATGTAAAACTAACATGAATCAAACATAAAACTATGTTTTACAAGCGGGGCCCACACGACCCAAAATACAAGTTTAATACAAGTTTAGAGTTTCGACCACCAAAAAGTTTAAGTTCCAAACTACACAATGAGCATGGCGTTTGGGATTAAACTACCCAACTATCGGTCAAACTCCAAGAGCTACTAAATCCAAAAGCGTCCCCTAGCATCAAGAGGGATCTCTAGTTCGAACGAATGCCCTTACCCTTATCCACGCCGGAACCTATAAAATGGTAAACAACGAGAGGGTAAGCTAATGCTTAGTGAATGCAATACTTATACATATACATATGTAATTTACCTACACGCATCCACCTACAAAACCATTACATACAACGAACAAACGAGTTAGCATCAACAAACACACGACTAGCAACAACGTTAGTATATAATTCAACACGATAATATACTAAACATAAAAGGGCATAAACACGCTAACCGTTCACCGCTTACTACTACCGACTTGTAGCCGACCAAGATCATCGAGTCTCACTCGTACCATGTCACCGACTTGTGACTCGTCATATGGTGTCACCGACTTGTGAATCACCATGTAGCATCACCGACTTGTGAAGCCCCACCTAGTGTCACCGACTTGTGATCATTAAGAAATGTCACCTACTTGTGACTCATCATAAGGTGTCACCGACTTGTGAATCACCACTATTACTTATGGGTCACCGCCTCGTGAACGCCATGTGGCATCACCGACTTGTGAAGTACCACCAAGTGTCACCGACTTGTGAACACTATGGGGTGTCACCGACTAGTGCACCACCCGTCAATACATATGAGGTCACTGACTTGTAAACCTCCAAGAGGTGTCACCGACTCGTGAGACACCTAGCGAGATACTACCGACCCGTAGTTCTCTTCACCCAAATACCAAATAAGTCACCAACTTGTGACATAACGCCCAACACTCACGATGTGGCGCCAAAGGCCCACATCGCGTACGAGTAAATAAACCACATACATACATGTATAAATATTCCACTCACCTTGATTTCAAGTAAGGCAACTTCCGCTTGAGTTCCTAATCGTCCGATGCAAATCACCTAAGTAATTTACAACCGAATAAGCTAAATACACTAGCTTATACACAAAACACCATAAGTGCAATATCGACCCATTTGCACATGCATCACTTTAACTAAGTCAAAACTCGCCCAAAACACCCATAATCAAAATTAACTAATGATTATGTTCAAACACCCCCTTATGCTCAAGGTTCAACATCAAAACACTTACTTGCATCTTTAGGACACAAAAATCCATTTTGACCCAAACTCAAGTCAACACCCATTTGCAAGTTTACACTTCCAATCACTTATAATCTTAATTAACTAGTGATTCCAACAACCAAACATGATTAACAACTAATCATCTTCATTAACAAACCCAAACCAACCAACAATGGTTATTAACACCATTTACTAGCTCAAACATCCAATTAACAACTAATGGGTTTATTTCAAGAACACCCATTTCGAAATCCCAATTATGAACACTAAATCAAACTATGAAAACTCGGAGTTAGAGCTTACCAATACCACCACAACGTAGCCGTGAACAAGGTGAACAACTTTAACACTTGCAACTTCGTTTGATTCAAGCTCCTTCTTCCCCAAATGAAGCTTTCTCTCTCTAAGCTCTATTTCTCACTCTAGGGTTTGAGAGTGTGTGGAAGAGATGAAGATAAGATTGTGGACTTGAAAGAGTCCACCAATCTGCCTTTGTGGCCTAAAACCGACCCTCAAGTGAAAAGACCATAATGCCCTTCATTAAACTCAAAACAGAAAAACTGGGGTTCTGTCGCAGGGACAGTGCGCGGCGCGCACGAAGGTCTGAACAGGTTCTGTCTTCGGTTTACTCACACAATTTTCCCCACACTTCATGCACTCTAATACACTTCTGTAAAATAAATAATCGGGTCTTACAACTCTCCCCCACTTAAATTGGATCGCGTCCTCGCGATATAAACCTCATCGCGAATGAAAACAACTCATTTTCCACAAGTCTTCGAGTTCTCACACAATCTCGGAACCTTTGAGGCCACCGTGCATCCTATGGATCACACTTTACCACCATGCAACGTTCCAATTGTACAATTAACCTTCATGATTTCCTTGGCATACTCCAACTCACGACTTAGAGTTCTAACGCCCATCGCCAATACTCTAGAGAGTTCGTTCCCGAACGCACTCTATCCTAACACGCCCCTACATGAGACAGTCCAAACTAACACTCTACGTCTCTAGTTGGCTCTCAAAACGAGATAACTTACGGCAAATGGCTCAAACACGCCTACCAAACCAAAGAAGCATCGTACCCTCCGGGTACATACTCCCCCACTTAGGGTTTTAACCCTACCTTATCATCGTCAAGATGATAATACCTTGTGAAATTTCAACATTCCACAACATACATGACCGGTACCAACGTCGGTCATACTCAAAATTTTCCGCGGACTTACCACAAGATACTCGAACCTAGTCTTTCCGAATTGGCTAAACGTCAACGCCCGCTAGTCGTCGCAATAAACCATGATCGTACCTTCGGGTTTCCTCACCGGTACCCAAGTACAAAGTAATCACACCACCGGAGTGAAGCATTCCACTTGTAGGTATATGGAGGGCACCTGACGTAGTGTTATGCAACTCCCATTACTACCACCGAGTCTCATTCACTTGCCCCTTTCGGGGTCCATCATCGGCGTTATATGACACTTGACTATTCGAAGTCACCCAAACCCAATGAACATTACGGCTCAACGCCATAACTCCCTAGCAATCAACTGCTAGTCGAGATCTACCTAGGACACAAAGCAGGCCTAGCAAACTTTCACTTACAATGGCAATGCTTGGTGCCACCAAGACTTATACCCTACCCGTACCGTCTCGACCGTTAACGCGGCCACTTACACACAAACAAAGATAGTCAACCACCATGACTATACTCGCACACATACAAAGTCAACGTAAACGCCTCTCGAACGGCATACCATTACTACGCTAAACCTTATGGAGCGCAATACAAGTAACCCTCTAATCAAATCACGGTTTCACCCGACTCGGTTAGGCCTCCAACTCGCCTGGTCAACCTACCTCGGCCAACCCTTAACAAGAATTAATTAACCCGACCCGGTTAGTCAAATACGCTCGGTCAACCCGCCTCGATCAACACTTATCACCAAATTGATTAACCCGACTCGGTTAAGTCGAACTCACTTGGTCAACCCGACTTGGTCAACACTCTCAACAAATTATTGATTAACCCGACTTGGTTAGTCAAACTATCTCGGTCAACCCGACTTGGTTAATCCCCTAAAAACAATTTGATTAACCCGGCTCGGTTAGTCAAATACCCTTAGTCAACCCGCCCCGGTCAACGCCTAACAACAATTGATTAACCAGACTTGGTTAAGTCAAACACACTAGGTCAACCCGACTCGGTCAACACTTATCATTTAATTGATTAACCCGACCCGGTTAGTCAAACTCACTTGGTTAACCAGCCTCGGTCAACATCCAACATCCAATTGATTAACCCGACATGGCTAATCAAACCGCAATGGACTAACTCGACATAGCTAGTCACTACAACACATGGATAAACTCAATCATTATCCAAAATCACCCGCATAAAGATAGTACTAAAATCGAATAGTACCTGAATCAAGCGTCGCTAGATTTTCACGCTCCGTCACTATTCCACTCGGGACATTCCAACTTCCGGTGTCCCTCCTTCCGGCACTTAAAACATGTGACCTTACCCGACGGACAATCACGAGACTTATACGCCGTTTGCCCACAATTATAACACGCGAATTTAGAACCACCCGTGTCATTCATCTTTACGCTTCTGACACCTTCGGTAGCGCTTTTACTCTTCTTGTTCGAAAACGTCGCCGCTTCGAACTTCCGTTTACTAACATCGGACACACTTGGCTTTGACACCTCCGGTTCGAAACCCCGCGCCAACTCAAACAACTCTTCAAAAGACTTAGCCATTCCCCGACTAATCTTACCCTTCAACTCGTCATTCATGGTATGGTAGAAATCTTTCATCAACTTGTGATCGTCACCAACATACTCCGGACAAAAACGAGTCTTTGCCAAGAAGGTAGACTTGAGAGTAACCAAGTCCATCGAACCTTGTCGCAAATTGTGTAACTCGTCCCGGATTCTATCAAGGTCGGAAGAAGTTCGGTATTCATCAAAGAACTCCTTTTTGAACTCATCCCATGACAAGCTCATACATTGTTCCTCGCCATACAATTGAATCTTGTCATCCCACCACAACTTGGCTTCTTCACGTAACATACTAGAACTGTACCTCGTTTTCTTCTCAGGAGGACATTCACTACTACGGAAAGCCCCCTCGATGTCTGAAACCCAACATGTACTCTTCAACGGATCCCTTACCCCATTAAACATAGGAGTTTGTGCATCCTTGAAGTTTTTGTAATGGAAGTCCCGCCTCCCATTTCCTTCACTCGCTTCGCCTCGGGGATAAATATTTCTAGCATCAAGCGCTTCCTCGATTGCGACCTTCACCCTTTCATCAATTAGATCGGTTAATTGCCCATCAACTGATTACCAAAAAACTTTTCTAACATCCTCGAGAAACTCCGCTTTTTGACGTTTAAAGATGGCCTCAACCTTAGCCGTGAACTCAACGTCTTCGTCTTGATCTTCGTTGGCTTGTTTGCTCCTTGTAGTCATTCTAAGAAATGAACTCGGTTAGGAACACAACATGAATAACTTACACACACCACCACGATCAATCGTTCACAAACATATAATATGCCACAGTTCGTACATCCCATCTAGTTCAACACTTGTTGTACATCACTTGCATGACTTGGCTTGCAACCGTAATAATGGTCGCGAAGCATTATTACGCTCACACGCCATGCCGAGCTCATGAATACAACAACTATCTCGCTAGATATTCAACGCAAACAACACGATAATCAATACATAGCTAGTTCACCCATTCTCTAAGGCACTAACTAAATCCCGAACCGACCCGCAATCCTACAAGTCCCGCATAATAGCACACACAAAAGTCTAAGTCTAGGCGCCTATCTCAAGTCACCTAAATCCCTTAGACCATGCTCTGATACCACTTGTAACAACCCAACCCGATAACCGACCAAAAATAATCCCAAAAAAAAAATTTTAAACTGCTGCTCAGGTGTGGTGCGTGGCGCGCTCCACTGAAAGTGTGCGGCGCGCACAAGGCGTTGCAGGCTCTGATCAAACTGTTTTTAACTCGTAAAAAGATGGACCACTTCCCGACATATTTACACCGAACGCTTTTCACGACAAACTTATATATGTAAAACTAACACGAATCAAACATAAAACGATGTTTTACAAGCGGGGCCCACACGACCCAAAATACAAGTTTAATACAAGTTTAGAGTTTCGACCACCAAAAAGTTTAAGTTCCAAACTACACAATGAGCATGGCGTTTGGGATTAAACTACCCAACTATCGGTCAAACTCCAAGAGCTACTAAAGCCAAAAGCGTCCCCTAGCATCAAGCGGGATCTCTAGTCCGAACGAATGCCCTTACCCTTATCCACGCCGGAACCTATAAAATGGTAAACAACGAGAGGGTAAGCTAATACTTAGTGAGTGCAATACTTATACATATACATATGTAATTTACCTGCACGCATCCACCTACAAAACCATTACATACAACGAACAAACGAGTTAGCATCCACAAACACACGACTAGCAATAACGTTAGTATATAATTCAACACGATAATATACTAAACATAAAAAGGGCATAAACACGCTAACCGTTCACCGCTTACTACTACCGACTTGTAGCCGACCAAGATCATCGAGTCTCACTCGTACCATGTCACCGACTTGTGACTCGTCATATGGTGTCACCGACTTGTGAATCACCATGTAGCATCACTGATGTCAAAGCGAGGTGTATATAAAATAGTATTATTTTTTTACAAGGAAATACTATTAAATACGATACAATTTTACACAAGATATTTATTTATTTATAGAATGGATATACTTAAACCTTGCTACAACACTTATAGGCAGTGTACCTAATCGTACTGTAGTGTAGTTTTTAGTAAGTCCGGTTCGTTCCACAGGGAAATCTTTAAACAAAGCTCAACGCTATATTAGTTTACTTTTATAAAAATACAAATATATATATAAGTAATATTATTATTATAAAGGGGGGTTTTTACCGTTTAATGACCGGTTTGTCGATTTTAAAACTTTAGTCGCAGTTAAAACCTAATGTAAAATATAAAATAAATACAAGACTTAAATTAAAGCGTAAAGTAAATAACGATAATGAAATTGCGAATAATAAAAATGCGATAAAATAAACTTGCGATAATTAAAAAGTACGATAATTAAAAGTGCGATAAAATAAAATAAAGGAAATTAAATATGAAATAAAAGAATTATGCTTATTTAAACCTCCGTAATCATGATGTTTGACGTGTTGATTTTAGTTTTATACCCATGGGTTAATTGTCCTTTGTCCTGGATTATTTAATATGTCCGTCTGGTTTTTGTCCATAACAGTCCATCAGTCATAAATATAAATTGCAAGTGTCCTTGTCAAATTATTATTATACCCGAAGATAAATATTCCAACTAATTGGGGATTCGAATTGTAACAAGGTTTTAATACTTTGTTTAATGAATACACCAGGTTATCGACTGCGTGTAAACCAAGGTTTTACTACTTTGTTAACAATTACACCAATTACCCTTGAATGTAATTTCACCCCTGTTTTAATTATTCTAGTGGCTATTAATCCATTCCCGTTTCCGGTTAAATGAACGATTATTCGTACATATAAATACCCCGCCCATCGTGTCCGATCGAGTGTATATGGTAATTTATAGGGACGCTCAATTGTAAATCTTTATATTAACATTAACAAACTTTCATTTAGTTAAACAAATATAAAGCCCATTAATAGCCCATAGTCTAATTTCCACAAGTGTCGTTCTTTTGTCCAAACCCCAATTATGGTACAAAGCCCAATTACCCAATTTTAGTAATTAGCCCAACATCATGATTACTTCATTTTAAATAAGCATAATAATAACTTAGCTACGAGACATTAATGTAAAAAGGTTGAACATAACTTACAATGATTAAAAATAGCGTAGCGTTACACGGACAGAATTTCGACTTACACCCTTACAACATTCGCTAACATACCTTTATTATTAGAATTATAATTAAAATTAAAATATAAATTATAAATATAAATATAAATTTTACGTATGAAGAGGAAGAAAAAGATGATGATTTTTGATCAGAATTCGGTTGGCTTTATAGCCAGAGTTGATTTTTGGGGCTCCGCGACTCGCGGCAAAATGCTCTTCAAACTCCGCGAGTCGCGGAGATAGAAATTACAGCTCAGTCCTTGGAGTTTTCTCTGCCGACGGTTTTATATATATAAATATAATATATATATAATTAATATAATTAATTATATATTATATTATATTTATATACATAGTTAACTTGTAATTTTTAGTCCGTTGCGTCGAGCGTTAAGAGTTGACTTTGGTCCCAGTTCCGGATTTTCGAACGTCCTTGCGTACAATTTAATATCTTGTACTTTGCGTTTTGAATCTTGTACTCTTGTAATTTCGAGACGTTTCTTATCAATAATTGGAACCTTTTTGATTGTCTTTTGTACTTTTGAGCTTTTTGGTCGTTTGCGTCTTCAATTCGTCGAATCTGTCTTTTGTCTTCACCTTTTATTATTTAAACGAATATCACTTGTAAATAGAACAATTGCAACTAAAAGCTTGTCTTTCTTGAGGAATAATGCTATGAAATATATGTTCGTTTTTAGCATTATCAAATATTCCCACACTTGAGCGTTGCTTGTCCTCAAGCAATATTGTCTTGAAATACTAGAATCACTTCTTTATTCTTCACACTTTGTACATCAGTGATTTCTATACGGCGGTATAAACAATGGTAGTAATGATATGGTTTACAGTCCCACATGACTATAAAAATTTAGATCCATTAAGGAAATTGGATCTTTATGAAAACATTTGATCTTTTGAAAATTAAATCTAGTTTTTACCCTAGATAAGTTTTCCGGAATAACCCTTTACCGGTGTTTGCAAAATATTTTTGTGGGGTTGGTGGGTTTCAGATTTGAAAATTTTAGCTCAAAACTTGCGGTTTTGTGTCACCCACTTGCTAACCTTGTATTAGGAAAGCAACACGTCCAGTTTACTTGTTCCATATATTACCTTTCGGCAAACTACCGTCCGGTTGAAAGGAAAGCGTTGAACAAGCAACTGTTAAGGCAATGTCCCGTGACATGCTTTTGATTGTGGTCTATAACGTGTCGGACGCAATTACTATCCTTGGTAGGAGCAATAGTAAAGCTCACTCTTAAAATTTGTCGGTTTGGCACAAGGTCCTGTCTTTGACCACTATGCAACCACCGTTCTTACGGTTGACACCCGATTTGGTTCAGGTGACCTAATGAATTCCAGGTGAATTCCTAGGATTTTACGTTCAATGGTAATGAACTCATTGAAAATAGGGTTTTCAGAAAACAAATCGGTTTGTAATTTTGATCAAAATATTTTCTCGTTCAAGCTCGAGTTTAGATATCATTGAATTCCATGAGTTTGAATTCTCAATCTTTAAGGTCAATCTCTAGGATTGAGTAATATCAGTCTTAAAAGCTGATTTTTAATCTTTAAGGAGATTATCCTTTCTGGGGATCTGATTCATTAGTCTTATCCAGCTAATTTGCATGGTGCCCCCCCATTGTACGAGATAAATCCTTCTCATGGTTAGGATAAATCTGACCACTTGGCGACCCTGTTTAATGCTGAGGTCCGTGGATTTCCTGCTGATTTTAGTGATGACTTTTCTAGATTTTTCGTCAACCTACAGCTAGTCTGAACGACAACTTCATGACCTAAATCAAGAAGCGCGTGTCTTTTTCGGAAGACTTGACTTCCTTTTAATGATGGAATTGATTCATCGTGTAGATCCATCTCTTCTTTTCTTTCATCGGGTAAAACAGTTTAGTTTAGTTCAAAGCAAAAGTATTTTCAGTTATTTGTTACAGATATATGTGACATATGTTTAAAATAACTTGGTAAATTTTCCCACACTTGGCTTTTTATTTTTCTTTTTATCGTCCTCTATTCCATTTTAAATGAATTTTAACATTTTAATTTGTTTCTCAATTTATGTCCTTTCCGAGGTAACAATAATTTCGGTGTTAAAACCTAGTTTTATCGTTCATAAATATGTATAAACATGATTTGAATTCATTTAATTGAAAAATTTTTACTAGAATTGGGTAGTCAGTATATAAGACTAGGGCTGTTCTTTTTTATCAGAGAGCACTAGATTCTAATACAACTACTGCTTTACTAGTATTTTTAATGGTAACCAAGTGTTTAATATAAAAATTTTAAAATCCGAAAGAATTTAACCCCTTCCCACACTTAAGATCTTGCAATGCCCTCATTTGCAAGAAATCAGTAACAATTTAAATTATTGAGGGTGATTTGTGTGAAAATGATTAAATTTTTACCAAAGTTTCCAAATATATTGGCGTTTGTTTGCTGAATGATAAATGGTGCACATCATTTGTTCATTCCGTCTTGTTGTTATTTCACATATATTTTGCATCTTGTCGTCAAAATTAGTTGCTTTTGCTGAACTTAATGCCAGTCTTTGAAAATGCGTTGTTTTACCCTGTTGTGTACATAAGATAAACTGCAAACATATATACATATTTTTGAAGTTTGGTATATTACCCCACGTTCAAAAATTATTAAAGTCTAATAATAAAAGTTAGACAATTATAAAAATGATTACAATATTAACAAAAATATTAAACGTATCAATAATTACAAATTACAAAAAAAAAAATAATAATAATAAACTAAGGATGATATTGGTACCAATAGGGGTTCCAGGTATAACCATAAGTGCTATAGAATGCTTCGGCAGGATCATACGTAGGATATGGTGGCTGCATCTCTATCGACCAAGGAGGGAAGACGGGTTTCGGTGTAGGAATATAGTTTCTACCTATATGTTGGCAATGCGCTATGATCTGGTTCTGATGAACTTGCCAATCTTCAAATGCTCTCTGTCTAGCATTTTCGTATTCCTGAGAAGCTATAAACCTATGCATTTCTTGCATCTCATTCCCCCCTCCTACATTACCTTGTTCCTGGTTTCTCTCCACCTGTGGATGTCTACCATGGTATCGTACTGCGGCGTTATTTCGCCGCTTCAAAACTTTCGCACCATGGTATACATTTAAACCTATAGTGTCGCGGGGTTCCGGCTCTTCTAGTAATAATCCCCCCCGACTTATATCCACACCGAGATATTCACCAATCAAAGTAATAAAAATACCACCTCCTATTATGCTATGTGGTCGCATCCCCCGAACCATAGCTGATAAATAATAACCCACACAATATGGTATACTTACAGCGCTCTGTGGGTCTCGAATACACATATGGTAAAACAAATCTTGTTCATTTACCTTTTCTTTGTTTTTACCCCTTTGTGTAATCGAATTAGCTAAAAACCTATGTATTACTCTTAATTCGGCTCTATCTATATCCAAATAAGAGTAGTTTCCCCCTTTGAAACGGTGATGGCTTGTCATTTGACTCCACACACCGTGTGTATCAAAATTCTCATCTATCCTTCTACCGTTTAGTATCAATCCTCTACAATCGGCAGACGCTAACTCCTCAGGCGTATATATACGTAAAGCCTGAGCCATGTCCAGTAAAGACATGTGGCGCATCGAACCGCCTAACAAAAATCTAATAAAAGAACGATCGGTTAAACTAGCTACCCGATCATTCAACTCTATACTACATAACAAATCTTCACACCATACTTTATATACAGGTCTGCGTATGGTGAATAAACATATCCAGTCATTAAAAGAAGAATTACCATACCTCTGTACAAGTAATTCCCTAATTGGCCCGGCCAATTCTACAGCTTCTAAGGGTCCCCATTCTATGACCCTCGGTACCTCAACAACCTTAGAGTGAAGAGTATGCAAACCCCGTTGATATTTTGGATAATCTATCCAAAGTCTGTCAAATCTCAGGTTCGGGTGCAATTCTTCCAAATGCATATCGGAAAAGGTCATGACTGGATGAGGTACATCCTGCTTGTAGTAGTTATCCACCTCCTGTTGTTCCAAATTCTCAGCAGGAGCATGGCGGGCTTGGGATGAAGATTCACCCCTTTCATTCTGCAAAACACATCAAACACAAATTTTGTGCATCCAAATATGCATTAGTGTCAGCAAAATCATCAATCAAAATAATTACAATGACATTATCAATTTATATCAAACTTAAGCTTATTTTCACATTTTTATCAAATCTACACTTTTTCAAATAAGCATATACGAAAATTTTTGCCAAGTTCATAAGCATTCAACTCAAATAACATGTCAAAATAATCATTACTAGCAATTAAACTAGTCTCAAATGGCATTATCTTTCAAAAATCAAGTTCATGAATTTTGGACTTGAAAAAGTCCACTTTAATTCTCAAAATCATGTTTAGGCTCAAAGTTTGGATCATTTAACTACCTAGACATGTTACACTACTCAATTTAGCAACAATTCATGACAAAAATCGGCCATAACCTGTTTATATCAAAAAGCCCCAAATTGCTCATGAACACAAACCCTAGATTATTCAAAATTTGAAGTTTAAGGCTTATAATCATGTTAAACAGCATCAATCTAGGTTATACAAGCATAATACATAAACAATTTAAGTCTAATTACACTAAAAAGCATCAAAATTAAATTGGGAAAAAAATAGCTCAAGAACACCAAAATTCGGATTAAATGGTGTTTAGGTGTAGAAATTTACCGTTTTTCTTGAGAAATTCTTAGATAGCATCCTTCTCAACATGATTTTAGCAAAAAATTTGGTGATTAACGGTTAAAAATTGGGATTTTTGGGGGTGATTTTCGGGTTTTTTCGGGTCTGTTTTCGAGCTGTATTTCGCAGTGTTTTTTTGAGTGTGGGAGAGTGATTAGTTCGTGCAGCTCTTTTATTTTTTTTCTGGGTTTTGGTCCCTCCGCGAGTCGCGGAGGTTTTTCACTTCAAACTCCGCGAGTCGCGGAGTTTGCTCTTTTTTTTTTTTTTTTTTTTTTTTTTTTTTTTATATATATCTTTAACTTATAAAACAATTAAGTATTTAATTTTAAAATTTTGTTTCCTTTGTTATTTAGGACGAGGTCGTTTCGGATCGATGTCCTAGTCCGTCCTTCGACAAAATTTTAAAATTTGTCTTTTTGTAGCGATTGTTTTAAAAGCTAAGATTTTTGGGTTTTTTCAATGTTTTTGGCATACTTTAAATCAATAAGATTAAAAATAATGATAATAAAAGTTCTCGTCCCTCCCTCGGGTAAAGCAATTTCGGTTCAAAGACCTAGTCTTCAACTTACGACGAATTTTAAAAATCATATTTTTAACTTAATGAGATAAAGTAAATTTTTGTTTTTAAATTCACACAACTTAAATATAAAATTCAAAATTAAAAATTAAAAATTAAAAATTCACACCAAACTTAAAATTTGAATTGCATAAAATTAAAATTTCATATTTTAAAAATTAAAAATTCACACCAAACTTAATTTAAAAATTCATATTATAAATTCATACCAAACTTATATTAATTTTTCAAATATTTACAATTTTAAATATATTGTTTTTACAAAGTTTACAATATTAATTTAAGATTTAAATATTAATTTTAAAAACATGGTAAAAATAAAATTAAAAATCTTTTTGTCTTTTTATCCCACTTTAATCAATCAAATATTATCAAAAATATGCGCCCCTCTTTTCGGTAAAGTAATTTCGGTTCCAAGACCTAATTTAACTCATGACGAATTTTTGAAATATTTTGGGTTGATTGATTAAAGATATTTATACCTTAAGAATAAACGTTAAATTTCGCAGTGATGTAATAAACTTTTGAATGATATCAATAATTTCGGTCGCCAAACCTAATTTTATTCAATACCAATTTAATACTTTTTAGCGAACAAATTAGCGTTTATTATCAAAAGGTTAAAAATAAAAAAAAAAAATAAAAACTGTACAGACATACCTGTGAAATAGATCTTAGTTATATGATCTATTCCATTCATAAGATAGTCGGTTTAATTGGTTTTCCATGGCTCCAAAGGCGTAACCTCGAGCATTCAGTGTCTTTTCTTCTAAACATATGAACGGTCCGTCTCTGCATAAAGTAACAAATTCGGTATTTGAATAGGTTTGATTATTTGAACATTTACCTCCATGTGACCATTTTCCGCATTTGTGACATCGTTCTAGGTGTCGTGCTCTTCTTTTCGCTGCGGATTTTGATTTTCCTTTACCAAATTGTAACTTATTATCTTCGCATCTGGATTCTTTTCTAACTCCGTCCATTCTTTCTCTGATTACTGATACTAATTCACTCGGTAGTATGTCATTATTACGTTTAGTGATCAAAGCGTGTAGCATTAGACCATGGTTTAGTTCACAGGCAGTCTTCATTTCGTAAAAACCTAAAAAAAATAAAAATTCAGAATGGGGGGAGAAGACTAGTTCTTTAGGGTCTGCTAGGGAAAGACCATACGTGTTCCATTTTCGAGAACTACACGAAAACAGACAATCTAACTCTAACAGAAATATATATTATCCTTTAAAGACTTGATTCTCCCCACACTTAGTTAGCTGTGGTGTCGAAATTGTGATTAACTTCGCTGTCGACTTCCATCGGACCATGTATGTAATGTTTAACTCTGTGACCATTAACTTTAAATTCAATCCCATTTGAATTTATTAATTCTATCGTTCCGTATGGGAAAACTCTTTTGACTATGAATGGTCCAGACCATCTTGATTTCAATTTTCCAGGAAATAGCTTGAATCGTGAATTGAAAAGAAGAACTCTGTCTCCTTCTTTAAATTCTTTTGAACTTCTGATTCTTTTATCATGCCATTTCTTCGTTCTTTCTTTATAGATTAACGAATTTTCGTATGCTTCATGTCTTAATTCTTCTAATTCGTTTAGTTGACTTAATTGTAGACGTCCGGCTTCATGTAAATCAAGATTACATGTCTTCAAAGCCCAAAATGCTTTGTGTTCAATTTCTACTGGAAGATGACATGCTTTTCCATAAACAAGTCTAAAAGGTGTGGTTCTAATTGGAGTTTTGTAGGCTGTTCTAAAAGCCCAGAGTGCATCCTCCAATTTAATGGACCATTCCTTCGGATTTGATCCTACGGTTTTCTCTAGAATACGTTTTAAAGCTCGGTTGGTATTTTCAACTTGTCCACTTGTTTGTGGATGATATGCGGTGGAGATTTTATGAGTTACTCCATATCTTTTAAGAACTTTCTCAAGTTGATTATTACAGAAATGAGTTCCCCGATCACTTATTAAAGCTTTCGGTGTTCCAAACCTTGCAAAAAGACGTTTTAAAAAGTTGACTACAACTCGTGCATCGTTAGTTGGGAGAGCTTGTGCTTCCGCCCATTTAGATACATAATCAATGGCTACGAGTATATATAGATTATTATGAGATTTTGGAAATGGACCCATAAAGTCAATACCCCAAATGTCAAATACTTCACATACTTGGATGACATTTTGTGGCATTTCATCACGTTGACTTATTTTTCCGGTCCTTTGACATGCATCACAGGATTTGCAAAGAAGGTGTGCGTCTTTGTAAATTGTAGGCCAATAGAATCCAGCTTCATAAACTTTTCTTGCTGTTAGTTGAGGCCCATAATGCCCTCCTGTTGGTCCTGTGTGACAATGGTTTAAAATTTTACTAGCTTCATCTCCAAATACACATCGGCGTATTATTCCATCGGGACAACTTTTAAACAGATGTGGATCTTCCCAGAAATAGTGTTTTATATCACTGAAGAATTTCTTTCGTCTTTGGTACGATAATCCTTTTTCAAGGAATCCACAAACAAAGTAGTTTGCATAGTCTGCAAACCATGAGATTTCTTTATAATCTATCTTCAATAGATATTCATCAGGAAAGTTGTCTTGTATGGCCGATTCATTTAGAACTTCTAATTCGGGATTTTCAAGACGAGAAAGATGATCAGCGGCGAGATTTTCTGCTCCTCTTTTATCTCGGATTTCAATATCAAACTCTTGTAAGAGTAAGATCCAACGGATTAATCTTGGTTTAGCATCTTGTTTTGAAAATAGGTATCTAAGAGCAGAATGGTCGGTATAGACCACCGTTTTTGCTAGAACGAGATATGATCGAAATTTGTCAAAAGCAAAGACAATAGCAAGGAGTTCTTTTTCAGTAGTTGTATAGTTCGTTTGTGCTCCTTGTAATGTCTTACTAGCATAATATATAGGTTGAAATCGTTTTTCAATCCTTTGTCCTAAAACGGCTCCCATTGCAAAATCACTTGCATCGCACATTAGTTCAAATGGTAGATTCCAATTTGGTGTTATCATGATCGGTGCATTAGTGAGTTTCTCTTTAAGAATATTAAAAGATTTGATACACTCATCTGAAAAGATAAATGGCGCATCCTTTTCTAGGAGTTTATTCATAGGAGTGGCAATTTTAGAAAAATCTTTTATGAAACGTCGGTAAAAACCGGCATGCCCTAGAAAACTCCTAACTCCTCTAACATTGGTGGGATGTGGAAGTTTAGCAATTACATCTACTTTAGCTCTATCCACTTCAATTCCTTCTTTTGAAATTTTATGTCCAAGAACGATGCCTTCTTTAACCATGAAATGGCATTTCTCCCAATTAAGTACTAGATTTGATTTTTCGCATCTAATTAGCATTCGTTCCAGATTAACTAGACATGATTTAAATGTATCACCGAAGACTGAAAAGTCATCCATGAATACTTCCATGCATTCTTCTATCATGTCATGAAAAATCGCCATCATACACCTTTGAAAGGTTGCAGGGGCGTTACAAAGTCCAAATGGCATGCGTTTGTAAGCAAAAGTACCATAAGGGCACGTGAATGTGGGTTTCTCTTGATCTTCGGGTGCTATTGGAATTTGAAAATATCCGGAAAATCCATCTAGAAAACAATAGTAACTATTTCCGGCTAATCTTTCCAACATTTGATCTATGAAAGGTAAGGGAAAGTGATCTTTTCTGGTGGCGTCATTTAATTTTCTATAATCAATACATACACGCCATCCTGTTACAGTCCTAGTAGGAATAAGCTCATTTTTCTCATTTATAATGACAGTCATACCACCCTTCTTAGGTACGCATTGAACTGGGCTTACCCATGGACTATCAGAGATTGGATAAATTAAACCTGCATCTAGCAGTTTAATAATCTCTTTCTTAACTACATCTTGCATATTAGGATTTAGTCTTCGTTGGCGTTGCACATACGTTTTATGACCTTCTTCCATAAGGATTTTATGTGTGCAATACGAAGGACTTATTCCTTTAATATCATGAATCTTCCATGCAATGGCTGGTTTATGAGCTTTCAACACAGAAATGAGTTGTGATTTCTCATTTTCAGTAAGAGAAGACGATATTATTACAGGTAATTCAGATTCACCATGTAAATAAGCGTATTCCAAATGGTTTGGAAGTGGCTTTAACTCTAATTTCGGAGGTTCTTCTATCGATGATTTATATCGATATCTGTCTTCTTCTTTTAGCATTTGAATTTCTTCTGTTGTTGGTTCATATCCATTAGCTATAAGTGTAGCTAACATTTCAGCTTCATCAATTGGTTCATTACCTTCTCCTAAAGAACATTCTCCTGTTCCTTGTAATTCTGGAAATTCTTCTAATAATTCTGCATGTGCATCTATAGTTTGAATATAATAACATGTATCATCTGCAGATTGTGGTTGTTGCATTGCTCTATCAACTGAAAAGGTAACACTCTCATCCTCTATACTTAGGGTCAGTTTCTTACCGAACACGTCTATCATTGCTTTAGCCGTGTTTAAGAATGGTCTTCCTAATATGAGAGGAACTTGAGAATCTTCTTCCATGTCCAAAACAACAAAATCTACTGGAAATACTAAAGTACCAACTTTAACTAGCATGTTCTCCATTATCCCTCTAGGATATTTTATTGATCTATCGGCTAGTTGTATGCTTATTCTGGTTGGTTTCAATTCTCCAAGGTCTAGTTTAGCGTATAGTGAATACGGCATTAGATTTATACTAGCACCTAAGTCTGCCAATGCTTCTATTGAACTAAGACTACCCAGAAAACATGGAATTGTGAAACTTCCTGGATCAGATAATTTTTCTGGTATCTTATTCAACAGCACTGCTGAACAATTTGCATTCATAGTGACAGCCGAGAGTTCTTCCATTTTCTTTCTATTTGTGATTAGATCTTTCAAGAATTTAGCATATCTAGGCATTCCTGAAATTACATCAATGAAAGGAAGATTTACATTTATCTGTTTAAACATATCCAAGAATTTGGATTGCTCGGCTTCAAGTTTTTCTTTCTTCATTTTACTCGGGTAAGGAAGTGGTGGTTGGTATGGTTTAACATAAGGTTTATCCTTAACTGTGTTATCTTCATTAACCTTTTCAACTACCGGTTCTTTTTCCTTATCTTGATCAGGTTGTGGTTTTTGTGGAGTAGGAATAGTTTCATCAGAAGTTACAGGTATTTCAGGTGGTTTAAGTGTTGTACCACTTCTTGTGGTAATGGCTTTAGCTGTTTCATTTCGTGGGTTAGTATTTGTATCACTAGGTAGACTTCCCGGTTTCCTTTCACCTATTAACCTTGCTAGGTTACTTACTTCTTGTTCCAGATTTTGAATAGAAGCTTGTTGATTTCTAAATGCTTGAGCATTTTGTTCATTAGTTTGTTTCTGAGATGTGAAAAACTGTGTTTGAGTTTCAACTAGCTTCGTCATCATATCTTCTAAATTCGGCTTTTTATCATCGATTTGTTGTGGTGGTTTGTTTTGAAAATTCGGTCTTTGCTGATTGTAAGTATTATTGGATACTTGTTGATTGCTAGGACCTTGTTGGTTGTTGTATGGAATATTTCGATTATAATTCTGGTTTTGATTGTAAATCGGTCTTGGCGGTTGATAATTATTCTGATAATTATTTCCAGGCCTTTGGTTTATGTATGAAATATTCTCTCTTTGTTCCATTGTTAATTCAATACTGAGACAATCTTTTGTCAAATGTGGTCCTCCACACTGCTCACAACTAATTCGTATTGAGTGAATATCCTTAGTCATCTTTTCCATTCGTCTCTCCACAACATCTATCTTTGTGGAAATGGAATCTAAGTCATGGCTAGAATCGGCTCTAGCTGCTTTAGACGATCTAATGATATCTTTTTCTTGGTGCCACTCATGTGAGTGGGAAGCAGTGTTATCAATAATTTTGTAAGCATCAGTTTCGGTTTTCTTCATAATAGAACCACCAGCTGCTATATCTATGTCTTTTCTTGTAGTGATGTCGCATCCTTGGTAGAATATTTGTACTATTTAGCAGGTGTCTAAACCATGTTGCGGACATCCTCTTAACAACTTTCCATATCTTGTCCACGCCTCATATAGAGTTTCATTTGGTTTCTGTGTGAACGTAACAATTTCTGCTTGAAGTCTTACGGCTTTAGATGCAGGAAAGAATTGTTTAAGAAATTTGTCAATTAAAACGTCCCATGTATCGATCGCCCCTTCAGGTAACGATTCCAACCAATCTTTGGCTTCTCCCTTTAAAGTCCAGGGAAATAACATGAGATATATCTGTTCATCCTCCACTTCTCGTATTTTAAATAGTGTGCAGATCCTATTAAAGGTACGTAGATGTTCATTTGGATCTTCCTTCGGCGCACCACTAAATTGGCATTGATTAGTCACCATGTGTAAAATTTGTCCTTTGATTTCATAATCTGGCGCATTAATGTCTGGATGAGTAATTGCGTGACCTTGGCCAGTGCGTTTAGCTCTCATTCGGTCTTCCATACTTAAAGGTTCCAGATTCTCCATAATTGAATTTGTTGAATCGGAATCACTAGATGATTCTGATTTAATGGTTCGATCCTCAACAATCTCTGTTTGAATGATTGGTGGTTCCGGAGGAAAGTTTAATGGTTCAGGATCTACGAACCGTTCCTGAATATTTTCCGGATTCTCAATTGTGAGGTCGGGTTCAAAAAATGGATTATCGGAAATTTGAACTGAAGTACTTGGTCGACTGGATGACGATTCTAAGGAAAAATCAACGGCGGTTATATTTGTTAAACGATGTCTTGATCGAGTTACAGGTGGTGAACGTACAAAAGGTGGTGAACGTCTTGCTCGGTGCATTCACTGAATATCCTATTAGTTTTAAAAAGGAAAGAAAAATTATAATAAGTTATCCAATCAATAGACTTTTCTGATTTTGCCCACGTTTCGAATAGCCAAAAGATGCAGCAGAGGGGCAGGATTCGTTTGGTCTCAATATAATTGAGGACTGTTTGGCTCCAATAACCCGGTCCACGTACAAATCCAACTATTACTACGAACCAGAAAATTTTGATGTCTATTAATTTAACCACTTAAAATAAATTTTCGTAATTTTAAGAAATTTAGATAAGAAGTAGAAAAAATTCTAAGTCCTAAAAACTAGAATGGCGAGAAATAAGAGAGAAAAAGAGTTCGTCGCAAAAGGTCGAAAAAGAAAAATGGTTGAAAAATAAAAGGTGACGGAAAAATAAAAGAAACTTATAAAAACTTAAAAATACTTAACTAACCTAACCTTATTACTACAACTAACTTAAAATTATAATCGCAAATTGAAATTACTAATTGGAATGATAATTGGTACATAGTAAAAGGTCTAAAAATATTAAAGCTTACAAGGAAAAACTAAATCCCAAATGGAAATAACTTAAAAAGAAACTAAAACTTAAAAAGGCGTCGCAAAATTCTAAAGCACCTAAATCTTAGTCTAAAGAAAAAGCACTTAAGGAATTCTACGGCAAAGCCTAAAAACGTAGGAGTAAAAATAACTATAGCAAAAACTAAGTTTAAAATTAAATATGAGCTAAAAATACAAATATTACGCTACAACGATTAAAAAGGGACAAAATATAAAAATATACAAAAAATTGTAAAAAGTACAATTTTTATAAAAATATTATTTTTATATTATTTATTTTATAAAACTACTAATTTTACAATTTAATAAAACTAATTAATACTACATAAAACAAATTAAATAAAAATAAAAAGTAAATCTAAAAATAAAACTAATTATAATAATAATACATAATTAGGGTTTAATAATAATTAAAATTAATAATTTCCGTAATTAATGCTGAATTAGGGCTTCCTGTGCGCGTGTCAGATGATCTCCGCGAGTTGCGGCAATTAAAGAAGAAAACCCCGCGAGTCGCGGGGTTCAGAATTTCAGCTGACAGATTTATCTTTTTACGCGTTTTTCTTTATTTTTTTTTTTATTTTCTGTTTATTTTATTTATATCTGTTTTCTGTTTTTTAATTAAATAAAAGATATTAAAACTTATATTTTTATAAACTAAAAAAATAAAGAAACTTATAAAACTTAAATATTTAACAAAATCTTAAAAATACTTATATTTTTGTTTTTCTTTTTATATTTTTCGAATAATTAAAACGTATTTTTACAAAAACGACTTTTAATAAAAGTAACTAAAAATCTTTTTTTTTTATATTAGCGTTGCGCTTCCGGCGTTTAAGATAATTCCCCGGCAGCGGCGCCAAAAATACTTGATGTCAAAGCGAGGTGTATATAAAATAGTATTATTTTTTTTACAAGGAAATACTATTAAATACGATACAATTTTACACAAGATATTTATTTATTTATAGAATGGATATACTTAAACCTTGCTACAACACTTATAGGCAGTGTACCTAATCGTACAGTAGTGTAGTTTTTAGTAAGTCCGGTTCGTTCCACAGGGAAATCTTTAAACAAAGCTCAACGCTATATTAGTTTACTTTTATAAAAATACAAATATATATATAAGTAATATTATTATTATAAAGGGGGGTTTTTACCGTTTAATGACCGGTTTGTCGATTTTAAAACTTTAGTCGCAGTTAAAACCTAATGTAAAATATAAAATAAATACAAGACTTAAATTAAAGCGTAAAGTAAATAACGATAATGAAATTGCGAATAATAAAAATGCGATAAAATAAACTTGCGATAATTAAAAAGTACGATAATTAAAAGTGCGATAAAATAAAATAAAGGAAATTAAATATGAAATAAAAGAATTATGCTTATTTAAACTTCCGTAATCATGATGTTTGACGTGTTGATTTTAGTTTTATGCCCATGGGTTAATTGTCCTTTGTCCTGGATTATTTAATATGTCCGTCTGGTTTTTGTCCATAACAGTCCATCAGTCATAAATATAAATTGCAAGTGTCCTTGTCAAATTATTATTATACCCGAAGATAAATATTCCAACTAATTGGGGATTCGAATTGTAACAAGGTTTTAATACTTTGTTTAATGAATACACCAGGTTATCGACTGCGTGTAAACCAAGGTTTTACTACTTTGTTAACAATTACACCAATTACCCTTGAATGTAATTTCACCCCTGTTTTAATTATTCTAGTGGCTATTAATCCATTCCCGTTTCCGGTTAAATGAACGATTATTCGTACATATAAATACCCCGCCCATCGTGTCCGATCGAGTGTATATGGTAATTTATAGGGACGCCCAATTGTAAATCTTTATATTAACATTAACAAACTTTCATTTAGTTAAACAAATATAAAGCCCATTAATAGCCCATAGTCTAATTTCCACAAGTGTCGTTCTTTTGTCCAAACCCCAATTATGGTACAAAGCCCAATTACCCAATTTTAGTAATTAGCCCAACATCATGATTACTTCGTTTTAAATAAGCATAATAATAACTTAGCTACGAGACATTAATGTAAAAAGGTTGAACATAACTTACAATGATTAAAAATAGCGTAGCGTTACACGGACAGAATTTCGACTTACACCCTTACAACATTCGCTAACATACCTTTATTATTAGAATTATAATTAAAATTAAAATATAAATTATAAATATAAATATAAATTTTACGTATGAAGAGGAAGAAAAAGATGATGATTTTTGATCAGAATTCGGTTGGCTTTATAGCCAGAGTTGATTTTTGGGGCTCCGCGACTCGCGGCAAAATGCTCTTCAAACTCCGCGAGTCGCGGAGATAGAAATTACAGCTCAGTCCTTGGAGTTTTCTCTGCCGACGGTTTTATATATATAAATATAATATATATATAATTAATATAATTAATTATATATTATATTATATTTATATACATAGTTAACTTGTAATTTTTAGTCCGTTGCGTCGAGCGTTAAGAGTTGACTTTGGTCCCAGTTCCGGATTTTCGAACGTCCTTGCGTACAATTTAATATCTTGTACTTTGCGTTTTGAATCTTGTACTCTTGTAATTTCGAGACGTTTCTTATCAATAATTGGAACCTTTTTGATTGTCTTTTGTACTTTTGAGCTTTTTGGTCGTTTGCGTCTTCAATTCGTCGAATCTGTCTTTTGTCTTCACCTTTTATTATTTAAACGAATATCACTTGTAAATAGAACAATTGCAACTAAAAGCTTGTCTTTCTTGAGGAATAATGCTATGAAATATATGTTCGTTTTTAGCATTATCAATCACCGACTTGTGAAGCCCCACCTAGTGTCACCGACTTGTGATCATTAAGAAATGTCACCTACTTGTGACTCATCATAAGGTGTCACCGACTTGTGAATCACCACTATTACTTATAGGTCACCACCTCGTGAACGCCATGTGGCATCACCGACTTGTGAACACTATGGGGTGTCACCGACTAGTGCACCACCCGTCAATACATATGAGGTCACCGACTTGTAAACCTCCAAGAGGTGTCACCGACTCATGAGACACCTAGCGAGATACTGCCGACCCGTAGTTCTCTTCACCCAAATAAGAAATAAGTCACCAACTTGTGACATAACGCCCAACACTCACGATGTGGCGCCAAAGGCCCACATCGCGTACGAGTAAATAAACCACATACATACATGTATAAATATTCCACTCACCTTGATTTCAAGTAAGGCAACTTCCGCTTGAGCTCCTAATCGTCCGATGCAAATCACCTAAGTAATTTACAACCGAATAAGCTAAATACACTAGCTTATACACAAAACACCATAAGTGCAATATCGACCCATTTGCACATGCATCACTTTAACTAAGTCAAAACTCGCCCAAAACACCCATAATCAAAATTAACTAATGATTATGTTCAAACACCCCCTTATGCTCAAGGTTCAACATCAAAACACTTACTTGCATCTTTAGGACACAAAAATCCATTTTGACCCAAACTCAAGTCAACACCCATTTGCAAGTTTACACTTCCAATCACTTATAATCTTAATTAACTAGTGATTCCAACAACCAAACATGATTAACAACTAATCATCTTCATTAACAAACTCAAACCAACCAACAATGGTTATTAACACCATTTACTAGCTCAAACATCCAATTAACAACTAATGGGTTTATTTCAAGAACACCCATTTCGAAATCCCAATTATGAACACTAAATCAAACTATGAAAACTCGGAGTTAGAGCTTACCAATACCACCACAACGTAGCCGTGAACAAGGTGAACAACTTTAACACTTGCAACTTCGTTTGATTCAAGCTCCTTCTTCCCCAAATGAAGCTTTCTCTCTCTAAGCTCTATTTCTCACTCTAGGGTTTGAGAGTGTGTGGAAGAGATGAAGATAAGATTGTGGACTTGAAAGAGTCCACCAATCTGCCTTTGTGGCCTAAAACCGACCCTCAAGTGAAAAGACCATAATGCCCTTCATTAAACTCAAAACAGAAAAACTGGGGTTCTGTCGCAGGGACAGTGCGCGGCGAACACCATTACCCCTGCGCGGCGCGCACGAAGGTCTGAACAGGTTCTGTCTTCGGTTTACTCACACAATTTTCCCCACACTTCATGCACTCTAATACACTTCTGTAAAATAAATAATCGGGTCTTACATATTATCTATTATATATTAATTATTTAATATATAAATATATTAATATAATAATATGGATTTATATGCCTTTCAAAAAAAATAATAATATGGATTTATATTCAGAAATTTATGTTTACTACGACTATATTGAAACGACCCGACCTAATCCATCTGGACGAATACATTACAATTGATTACATCGCGAGGTACTTGACCTCTATATGATACATTTTACATACATTGCATTTATTTTTAAAAGTCAAACTTTCATTTCATCAAAAGTTGACGGCATGCATACCACTTCATAATATACCCAACTATAATTAACTTAATAATAATCTTGATGAACTCAATGACTCGAATGCAACGTCTTTTAAATATGTCATGAATGACTCCAAGTAATATCTCTAAAATGAGCAAATGCACAGCGAAAGATTTCTTTCATACCTGAGAATAAACATGCTTTAAAGTGTCAACCAAAAGGTTAGTGAGTTCATTAGTTTAACATAAATAATCATTTTCATCATTTTAATAGACCACAAGATTTTCATTTTTCATTTCTCATAAATATACGTCCCATGCATAGTGTAGTGACCCGAACTTTTTCGAACCTTTCTATGATTATATGTTTAATGAAAACTATATTTACATGATTAAATGTTTCCAACATGTTAAGCAATCAAACTTGTTAAGACTTGGTTAATTGAAACGGAAATTTTGTAAACGTCTGATTACCCAGTTTGACCAATGATTCACGAACGCTATAAGTTGTATATGACATGATGATACATAAATGAATAAATATATATGTTTAACATGATATAATGATCATCAAGTATCTCATTAAAAATAGTAACAATAAGTTATATACTTAAAAAGGAGACTATTGACGTATGAAACTCGAAACGATACATATAATGAAACACCCTGCTCTTTTTTTTTTTTTTTTTTCACAGCGGAAGTCTTAATTCACATAAATACCCTTAGTTAATTACGAACATGATTATCACAAATCATTAGCTAGTTACTTATTACAAACAACCGGTGTTAAGTTAAACAACTAGTTACATATTTATAAAAGTTAAGACATCAGAGTTCGTCTTGTCAAACATATCGTCAACCCAACTCCCTTCCCTACCAGCACTAAGATCGAAAACCTGCAAGGGAGGAGGTGAGGGGGTTAGCACGAGGCTAAGTGAATGGAATCATCTAACAGATCTAGCATACAGTACCAACTTGTACAACTACAGCAACTACAACAATCCATAACAGGCAACTGACAACTAATAACTAGCAACTATCAACTGGCAACAATCAACTAGCAACTATGCTCCAACTAGAGACTCGGCGGCTTGTACGAGCACACGACCACTAGCTGATCAGTCTAGCGTCTACCGAAAGTCCTTACTACTGAATCCCCAGTATAGTAAATCCACACGCAGGTGATGCGTCATTCAGCACTATACTCAACAAACAGTAGCCAACTGGACCCAACCACAACAAGGTTGACCTCTCTGAGCTGAACCTAACAACAATAGGTTCCAACAGGCAACTACAACTTGTGCACACAACTGTTAAGCAACTACCACTACGAACAACTGTTCCTACGACTAGCATGGCAACTCTACGATGATCATTATTACAACATATCTACTAAGCATAGCAACTATAACAGTATAACATAGTAGCACAACTTGCTACTGTATACTACACCCGGAGATAATCCCACTCACCGATTACCAGCAAATGAGAAGGTGTTCAGCTATCTAATCACTGAACCTTCTCTGTCTCCTTTTCTCCTGAGAAATACATATACACGAGTTAGTTTATGTCCATAAACACTAAATAACACAAATATAGAAATTTTGTCAGAAAATCTGTCCGCTAAAATTTACATCAAAATCTCAAAATACAAACGGACAGCATAACGGCTAGAAATCAACACTTAGTAAAAATTTCACTGTCTAAGACCATCGGTCGATCGTCAGAGACTATCGGCCGATCGTCACTACTCCATCGGCCGGTGGACTACACCATCGGTCGATAGTTAAATTTTCAACCGTTCGTCGAAGGACTTCCACCATCGGTCGATCGTCTAGTCCGTCGACCGATCGTCTCACTCCATCGGTCGATGGTCAGAGACCATATGCCGAGGGTAGTTCATCTGCAGAAGCTGAAGCCAAAGTGACGGGTTTCACCCAAATTCATCCAATTCTTGCTTTAGAGCTCGATTTTTACCTCAAAACTGACCAAATCTAAGACACTATACATCAAGAAACATAAACCCACAAGATTTGGACTCAACCAACATCAAATTCAACTCTTTTGACCCAAATTACCCACTTTGTAAAAACTATCACAAAAATCCAATTTTCTTGAAGATTAAATCATGAAAACTTGTGATTCTTACCTTGATAGAATCAGTAGATCATAAGGAACACGAAAATGTAAATGATTTAAGCTCAAGAACAAAGATTAGAAATTAGGGTTTGGTAGGATGGAGAGGTGAGTGAACGGGTGGTTTGGGGAATTTTCTAGAAAATGGAAGAATAACCCTCCCACCAAACACTTATGAGTCTTAAAACTCATACATCACAACACACGGGTATTTATCAGTTATCTGATATCTTTCGTACATCATTTGGCAGCCCAAACGAAGTCCAAATTCAACAAACGAACCTGTTCTGTGACCCTTGTCACAAACTGGTCTCAACTAAATAACCAAATAATTATAAACATATAATTATTAAAATCACTAATTACACCATACCCTAAGGGTACAATGGTCATTTCATCTAGGCCCAAAACGCGGGTGTTACATATAACGATTATCGTTATAACCACGTCTTACTAAATATATATGAAGCATATTAATACATTGTTATATTATATATAACATGATAATATGATAATTAAATATATCATTAAGTGTATTAACAATGAACTACATAAGTAAAAACAAGACTACTAACTTAAGGATTTCGAAACGAGACATATATGTAACGATTATCATTGTAACGACATTTAAATGTATATATCATATTAAGATATATTAATATATCATAATATCATGATAATATAATAATTTAAAATCTCATTTGATATTATAAACTTTGGGTTAACAACATTTAACAAGATCGTTAACCTAAAGGTCTCAAAACAACACTTACATGTAACGACTAACGATGACTTAACGACTCAGTTAAAATGTATATACATGTAGTGTTTTAATATGTATTCATACACTTTTGAAAGACTTCAAGACACTTATCAAAATACTTCTACTTAACAAAAATGCTTACAATTACATCCTCGTTCAGTTTCATCAACAATTCTACTCGTATGCACCCGTATTCGTACTCGTATAATACACAGCTTTTAGATGTATGTACTATTGGTATATACACTCCAATGATCAGCTCTTAGCAGCCCATGTGAGTCACCTAACACATGTGGGAACCATCATTTGGCAACTAGCATGAAATATCTCATAAAATTACAAAAATATGAGTAATCATTCATGACTTATTTACATGAAAACAAAATTACATATCCTTTATATCTAATCCATACACCAATGACCAAAAACACCTACAAACACTTTCATTCTTCAATTTTCTTCATCTAATTGATCTCTCTCAAGTTCTAACTTCAAGTTCTAACTTCAAGTTCTAAGTGTTCTTCATAAATTCCACAAGTTCTAGTTACATAAAATCAAAAATAATTTCAAGTTTGCTAGCTCACTTCTAATCTTGTAAGGTGATCATCCAACCTCAAGAAATCTTTGTTTCTTATAGTAGGTTATCATTCTAATACAAGTTAATAATCATATTCAAACTTTGGTTCAATTTCTATAACTATAACAATCTTATTTCAAGTGATGATCTTACTTGAACTTGTTTTCGTGTCATGATTCTGCTTCAAGAACTTCGAGCCATCCAAGGATCCGTTGAAGCTAGATCTATTTTTTTCTTTTCCAGTAGGTTTATCCAAGGAACTTAAGGTAGTAATAATGTTCATAACATCATTCGATTCATACATAAAAAGCTATCATATTCGAAGTGGTAAACTAGTAATCACTAGAACATAGTTTAGTTAATTCTAAACTTGTTCGCAAATAAAGTTAATCCTTCTAACTACACTTTTAAAATCAACTATACACATGATCTATATCTATATGATATGCTAACTTAATGATTTAAAACCAGAAAACACGATAAACACCATAAAACCGGATTTACGCCGTCGTAGTTACAACCGGGGGCTGTTTTGGTTTGGATAATTAAAAACTATGAAAAACTTTGATTTAAAAGCTATACTTCTGGGAAAATGATTTTTCTTATGAACATGAAACCATATCCAAAAATCATGGTTAAACTCAAAGTGAAAGTATGTTTTTCAAAACAGTCATCAAGATGTCGTTCTTTCGACGGAAATGACTACCTCTTTCAAAAACGACTTGTAACTTGTATTTCCAACTATAAACCTATACCTTTTCTGTTTAGTTTCATAAAGTCAAGTTCAATACGAAACCGTGGCCGCTTAAATCACTCAAAACGGATTAGAAACGAAGAAATGGCGAGCAAAACAAAATCGGTAAAAACTACTCATTTTAGCTACGTGAAAATTGGTAATAAATCTATTCCAACCATAACTTAATCAACTTGTATTGTATATTATGTAATCTTAAGATACCATAAACACGTATACAATGTTTAGACCTATCATGTCGACACATCTATATATATTTCGGAACAACCATAGACACTCTATATGTGAATGTTGGAGTTAACTATACAGGGTTGAGGTTGATTCCAAAATATATATAGTTTGAGTTGTGATCAATACTGAGATATGTATACACTGGGTCGTGGATTGATTCAAGATAATATATATTGATTTATTTCTGTACATCTAACTGTGGACAACTAGTTGTAGGTTACTAACGAGGACAGCTGACTTAATAAACTTAAAACATCAAAATGTATTAAAAGTGTTGTAAATATATTTTAAACATACTTTGATATATATGTACATATTTGTTATAGGTTCGTGAATCGACCAGTGGCCAAGTCTTGCTTCTCGACGAAGTAAAAAAAATCTGTGAAAGTGAGTTATAGTCCCACTTTTAAAATCTAATATTTTTGGGATGAGAATACATGCAGGTTTTATAAATGATTTACAGAATAGACACAAGTACGTGAAACTACATTCTATGGTTGAACTATCGGAATCGAATATGCCCCTTTTTATTAAGTCTGGTAATCTAAGAATTGGGGAACAGACACTCTAATTGACGTGAATCCTAAAGATAGATCTATTGGGCCTAACAAACCCCATCCAAAGTACCGGATGCTTTAGTACTTCGAAATTTATATCATATCCGAAGGGTGTCCCGGAATGATGGGGATATTCTTAAATACGCATCTTGTTAATGTCGGTTACCAGGTGTTCACCATATGAATGATTTTTATCTCTATGTATGGGATGTGTATTGAAATATGAAATCTTGTGGTCTATTGTTAGGATTTGATATATATATATGTTAAACCTATAATTCACCAACATTTTTGTTGACGTTTAAAGCATGTTTATTCTCAGGTGAATATTAAGAGCTTCCGCTGTTGCATACTAAAATAAGGATAAGATTTGGAGTCCATGTTTGTATGATATTATGTAAAATCTGCATTCAAGAAACATATGTCGATGTAATATATTTCTATTGTTAACCATTATGTAATGGTCGTGTATAAACAGTATATTTTAGATTATCATTATTTGATAATCTACGTAATGCTTTTGAAACCTTTATTGATAAAATAAAGGTTATGGTTGTTTTAAAAATGAATGCAGTCTTTGAAAAACGTCTCATATAGAGGTCAAAACCTCGCAACGAAATCAATTAATATGGAACATTTATAATCAATTTGAACGGGACATTTCAGTTGGTATCAGAGCGTTGGTCTTAGAGAACCATAAAATTTGCATTAGTGTGCCTTATCGAGTTTGTTAGGATGCATTAGTGAGTCTAGACTTCGACCGTGTTTTCTTTAAAAATGATTGCTTAACATTTTTGTTGGAAACTATATATTTTTAACATGTGAATATTATGTGATATATTAATCTCTTAACGTGTTTGATATTATATGATAGATGTCTACCTCTAGAACAAGTCCCATTGACTCACCTAATAATAATGAAGAGTCAAATGTAAATTGGAATGATTCGTGGACTGATTCACAAGTTCCCGAAGAGGAACCGGAAGAAGAGTCGGAACCGGAAGAAGAATCGAAACCGGAAGAAGAATCGGAACCGGAAGAAGAAATAGAACCAGTGGGGGAAATAATAAAACGGTTAAGTAGAAGAAAATCCTCAACCAACCGACCAAAGTTAATTATGGTCAATGGTGTTTTCGCCAAGGAAGCAAAGTATTGGGAGGATTACCAATTCTCCGATGAATCGGATCCCGAAAAGGATTCTGATGATGTTATAAAAATTACCCCAACACAATTTAATAAGGCAAAAGAGAACAATAAGGGAAAGGGCATAAAAATAGAGAAATTTGATTCCAAACACGATGAACTTTATATGTATCGTCAACACCCGTATTTCTTAAGTTGTGACAATAACCCGGGAACCTCTAAACCACCAGGTTTTTCTAAACCAATGTGGAAAATGACGGCTCGTATTAGGGGAACATCATATATCCCTAGAAACTTGGCAAAATGAACCAAAACCGAAGAAGAAGAAACGAGCGAGTAGGAATAAGATAGTTGTATTCGTGTGGTGTAATATATATAATATAGTGTGCTTATGCTTTATGATATATGTAAAAATTGCTTGTATTAGTAAGTATTTTTTTTATGAATCTAACTCTTGTCTATTTTACAGTATAAAAACACAAAATGGATAGACAACCCAATATTTTAAGAGACCTACCCGGAGACATGATTGATGAAATCTTGTCTAGAGTCGGTCAGAATTCCTCGGCACAACTATTTAAGGCGAGATCAGTTTGTAAGACATTCGAAGAACGTTCCAAGAATGCCTTGATTTATAAAAGGCTTTCATTCGAAAGATGGGGGATATCACATTGGGAAATCCATAAGTTACGATGTGTTTACTTTGACGCATATATTGCGGGGAACCCAAATGCTATTTTACGCAACGGGTTAAGAAATTATTTTGACTCAATATATCCGAATATAGGACTTCGTGATTTAGAAAAAGCGGCTAACATGCAACATAAAGAAGCATGTTATGCTTACGGGTTAGTAATGTCCGCTTCTCACCAAAGTGAGAACAAGAAGATCGGGCTACAACTATTAAACAAAACGTTCCTACAAGTGACGGAGTCGATAATTGGGGTAAGAAATGAGGTTTTTAGGTTATTACGAGACTGTTGGTCATTACGTAACCTTCATCTTTTTGACGACGTTACAACACATTGTCTTACTATCGGTCACAACGTTTATGTTCCACAAAACCAAGGATGGGAAGTGGTATTAGTAAAACCAGAATGCATGACTTGTTTCTGGACGTATGAATTACGTGTCTTTATTGCCTTTGCTGAACGCCTTATTTATTAACTAGAATTATCTTCGCAACTACTTTGTATCAAAGTTTTATGTGCTATATTTCATGTTATATGTAAAAAAAAAGTGGTATTGTAAGTTTGCAAGTTATTGTATAAAGGTTTGAATATGATATTTTTTTTTTTTTTTTTTTTTTTTTTTTTTTTTTGTGATTAGTTTTTCATATAGAATTGTAGTAGTTGAAATGGTATGTTAGCTACTAAGTATGAACTTAACGGGTAGGTACTACCCGAATTAAAGAGTATAAAACGCTAATATGAAGAAAGAGCTTTTATAAATAAGTTCATATTATGCTACGAAATACTATTGACTACTCTTGATATTCTATATGATTAACTCGTTTCATTTGACTATTTTGAAGGAAATGGTACCGACTACTCGACACACCTTGAATATGAGCGAAGAGGAATTTCGTGCCTTTCTTGCTTCAAACATAGCCGCAGTACAGGCTGCGCTACATACCAACAATAACTCCGAATCTAGCAATGCAGCTAACGGCGCAAGAAATCGTGTAGGATGCACCTACAAAGAATTCACTGCCTTCAAACCTTTGGAAATTGATGGAACCGAAGGACCGATCGGATTGAAACGGTGGACCGAGAAGGTCGAATCAGTGTTTGCCATAAGTAAGTGTACTGAAGAGGACAGAGTGAAGTACGCTACGCATACCTTCACAGGTACTGCGTTAACATGGTGGAATACCTATCTAGAGCAAGTGGGACAAGATGATGCTTACGCACTACCGTGGTCAGCATTCAAGCACTTGATGAACGAGAAGTACCGTCCCAGAACCGAGGTCAATAAGCTCAAGACAGAACTTAGAGGGTTACGAACCCAAGGATTTGATATTACCACGTACGAAAGACGATTCACAGAATTGTGCCTATTGTGTTCGAGAGCGTTCGAAGATGAGGAAGAGAAGATCGACGCGTTTGTGAAAGGATTACCGGAAAGAATCCAAGAAGATATAAGTTCACACGAGCCCGCCTCCATACAACAGGCATGTAGAATGGCTCACAAACTAGTGAACCAGATTGAGGAAAGAATTAAAGAACAGGCGGCTGAAGAGGCCAATGTGAAGCAAGTCAAAAGAAAGTGGGAGGAAAACGGTGATAAGAATCACCAATACAACAACAACAGCAATTACAACAATAATCGCAACAACTATCCCAACAATCACAACATCAATCGCAAATACAACAAATGGCCTAACAACAACAACAACAACTACAATAATCATCCCAAAAATAATAACAATTGCAACAACAACAACAATAACAATCAGAAGCAGCTATGCCAAAGGTGTGAAAAGTATCACTCGAGGTTCTGTACCAAATTTTGCAACAAGTGTAAAAGAAATGGTCATAGCGCGGCGAAGTGTGAGGTCTACGGACCAGGGGTTAACAGAACGAAAGGAACAAATGGTGTCGGAATGAGTAATGGTGGAGCAAGTAGTGTCGGAGCAAGCTATGCCAATGTAGTTTGTTATAAATATGGAAAACCGGGCCACATTATTAGAAATTGCCCGAACCAGGAGAACACGAATTGACAAGGCCGCGGAAGAGTTTTCAATATTAATGCGGCAAAGGCACAGGAAGACCCGGAGCTTGTTACGGGTACGTTTCTTATTGACAATAAATCTGCTTACGTTTTATTTGATTCGGGTGCGGATAGAAGCTATATGAGTAGAGATTTTTGTGCTAAATTAAGTTGTCCATTGACGCCGTTGGATAGTAAATTTTTACTCGAATTAGCAAACGGTAAATTAATTTCAGCAGATTATATATGCCGGAATCGAGAAATTATACTGGGTAGCGAAATATTTAAGATTGATTTGATACCAGTAGAGTTAGGGAGTTTTGATGTAATAGTTGGCATGGACTGGCTGAAGAAGGTGAAAGCAGAGATCGTATGTTATAAAAATGCAATTCGCATTGTACGAGAAGAAGGAGAACCCTTAATGGTGTACGGAGAAAAGGGCAACACGAAGCTACATCTTATTAGTAATTTGAAGGCACAAAAACTAATAAGAAAAGGTTGCTATGCTGTTCTAGCACATGTCGAGAAAGTACAAACTGAAGAAAAGAGCATCAATGATGTTTTTGTCGCAAAAGAATTTCCCGATGTATTTTCGAAAGAATTACCGGGACTACCTCCACATCGATCTGTTGAATTTCAAATAGATCTTGTACCAGAAACTGCACCAATAGCTCGTGCTCCTTACAGACTCGCACCCAGCAAGATGAAAGAAATACAAAGCCAACTGCAAGAACTATTAGAACGTGGTTTCATTCGACCAAGCACATCACCATGGGGAGCTCCTGTTTTGTTTGTCAAGAAGAAAGATGGTACATTTAGATTGTGTATTGACTACAGAGAGTTGAACAAACTTACCATCAAAAACCGTTATCCACTGCCTAGAATTGACGACTTATTTGATTAACTACAAGGCTCGTCGGTTTATTCAGAGATCGATTTACGTTCTGGATATCATCAAATGCGAGTAAAGGAGGATGATATTCCAAAAACTGCTTTTAGGATGCGTTATGGTCATTACGAGTTTATGGTTATGCCGTTTGGATTGACTAACGCACCAGCTGTGTTCATAGACCTTATGAACCGAGTGTGTGGGCCATATCTTAACAAGTTTGTCATTGTTTTCATCGATGCCATACTTATTTACTCAAGGAATGATCAAGATCACGAAGAACATTTGAGAAAAGTGCTAGAAGTATTGAGGAAAGAAAAACTGTACGCTAAGTTTTCAAAGTGTGCATTTTGGTTGGAAGAAGTTCAATTCCTCGGTCACATAGTGAACAAAGAAGGTATCCAGGTGGACCCGGCAAAGATCGAAACTGTTGAAAAGTGGGAAACCCCAAAAACTCCGAAGCATATACGTCAATTTTTAGGATTGGCTGGTTACTACAGAAGATTCATCCAAGATTTCTCCAAAATAGCAAAACCCTTGACTGCATTAACGCATAAAGGGAAGAAATTTGAATGGAAGGATGAACAAGAGAAGGCGTTTCAGTTATTGAAGAAAAAGCTAACTACGGCACCTATATTGTCATTACCTGAAGGGAATGATGATTTTGTGATATATTGTGACGCCTCAAAGCAAGGTCTCGGTTGTGTATTAATGCAACGAACGAAGGTAATCGCTTATGCGTCTAGACAATTGAAGATTCACGAGCAAAATTATACGACGCATGATTTGGAATTAGGCGCGGTTGTTTTTGCATTAAAGACTTAGAGGCACTACTTATATGGGGTCAAAAGTATTATATATACTGACCATAAAAGTCTTCAACACATATTTAATCAGAAACAACTGAACATGAGGCAGCGTAGGTGGATTGAATTATTGAATGATTACGACTTTGAGATTCGTTACCACAATGGGGAAGGCAAATGTGGTAGCCGACGCCTTGAGTAGAAAGGACAGAGAACCCATTTGAGTAAAATCTATGAATATAATGATTTACAATGACCTTACTACTCAAATAAAGGAGGCGCAACAAGGAGTTTTAAAAGAGGGAAATTTAAAGAATGAAATACCCAAAGAATCGGAGAAGCATCTTAATATTCGGGAAGATGGAACCCGGTATAGGGCTGAAAGGATTTGGGTACCAAAATTTGGAGATATGAGAGAAATGGTACTTAGAGAAGCTCATAAAACCAGATACTCAATACATCCTGGAACGGGGAAGATGTACAAGGATCTTAAGAAACATTTTTGGTGGCCAGGTATGAAAGCCGATATTTCTAAATATGTAGGAGAATGTTTGACGTGTTCTAAGGTCAAAGCTGAACATCAGAAACCATCAGGTCTACTACAACAACCTGAAATCCCGGAATGGAAATGGGAAAACATTACCATGGATTTCATTACTAAATTGCCAAGGACTGCAAGTGGTTATGATACTATTTGGGTAATAGTTGATCGTCTCACCAAGTCAGCACACTTTCTGCCAATAAGAGAAGATGACAAGATGGAGAAGTTAGCACGACTGTATTTGAAGGAAGTCATCTCCAGACATGGAATACCAATCTCTATTATCTCTGATAGGGATGGCAGATTTATTTCAAGATTCTGGCAGACATTACAGCAAGCATTAGGAACTCGTCTAGACATGAGTACTGCCTATCATCCACAAACTGTTGGGCAGAGCGAAAGGATGATACAAACGCTTGAAGACATGCTACAAGTATGTGTTATTGATTTCGGAAACAGTTGGGATCGACATCTACCTTTAGCAGAATTTTCCTACAACAAAAGATATCATTCAAGCATTGAGATGGCGCCATTTGAAGCACTTTGTGGTAGAAAGTGCAGGTCTCCGATTTGTTGGAGTGAAGTGGGGGATAGACAGATTACGGGTCCGGAGATAATACAAGAAACTACCGAGAAGATCATCCAAATTCAACAACGGTTGAAAACCGCTCAAAGTCGACAAAAGAGCTACGCCGACATTAAAAGAAAAGACATAGAATTTGAAATTGGAGAAATGGTCATGCTTAAGGTTGCACCTTGGAAAGGTGTTGTTCGATTTGGTAAACGGGGGAAATTAAATCCAAGGTATATTGGACCATTCAAGATTATTGATCGTGTCTGACCAGTAGCTTACCGACTTGAGTTACCTCAACAACTCGCGGCTGTACATAACACTTTCCACGTCTCGAATTTGAAGAAATGTTTTGCTAAAGAAGATCTCACTATTCCGTTGGACGAAATCCAAATCAATGAAAAACTTCAATTCATTGAAGAACCCGTTGAAATAATGGATCGTGAGGTTAAGATACTTAAACAAAACAAGATACCGATTGTTAAGGTTCGATGAAATGCTCATAGAGGACCCCAGTTCACCTGGGAACGAGAAGATCAGATGAAGAAGAAGTACCCGCACTTATTTCCAGAAGATGAGCCAACACCTCCAATCGCTTAAAATTTCGGGACGAAATTTATTTAACGGGTAGGTACTGTAGTGACCCGAACTTTTCCGAACCTTTCTATGATTATATGTTTAATGAAAACTATATTTACATGATTAAATGTTTCCAACATGTTAAGCAATCAAACTTGTTAAGACTTGGTTAATTGAAACGAAAATTTTGTAAACGTTTGATTACCCAGTTTGACCAATGATTCACGAACGCTATAAGATGTATATGACATGATGATACATAAATGAATAAATATATATGTTTAACATGATATAATGATCATCAAGTATCTCATTAAAAATAGTAACAATAAGTTATATACTTAAAAAGGAGACTATTGACGTATGAAACTCGAAACGATACATATAACGATTATCGTTATAACCACGTCTTACTAAATATATATGAAGCATATTAATACATTGTTACATTATATATAACATGATAATATGATAATTAAATATATCATTAAGTGTATTAACAATGAACTACATAAGTAAAAACAAGACTACTAACTTAAGGATTTCGAAACGAGACATATATGTAACGATTATCGTTGTAACGACATTTAAATGTATATATATCATATTAAGATATATTAATATATCATAATATCATGATAATATAATAATTTAAAATCTCATTTGATATTATAAACTTTGGGTTAACAACATTTAACAAGATCGTTAACCTAAAGGTCTCAAAACAACACTTACATGTAACGACTAACGATGACTTAACGACTCAGTTAAAATGTATATACATGTAGTGTTTTAATATGTATTCATACACTTTTGAAAGACTTCAGGACACTTATCAAAATACTTCTACTTAACAAAAATGCTTACAATTACATCCTCGTTCAGTTTCATCAACAATTCTACTCGTATGCACCCGTATTCGTACTCGTATAATACACAGCTTTTAGATGTATGTACTATTGGTATATACACTCCAATGATCAGCTCTTAGCAGCCCATGTGAGTCACCTAACACATGTGGGAACCATCATTTGGCAACTAGCATGAAATATCTCATAAAATTACAAAAATATGAGTAATCATTCATGACTTATTTACATGAAAATAAAATTACATATCCTTTATATCTAATCCATACACCAACGACCAAAAACACCTACAAACACTTTCATTCTTCAATTTTCTTCTTCTAATTGATCTCTCTCAAGTTCTAACTTCAAATTCTAAGTGTTCTTCATAAATTCTACAAGTTCTAGTTACATAAAATCAAGAATACTTTCAAGTTTGCTAGCTCACTTCCAATCTTGTAAGGTGATCATCCAACCTTAAGAAATCTTTATTTCTTACAGTAGGTTATCATTCTAATACAAGGTAATAATCATATTCAAACTTTGGTTCAATTTCTATAACTATAACAATCTTATTTCAAGTGATGATCTTACTTGAACATGTTTTCGTGTCATGATTCTGCTTCAAGAACTTCGAGCCATCCAAGGATCCGTTGAAGCTAGATCTATTTTTCTCTTTTCCAGTAGGTTTATCCAAGGAACTTAAGGTAGTAATGATGTTCATAACATCATTCGATTCATACATAAAAAGCTATCATATTCGAAGTGGTAAACTAGTAATCACTAGAACATAGTTTAGTTAATTCTAAACTTGCTCGCAAATAAAGTTAATCCTTCTAAATACACTTTTAAAATAAACTATACACATGATCTATATCTATATGATATGCTAACTTAATGATTTAAAACCCAGAAACACGATAAACACCATAAAACCGGATTTACGCCGTCGTAGTTACAACCGGGGGCTGTTTTGGTTTGGATAATTAAAAACTATGAAAAACTTTGATTTAAAAGCTATACTTCTGGGAAAATGATTTTTCTTATGAACATGAAACCATATCCAAAAATCATGGTTAAACTCAAAGTGAAAGTATGTTTTTCAAAACAGTCATCAAGATGTCGTTCTTTCGACGGAAATGACTACCTCTTTCAAAAACGACTTGTAACTTGTATTTCTGACTATAAACCTATACCTTTTCTGTTTAGTTTCATAAATTCAAGTTCAATATGAAATCGTGGCCGCTTAAATCACTCAAAACGGATTAGAAACGAAGAAATGGCGAGCAAAACAAAATTGGTAAAAACTACTCATTTTAGCTACGTGAAAATTGGTAACAAATCTATTCCAACCATAACTTAATCAGCTTGTATTGTATATTATGTAATCTTGAGATACCATAGACACGTATACAATGTTTCGACCTATCATGTCGACACATCTATATATATTTCGGAACAACCATAGACACTCTATATGTGAATGTTGGAGTTAGCTATACAGGGTTGAGGTTGATTCCAAAATATATATAGTTTGAGTTGTGATCAATACTGAGATATGTATACACTGGGTCGTGCATTGATTCAAGATAATATATATCAATTTATTTCTGTACATCTAACTGTGGACAACTAGTTGTAGGCTACTAACGAGGACAGCTGACTTAATAAACTTAAAACATCAAAATGTATTAAAAGTGTTGTAAATATATTTTGAACATACTTTGATATATATGTACATATTTGTTATAGGTTCGTGAATCGACCAGTGGCCAAGTCTTACTTCTCGACAAAGTAAAAAAAAATCTGTAAAAGTGAGTTATAGTCCCACTTTTAAAATCTAATATTTTTGGGATGAGAATACATGCAGGTTTTATAAATGATTTACAGAATAGACACAAGTACGTGAAACTACATTCTATGGTTGAATTATCGAAATCGAATATGCCCCTTTTTATTAAGTCTGGTAATCTAAGAATTAGGGAACAGACACCCTAATTGACGCGAATCCTAAAGATAGATCTATTGGGCCTAACAAACCCCATCCAAAGTACCGGATGCTTTAGTACTTCAAAATTTATATCATATCCGAAGGGTGTCCCGGAATGATGGGGATATTCTTAAATATGCATCTTGTTAATGTCGGTTACCAGGTGTTCACCATATGAATGATTTTTATCTCTATGTATGGGATGTGTATTGAAATATGAAATCTTAACTCACCAACATTTTTGTTGACGTTTAAAGCATGTTTATTCTCAGGTGAATATTAAGAGCTTCCGCTATTGCATACTAAAACAAGGACAAGATTTGGAGTCCATGTTTGTATGATATTATGTAAAATCTGCATTCAAGAAACATATGTCGATGTAATATATTTCTATTGTAAACCATTATGTAATGGTCGTGTGTAAACAGTATATTTTAGATTATCATTATTTGATAATCTACGTAATGCTATTGAAACCTTTATTGATAAAATAAAGGTTATGGTTGTTTTAAAAATGAATGCAGTCTTTGAAAAACGTCTCATATAGAGGTCAAAACCTCGCAATAAAATCAATTAATATAGAACGTTTATAATCAATATGAACGGGACATTTCACATAGAGACAAAAATCATTCATATGGTGAACACCTGGTAACCGACCTTAACAAGATGCATATAGAATATCCCCATCATTCCGGGACTCCCTTCGGACATGATAAATTCAAAGTACTAAAGCATCCGGTACTTTGGATGGGGCTTGTTGGGCCCAATAGATCTATCTTTAGGATTCGCGTCAATTAGGGTGTCTGTTCCCTAATTCTTAGATTACCAGATTAAAAAAGGGCATATTCGGTTTAATAATTCAGCCATAGGTTGTAGTTTTAAGTACTTGTATCTATTTCGTCAAACATTTATAAAGCAGCGCATGTATTCTCAGTCCCAAAAAATATATATTGCAAAAGCATTTAAAAAGGGAGCAAATGAAACTCACAATACTCTATTTTGTAGTAAAAATATGCATACGACGCAACTGAACAATGCAAGGTTGGCCTCGGATTCACGAACCTATATCAGTTATATATATAAATATTTAAACATACAATAACAACTAACGAGTTGATATATTATTAATTTACATATCATATTACTAATTAAGTTATATTTATCCTATGTATTTTAGGTAGTTAATATTTATTTCTATATTACATTCAATATTAATATAGTAAATACTTATTAAAGTAGTTTAATAATATAATATTTATCATTTATCATAATATATTACAAATAGAAATTTATTTCAAGGTTTATATATGATAAGAATATATATTTATATTAATTAATATATTTTATATATAGCTTACTTAATGTCATAAAAATTTAGTAATATATAATATTAATATACTTGTAATGTATTTTTTAAAATAATATTTATTTGTAATAATAACAATATTAGTGATAATAAAAATGATATTTTTGATAATGATAATTTTTAATATAAATGGTATTAATAATAATTTCAATAATGATTCTGATAATAATAACTTAAATGATAATAATAATGTTAATTCTAATATCAATGTTAGTAATAATAATAACACTAACTTTATTAATCATTATAATATTAAGGATAATAATTTTAATAGGAATGATAATAATAATAGTAATAATAATAATGATATTACTAATATTATAATATTAATTGTATTAACAATGCAAATAATTATGTTCTTCATATTAGTAATAATCTAATAACAATAATAACTAATAATAACAATAATAATAATAATAAAAATGAGTAATAAGTAAACTACCTCAATGAAGTAGCCCTTAAATTTTTTTTGCCCAAGTCCGAGTTTGAATTCGCGACGTCCCGCTAACCCAAAAACACCTTTAACCAATCATCTACCGTCTCTTTTATGATTTTAAATCCCCACCTAAAAATATATAACCTATATACTCCTGTCTGATTCTTCTTCATTTTCAAAAAAAAAATAAAAATAATGCCCCAGCCTGGGCTTGAACCCAAGACCTCTCGTTCACCCAACACATGCCTAACCATATGAGCTGCTCTGTCTATCTGTTTTATTTCACTAACCAAACTTATATAACCCGTTTTACTTCTGGTTTCTAATTCTTCTTCTTAATAGCTAATTGATCACAAACATAATCATACCATTATAAAATCATCATATTAATTCGATTTCTATCATCAATAGCATCGTGATCTTCACGTATTCATCATCCCCAAAAATCCTTTCATCATCGAATCTTTCTCATATCATTCATCATGATCAACGTCTTCATCTTCATACGTTCCCACCATAATCAACACCATACATAATCATTATCAATCTATCCTCGTTATCACTTCGTTCTATCTTATCATAATCATCATCATTTTACATTCGTTATAATATATCATTCATGGTGATTGGAAACAGCATTAGATACAATCATAGCTGCAGTAGCAAGTATTTGGGTTTCGAAAAATAGATAAAGAATTAGGCTTGGCTACGGCCCAAAATCATTTTAACAAGCCTACTAAACTTGTATTGTTTTTGACCCATTTAGGAACATCTGATAGGGTCTCGTTTACAAAACAAAAAAAATAAAAATCGAATAGGAAGGCAAGTAGCAGCGTACAAGGCAAGTGGGGTTACATGTTGGCCATCAAAGGAAAAGTGTACGCACAAAGCATCACCTTTTTTAATCTCCACTCACCTTTCTTAATATTAAATGGACATGTTCATTGGAACAGGAAACCGAAATAGCTGTAGCACAGCAAGGAAAATAAAAAAAATAATGGTGAAAGTGTGTGGTTTTAATGGGTTGTGTGGGTTTTTGTTGTAAATGGGTTTCGGTTGAATGGTGGCTCCGGTTGTAGTAAGGTGGCGGTTTTGTGTGGCAACCATGGTGATGATACATGTTAATGTATGTGTATATATGTAGTTAAGGTGTTTCTAGAGTGGTAGTGTACTTCGGTTACATCAAGGATTAATCAAATAGCCATTGTGTTGTAGTTGGACGTTTGATTATATATAAAAAAAAATAAAACCGTAGCAACACCACAATAATGGTTGTTCGTTGATAGTTCACAAAGAAAATAAACAAGAACAAATTATGATGATGGTGGTTAAAGCATTGGTGGTGTTCGATTGTAGGTGTAGCCGATGAAGGTGAGGCTTGGGTGGTCATGGGTACAAGATGGTAGTGTTATGAATATAGTTGGAACAAGTGGGTTTGTTTAGTGTGTGTATGTTTGAGCAACATGGCAGTGGTGGTTGATGTTGTGATTGTTCAAGAAGGTGGTTCACGTTTGTTTGTGGTGATGGTTTCTTAAATGGGTTTGATGATTTGGTTTTGAAAAGGTGACGAGGGTGGTTGCTCATGGTTTATAGTGATGTTCATGGCGTGAGAGATGGCGGGTTGACGATGGCCCTCGACTAACAACAACCCCAGTAGTAGTAGTAGTAAGTTAGAGATGTTTTAGTTTTTGTGGTTTAATGAAGATGGTGATTGAGTAGGGTGGCTATTGTATGTCTATATATCTCTCTGACTCATGTATGTACATATATTAGTTAAACACAACAAGTATAGTAAACCCACTTCTTTGATACTGTGTCTCAATCAATCACGGATGTAAATTAGATCAACATATTTAATATAATAATATTATTAGTAATATAATAATAAATAATAAACGTGCAAGAACGAAATATTTGTCAAACTCTACCGAGATTTTTCACGGACTATTATCGTGCGAAACCAGTGGCGGATAAAAGTGTTCAGAAAAATCCCATATTTTTAAATTAACTATATTTATTTATTTTGGTCATTATGGTATAAAATTCGATCATTAAATATTAAATAAAAATTACATTAATTATTCACCCCTAATCCCAAGTAAAATATAAAAAGTTTTAAAATTCAACAAATAGTTCCTAAATACATTTTTAATAAGCCTAAAATTTATATTACTCATTTTCGTGTCACCGTTTATTTTAAAATTACAAAAGTTTGAATTTAACTTGCTTAATATCAATCGGAACATCAAACTAGTATTACAATTATTTAATATTTATTTTTAATATACTTTTATTTATATATAGATATGTTTATAAATAATAATTATTATATATTTCATAACAACAATATTTAATATTTCAAATTATATTTCAAATTATTATTTATATATATACACACACATCTATTTACAAATAGTTGTTCGTGAATCGTCGAGAACAGTCGAAGGTCAATTGAATATATGAAACAGTTCAAAATTTTTGAGACTTCAACATTACAGACTTTGCTTATCGTGTCGGAAACATATAAATATTAAGTTTAAATTTGGTCAGAAATTTCCGGGTCGTCACAGTACCTACCCGTTAAAGAAATTTCGTCCCGAAATTTGATTGGGATGGTCATGGCTGACAATAAGTATGTTTTCATGACGTATAAGAGCTGAAAATTAAAATTTTATCATCATCGAGTAATATAGACAAAACAATTTGTTTATGCGAAGCGTACGAGTGAAGTTATCACAAAAGAGTGAAATGAGAAAATAATATTTCGTCATATCTCTTGACGTAGATACAGTTGATTTCCGGAATTCTAGGGATTTAGAGAAAATTTTGTAGTAAGATTTGGTTCTTCGATAATTAAGGAAATTAGAATCTTATTTGGTTAAATGCAATAATCTGTTTCGATTGCTCTGTCGGATATTTCACTATAATTCCACCCTCTTCGTTTCCTTTATATTTTAGAGTTCCATACTTTTATTTTTCTCTTCCCGACTTTAAGTCAAGCGAATAATGATCCAGAATTCGTAGGTATGAAGTTTCGAATGAACACGACTAACGTTCTAAGAGAGAGATTGTAATCGCACGATCTTGATTGGTTAAATTACCAGAATTCAAGAGAAAAGATAGAACTATCAAGAAAATATGTTCTTGATATGTTTATAGATTAGATAAAATGTAAGAGTCGTGTAACATAGCACATGATGACATTATAATCTGTGAATCATCACGTTCCATTTAGAAACTCAGCATGACTTACTGTAATATAATCACGTTGATCAAGTGTCATTATATTATACTAACTCATGCATCAATTTCCAACACTACTTCAAAATCATTCATAATTCAAACTCAAATTCTAAAGAAATTTAGAAACTAAAGTAGTTTCCTTTATGATGTAATATAATTTCAGACGAAAATATTTATGAAAATATCTTCAGAAATATCGAAGATATTTATGATGATATTTTGGAATTTCTAAGTTCGATGGTTGATGAAGAAAGATTTCTCGCAAGATTTTAACACGAGTACGGAGCAAGATATTCGTGGAAGGTTTCATCGGATCCAGAATTACCTGGTTTCTTTGAATATATGGTATGGTCCTTGTATTTGGCCTTGGTCTCCTTCATGGTTTGCTCAATCTGTTTTTCAGTACCAAATTTTCTATCGAGCGTTTCTAACACTCCCTTCTTTATTATCAAACTTTTGGCCGTTTAGACCATCTAAAATTTTCCTGTTTCCTCTGCTGAAACAACCCAACCCGTATTAAAACCGGCCCATAAAATTTTTCCTTTTAATACGCTTTAAATAACACTTTAGGTCCCAATTGTGTTTCCATAAACATCTTTAATACAATAGAAGGTTTAATAACCTTAAAACATTTAATACATTGATTAATTGTCCAAACGGACATACACGACCCGACTAGTTTAATTTCCAACCAAAACCGAGCATGGTGATTTGGGACTACGCTACCCAAATCCTAATCGAGTACAAAAGCAAGATCTTCTTTGCAACCTAGCCAAAATCTCTAATCCCCAAGCTTACCCGAGCCGCCAAGCATGCGAACCTATAAAAAAATCAACAATGAGAGGGTAAGCTAACGCTTAGTGAATGATAATATACTACATACATATATATGTATAATATGGACACGCCACACAAATATCAAATACCGCATACCGAAGCATCCATGTATAAGGCAACTACACTAAGCATACCGTACGATCTCTAAGCAACAAGCTAACGATATCAACAAAGTATAAGTTCACCAACGACGATGTGAACAACGCCAATAAGCTACACCCGGAGGGTTAGCTACAACACAACATTACATTAATATATATATATATATATATATATATATATATATATATATATATATATATATATATATATATATATATATATATATATAACAATATAAAACGAATAAGGTTAACCCCTTAACCCATTACCGAATACCAAACGCCACAATGAAGATTGGCTGAACTACACGAGCCTTACTGATCCGAACCCACACGAGATTACTAACTTCACAACATCGAGGTTGGCCGAACTACACGAGCCTTAGTAATTCGAAACTACACGAGATTACTACCTCAATAAAATGATCGAACTACACAAGTCATCGTGAATCCGAAATACACACAATTCACTTCTCAACATCAAAACCCACGGTCATGGGATTATAAAATCCACCACATCGGGGTCATCCACTTCACAACAATATCAACCCTTCGCCATTGGGGTTATAACATCCAAATCACAACCACGTGTGATAACGTACACACAAGCGTGTACCTTGCCAAAGGTGGTCACCCAAAACGCACAAACGTGCCAATTGGACCTATACACAAGTCCATCAATCCACCTATATGTGAAGTGAGCTCTATGATCGAGAACCACCTCACCCGACCCGCACCCATCCTACACATACATATGCATATAGGATATTAACACTCACCTTGTCGCCTTGAAGAATGCTTCCAAGTAATCCGCAACTCGTCAATGGAAAGTACCTATTCCATTATCACAAATTCAACAACACACTTAGATTGGATTTACAAACCAACCCAATTTGACACTTAGTGCAAATTTGACCCAAATGCACCTCCAAGTACAAACCGCTCCCAAACTAACCAATAATCACTAACACAAGTGATAATGGTCCTAATATGGCAATTAAACCCGAACACATGTGTTAAACAATTATCGTTCTCAAAATCGCCCATAAACCCTAATTTTGACCCATAAGGTCAAAATCTCACCATTTACAAGTTTTGACACCAAAACATGTTTAACTCGGTTTTATACTTCAACTTAATCCATTTTAAGTTTACAACCCTCATTGAATCGACATTTGGGTTATAATCCTCAACAAACCCTAATTTTGACTCTAGTCAAAATTTGTCAACCACGAAAACCTTAAAAGTCTCCAAAACACCAATAATCACTAATGCTAGTGATTGTACACCATTGATGTTATGCGAGGTGTATACGAAATAGTTTATATTTTACTAGGAAAAACTATTAAATACGATACAATTTTACACAAGATATTTATTTATTTATAGAATGGATATACTTAAACCTTGCTACAACACTTATAGGCAGTGTACCTAATCGTAAAGTAGTGTAGTTTTTAGTAAGTCCGGTTCGTTCCACAGGGAAATCTTTAAACAAAGCTTAACGCTATATTAGTTTACTTTTTATAAAAATACAAATATATATATAAGTAATATTATTATTATAAAGGGGGGTTTTTACCGTTTAATGACCGGTTTGTCGATTTTAAAACTTTAGTCGCAGTTAAAACCTAATGTAAAATATTAAATAAATAAAAGACTTAATTTAAAGCGTAAAGTAAATAATGATAATGAAATTGCGAATAATAAAAGTGCGATAAAATAAACTTGCGATAATTAAAGAGTACGATAATTAGAAATGCAATTAAATATAATAATAATAAAAAATGCGATAATTAGAAGTGCAATTAAATATAAAATAAAGGAAATTAAATATAAAATAAAAGAATTATGCTTATTTAAACTTCCGTAATCATAATGTTTGACGTGTTGATTTTAGTTTTATGCCCATGGGTTAATTGTCCTTTGTCCTGGATTATTTAATCTGTCCGTCTGGTTTTTGTCCATAACAGTCCATCAGTCATAAATATAAAGTGCGAGTGTCCTCATCAAATTATTATTATACCCGAAGTTAAATATTCCAACTAATTGGGGATTCGAATTGTAACAAGGTTTTAATACTTTGTTTAATGAATACACCAGGTTATCGACTGCGTGTAAACCAAGGTTTTACTACTTTGTTAACAATTACACCAATTACCCTTGAATGTAATTTCACCCCTGTTTTAATTATTCTAGTGGCTATTATTCCATTCCCGTGTCCGGTTAAATGAACGATTATTCGTACATATAAATACCCCGCCCATCGTGTCCGATCGAGTGTATATGGTAATTTATAAGGACGCCCAATTGTAAATCTTTATATTAACATTAACAAACTATCATTTAGTTAAACAAATATAAAGCCCATTAATAGCCCATAGTCTAATTTCCACAAGTGTCGTTCTTTTGTCCAAACCCCAATTATGGTACAAAGCCCAATTACCCAATTTTAGTGATTAGCCCAACATCATGATTACTTCGGATTAAATAAGCATAATAATAACTTAGCTACGAGACATTAATATAAAAAGGTTGAACATAACTTACAATGATTAAAAATAGCGTAGCGTTACACGGACAGAATTTCGACTTACACCCTTACAACATTCGCTAACATACCCTTATTATTAGAATTATAATTAAAATTAAAATTAAAATATAAATTATATATATATATTTTACGTATATATGAGAGAAGAGAGAAAGATGGATATGAATTGTGATCAGAATTCGGTTGGCTTTATAGGGATTTTCGATTTTTGGGGCTCCGCGACTCGCGGTAAAATCCTCTTCAAACTCCGCGAGTCGTGGAGAATGAATTTACAGCTCAGTCCTTGGAGTCTTTCTCTGCCGACGGTTTTTATTTATAAATATAATATATATATAATTAATATAATTAATTATATATTATATTATATTTATATACCTAGTTAACTTGTAATTTTTAGTCCGTTGCGTCGAGCGTTGAGAGTTGACTCTGGTCCCGGTTCCGGATTTTCGAACGTCCTTGCGTACAATTTAATATCTTGTACTTTACGTTTTTAATCTTGTACTTTTGTAATTTCGAGACGTTTCTTATCAATAATTGGAACCTCTTTGATTGTCTTTTGTTCTTTTGAGCTTTTTGGTCGTTTGCGTCTTCAATTCGTCGAATCTGTCTTTTGTCTTCACCTTTTATTATTTAAACGAATATCACTTGTAAATAGAACAATTGCAACTAAAAGCTTGTCTTTCTTGAGGAATAATGCTATGAAATATATGTTCGTTTTTAGCATTATCAAATATTCCCACACTTGAGCGTTGCTTATCCTCAAGCAATATCGTCTTGAAATACAAGAATCACTTCTTTATTCTTCACACTTTGTACATCAGTGATTTCTATACGGCGGTATAAACAATGGTAGTAACGATATGGTTTACAGTCCCACATGACTATAAAAATTTAGATCCATTAAGGAAATTGGATCTTTATGAAAACATTTGATCTTTTGAAATCTAGTTTTTACCCTAGATAAGTTTTCCGGAATAACCCTTTACCGGTGTTTGCAAAATATTTTTGTGGGTTTGGTGGGTTTTAGATTTGAAAATTTTAGCTCAAAACTTGCGGTTTTGTGTCACCCACTTGCTAACCTTGTATTTGGAAAGCAACACGTCCAGTTTACTTGTCCCGTATATTACCTTTCGGTAAACTACCGTCCGGTTGAAAGGAAAGCGTTGAACAAGCAACTGTTAAGGCAATGTCCCCTGACATGCTTTTAATTATGGTCTATAACGTGTCGGACGCAATTACTATCCTTGGTAGGAGCAATAGTAAAGCTCACCCTTATAATTTTTCGGTATGGCACAAGGTCCTGTCTTTGACCACTATGCAACCACCGTTCTTACGGTTGACACCCGATTTAGTTCAGGTGACCTAATGAATTCCAGGTGAATTCCTAGGATTTTACGTTCAATGGTAATGAACGTATTGAAAATTGGGTTTTCAGAAAACAAATCGGTTTGTAATTTTGATCAAAATATTTTCTCGTTCAAGCTCGAGTTTAGATATCATTGAATTCCATGAGTTTGTAATTCTCAATCTTTAAGGTCAATCTCTAGGATTGAGTAATATCAGTCTTAAAAGCTGATTTTTAATCTTTAAGGAGATTATCCTTTCTGGGGATCTGATTCATTAGTCTTATCAAGCTAATTTGCACGGTGCCCCCCATTGTACGAGATAAATCCTTCTCATGGTTAGGATAAATCTGACCACATGGCGACCCTGTTTAATGCTGAGGTCCGTGGATTTCCAACCGATTTTAGTGATGACTTTTCTAGATTTTTCGTCAACCTACAGCTGGTCTGGACGACAACTTCATGACCTAAATCAAGAAGCGCGTGTCTTTTTCGGAAGACTTTACTTCCTTTTAATGATGGAATTGATTCATCTTGTAGATCCATCTCTTCTTTTCTTTCATCGGGTAAAACAGTTTAGTTTAGTCCAAAGCAAAAGTATTTTCAGTTATTTGTTACAGATATATGTGACATATGTTTAAAATAACTTGGTAAATTTTCCCACACTTGGCTTTTTATTTTTCTTTTTATCGTCCTCTATTCCATTTTAAATGAATTTTGACATTTTAGTTTGTTTCTTAATTTATGTCCTTTCCGAGGTAACAATAATTTCGGTGTTAAAACCTAGTTTTATCGTTCATAAATATGTATAAACATGATTTTGAATTCATTTAATTGAAAATTTTGAAAAATTTTACTAGAATTGGGTAGTCAGTATATAAGACTAGGGCTGTTCTTTTTTTATCAGAGAGCACTAGATTCTAATACAACTACTGCTTTACTAGTATTTTTAATGGTAACCAAGTGTATAAAGTAAAAATTTTTAAAATCCGAACGAATTTAACCTCTTCCCACACTTAAGATCTTGCAATGCCCTCATTTGCAAGAAATTAGTAACAATTTAAATTATTGAGGGTGATTTGTGTGAAAATGATTAAATTTTTACCAAAGTTTCCAAATATATTGGCGTTTGTTTGCTGAATGATAAATGGTGCACATCATTTGTTCATTCCGTCTTGTTGTTATTTCACATATATTTTGCATCTTGTCGTCAAAATTAGTTGCTTTTGCTGAACTTAATGCCAGTCTTTGAAAATGCGTTGTTTTACCCTGTTGTGTACATAAGATAAACTGCAAACATATATACATATTTTTGAAGTTTGGTATATTACCCCACATTCAAAAATTATTAAAATCTAAGAATAAAAGTTAGATAATTATAAAAATGATTACAATATTAACAAAAGTATTAAACGTATCAATAATTACAAATTACAAAATAAAAAAAAATAATAAGTAAACTAAGGATGATATTGGTACCAATAGGGGTTCCAGGCATAACCATAAGTGCTATAGAATGCTTCGGCAGGGTCATACGTAGGATACGGTGGCTGCATCTCTATAGACCAAGGAGGGAAGATGGGTTTCGGTGTAGGAATATAGTTTCTACCTATATGTTGGCAATGAGCTATGATTTGGTTCTGATGAACTTGCCAATCTTCAAATGCTCTCTGTCTAGCATTTTCGTATTCCTGAGAAGCTATAAACCTATGCATTTCTTGCATCTCATTCCCCCCTCCTACATTACCTTGCTGCTGGTTTCTCTCCACCTGTGGATGTCTACCATGGTATCGTACTGCGGCGTTATTTCGCCTCTTCAAAACTTTCGCACCATGGTATACATTTAAACCTATAGTATCGCGGGGTTCCGGTTCTTCTACTAATAATCCCCCCCGACTTATATCCACACCGAGATATTCACCAATCAAAGTAATAAAAATACCACCTCCTATTATGCTATGTGGTCGCATCCCCCGAACCATAGCTGATAAATAATAACCCACACAATATGGTATACTTACAGCGCTTTGTGGGTCTCGAATACACATATGGTAAAACAAATCCTGTTCATTTACTTTTTCTTTGTTCTTACCCCTTTGTGTAATCGAATTAGCTAAAAACCTATGTATCACTCTTAATTCGGCTCTATCTATATCCAAATAAGAGTAATTTCCCTCTTTGAAACGGTGATGGCTTGTCATTTGACTCCACACACCGTGTGTATCAAAATTCTCATCTATCTTTCTACCGTTTAGTATCAATCCTCTACAATCGGCAGACGCTAACTCCTCAGGCGTATATATACGTAAAGCCTGAGCCATGTCCAGTAAAGACATGTGGCGCATCGAACCGCCTAACAAAAATCTAATAAAAGAACGATCGGTTAAACTAGCTACCCGATCATTCAACTCTATACTACATAACAATTCTTCACACCATACTTTATATACAGGTCTACGTATGGTGAATAAATGTACCCAGTCATTAAAAGAAGAATTACCATACCTCTGTACAAGTAATTCCCTAATTGGCCCGGCCAATTCTACAGCTTCTAAGGGTCCCCATTCTATGACCCTCGGTACCTCAACAACCTTGGAATGAAGAGTATGCAAACCCCGTTGATATTTTGGATAATCTATCCAAAGTCTGTCAAATCTCAGGTTCGGGTGCAACTCTTCCAAGTGCATATCAGAAAAGGTCATGACTGGATGAGGTATATCCTGCTTGTAGTAGTTATCCACCTCCTGTTGTTCCAAATTCTCAGCAGGAGCATTGCGGGCTTGGGATGAAGATTCACCCCTTTCATTCTGCAAAACACATCAAACACAATTTTTGTGCATCCAAATATGCATTAGTGTCAGCAAAATCATCAATCAAAATAATTACAATGACATTATCAATTTATATCAAACTTAAGCTCATTTTCATATTTTCATCAAATCTACACTTTTTCAAATAAGCATATACGAAAATGTTCGTCAAGTTCATAAGCATTCAACTCAAATAACATGTCAAAATAATCATTACTAGCAATTAAACAAGTCTCAAATGGCATTATCTTTCAAAAATCAAGTTCATGAATTTTAGACTTGAAAAAGTCCACTTTAATTCTCAAAATCATGTTTAGGCTCAAAGTTTGGATCATTTAACTACCTAGACATGTTACACTACTCAATTTAGCAACAATTCATGACAAAAATCGGCCATAACCTGTTTATATCAAAAAGCCCCAAATTGCTCAAGAACACAAACCCTAGATTACTCAAAATTTGAAGTTTAAGGCTTCTAATCATGTTAAACAGCATCAATCTAGGTTATACAAGCATAATACATAAACAATTGCAAGTATTTTATTGTTAAATTACACCAATTTACCCTCCAAACTCCGCGAGTCGCGGAGTTTGGTATTTTTTTTTTTTTTTTTAAGCATTAACTTATTAAAACAATTAAGTAATTAATTTTAAAATTTTGTTTCCCTTGTTATTTAGGACGAGGTCGTTTCGGATCGATGTCCTAGTCCGTCCCTCGACAAAATTTTAAAATTTGTCTTTTTGTAGCGATTGTTTTAAAAGCTAAGATTTTTGGGTTTTTTTAATGTTTTTGGCATACTTTAAATCAATAAGATTAAAAATAATGATAATAAAAGTTCTCGTCCCTCCCTTGGGTAAAGCAATTTCGGTTCAAAGACCTAGTTTTCAACTTACGACGAATTTTAAAAATCATATTCTTAACTTAATGAGATAAAGTAAATTTTTGTTTTTAAATTCACACAACTTAAATATGAAATTCAAAATTAATATTAAAAATTCACACCAAATTTAAAATTTGAAATGCATAAAATTAAAAATTTATATTTTAAAAATTAAAAATTCACACCAAACTTAATTTAAAAATTTATAAATTCATATCAAACTTATATTAATTTTTCAAATATTTACAATTTTAAATATATTGTTTTTACAAAGTTTACAATATTAATTTAAGATTTAAATATTAATTTTAAAAACATGGTAAAAAAAAAAATCTTTTTGTCTTTTTATCCCACTTTAATCAATCAAATATTATCAAAAATATGCGCCCCTCTTTTCGGTAAAGTAATTTCGGTTCCAAGACCTAATTTAACTCATGACGAATTTTTGAAATATTTTGTGTTGATTGATTAAAGATATTTATACCTTAAGAATAAACGTTAAATTTCGCAGTGATGTAATAAATTTTTGAATGATATCAGTAATTTCGGTCGCCAAACCTAATTTTATTTAATACCAATTTAATACTTTTTAGCGAACAAATTAGCGTTTATTATCAAAAGGTTAAAAATAAAAATAAAAATAAAAACTGTACAGACATACCTGTGGAATAGATTTCTTAGTTATATGATCTATCCCATTCATAAGATAGTCGGTTTAATTGATTTTCCATGGCTACATAGGCGTAACCTCGAGCATTCAGTATCTTTTCTTCTAAACATATGAACGGTCCGTCTCTGCATAAAGTAACAAATTCGGTATTTGAATAGGTTTGATTATTTGAACATTTACCTCCATGTGACCATTTTCCGCATTTGTGACATCTTTCTAGGTGTCGTGCTCTTCTTTTCGCTGCGGATTTTGATTTTCCTTTACCAAATTGTAACTTATTATCTTCGCATCTGGATTCTTTTCTAACTCCGTCCATTCTTTCTCTGATTACTGATACTATTTCACTCGGTAGTATGTCATTATTACGTTTAGTGATCAAAGCGTGTAGCATTAGACCATGGTTTAGTTCACAGGCAGTCTTCATTTTGTAAAAACCTAAAAAAAATAAGAATTCAGAATGGGGGGAGAAGACTAGTTCTTTAGGGTCTGCTAGGGAAAGACCATTCGGGTTCCATTTTCGAGAACTACACGAAAACAGACAATCTAACTCTAACAGAAATACATATTATCCTTTAAAGACTTGATTCTCCCCACACTTAGTTAGATGTGGTGTCGAAATTGTGATTAACTTCGTTGTCGACTTCCATCGGACCATGTATGTAATGTTTAACTCTGTGAGCATTAACTTTAAATTCAATCCCATTTGAATTTATCAATTCTATCGTTCCGTATGGGAAAACTCTTTTGACTATGAATGGTCCAGACCATCTTGATTTCAATTTTCCAGGAAATAGCTTGAATCGTGAATTGAAAAGAAGAACTCTGTCTCCTTCTTTAAATTCTTTTGAACTTCTGATTCTTTTATCATGCCATTTCTTCATTCTTTCTTTATAGATTAACGAATTTTCGTATGCTTCATGTCTTAATTCTTCTAATTCGTTTAGTTGACTTAATCGTAGACGTCCGGCTTCATGTAAATCAAGATTACATGTTTTCAAAGCCCAAAATGCTTTGTGTTCAATTTCTACTGGAAGATGACATGCTTTTCCATAAACAAGTCTAAAAGGTGTGGTTCCAATTGGAGTTTTGTAGGCTGTTCTAAAAGCCCAGAGTGCATCCTCCAATTTAATGGACCATTCCTTCGGATTTGATCCTACGGTTTTCTCTAGAATACGTTTTAAAGCTCGGTTGGTATTTTCAACTTGTCCACTTGTTTGTGGATGATATGCGGTGGAGATTTTATGAGTTACTCCATATCTTTTAAGAACTTTCTCAAGTTGATTATTACAGAAATGAGTACCCCGATCACTTATTAAAGCTTTCGGTGTTCCAAACCTTGCAAAAAGACATTTTAAAAAGTTGACTACAACTCGTGCATCGTTAGTTGGGAGAGCTTGTGCTTCCGCCCATTTAGATACATAATCAATGGCTACGAGTATATATAGATTATTATTAGATTTTGGAAATGGACCCATAAAGTCAATACCCCAAATGTCAAATACTTCACATACTTGGATGATATTTTGTGGCATTTCATCACGTTGACTTATTTTTCCGGCCCTTTGACATGCATCACAGGATTTGCAAAGAAGGTGTGCGTCTTTGTAAATTGTAGGCCAATAGAATCCAGCTTCATAAACTTTTCTTGCTGTTAGTTGAGGCCCATAATGCCCTCCTGTTGGTCCTGTGTGACAATGGTTTAAAATTTTACTAGCTTCATCTCCAAATACACATCGGCGTATTATTCCATCGGGACAACTTTTAAACAGGTGTGGATCTTCCCAGAAATAGTGTTTTATATCACTGAAGAATTTCTTTCGTCTTTGGTACGATAATCCTTTTTCAAGGAATCCACAAACTAAGTAGTTTGCATAGTCTGCAAACCATGGGATTTCTTTATAATCTATCTTCAATAGATATTCATTAGGAAAGTTATCTTGTATGGCTGATTCATTTAGAACTTCTAATTCGGGATTTTCAAGACGAGAAAGATGATCAGCGGCGAGATTTTCTGCTCCTCTTTTATCTCGGATTTCAATATCAAACTCTTGTAAGAGTAAGATCCAACGGATTAATCTTGGTTTAGCATCTTGTTTTGAAAATAGGTATCTAAGAGCAGAATGGTCGGTATAGACCACCGTTTTTGCTAGAACGAGATATGATCGAAATTTGTCAAAAGCAAAGACAATAGCAAGGAGTTCTTTTTCAGTAGTTGTATAGTTTGTTTGTGCTCCTTGTAACGTCTTACTAGCATAATATATAGGTTGAAATCGTTTTTCAATCCTTTGTCCTAAAACGGCTCCCATTGCAAAATCACTTGCATCGCACATTAGTTCAAATGGTAGATTCCAATTTGGTGTTATCATGATCGGTGCATTAGTGAGTTTCTCTTTAAGAATATTAAAAGATTTGATACACTCATCTGAAAAGATGAATGGCGCATCCTTTTCTAGGAGTTTATTCATAGGAGTGGCAATTTTAGAAAAATCTTTTATGAAACGTCGGTAAAAACCGGCATGCCCTAGAAAACTCCTAACTCCTCTAACATTGGTGGGATGTGGAAGTTTAGCAATTACATCTACTTTAGCTCTATCCACTTCAATTCCTTCTTTTGAAATTTTATGTCCAAGAACGATGCCTTCTTTAACCATGAAATGGCATTTCTCCTAATTAAGTACTAGATTTGATTGTTCGCATCTAATTAGCATTCGTTCCAGATTAACTAGACATGATTTAAATGTATCACCGAAGACTGAAAAGTCATCCATGAATACTTCCATGCATTCTTCTATCATGTCGTGAAAAATCGCCATCATACACCTTTGAAAGGTTGCAGGGGCGTTGCAAAGTCCAAATGGCATGCGTTTGTAAGCAAAAGTACCATAAGGGCACGTGAATGTGGTTTTCTCTTGATCTTCGGGTGCTATTGGAATTTGAAAATATCCGGAAAATCCATCTAGAAAACAATAGTAACTATTTCCGGCTAATCTTTCCAACATTTGATCTATGAAAGGTAAGGGAAAGTGATCTTTTCTGGTGGCGTCATTTAATTTTCTATAATCAATACATACACGCCATCCTGTTACAGTCCTAGTAGGAATAAGCTCATTTTTCTCATTTGTAATGACACTCATGCCACCCTTCTTAGGTACGCATTGAACTGGGCTTACCCACGGACTATCAGAAATTGGATATATCAAACCTGCATCTAGCAGTTTAATAATCTCTTTCTTAACTACATCTTGCATATTAGGATTTAGTCTTCGTTGGCGTTGCACATACGTTTTATGACCTTCTTCCATAAGGATTTTATGTGTGCAATACGAAGGACTTATTCCTTTAATATCATGAATCTTCCATGCAATGGCTGGTTTATGAGCTTTTAACACAGAAATGAGTTGTGATTTTTCATTTTCAGTAAGAGAAGACGATATTATTACAGGTAATTCAGATTCACCATGTAAATAAGCATATTCCAAATGGTTTGGAAGTGGCTTTAACTCTAATTTCGGAGGTTCTTCTATCGATGATTTATATCGATATCTGTCTTCTTCTTTTAGCATTTGAATTTCTTCTGTTGTTGGTTCATATCCATTAGCTATAAGTGTAGCTAACATTTCAGCTTCATCAATTGGTTCATTACCTTCTCTTAAAGAACATTCTCCTGTTCCTTGTAATTCTGGAAATTCTTCTAATAATTCTGCATGTGCATCTATAGTTTGAATATAATAACATGTATCATCTGCAGATTGTGGTTGTTGCATTGCTCTATCAACTGAAAAGGTAACACTCTCATCCTCTATACTTACGGTCAGTTTCTTACCGAACACGTCTATCATTGCTTTAGCCGTGTTTAAGAATGGTCTTCCTAATATGAGAGGAACTTGCGAATCTTCTTCCATGTCCAGAACAACAAAATCTACTGGAAATACTAAAGTACCAACTTTAACTAGCATGTTCTCCATTATCCCTCTAGGATATTTTATTGATCTATCGGCTAGTTGTATGCTTATTCTGGTTGGTTTCAATTCTCCAAGGTCTAGTTTAGCGTATAGTGAATACAGCATTAGATTTATACTAGCACCTAAGTCTGCCAATGCTTCTATTGAACTAAGACTACCCAGAAAACATGGAATTGTGAAACTTCCTAGATCAGATAATTTTTCTGGTATCTTATTCAACAGCACTGCTGAACAATTAGCATTCATAGTAACAGCCGAGAGTTCTTCCATTTTCTTTCTATTTGAGATTAGATCTTTCAAGAATTTAGCATATCTTGGCATTCCTGAAATCACATCAATGAAAGGAAGATTTACATTTATCTGTTTAAACATATCCAAGAATTTGGATTGCTCGGCTTCAAGTCTTTCTTTTCTCATTTTACTCGGGTAAGGAAGTGGTGGTTGGTATGGTTTAACATAAGGTTTAGCCTTAACTGTGTTATCTTCATTAACCTTTTCAACTACCGGTTCTTTTTCCTTTTCTTGTTCAGGTTGTGGTTCTTGTGGAGTAGGAATGGTTTCATCAGAAGTTACAGGTATTTCCGGTGGTTTAAGTGTTGTACCACTTCTTATGGTAATGGCTTTAGCTGTTTCATTCCGGGGGTTAGGATTTGTATTACTAGGTAGACTTCCCGGTTTTCTTTCACCTATTAATCTTGCTAGGTTACTTACTTCTTGTTCCAGATTTTGAATAGAAGCTTGTTGATTTCTAAATGCTTGAGCATTTTGTTCATTAGTTTGTTTTTGAGATGTGAAAAACTGCGTTTGAGTTTCAACTAGCTTCGTCATCATATCTTCTAAATTCGGCTTTTTATCATCGGTCTGTTGTGGTGGTTTGTTTTGAAAATTTGGTCTTTGCTGATTGTAAGTATTATTGGATACTTGTTGATTGCTAGGACCTTGTTGGTTGTTGTATGGAATATTTCGGTTATAATTCTGGTTTTGATTGTAAATCGGTCTTGGCGGTTGATAATTATTCTGATAATTATTTCCAGGCCTTTGGTTTATGTATGAAATATTCTCTCTTTGTTCCATTGTTAATTCAATACTGAGACAATCTTTTGTCAAATGTGGTCCTCCACACTGCTCACAACTAATTCGTATTGAGTGAATATCCTTAGTCATCTTTTCCATTCGTCTCTCCACAGCATCTATCTTTGCGGAAATGGAATCTAAGTCATGACTAGAATCGGCTCTAGCTGCTTTAGATGATCTAATGATATCTTTTTCTTGGTGCCACTCATGTGAGTGGGAAGCAGTGTTATCAATAATTTTGTAAGCATCAGTTTCGGTTTTCTTCATAATAGAACCACCAGCTGCTATATCTATGTCTTTTCTTGTAGTGATGTCGCATCCTTGGTAGAATATTTGTACTATTTGACAGGTGTCTAAACCATGTTGCGGACATCCTCTTAACAACTTTCCATATCTTGTCCACGCCTCATATAGAGTTTCATTTGGTTTCTGTGTGAACGTAACAATTTCTGCTTGAAGTCTTACGGCTTTAGATGCAGGAAAGAATTGTTTAAGAAATTTGTCAACTAAAACATCCCATGTATCAATCGCCCCTTCAGGTAATGATTCCAACCAATCTTTGGCTTCTCCCTTTAAAGTCCAGGGAAATAACATGAGATATATCTGTTCATCCTCCACTTCTCGGATTTTAAATAGTGTGCAGATCCTATTAAAGGTACGTAGATGTTCATTTGGATCTTCCTTCGGCGCACCACTAAATTGGCATTGATTAGTCACCATGTGTAGAATTTGTCCTTTGATTTCATAATCTGGCGCATTAATGTCTGGATGAGTAATTGCGTGACCTTGGCCAGTGCGTTTAGCTCTCATTCGGTCTTCCATACTTAAAGGTTCCAGATTCTCCATAATTGAATTTGTTGAATCGGTATCACTAGATGATTCTGATTTAATGGTTCGTTCCTCAACAATCTCTGTTTGAATGATTGGTGGCTCCGGAGGAAAGTTTAATGGTTCAGGATCTATGAACCGTTCCTGAATATTTTCCGGATTCTCAATTGTGAGGTTGGGTTCAAAAAATGGATTATCGGAAATTTGAACTGAAGTACTTGGTCGACTGGATGACGATTCTAAAGAAAAATCAACGGCGGTTATATTTGCTAAATGTCTTGATCTAGTTACAGGTGGTGAACGTACAAAAGGTGATGAACGTCTTGCTCGGTGCATTCACTGAATATCCTATTAGTTTTAAAAAAAGAAAGAAAAATTATAATAAGTTATCCAATTAATAGACTTTTCTGATTTTGCCCACGTTTCGAATAGCCAAAAGATACAGCTGAGGGGCAGGATTCGTTTGGTCTCAATATAATTGAGGACTGTTTGGCTCCAATAACCCGGTCCACGTACAAATCCAACTATTACTACGAACCAAAAAATTTTGATGTCTATCAATTTAACCACTTAAAATAAATTTTCGTAATTTTAAGAAATTTAGATAAGAAGTAGAATAAAAATCTATGTCCTAACAACTAGAATAGCGAGAAATAAGAGAGAAAAAGAGTTCGCCGAAAAAGGTCGAAAAACGAAAAATGGTTGAAAAATAAAAGGTGACGGAAAAATAAAAGAAACTTATAAAAACTTAAAAATACTTGACTAACCTAACCTTATTACTACAACTAACTTAAAATTATAATCGCAAATTGAAATTACTAATTGGAATGATAATTGATACATAGTAAAAGGTGTCTAAAAAATATTAAAGCTTACAGGAAAAACTAAATACCAAATCGAAATAACTTAAAAAGAAACTAAAACTTAAAAAGGCGTCGCAAAATTCTAAAGCACCTAAATCTTAGTCTAAAGAAAAAGCACTTAAGGAATTCTACGGCAAAGCCTAAAAATCTAGGAGTAAAAATAACTATAGCAAAAACTAAGTTTAAAATTAAATATGAGCTAAAAATACAAAAGTTATGCTACAACGATTAAAAAGGGACAAAATATAAAAATATATAAAAAGTTGTAAAAAGTACAATTTTTATAAAAATATTATTTTTATATTTTTTTTTAATAAAACTACTAATTTTACAATTTAATAAAACTAATTTAAACAAAATAAAACAAATTAAATAAAAAGAAATTTTAAAATAAAACTTAATTATAATAATAATACATAATTAGGGTTTATATTAATAATAATTAATAATAATCCGTAATAAATGCTGAATTAGGGCTTCTGTCGGCGTGTCAGAAAGTCTCCGCGAGTCGCGGTAATTAATGAAGAAAACCCCGCGAGTCGCGGGGTTCAGAAATTCAATTCTGGCACAGTTTGAATCGACGCGTTTTTTCTTTATTTTTTTTTTTATTTTCTGTTTTCTGTTTTTTCTATATATAAAAGATATTTAATAAAACTTATATTTTTATAAATTAAAATAAGAATAAAGAAACTTATAAAACTTAAATATTTAAAAAAAATACTTATATTTTTGTTTTTCTTTTTATATTTTTGAATAATTAACACGTATTTTTACAAAAACGAATTTTTAATAGAAGTAAGCTAAAAATCTTTTTTTTTTTTTTATTATTAGCGTTGCGCTTCCGGCGTTTAGAAATCTCCCCGGCAGCGGCGCCAAAAATACTTGATGTTATGCGAGGTGTATACGAAATAGTTTATATTTTACTAGGAAAAACTATTAAATACGATACAATTTTACACAAGATATTTATTTATTTATAGAATGGATATACTTAAACCTTGCTACAACACTTATAGGCAGTGTACCTAATCGTAAAGTAGTGTAGTTTTTAGTAAGTCCGGTTCGTTCCACAGGGAAATCTTTAAACAAAGCTTAACGCTATATTAGTTTACTTTTTATAAAAATACAAATATATATATAAGTAATATTATTATTATAAAGGGAGGTTTTTACCGTTTAATGACCGGTTTTTCGATTTTAAAACTTTAGTCGCAGTTAAAACCTAATGTAAAATATTAAATAAATAAAAGACTTAATTTAAAGCGTAAAGTAAATAACGATAATGAAATTGCGAATAATAAAAGTGCGATAAAATAAACTTGCGATAATTAAAGAGTACGATAATTAGAAATGCAATTAAATATAATAATAATAAAAAATGCGATAATTAGAAGTGCAATTAAATATAAAATAAAGGAAATTAAATATGAAATAAAAGAATTATGCTTATTTAAACTTCCGTAATCATAATGTTTGACGTGTTGATTTTAGTATTATGCCCATGGGTTAATTGTCCTTTGTCCTGGATTATTTAATCTGTCCGTCTGGTTTTTGTCCATAACAGTCCATCAGTCATAAATATAAAGTGCGAGTGTCCTCGTCAAATTATTATTATACCCGAAGTTAAATATTCCAACTAATTGGGGATTCGAATTGTAACAAGGTTTTAATACTTTGTTTAATGAATACACCAGGTTATCGACTGCGTGTAAACCAAGGTTTTACTACTTTGTTAACAATTACACCAATTACCCTTGAATGTAATTTCACCCCTGTTTTAATTATTCTAGTGGCTATTATTCCATTCCCGTGTCCGGTTAAATGAACGATTATTCGTACATATAAATACCCCGCCCATCGTGTCCGATCGAGTGTATATGGTAATTTATAAGGACGCCCAATTGTAAATCTTTATATTAACATTAACAAACTATCATTTAGTTAAACAAATATAAAGCCCATTAATAGCCCATAGTCTAATTTCCACAAGTGTCGTTCTTTTGTCCAAACTCCAATTATGATACAAAGCCCAATTACCCAATTTTAGTGATTAGCCCAACATCATGATTACTTCGGATTAAATAAGCATAATAATAACTTAGCTACGAGACATTAATATAAAAAGGTTGAACATAACTTACAATGATTAAAAATAGCGTAGCGTTACACGGACAGAATTTCGACTTACACCCTTACAACATTCGCTAACATACCCTTATTATTAGAATTATAATTAAAATTAAAATTAAAATATAAATTATATATATATATTTTACGTATATATGAGAGAAGAGAGAAAGATGGATATGAATTGTGATCAGAATTCGGTTGGCTTTATAGGGATTTTCGATTTTTGGGGCTCCGCGACTCGCGGTAAAATCCTCTTCAAACTCCGCGAGTCGCGGAGAATGAATTTACAGCTCAGTCCTTGGAGTCTTTCTCTGCCGACGGTTTTTATTTATAAATATAATATATATATAATTAATATAATTAATTATATATTATATTATATTTATATACCTAGTTAACTTATAATTTTTAGTCCGTTGCGTCGAGCGTTGAGAGTTGACTCTGGTCCCGGTTCCGGATTTTCGAACGTCCTTGCGTACAATTTAATATCTTGTACTTTACGTTTTTAATCTTGTACTTTTGTAATTTCGAGACGTTTCTTATCAATAATTGGAACCTCTTTGATTGTCTTTTGTTCTTTTGAGCTTTTTGGTCGTTTGCGTCTTCAATTCGTCCAATCTGTCTTTTGTCTTCACCTTTTATTATTTAAACGAATATCACTTGTAAATAGAACAATTGCAACTAAAAGCTTGTCTTTCTTGAGGAATAATGCTATGAAATATATGTTCGTTTTTAGCATTATCAACCATTTATAAGTCTTAAACATGGTTAAATCATTAACCAACCCAAAACCCGCCTTTAACAACAATAAACCCGAATATTGGTGTTAATCTCCAATTAACAACTAAATGGGTTTCACCTATGAATCATACAATCAAAAGCCCCAAATTTGAATGATGAACACGAAAATGAAATTTGGAGTTAGAGCTTACCACTAGTATCACCGTGTAGCTAAGAACGAGGAAAACAAACTTGTTAACTACGCCAAAGATCAAATCCCGCTTCTTCCTTTCCAAAAATCCCTTTGAAATCAAATGGGTGTTTGAGTTTTTGAGAGGAAAATGAAATGAAAAGTAAAATGAAATTAGGAAATGAAATGAATGGATGAGGTTAAAGCCTCAAATCTGGCTCAAACGTGAAATGACCAAATTGCCCTTAAACCTTATTTAAAATTATAAGAATCTGGTACCAGTTTGCCCGTATCGCCGCGCCGCGGCCTTAAATGTCGCGCCGCGACATTTGCCTAGTTCTGGGATCATTTTTAATCAAGCTTCTGATCTGGATTCCAGTTAAATGCCACGCAGCGGCCTCCTTTGTCACGCCGCAACGTTCAAAATGGTCTGACTCATTTCCTTGCATACAAGACCTTAACACCCGAACATGTCCCGAACCCTTCATACACCTATCGTACATACACAATACACCTATAAATCATGTACGGAGAAAAACAGGGTGTTACAACTCTCCCCCACTTAGATTCGATCACATCCTCATGATCCTAGTCACGAACCCAAACGGAGCCACACTCAATGGTCGTCGAACATGCATTTCAAACCGACTTCTACCACAAATTCGCTAACCCGATGGTTAATCCAATGACAAATTACACATTTGATCGCATCCCGAGACGTACAATACACGCAACAACCGAAGTCTACAACGATCCCTTAGATAATTCTTCTCAAAGAGTTACCCTTAACAGCTAAATCGTCACCCGCGATTTATCAAATTCCATAATTCCGAGCACTAGCACTAACTCAATCCCTCACATCGGGAAAACTCAACCAATCTCGTATCGAGATATCAATTCCTTAGCATGCCCTTACCGAGTACGACGCTAAAAACAACCAAGTCTCAACCTAAGGTCAACAACCCGAAGCGATGAAGACCGAACCAAACGAATCCTGACGGATAACACCAATCACTAAACATCCCTTGTAGTGCACAATACGACCAATACGAAACTACCGTAACATCATAATCCAACGGCTAAAACCGATAGCGCCTAAAACGACTATGAAAATGCAAATCCCAAGGTGTACCAAATCGACTATTGTCACACCCGTAACAACATGTGAGCGAAACACGGCTATCGCATCACTAATCAGACAACACGGTCCTCACGACCCCACCATCGGCGTATAAAACAACCGATAGTTCACACAACATGGTCCTTACGACCCACCATTGGTGTATCAAACAACCAATAGATCAAACATCATGGTCCTTACGACCCCACCATCGGTGTATAAAACAACCGACAGATCACACAACCCGAAGGCTGGCCGAAAACACACGCGCCTTAGTGAATCCGAACTACACGCGACTCACTACCTTCACCACAACAACAATCGGGATTGGCTGAACTACACGCCTTAGTGAATCCGAACTACACGAGAGTCACTATCCCAGAGGAATGACCGAACTACACGTGTCATTTGTGAATCCGAACTACACGAGACTCACTCCTCAATACAATGACCGAAACCACACAAGTCATTTGTGAATCCGAACTACACGAGATTCACTTCCACAATAAGATGACCGAAACCACACGCGTCATCGTGAATCCGAAACCACACGCGATCCACTACCATGATGAAGTCAGCGGACCCCGAAGGTCATGCTTCACCAATTTCAACACCGGGTGAAGTCAGCGGACCCCGTCAACGGTCATGCTTCACCGATATAACACCTCGCTCATGATGAAGTCAGCGGACCCCGAAGGTCATGATCCACCAATCGTATACTCCCATGATGAAGTCAGCGGACCCTAAAGGTCATGCTTCATCAATCACCAATACCATGATGAAGTCAGCTGACTCCGAAAGTCATGCTTCATCAATCAACGCCCTTTTGGCCTCGAACGACGAGTAGCGTAACATCGCGCTCTGCTACGCCATAGTGAATCCTAACGGATACCACTAACCATTCACACACTCGAGCAAGAACCACCTATATCAAACATAGGCACAAAACAATAATTCTCTAGAAGAGAATCCGACACACACCTCCCTTAACCGAAGGATTTCACCTTGCTCACCAAACACGTCCATTATCTCTCAACGAGATTTACCACATTACCACCTCGGCGATAATTCAAATCCAAACCATAAGCACAATTTATCCGAAATTGTAATCTACCACAAATTGACCAAAATCAGATCTCGACAACATTTTCCTGATCTACCAAAAGCATCATCCGAAATCTCACACTAGAACTTCCTCGTGCGGGAGTGTAACTCCCCCACTTGGAACTACGTCCCATATCCACAACTAGTACAACCGTACAATGCTACCAAAGGTAGACTTTACAAACGTTTGGGCTCACACGACCCATCACCATATCTTGCTCCAGCCTTGAGCACACGGAGGATTTCAATCAATCCTTAAACACTTCGAACAAAAAGTGTACCACGATTACACAAACCACACCCTCGCAATCATCCAATTGCTCTAGTTTGTCAATTTCCACCTAGTCACTCATGTACCTAAGGGTTTCACTCCGGTACCCTAAGTACAATGTAACCACAACACAATCGGAGTCGAACACCACACTAGTAGGTATAAAAGAGGCACCTAATGTCGCGTCTTATATACTCCATTACCAACACACATCGAGATTCAAAACACTCGATCTCAAGGTTTTCAGCTCACCCGTCGAACCTCACGGTTCATCGACCTCCACACAGAAGCGAACACGCGCTTAACAACCGAACACCAAAACCCAATTCCATGGCTTGGTAGAAACATTTCCCAGATACTAAGGAATGCTTGGTGGCACCAAGTCTTACGCCCTTCGCCCGACAATCAACGTCACCATTGGGTACTTCCATTAGGAATGTCACCCATAACAACAATATGAACAACACAAGGCATTTAATCAACTCAAATTCAAACGGCACTTAATAAATAATCAAAGGGCATATTTATTAAAACGAAACGTACCTTAGAGTCTCCTTGCCGCACCCGTCCCCGCTAACTTGGGACATTCCGACTTACGATGTCCTTCTTCTTGGAAATTGAAACACACCATACCATCACCCTTTGGTACCGAACATTCCCAAGACTTGTGACCCCTCATGCCACAATTGTAACATCTAGATGCACTAGAATCCGGTATACCCGTCCGCGTACCACCCGTGCTCACACTCGGACCCTTAGTCCTCTTACTCGGAGCACCATACGAAACAACCCTTCTCTCACTTGAAGGTTCACCAATCTTTGATCGCGTATACGACTCGAAACCTCTAGCCACGGCGAATAATTCCGCAAACGATTTCGCGTGACCCCGGCTAATCTTATTCTTCAAGTCATCATTCAAGGTTCGATAGAAATCTTGCATCAATAAATTATCATTCCCCAAATACTCCGGGCAAAAACGAGCCTTCGCCATAAAGGTCGTCTTGAGAGTATTCAAATCCATAAACCTTGTTGCAAATTTCGCAACTCATTACGCATTTCCGACAAATCGGCTGAAGTTCGGAACTCCTCGAAGAATTCCCTCTTAAACCCGTCCCACGATAACGCCATAAACAGTTCACCACCGACAAGATCAATCTTACCATCCAACCAATCTTTGCTGATAAGGCTAAAAATGAACACATATTTTACAGCATTATTTCCCAAGAAAGACAAGATTTTAGTTGATATTGTTCGATTTACAAGCACTATTCGTTTAAATATTAAAAAGTGAAGATAAAAGGCAGATTCGACAAATTGAAGACGGAAAGGTCCAAAAAGCTAAAAAGTACAAGATTCAATCAAAAAGGTTCAAAATATTGATGAGGAACGTCTCAAAATGACAAGAGTACAAGTTACAAGACGCAAAGTACACGATATAAAATAATACGCGAAGACGTCCGAAAATCCGGAACCGGGACCTGAGCCAAGAAGAAACGCCCGACGCAACGGACCAAAAATATCTAGTCTACTATGCACAAGAATATAATATAATATATATATAATTATATATAATTATATATTATATTATATATTATTATTATATTACGTCGGCAAGAAGAAAACAAACCAATTTAGCTGGATCCAGGGTGGCCATGCGACTCGCATGGCCAGAGGCACAAAATCCATGCGAGTCGTATGGAGTGAAAATGTTGGTCAGGTCCTATATAAAGCCAGTTTTCTGCCGAGTTTTAAACACATAATATCTATCTCTCTCTCAATATATACGTAATATATATATATATTTTATATTTTAATTTTAATTTTAATTTTAAAATCATAATAATAAGGGTATGTTAGCAAATGTTGTAAGGGTGTAAGTCGAAATTCTGTCCGTGTAACGCTACGCTATTTTTAATCATTGTAAGTTATGTTCAACCTTTTTATATTAATGTCTCGTAGCTAAGTTATTATTATGCTTATTTAAAACGAAGTAATCATGATGTTGGGCTAATTACTAAAATTGGGTAATTGGGCTTTGTACCATAATTGGGGTTTGGACAAAAGAACGACACTTGTGGAAATTAGACTATGGGCTATTAATGGGCTTTATATTTGTTTAATTAAATGAAAGTTTGTTAATGTTAATATAAAGATTTACAATTGGGCGTCCCTATAAATTACCATATACACTCGATCGGACACGATGGGCGGGGTATTTATATGTACGAATAATCGTTCATTTAACCGGACACAGGAATGGATTAATAGCCATTAGAATAATTAAAACAGGAGTGAAATTACATTCAAGGGTAATTGGTGTAATTGTTAACAAAGTAGTAAAACCTTGGTTTACACGCAGTCGATAACCTGGTGTATTCATTAAACAAAGTATTAAAACCTTGTTACAATTCGAATCCCCAATTAGTTGGAATATTTAACTTCGGGTATAATAATAATTTGACGAGGACACTCGCACTTTATATTTATGACTGATGGACTGTTATGGACAAAAACCAGACGGACATATTGAATAATCCAGGACAAAGGACAATTAACCCATGGGCATAAAACTAAAATCAACACGTCAAACATCATGATTACGGAAGTTTAAATAAGCATAATTCTTTTATTTCATATTTAATTTCCTTTATTTTATATTTAATTGCACTTCTAATTATCGCACTTTTATTTATTGTTATTTAATCGCACTTTTAATTATCGTACTTTTTAATTATCACAAGTTTATTTTATCGCACTTTTATTATTCGCAATTTCATTATCGTTATTTACTTTACGCTTTAAATTACATCTTTTATTTATTTTATATTTTACATTAGGTTTTAACTGCGACTAAAGTTTTAAAATCGACAAACCGGTCATTAAACGGTAAAAACCCCCCTTTATAATAATAATATTACTTATATATATGTTTGTATTTTTATAAAAGTAAACTAATATAGCGTTGAGCTTTGTTTAAAGATTTCCCTGTGGAACGAACCGGACTTACTAAAAACTACACTACTGTACGATTAGGTACACTGCCTATAAGTGTTGTAGCAAGGTTTAAGTATATCCATTCTATAAATAAATAAATATCTTGTGTAAAATTGTATCGTATTTAATAGTATTTCCTTGTAAAAATTAATAGTATTTTATACCCCTCTGCTTTGACATCAAGTATTTTTGGCGCCGCTGCCGGGGAACACTCTTAAACGCCGGAAGCGCAACGCTAATATAAAAAAAAATATATATATTTTAAAGTGTATTTTAAGTTTTTCTTTATTATTTACAAAATATTAAAGTATTTGTATTTTATTTTAGTATTTTATTAAGTTTTTATTTAAATTATATATTTATATCTTATATTATATATAAAACAGAAATTAAAAATAAATATTAAATAATTACGTGACCTGTCATTTGAACCAGTCCAATTGAACCAGTTCAGGGTGTCCATGCGACTCGCATGACCCACCCCCTTATTCCATGCGACTCGCATGAGGGGTTTGACCAGGCCACAACCAAACCCTAATTCCGCATTTATTACGAATATTATTTAATTATTATTATTTAAACCCTAAAACTATTATTATTATTATAATTAAGTTTTTAATTTATTTAGTTATTTTTACTTTTGTTTAGTTTTATTATTTATTTACTTAATACTATAATATAAAAAAATATAAAAATAATATTTTTATAAAATCTAATATTTTTATAACTTTTTATAACTTTTATATTTTGTTCCTTTTTAATCGTTTTAGCGTAACTTTTGTATTTTTAGCTCATATTTAATTTTAAACTTAGTTTTTGCTATAGTTATTTTTACTCCTAGATTTTTAGGCTTTGCCGTAAACTCTCTTAAGTGCTTATTCCTTAGACTAAGATTTAGGTGCTTTAGAATTTTGCGACGCCATTTTAAGTTTTAGTTTCTTTTTAAGTTATTTCCATTTGGGATTTAGTTTTTCCTGTAAGCTTTAATATTTTTAGACCTTTTACTATGTACCAATTATCATTCCAATTAGTAATTTCAATTTGCGATTATAATTTTAAGTTAGTTGTAGTAATAAGGTTAGGTTAGTCAAGTATTTTTAAGTTTTTATAAGTTTCTTTTATTTTTCCGTCACCTTTTATTTTTCAACCATTTTTTTTTTCTTTTTCGACCTTTTGCGACGAACTCTTTTTCTCTCTTATTTCTCGCTATTCTAGTTTTTAGGACTTAGAATTTTTTCTACTTCTTATCTAAATTTCTTAAAATTACGAAAATTTATTTTAAGAGGTTAAATTGATAGACATCAAAATTTTCTGGTTCGTAGTAATAGTTGGATTTGTACGTGGACCGGGTTATTGGAGCCAAACAGTCCTCAATTATATTGAGACCAAACGAATCCTGCCCCTCTGCTGCATCTTTTGGCTATTCGAAACGTGGGCAAAATCAGAAAAGTCTATTGATTGGATAACTTATTATAATTTTTCTTTCCTTTTTAAAAACTAATAGGATATTCAGTGAATGCACCGAGCAAGACGTTCATCACCTTTTGTACGTTCACCACCTGTAACTCGATCAAGACATCGTTTAACAAATATAACCGCCGTTGATTTTTCTTTAGAATCGTCATCCAGTCGACCAAGTACTTCAGTTCAAATTTCCGATAATCCATTTTTTGAACCCAACCTCACAATTGAGAATCCAGAAAATATTCAGGAACGGTTCATAGATCCTGAACCATTAAACTTTCCTCCGGAACCACCAATCATTCAAACAGAGATTGTTGAGGAACGAACCATTAAATCAGAATCATCTAGTGATACCGATTCAACAAATTCAAGTATGGAGAATCTGGAACCTTTAAGTATGGAAGACCGAATGAGAGCTAAACGCACTGGCCAAGGTCACGCAATTACTCATCCAGACATTAATGCGCCAGATTATGAAATCAAAGGACAAATTCTACACATGGTGACTAATCAATGCCAATTTAGTGGTGCGCCGAAGGAAGATCCAAATGAACATCTACGTACCTTTAATAGGATCTGCACACTATTTAAAATCCGAGAAGTGGAGGATGAACAGATATATCTCATGTTATTTCCCTGGACTTTAAAGGGAGAAGCCAAAGATTGGTTGGAATCGTTACCTGAAGGGGCGATTGATACATGGGATGTTTTAATTGACAAATTTCTTAAACAATTCTTTCCTGCATCTAAAGCCGTAAGACTTCAAGCAGAAATTGTTACGTTCACACAGAAACCAAATGAAACTCTATATGAGGCGTGGACAAGATATGGAAAGTTGTTAAGAGGATGTCCGCAACATGGTTTAGACACCTGTCAAATAGTACAAATATTCTACCAAGGATGCGACATCACTACAAGAAAAGACATAGATATAGCAGCTGGTGGTTCGATTATGAAGAAAACCGAAACTGATGCTTACAAAATTATTGATAACACTGCTTCCCACTCACATGAGTGGCACCAAGAAAAAGATATCATTAGATCATCTAAAGCAGCTAGAGCCGATTCTAGCCATGACTTAGATTCCATTTCCGCAAAGATAGATGCTGTGGAGCGACGAATGGAAAAGATGACTAAGGATATTCACTCAATACGAATTAGTTGTGAGCAGTGTGGAGGACCACATTTGACAAAAGATTGTCTCAGTATTGAATTAACAATGGAACAAAGAGAGAATATTTCATACATAAACCAAAGGCCTGGAAATAATTATCAGAATAATTATCAACCGCCAAGACCGATTTACAATCAAAACCAGAATTATAACCGAAATATTCCATACAACAACCAACAAGGTCCTAGCAATCAACAAGTATCCAATAATACTTACAACCAGCAAATACCGAATTTTCAAAACAAACCACCACAACAAACCGATGATAAAAAGCCGAATTTAGAAGATATGATGACGAAGCTAGTTGAAACTCAAACGCAGTTTTTCACATCTCAAAAACAAACTAATGAACAAAATGCTCAAGCATTTAGAAATCAACAAGCTTCTATTCAAAATCTGGAACAAGAAGTAAGTAACCTAGCAAGGTTGATAGGTGAAAGAAAACCGGGAAGTCTACCTAGTGATACAAATGCTAACCCCCGGAATGAAACAGCTAAAGCTATTACCACAAGAAGTGGTACAACACTTAAACCACCTGAAATACCTGTAACTTCTGATGAAACTATTCCTACTCCACAAGAACCACAACCTGATCAAGATAAGGAAAAAGAACTGGTAGTTGAAAAGGTTAATGAAGATAACACAGTTAAGGATAAACCTTATGTTAAACCATACCAACCACCACTTCCTTATCCGAGTAAAATGAAGAAAGAAAAACTTGAAGCCGAACAATCCAAATTCTTGGATATGTTTAAACAGATAAATGTAAATCTTCCTTTCATTGATGTGATTTCAGGAATGCCTAGATATGCTAAATTCTTGAAAGATCTAATCACGAATAGAAAGAAAATGGAAGAACTCTCGGCTGTTACTATGAATGCAAATTGTTCAGCAGTGCTGTTGAATAAGATACCAGAAAAACTATCTGATCCAGGAAGTTTCACAATTCCATGTTTTCTGGGTAGTCTTAGTTCAATAGAAGCATTGGCAGACTTAGGTGCTAGTATAAATCTAATGCCGTATTCACTATACGCTAAACTAGACCTTGGAGAATTGAAACCAACCAGAATAAGCATACAACTAGCCGATAGATCAGTAAAATATCCTAGAGGGATAATGGAGAACATGCTAGTTAAAGTTGGTACTTTAGTATTTCCAGTAGATTTTGTTGTTTTGGACATGGAAGAAGATTCTCAAGTTCCTCTCATATTAGGAAGACCATTCTTAAACACGGCTAAAGCAATGATAGACGTGTTCGGTAAGAAACTGACCCTAAGTATAGAGGATGAGAGTGTTACCTTTTCAGTTGATAGAGCAATGCAACAACCACAATCTGCAGATGATACATGTTATTATATTCAAACTATAGATGCACATGCAGAATTATTAGAAGAATTTCCAGAATTACAAGGAACAGGAGAATGTTCTTTAGGAGAAGGTAATGAACCAATTGATGAAGCTGAAATGTTAGCTACACTTATAGCTAACGGATATGAACCAACAACAGAAGAAATTCAAATGCTAAAAGAAGAAGACAGATATCGATATAAATCATCGATAGAAGAACCTCCAAAATTAGAGTTAAAGCCACTTCCAAACCATTTGGAATACGCTTATTTACATGGTGAATCTGAATTACCTGTAATAATATCGTCTTCTCTTACTGAAAATGAGAAATCACAACTCATTTCTGTGTTGAAAACTCATAAACCAGCCATTGCATGGAAGATTCATGATATTAAAGGAATAAGTCCTTCGTATTGCACACATAAAATCCTTATGGAAGAAGGTCATAAAACGTATGTGCAACGCCAACGAAGACTAAATCCTAATATGCAAGATGTAGTTAAGAAAGAGATTATTAAACTGCTAGATGCATGTTTAATTTATCCAATCTCTGATAGTCCATGGGTAAGCCCAGTTCAATGCGTGCCTAAGAAGGGTGGCATGACTGTCATTACAAATGAGAAAAATGAGCTTATTCCTACTAGGACTGTAACAGGATGGCGTGTATGTATTGATTATAGAAAATTAAATGACGCCACCAGAAAAGATCACTTTCCCTTACCTTTCATAGATCAAATGTTGGAAAGATTAGCCGGAAATAGTTACTATTGTTTTCTAGATGGATTTTCCGGATATTTTCAAATTCCAATAGCACCCGAAGATCAAGAGAAAACCACATTCACGTGCCCTTATGGTACTTTTGCTTACAAACGCATGCCATTTGGACTTTGTAACGCCCCTGCAACCTTTCAAAGGTGTATGATGGCGATTTTTCATGACATGATAGAAGAATGCATGGAAGTTTTCATGGATGACTTTTCAGTCTTCGGTGATACATTTGAATCATGTCTAGTTAATCTGGAACGAATGCTAATTAGATGCGAAAAATCAAATCTAGTACTTAATTGGGAGAAATGCCATTTCATGGTTAAAGAAGGCATCGTTCTTGGACATAAAATTTCAAAAGAAGGAATTGCAGTGGATAGAGCTAAAGTAGATGTAATTGCTAAACTTCAACATCCCACCAATGTTAGAGGAGTTAGGAGTTTTCTAGGGCATGCCGGTTTTTACCGACGTTTCATAAAAGATTTTTCTAAAATTGCCACTCCTATGAATAAACTCCTAGAAAAGGATGCGCCATTCATCTTTTCAGATGAGTGTATCAAATCTTTTAACATTCTTAAAGAAAAACTCACTAATGCGCCGATCATGATAACACCAAATTGGAATCTACCATTTGAACTAATGTGCGATGCAAGTGATTTTGCAATGGGAGCCGTTTTAGGACAAAGGATTGAAAAACGATTTCAACCTATATATTATGCTAGTAAGACATTACAAGGAGCACAAACGAACTATACAACTACTGAAAAAGAACTCCTTGCTATTGTCTTTGCTTTTGACAAATTTCGATCATATCTCGTTCTAGCAAAAACGGTGGTCTATACCGACCATTCTGCTCTTAGATACCTATTTTCAAAACAAGATGCTAAACCAAGATTAATCCGTTGGATCTTACTCTTACAAGAGTTTGATATTGAAATTCGAGATAAAAGAGGAGCAGAAAATCTCGCCGCTGATCATCTTTCTCGTCTTGAAAATCCTGAATTAGAAGTTCTGAATGAATCGGCCATACAAGACAACTTTCCTGATGAATATCTATTGAAGATAGATTATAAAGAAATCCCATGGTTTGCAGACTATGCAAACTACTTAGTTTGTGGATTCCTTGAAAAAGGATTATCGTACCAAAGACGAAAGAAATTCTTCAGTGATATAAAACACTATTTCTGGGAAGATCCACATCTGTTTAAAAGTTGTCCCGATGGAATAATACGCCGATGTGTATTTGGAGATGAAGCTAGTAAAATTTTAAACCATTGTCACACAGGACCAACAGGAGGGCATTATGGGCCTCAACTAACAGCAAGAAAAGTTTATGAAGCTGGATTCTATTGGCCTACAATTTACAAAGACGCACACCTTCTTTGCAAATCCTGTGATGCATGTCAAAGGGCCGGAAAAATAAGTCAACGTGATGAAATGCCACAAAATGTCATCCAAGTATGTGAAGTATTTGACATTTGGGGTATTGACTTTATGGGTCCATTTCCAAAATCTCATAATAATCTATATATACTCGTAGCCATTGATTATGTATCTAAATGGGCGGAAGCACAAGCTCTCCCAACTAACGATGCACGAGTTGTAGTCAACTTTTTAAAACGTCTTTTTGCAAGGTTTGGAACACCGAAAGCTTTAATAAGTGATCGGGGTACTCATTTTTGTAATAATCAACTTGAGAAAGTTCTTAAAAGATATGGAGTAACTCATAAAATCTCCACCGCATATCATCCACAAACAAGTGGACAAGTTGAAAATACCAACCGAGCTTTAAAACGTATTCTAGAGAAAACCGTAGGATCAAATCCGAAGGAATGGTCCATTAAATTGGAGGATGCACTCTGGGCTTTTAGAACAGCCTACAAAACTCCAATTGGAACCACACCTTTTAGACTTGTTTATGGAAAAGCATGTCATCTTCCAGTAGAAATTGAACACAAAGCATTTTGGGCTTTGAAGACATGTAATCTTGATTTACATGAAGCTGGACGTCTACGATTAAGTCAACTAAACGAATTAGAAGAATTAAGACATGAAGCATACGAAAATTCGTTAATCTATAAGGAAAGAACGAAGAAATGGCATGATAAAAGAATCAGAAGTTCAAAAGAATTTAAAGAAGGAGACAGAGTTCTTCTTTTCAATTCACGATTCAAGCTATTTCCTGGAAAATTGAAATCAAGATGGTCTGGACCATTCATAGTCAAAAGAGTTTTCCCATACGGAACGATAGAATTAATAAATTCAAATGGGATTGAATTTAAAGTTAATGGTCACAGAGTTAAACATTACATACATGGTCCGATGGAAGTCGACAACGAAGTTAATCACAATTTCGACACCACAGCTAACTAAGTATGGGGAGAATCAAGTCTTTAAAGGATAATATATATTTCTGTTAGAGTTAGATTGTCAGTTTTCGTGTAGTTCTCGAAAATGGAACACGTATGGTCTTTCCCTAGCAGACCCTAAAGAACTAGTCTTCTCCCCCCATTCTGAATTTTTATTTTTTTTAGGTTTTTACAAAATGAAGACTGCCTGTGAACTAAACCATGGTCTAATGCTACACGCTTTGATCACTAAACGTAATAATGACATACTACCGAGCGAATTAGTATCAGTAATCAGAGAAAGAATGGACGGAGTTAGAAAAGGATCCAGATGCGAAGATAATAAGTTACAATTTGGTAAAGGAAAATCAAAATCCGCAGCGAAAAGAAGAGCACGACACCTAGAAAGATGTCACAAATGCGGAAAATGGTCACATGGAGGTAAATGTTCAAATAATCAAACCTATTCAAATACCGAATTTGTTACTTTATGCAGAGACGGACCGTTCATATGTTTAGAAGAAAAGACACTGAATGCTCGAGGTTACGCCTATGTAGTCATGGAAAACCAATTAAACCGACTATCTTATGAATGGAATAGATCATATAACTAAGAAATCTATTTCACAGGTATGTCTGTACAGTTTTTATTTTTATTTTTATTTTTAACCTTTTGATAATAAACGCTAATTTGTTCGCTAAAAAGTATTAAATTGGTATTGAATAAAATTAGGTTTGGCGACCGAAATTATTGATATCATTCAAAAATTTATTACATCACTGCGAAATTTAACGTTTATTCTTAAGGTATAAATATCTTTAATCAATCAACCCAAAATATTTCAAAAATTCGTCATGAGTTAAATTAGGTCTTGGAACCGAAATTACTTTACCGAAAAGAGGGGCGCATATTTTTGATAATATTTGATTGATTAAAGTGGGATAAAAAGATAAAAAGATTTTTAATTTTATTTTTACCATGTTTTTAATCTTAATATTTAAATCTTAAATTAATATTGTAAACTTTATAAAAAAACAATATATAATAAATTGTAAAATATTTGAAAAATTAATATAAGTTTGATATGAATTTATGAATTTTTAAATTAAGTTTGGTGTGAATTTTTAATATTAATTTTGAATTTTATATTTAAGTTGTGTGAATTTAAAAACAAAAATTTACTTTATCTCATTAAGTTAAGAATATGATTTTTAAAATTCGTCGTAAGTTGAAGACTAGGTCTTTGAACCGAAATTGCTTTACCCGAGGGAGGGACGAGAACTTTTATTATCATTATTTTTAATCTTTTTGATTTAAAGTATGTCAAAAAAATTAAAAAATCCAAAAATCTAAGCTTTTAAAACAATCGCTTGAAAATGACAAAATTTTAAAATTTTGTCGAGGGACAGACTAGGGCATCGTCCCGAAACGACCTCGTCTTAAAAAGAAACAAAATTTTTAAAATTTTATTAAATTTTATGTTTTAAAAGTATAAGGTTTTAAAAAAAAAAAAAAAAAAAAAAATACCTGGAAAATACCCCCATGCGAGTCGCATGGGGTTGGGCAGGAAACCATGCGACTCGCATGGCTAATAAAAACTGGACAGGATCAAAATTCCAGTCGATCTGCTTCTGTCTCTCACAATACTCAAACAAACACATACGAAAACCTCCCAAACTCTCTCAATTTTTCACCAATTTTCACCAAATTTCTTGCAAAAATTTCACAACAATCATGCCTAGATTCAGTAGTCTCAACCCCTTCAGGAGAAAGGTAAAGATTTCACCCCTAATCTCTTTAAATTAGAATTTTTGTGTTCTTAAGCTAGAAAATTTATATTTTGATTTTGTTAAATTTAGGTGTAATTAGAGCTAAATTGTTGTTATATTATGCATGTATATCCTAGATAGAAGCTATTTAACATGAATTGAAGCTAAAAACTTCAAATTTTTAAGAATCTAGGGTTTGTGTTCTTGAGCAATTTGGGGCTTTTTGATATAAACAGGTTATGGCCGATTTTTGTCATGAATTGTTGCTAAATTAAGTAGTGTAACATGTTTAGGTAGTTAATTGATCCAAACTTTGAGCCTAAACATGTTTTTGAGAATTAAAGTGAACTTTTTAAGTCTAAAAATTCATGAACTTGGATAATTTGATATAAAGGCCATTTGAAACTTGTTTCATTGCTAGTAGTGATTATTTTGGCATGTTATTTGAGATAAATGCTTATGAACTTGATGTACATTTTTCGTATATGCTTATTTGACAAAGTGTAGACTTGACAAAAATATGAAAATGAGCACTAGTTTGATTTGAATGCCATGTAACAAGTGTTTAATTGCTATAATGATTATTGTTGTCATGTTTAAGAGTTTAAATGTGATAAAACATTGTACACATTTTCGTATGTAAAAGTGTAGAATTGTTATTATTAAGAAAATGTGTATAAAATGTGTTATGAATTAAACATGTCATCATAATTGTTTCAAGTTATTATTTTGCTAACACTAATGCATATTTGGATGCACAAATTTTGTGTTTAATATGTTTTGCAGAGAAATACAGATACGGACGGTGCATCATCGTCCAGACAACCAGAGCCCGAACCAGAAATGTTTTATGAACAAGAACAACATATGCAACAAGAAGAAGAACAACATGAGGATCAACATATTCCATATCACGATCAAGATCAATTATTCATGAATCAGTTTCGTCAATTCGCTCCACATCAAATGATTCTGAGCTTAGACATTAATGAAGATCAGTTACACCCAAATCTGAGATTTGATCGATGTTGGATAGAGTATCCAGACTATCAAAAGAACATGCACATTCTCTACTTTAAGGTTGTTGAAATGCCAAGGGCAATTGACTGGGTACCTTTGGAAACAGTTGACCTTGCTGAACCGATTTGGGAATTATTGGTGCAAAGGTATGGTAATTCTCAGTTTAACGATTGGATGCGCCTATTTTCCATTCGTAGAACCATATATAGGGAATGGTGTATAGAATTACTTAGTACTATTAAGTTAAACAGTGATGTTAGGAGGATAGATGATAGAAGCTTTATTAGATTTCTGTTAGGTGGACGCATGTACAGAATGTCCATGATAGATTTAGCCAGGGCCTTACAGATTTACACCCCTGCTGAACTTTTGAGCCCCGACTGTAATAGCCTGATTGCCCAAGGAGAAAGGATAGATAGGGAATTTGATATTAACGCCGTCTGGAGGCGTATGTCCCACTTTAATGAATTTCACGCCAGTGGAAATCATACATACTTAGATATAGACAGAGCTGAACTCCGGGTGATTCATAGATTCTTAGCAAACACAATTACACAAAGGGGTAAGAATAAGGAGAAATTGACAGTAAACGATTTGTTCTACCTCAAGTGTATTAGAGACCCGAGGAGTTTCGTTAACATTCCCTATTGTGTTGGTTATTATCTCGCTAATGTAGTTTCGGGGATGAAATCGGGGAGTATTATAGGTGGTGGTATTTTCATTACTCTCATTGGAGAGTATTTAGGTGTGGATAAGCACCAAGGGGGTCCAATGAACGAAATAGAGGACGAAGGTGAAACTATAAGTTCAAACCTTTATCACGGTGCAAGGGTATTATTGATGAGACGTGGTCGGGTATATCGATACGAGGGACCTCAGCGACAGGTAGAAAGAGGTTCGGATGACGAAATGGAAGAGGCGAACAACATTATAGGAGTTGTTCGGGAGACTGCTCTTGATTTAGGCGTTCGTATGGAGGATGAATACATGACGAACTATGATAGGCATATGCAGTACGAGGCATGGCAACGTCGGAATGACTACGAGCATTCCCGGCAACGAGAGCATGGCCGATGGGATTATCATCAGCGCCAAATTATAAGCCAGTTGCAGCCTGGCGAGATGTATTATCCGACCCGACCCGCATACTATCCCGCACATCAGCCAGAAATGAGACCACCCTATGATTCATATGATTATGACGCAGCATACCAGTTCACCTATAATCAGCCATGGAACCCGGACGCGAACATGAATTGGGATCCATATCCTAATTTTCCTCCTAACCCACCTCCTGATCAGTAGAGATAAGTTGGTAATTTATATTTTTATTATTTTAAACACTTAACATTTTAATTACATTTATGTAATGTTTGATATTTCTATTATTATTGTGTACTAATATTTTTCTTATAATTTGAAAGTGGGATGCCAAAGTTCCATTTCAAATTACATGTATGATTATATTTGTATTGTATGTATTCTATTTTATGCACAAAACAGGGTAAAACAACGCATTTTCAAAGACTGGCATTAAGTTCAGCAAAAGCAACTAATTTTGACGACAAGATGCAAAATATATGTGAAATAACAACAAGACGGAATGAACAAATGACGTGCACCATTTATCATTCAACAATCAAACGACAATATGTTTGAAACTTTGGTAAAATTTAATCATTTTTCTACGCTAATAACCCTCAATAATTTAAATTGTTTCTGATTTCTTGCAAATGAGGGCATTGCAAGATCTTAAGTGTGGGAAGGGGTTAAATTCTTTCAGATTTTGATTTAAACACTTGGTTACCATTAAAAATGCTAGTAACGCAGTAGTTGTGTTAGAATCTAGTGCTCTCCGATAACAAGGAACAGCCCTAGTCTTATATACTAACTACCCAATTCTAGTAAAAGTTTTTTAAAATTTTCAATTAAATGAATTCAAATCATGTTTATACATATTTATGAACGATAAAACTAGGTTTTAACACCGAAATTATTGTTACCTCGGAAAGGACATAAATTGAGAAACAAACTAAAATGTTAAAATTCATTTAAAATGGAATAGAGGACGATAAAAAGGAAAATAAAAGCCAAGTGTGGGAAAATTTACCAAGTTATTTTAAACATATGTCACATATATCTGTAACAAATAACTGAAAATACTTTTGCTTTGGACTAAACTAAACTGTTTTACCCGATAAAAGAAAAGAAGAGATGGATCTACACGATGAATCAATTCCATCATTAAAAGGAAGTAAAGTCTTCCGAAAAAGACACGCGCTTCTTGATTTAGGTCATGAAGTTGTCGTCCAGACCAGCTGTAGGTTGACGAAAAATCTAGAAAAGTCATCACTAAAATCAGCTGGAAATCCACGGACCTCAGCATCAAACAGGGTCGCCAAGTGGTCAGATTTATCCTAACCATGAGAAGGATTTATCTCGTACAATGGGGAGGCACCATGCAAATTAGCTGGATAAGACTAATGAATCAGATCCCCAGAAAGGATAATCTCCTTAAAGATTAAAAATCAGCTTTTAAGACTGATATTACTCAATCCTAGAGATTGACCTTAAAGATTGAGAATTACAAACTCATGGAATTCGATGATATCTAAACTCGAGCTTAAACGAGAAAATATTTTAATCAAAATTACAAACCGATTTGTTTTCTGAAAACCCTATTTTTAATGCGTTCATTACCATTGAACGTAAAATCCTAGGAATTCACCTGGAATTCATTAGGTCACCTGAACTAAATCAGGTGTCAACCGTAAGAACGGTGGTTGCATAGTGGTCAAAGACAGGACCTTGTGCCAAACCGAAAAATTATAAGGGTGAGCTTTACTATTGCTCCTACCAAGGATAGTAATTGCGTCCGACACGTTATAGACCATAATCAAAAGCATGTCACGGGACATTGCCTTAACAGTTGCTTGTTCAACGCTTTCCTTTACAACCGGACGGTAGTTTACCGAAAGGTAATATACGGGACAAGTAAACTGGACGTGTTGCTTTCCAAATACAAGGTTAGCAAGTGGGTGACACAAACCCTCAAGTTTGAGCTAAAATTTTCAAATCTGAAACCCACCAAACCCACAAAAATATTTTGCAAACACCGGTAAAGGGTTATTCCGGAAAACTTATCTAGGGTAAAAACTAGATTTCAAAAGATCAAATGTTTTCATAAAGATCCAATTTCCTTAATGGATCTAAATTTTTATAGTCATGTGGGACTGTAAACCACATCGTTACTACCATTGTTCATACCGCCGTATAGAAATCACTGATGTACAAAGTGTGAAGAATAAAGAAGTGATTCTAGTGTTTCAAGACTGTATTGCTTGAGGACAAGCAACGCTCAAGTGTGGGGATATTGATAAGGCTAAAAATGAACACATATTTTACAGCATTATTTCCCAAGAAAGACAAGATTTTAGTTGATATTGTTCGATTTACAAGCACTATTCGTTTAAATATTAAAAAGTGAAGATAAAAGGCAGATTCGACAAATTGAAGACGGAAAGGTCCAAAAAGCTAAAAAGTACAAGATTCAATCAAAAAGGTTCAAAATATTGATGAGGAACGTCTCAAAATGACAAGAGTACAAGTTACAAGACGCAAAGTACACGATATAAAATAATACGCGAAGACGTCCGAAAATCCGGAACCGGGACCTGAGCCAAGAAGAAACGCCCGACGCAACGGACCAAAAATATCTAGTCTACTATGCACAAGAATATAATATAATATATATATAATTATATATAATTATATATTATATTATATATTATTATTATATTACGTCGGCAAGAAGAAAACAAACCAATTTAGCTGGATCCAGGGTGGCCATGCGACTCGCATGGCCAGAGGCACAAAATCCATGCGAGTCGCATGGAGTGAAAATGTTGGTCAGGTCCTATATAAAGCCAGTTTTCTGCCGAGTTTTAAACACATAATATCTATCTCTCTCTCAATATATACGTAATATATATATATATTTTATATTTTAATTTTAATTTTAATTTTAAAATCCTAATAATAAGGGTATGTTAGCAAATGTTGTAAGGGTGTAAGTCGAAATTCTGTCCGTGTAACGCTACGCTATTTTTAATCATTGTAAGTTATGTTCAACCTTTTTATATTAATGTCTCGTAGCTAAGTTATTATTATGCTTATTTAAAACGAAGTAATCATGATGTTGGGCTAATTACTAAAATTGGGTAATTGGGCTTTGTACCATAATTGGGGTTTGGACAAAAGAACGACACTTGTGGAAATTAGACTATGGGCTATTAATGGGCTTTATATTTGTTTAATTAAATGAAAGTTTGTTAATGTTAATATAAAGATTTACAATTGGACGTCCCTATAAATTACCATATACACTCGATCGGACACGATGGGCGGGGTATTTATATGTACGAATAATCGTTCATTTAACCGGACACGGGAATGGATTAATAGCCATTAGAATAATTAAAACAGGAGTGAAATTACATTCAAGGGTAATTGGTGTAATTGTTAACAAAGTAGTAAAACCTTGGTTTACACGCAGTCGATAACCTGGTGTATTCATTAAACAAAGTATTAAAACCTTGTTACAATTCGAATCCCCAATTAGTTGGAATATTTAACTTCGGGTATAATAATAATTTGACGAGGACACTCGCACTTTATATTTATGACTGATGGACTGTTATGGACAAAAACCAGACGGACATATTGAATAATCCAGGACAAAGGACAATTAACCCATGGGCATAAAACTAAAATCAACACGTCAAACATCATGATTACGGAAGTTTAAATAAGCATAATTCTTTTATTTCATATTTAATTTCCTTTATTTTATATTTAATTGCACTTCTAATTATCGCACTTTTATTTATTGTTATTTAATCGCACTTTTAATTATCGTACTTTTTAATTATCGCAAGTTTATTTTATCGCACTTTTATTATTCGCAATTTCATTATCGTTATTTACTTTACGCTTTAAATTACATCTTTTATTTATTTTATATTTTACATTAGGTTTTAACTGCGACTAAAGTTTTAAAATCGACAAACCGGTCATTAAACGGTAAAAACCCCCCTTTATAATAATAATATTACTTATATATATGTTTGTATTTTTATAAAAGTAAACTAATATAGCGTTGAGCTTTGTTTAAAGATTTCCCTGTGGAACGAACCGGACTTACTAAAAACTACACTACTGTACGATTAGGTACACTGCCTATAAGTGTTGTAGCAAGGTTTAAGTATATCCATTCTATAAATAAATAAATATCTTGTGTAAAATTGTATCGTATTTAATAGTATTTCCTTGTAAAAATTAATAGTATTTTATACCCCTCTGCTTTGACATCATTTGCCCTACCCTGCAACAAACTAGTAGCGAGTCTCGTCTTCTTCCTAGGAGGGCATTCAATAGTACGAAAACACCCTTTGACATCCGAGATCCAAGTTGTGCTTACCAAAGGATCCGGTTTCCCCTCATACATCAGGGGTTTAGTCCTCATGAAGCTCTTAAGACAACGCTCCATTTCACTACTACCCCAAAATTTGGAATACTTCCTATCCATTTCTTCTCGAAACGCACTCATTTGCTCCGCAACGGCGGCCGCAACTCTAGTGTTAAACTCAGCATTGTTCGTCTCGATCCCACTTCCCGTCGCCATTCTAAGGAATGCAAAGCGATTAGATCACGAACGTAAAAAAAACACACACTCCACACCGGTCCATCTTGCTGATCACTCATCGTATATCACTTGTTTGACACGATTTGCACTCGTAATAAGGTTTGCAAGTCCTTATTACGCACACATGTCGTATCAACTCGTTAGTACAACGACCGCCTCGCTCGATGATATAACCAACACAACAACGATTCCACGCGATATAAACACACGCAAGGGAATAGCATCACAACACAAGCCAAAAATCCTAGTTAGTCCACCTACAAACAAAGCACTAACTATAACCCTTTCCGACCCGTTCACCTACAAGTCCCGCAACAAATAAGCGCACACAAAAGTCTATGTCTAGGCACCTATCTCAAGTCAGCTAAATCCCTTAGACCATGCTCTGATACCACTTGAAACAACCCAACCCGTATTAAAACCGGCCCATAAAATTTTTCCTTTTAATACGCTTTAAATAACACTTTAGGTCCCAATTGTGTTTCCATAAACATCTTTAATACAATAGAAGGTTTAATAAACCTTAAAACATTTAATACATTGATTAATTGTCCAAACGGACATACACGACCCGACTAGTTTAGTTTTCAACTAAAACCGAGCATGGTGATTTGGGACTACGCTACCCAAATCCTAATCGAGTACAAAAGCAAGATCTTCTTATCAACCTAGCCAAGATCTCTAATCCCCAAGCTTACCCGAGCCGCCAAGCATGCGAACCTATAAAAATATCAACAACAAGAGGGTAAGCTAACGCTTAGTGAATGATAATATACTACATACATATATATGTATAAAATGGACACGCCACACAAATATCAAATACCGCATACCGAAGCATCCATGTATAAGGCAACTACACTAAGCATACCGTACGATCTCTAAGCAACAAGCTAATGATATCAACAAAGTATAAGTTCACCAACGACGATGTGAACAACGCCAATAAGCTACACCCGGAGGGTTAGCTACAACACAACATTACATTAATATATATATATATATATATATATATATATATATATATATATATATATATATATATATATATATATATATATATATATAACAATATAAAACGAATAAGGTTAACCCCTTAACCCATTACCGAATACCAAACGCCACAATGAAGATTGGCCGAACTACACGAGCCTTAGTGATCCGAACCCACACGAGATTACTAACTTCACAACATCGAGGTTGGCCGAACTACACGAGCCTTAGTAATCCGAAACTACACGAGATTACTACCTCAATAAGATGACCGAACTACACGAGTCATCGTGAATCCAAACTACACGCGATTCACTTCTCAACATCAAAAACCACGGTCACGGGATTATAAAATGCACCACATCGGGGTCATCCACTTCACAACAATATCAACCCTTCGCCATTGGGGTTATAACATCCAAATCACAACCACGTGTGATAACGTACACACAAGCGTGTACCTCGCCAAAGGTGGTCAGCCAAAACGCACAAACGTGCCAATTTGACCTATACACAAGTCCATCAATCCACCTATATGTGAAGTGAGCTCTATGATCGAGAACCACCTCACCTGACCCGCACCCATCCTACACATACATATGCATATAGGATATTAACACTCACCTTATCGCCTTGAAGAGTGCTTCCAAGTAATCCGCAACTCGTCAATGGAAAGTACCTATTCCATTATCACAAATTCAACAACACACTTAGATTGGATTTACAAACCAACACAATTTGACACTTAGTGCAAATTCGACCCAAATGCACCTCTAAGTACAAACCGCGCCCAAACTAACCAATAATCACTAACACAAGTGATAATGGTCCTAATATGCCAATTAAACCCGAACACAAGTGTTAAACACTTATCGTTCTCAAAATCGCCCATAAACCCTAATTTTGACCCATAAGGTCAAAATCTCACCATTTACAAGTTTTGACACCAAAGCATGTTTAACTCGGTTTTATACTTCAACTTAATCCATTTTAAGTTTACAACCCTCATTGAATCGACATTCAGGTTATAATCCTCAACAAACCCTAATTTTGACTCTAGTCAAAATTAGTCAACTACGAAAACCCTAAAAGTCTCCAAAACACCAATAATCACTAATGCTAGTGATTGTACACTATTTACAAGTCTTAAACATGGTTAAATCATTAACTAACCCAAAACCCACCTTTAACAACAATAAACCCGAATATTGGTGTTAATCTCCAATTAACAACTAAATGGGTTTCACCTATTAATCATACAATCAAAAGCCCCAAATTTGAATGATGAACACGAAAATGAAATTCAGAGTTAGAGCTTACCACTAGTATCACCGTGTAGCTAAGAACGAGGAGAACAAACTTGTCAACTACGCCAAAGATCAAATCCCACTTCTTCCTTTCCAAAAATCCCTTTGAAATCAAATGGGTGTTTGAGTTTTTGAGAGGAAAATGAAATGAAAAGGAAAATGAAATTAGGAAATGAAATGAATGGATGAGGTTAAAGCCTCAAATCTGGCTCAAACATGAAATGACCAAATTGCCCTTGAACCTTATTTAAAATTACAAGAATCTGGTACCAGTTTTCCCGTATCACCGCGCCGCGGCCTTAAATGTCGCACCGCTACATTTGCCTAGTTCTGGGATCATTTTTAATCAAGCTTCTGATCTGGATTCCAGTTAAATGCCGCACCGCGGCCTCCTTTGTCGCGCCGCGACGTTCAATGTGGTCTAACTCATTTCCTTGCATACAAGACCTTAACACCCGAACATGTCCCGAACCCTTCATTCGCCTATCGTACATACACAATACACCTATAAATCATGTACAGAGAAAAACGGGGTGTTACATCTGCATTTAATGCTACGATATTTGAATCATCGGTTATCAATCCAAGGTGGTTTCAAGTGAATTGTGTTTTTAAATGATTAAACGCTGATGGTAATATGGTGGAATAAAAAAGGTTCTCCGGTATCAATAAAAGAGCACACATATATCTCAAGGTTATAATAAGGTTGTTTCGAACGAAAAGTCGAAGTTGATTTATTGGGGCTGTGACAAAATTGGCTAATTTGGAAAAGAATTGCAAAGTTATTTTCGGTAATAACAACGTCAAAGGAGCAAGCACAGATACGTGTTAAACGTTTACTCATGTTCCGAGTGTTTTCAGGTGTATAACTATATGCATAAATCTTTCCTTCCGTAGATGAAGTGCGGTTGGTTCATCCTCTCGATTGAGGTGTTTTCAAGGATCATGAAAAGTTTGAACGCAGATTGTAATCGTCAAGATACAAATGAGGTTTAAGACGAAATCAAGTGGCAAACTTGAAGAATTGTTTAGTTTCATATGTTACAATCAGTATTTTAATTCATTTTAATTGTCCAATGTTAGTAGTCCACAGTTGATAGTCCACAGTTAACAGTCCAATAATTCATATATAGCTTAATATATAATATTCGAATTAATTAATACGTATCGTGACCCGTGTACATGTCTCAGACTCGATCACAACTCAAAGTATATATATTGTTGTAGAATCAACCTCAACCCTGTATAGCTAACTCTAACATTACTGCATATAGAGTGTCTATGGTTATTCTAAATAATATATATAGATGCATCGATATGATATGTCAAAACCTTGTATACGTGTCCCGATATTTAAATGTGTAAATAACAGTATTTAAATGACGATAAATAAAGTGCATAAAATAAATAACAGAAATTAAATGACGATAAATAAAATCGCGATAATTAAATTGCGATAAATAAAATGTAATCAGTTAGCTAGGAACAGTTAGCTAGGAACAGTTAGCGTGGATTCTTAACAAAATTTCTCATAGTTAATTTGTTTGTTTCTAACAAATTTTATTTTGTCCAATGTTTTCTTCATTATGCCACTTGTTGGATTCTGATAAGTCAAAATTCAAATATGAAATTGAATGAAAATGGTTATTCTGTGGTGAACGAATTCGTATATATGTGGATGTAAGTAGGATAGTAAATGACTGTTGAATCAGATTGAAAAAATGTACAGTGTAACTTATTAATGTGAAATCTTAATATTCCTTGGGTATTACCTACCCGTTAAAATATTTTCACCATTAACAGTTTGTACGAAAGAACTTTTAATTACAATCTTTATGAAAATATATATACATATATATTTTCTTCAGATGTAATCATGAAATTAATGAGTAAATATAATATTAGACTCATTTGATTTACCGTTAAAACAAGAATATATATAATCTCCAAAACATTAGAGATTACATAATCACTATGTCGAACGAAGATAATTGATGTAGAACGATTCGTAGAACGATGATTATACTCGAGGTACATAATGAGATGTTGAGGCGTGTGATGTTGAAACTTGGGTTGTTGGTGATACTGGTATTGATGTTAGTGGTACCGTTGGTGCCGGTGATGTTGCTGAAGCTGGTACGTTTTGTACCATATTTTCTAGATTGATTACTCAAGCGCGAAGCTCGTTGACTTCTTCTATTACACCGGGATGATTGTGGGTTAGAACAAGCGGATGAATAAGATTGGGGATTTTGGATATCATATAATCATTGTGAGATATCCTGGAAATGAGGGTAAATATGGTGTTTCGGACTGGTTCGCTGATAAGTGCTTCAGGTTCATCGCAAAGAGGTAAATTCGGTTGGTGAAAAGGATTGCCTTCTTCGCGTATCCATTGATTAAGTCGACTACGAACTCATCAGATGAATTGGGGATAGATGATTGGTTGATTCATTCTGATGACACTGCTTTCAGAGCTTAGGTGAAACTCCATATCGGAATAGCTGTCAGAATCCGAGGAATTCGAACTGGTTGAGGGATTCATCTCGTACGATCAGATGAAGGATTTTCGATAAGAAATAGATTATAGGATGTAGATTAGTACCCTGTAATACATAATTTACATATGCATAAATAATACTAAAATCCCATAAGTTACGGAGGAATCTACGAAAGCTGTCAGGCAAAGGTAACAATAACAGATACGCTAAGATATGAATTTTTCTATACAATTTCTATGCAATAGAGGCAGTAAGACGTGTCTAGACTTTAAGGATGATAAGCAAATAATTTTTGACACTAAATGATAAGCAAAACTTTTGACATGCAGACACGGTCGAAGTCCAGACCCACTAATGTATCTAAACAACTATCAGTTAGACAAACTAATGCAAGACCTGGTTCGCTAAGACCACCACTCTGATACCAACTGAAATGACCCGTCCTAATCCATCTGGACGAATACATTACAATTGATTACATCGCGAGGTACTTGACCTCTATATGATACATTTTACATACATTGCATTTGTTTTTAAAAGACAAACTTCCATTTCATCAAAAGTTGACGGCATGCATACCACTTCATAATATACCCAACTATAAGTGACTTAATAATAATCTTGATGAACTCAATGACTCGAATGCAACGTCTTTTGAAATATGTCATGAATGACTCCAAGTAATATCTCTAAAATGAGCAAATGCACAGCGGAAGATTTCTTTCATACCTGAGAATAAACATGCTTTAAAGTGTCAACCAAAAGGTTGGTGAGTTCATTAGTTTTACATAAATAATCATTTTCATCATTTTAATAGACCACAAGATTTTCATTTTTCATTTCTCATAAATATACGTCCCATGCATTGAGACAAAAATCATTCATATGGTGAACACCTGGTAACCGACCTTAACAAGATGCATATAGAATATCCCCATCATTCCGGGACTCCCTTCGAACATGATAAATTCGAAGTACTAAGGCATCCGGTACTTTGGATGGGGCTTGTTGGGCCCAATAGATCTATCTTTAGGATTCGCATCAATTAGGGTGTCTGTTCCCTAATTCTTAGATTACCAGACTAAAAAGGGGCATATTCGGTTTAATAATTCAGCCATAGAATGTAGTTTTAAGTACTTGTGTCTATTTCGTCAAACATTTATAAAGCAGCGCATGTATTCTCAGTCCCAAAAATATATATTGCAAAAGCATTTAAAAAGGGAGCAAATGAAACTCACAATACTGTATTTTGTACTAAAAATATGCATACGACGCAACTGAACAATGCAAGGTTGGCATCGGATTCACGAACCTATATCAGTTATATATATATATATATATATATATATATATATATATATATATATATATATATATATATATATATATATATATATATATATATATATATATATATATATATATTAAAACATACAATAACAACTAACGAGTTGATATATTAATAATTTACATATCATATTACTAATTAAGTTATATTTATCCTATGTATTTTAGGTAGTTAATATTTATTTCTATATTACATTTAATATTAATATAGTATATACTTATTAAAGTAGTTTAATAATATAATATTTATCATTTATCATAATATATTACAAATAGAAATTTATTTGAAGGTTTATATATGATAAGAATATATATTTATATTAATTAATATATTTTATATATAGCTTACTTAATGTCATAAAAATTTAGTAATATATAATATTAATATATTTGTAATGTATTTTTGTAAAATAATATTTATTTTTAATAATAACAATATTAGTGATAATAAAAATGATATTTTTGATAATGATAATTTTTAATATAAATGGTATTAATAATAATTTCAATAATGATACTAATAATAATAACCTAAATGATAATAATAATAATGTTAATTCTAATATAAATGTTAGTAATAATAATAACAATAACTTTATTAATCATTATAATATTAAGGATAATAATTTTAATAGGAATGATAATAATAATAGTAATAATAATAATGATATTACTAATACTATAATATTAATTGTATTAACAATAATAATGATATTACTAATACTATAATATTAATTGTATTAACAATGCTAATAACTATGTTCTTCATATTAGTAATAATCTAATAACAATAATAACTAATAATAACAATAATAATAATAATAATAATAATAATAATAATAATAATAATAATAATAATAATAATAATAATAATAATAATAATAATAATAATAATAATAATAATAATAATGAGTGATAAGTAAACTACCTCAATGAAGTAGCCCTTAAATTTTTTTTTGCTCAAGTTCGAGTTTGAACCCGCGACATCCCGCTAACCCAAAAACACCTTTAACCAATCATCTACCGTCTCATTTATGATTTTAAATCCCCACCTAAAAATATATAACCTATATACTCCTGTCTGATTCTTCTACATTTTCTAAAAAAAAAATAACGCCTCAGCCTGGGCTTGAACCCAAGACCTCTCGTTCACCCAACACATGCCTAACCATATGAGCTGCTCTGTCTATCTGTTTTATTTCACTAACCAAACTTATATAACCCATTTTACTTCTGGTTTCTAATTCTTCTTCTTAATAACTAATCGATCACAAACATAATCATACCATTATAAAATCATCATATTAATTCGATTTCTATCATCAATAGCATCGTGATCTTCACATATTCATCATCCCCAAAAATCCTTTCATCATCGAATCTTTCTCATATCATTCATCATGATCAACGTCTTCATCTTCATACGTTCCCACCATAATCAACACCATACATAATCATTATCAATCTATTCTCGTTATCACTTCGTTCTATCTTATCATAATCATCATCATTTTACATTCGTTATAATATATCATTCATGGTGATTGGAAACAGCATTAGATACAATCATAGCTGCAGTAGCAAGTATTTGGGTTTCAAAAAATAGAAAAAGAATTAGGCTTGGCTACGGCCCAAAATCAGTTTAACAAGCCTACTAAACTTGTATTGTTTTTGACCCTTTTAGGAACATCTGATAGGGTCTCGTTTACGAAACAAAAAAAATAAAAATCGAATAGGAAGGCAAGTAGCAGCGTACAAAATAAGTGGGGTTACATGTTGGCCATCAAAGGAAAAGTGTACACACAAAGCATCACCTTTTTAATCTCCACTCACTTTCTTAATATTAAATGGACATGTTCATTGGAACAGGAAACTGAAATAGCTGTAGCACAGCAAGGAAAATAAAAAAAATAATGGTGAAAGTATGTGGTTTTAATGGGTTGTGTCAGTTTTCGTTGTAAATGGGTTTCGGTTGAATGGTGGCTCCGGTTGTAGTAAGGTGGCGGTTTTATGTGGCAACCATGGTGATGATACATGTTAATGTATGTGTATATATGTAGTTAAGGTGTTTCTAGAGTGGCAGTGTACTTCGGTTACATCAAGGATTAATCAAATAACCATTGTGTTGTAGTTGGACGTTTGATTATATATAATAAAAAATAAAACCGTAGCAACACTACAATAATGGTTGTTCGTTGATAGTTCACAAAGAAAAGAAACAAGAACAAATTATGATGATGGTGGTTGAAGCATTGGTGGTGTTCAATTGTAGGTGTAGCCGATGAAGGTGAGGCTTGGGTGGTCATGGGTACAAGATGGTAGTGTTATGAATATAGTTAGAACAAGTGGGTTTTTTAGTGTGTGTGTGTATGTTTGAGCAACATGGCAGTGGTGGTTGATGTTGTGATTGTCCAAGAAGGTGGTTCACGTTTGTTTGTGGTGATGGTTTCTTAAATGGGTTTGATGATTTGGTTTTTAAAAGGTGACGAGGGTGGTTGCTCATGGTTTATAGTGATGTTCATGGCGTGAGAGATGGCGGGTTGACGATGGTCCTCGACTAACAACAACCCTAGTAGTAGTAGTAAGTTAGAGATGTTTTAGTTTTTGTGGTTTAATGAAGATGGTGATTGAGTAGGGTGGCTATTGTATGTCTATATATCTCTCTGACTCATGTATGTACATATATTAGTTAAACACAACAAGTATAGTAAACCCACTTCTTTGATACTGTGTCTCAATCAATCACAGATGTAAATTAGATCAACATATTTAATATAATAATATTATTAGTAATATAATAATAAATAATAAACGTGCAAGAACGAAATATTTGTCAAACTCTACCGACAGTTTTCACGGACTATTATCGTGCGAAACCAATTGTGGATAAAAGTGTTCAGAAAAATCCCATATTTTTAAATTAACTATATTTATTTATTTTGGTTATTATGGTATAAAATTCGATCATTAAATATTAAATAAAAATTACATTAATTATTCACCCCTAATCCCAAGTAAAATATAAAAAGTTTTAAAATTCAACAAATAGTTCCTAAATACATTTTTAATAAGCCTAAAATTTATATTACTCATTTTCGTGTCACCGTTTATTTTAAAATTACAAAAGTTTGAATTTAACATGCTTAATATCAATCGGAACATCAAACTAGTATTACAATTATTTAATATTTATTTTTAATATACTTTTATTTATATATAGATATGTTTATAAATAATAATTATTATATATTTCATAACAACAACATTTAATATTTCAAATTATTATTTATATATATACACACATATCTATTTACAAATAGTTGTTCGTGAATCGTCGAGAACAGTCGAAGGTCAATTGAATATATGAAACAGTTCAAAATTTTTGAGACTTCAACATTACAGACTTTGCTTATCGTGTCGGAAACATATAAAGATTAAGTTTAAATTTGGTCAGAAATTTCTGGGTCGTCATATATATAGTGTAATTTAATATCAAATATATATATATATATATATATATATACACTAGTGAAATGACCCGTGGAACCACGGGTTTGTTTAAATAAAACAGTTTAATGATATGTTTTAGGTATTAATTGAACGTAAATGTTTAAGTTATTTAGTTTAATGACCCGTGGAATCACAGAGTCCGACTAAGAAACTCGTCAGCTGAACATTTCATCAAACACCTGAAATGCATATTAAACAATCCACATCCATGCTATTGGTTGTCATTTTATTTTAAAAGTATAAATTAAAATATAAATTTAGAATTTTTTTCCTTCTGCCTAACTTTTTATACCTTCTCGTACTCAATTCAAAATAATTTAAAATTATTTAATTTTAATAATTAAAATAATTTTTAACAAGATTTAATAATAATTAATTAATAGGATTTAATTTTAATTCAAAATTATTAAAATTAATGACACCACCCACCATGATTAGATTTTTTTCTAATTCTTTTTGATTTTTTCTTAACAAAGGAATTAGCCTAATAATGACAGCATCATTATAGGATTTTAATATTAACTATATATATATATATATATATATATATATATATATATATATATATATATATATATATATATATATATATATATATATATATATAGTGGTAGGATCAAGAGGATAGTAACCAATGGGGGGGAAGCAAATTTTTTTTTTTTTCATTTTTTGAAAAAACTTTGTTCACGAACATTATCGATTGGATGAAAATATGAACATTTAATAAAGACACTTTGTTATAAATGTTTTTATTTTGGCAGGAAAACGCTCGAAGAACTTGATGTGTGCGAGGTGGTGTATAAAATAGTTATATTTTTACAACAAAATACTATTAAATACGATACAATTTTACACAAGTTATTTATTTATTTATAGAGTGGATATACCTAAACCTTGCTACAACACTTATAGGCAGTGTACCTAATCGTACAGTAGTGTAGTTTTTAGTAAGTCCGGTTTGTCCACAGGGAACTCGCCAAGTTTAACGCTATATTTTTAAAAACTATATATAAATATAAATATAAGTAGTATTATTATTATAAAAGGGGGTTTTTACCGTTTAATGATCGGTTTGTCGATTTTAAAACTTTAGTCGCAGTTAAAACCTAATGTAAAATATTAAAAAAATAAAAATAACTTAATTTAAAGCGGAAATTAAATAACGATAATAAAGTGCGATAATTAAAAAGTATGATAATTAAAAGGTACGATAAATAAAATGACAATAAATTAAAGTGCGATAATTAAAAGTGCAATAAAATATGAAATATATAAATTATGCTTATTTAAACTTCCGTAATCATGATGTTTGACGTGTTGAATTTAGTTTATTACCATGGGTTAATTGTACCTTATCCTGGATTATTCAATATGTCCGTCTGATTTTTGTCCATAACAGTCCATCAGTCATAAATACAAAGTGCGAGTGTCCTCATCAAATTATCCTTATATCCGAAGTCAAATATTCCAACTAATTGGGGACTTAAACTATAATTACACCAAGTGTCCTTGTATATAATTCACCCCTATTTTAATAAGTCCATTAACTATTAATTCATTCCCGTGTCCGGTTAAATGAACGATTATTAGTACTTATAAATATCCCGCCCATCGTGTCCGATCGAGTGTATATGGTTATTTATAGGTACGTCCAATTGTAAATCATTATATTAAATTAACAAACTATCATTTAATTAAATAAATATAAAGCCCATTAATAGCCCATAGTCTAATTTTCACAAGTGTTGTTCTTTTGTCCAAACCCCAATTATGGTACAAAGCCCAATTACCCCGTCTTAATATTTTAGCCCAACATCACGATTACTTCGGTTTAAATAAGCATAATAATAACTTAGCTACTAGACATTAATTTAAAAAGGTTGAACATAACTTATAATGATTAAAAATAGCGTAGCGTTACACGGACAGAATTTCGACTTACACCCTTACAACATTTGCTAACATACCCTTATTATTAGAATTTAAAATTAAAATTATAATATATATATATATATATATATATATATATATATATATATATATATATATATATATATATATATATATATATATATATATATATATATATATATTATACGAGTGAGATAGAGAGATAGATGTGTTGAATTCAGCAAAATGCGTTGCCTTTTATAGGCCCCATCTGGATACTGTGCACTCCGCGAGTGCGGTTTTTCTTGCCGTCGAAGCTCCGCGAGTGCAGTGCTGTGGATTCCAGCTCACACTTTGGATCCTAGCTTTGCCGACGGTTTTTAAAATATAAATAATATATATATATAATTTTAAGAATTATTTATATATTATATTATATTTATTTGCATAGTTGACTTGTAATTTTCGGCCCGTTGCGTTGCGCGTTGAAAGTTGACTTAGGTCCCGGTTTCAGATTTTCGAACGTCCTTGTGTACTATTTAATATCTTGTACTTTGCATTTTGCGTCTTGTACTCTTGCAATTTTGAGACGTTTCTCATCAATAATTTGCACTTTGATTGTACTTTGTACTTTTTAGCTTTTTGGTCATTTGCGTCTTCAAATCGTCGAATCTGTCTTTTGTCTTCACCTTTTGTTATTTAAACGAATATTACTTGTAAATAGAACAATTGCAACTAAAAGCTTGTCTTTCTTGAGGGATAATGCTATGAAATATATGTTCGTTTTTAGCATTATCAAATATTCCCACATTTGAGTGTTGCTTGTCCTCAAGCAATATAGTCTTGAAATAAAAATACTAGAATCACTTCTTTATTCTTCACACTTTGTAGATCAGTGATTTCTATACGGCGGTATGAACAATGGTAGTAACGTTGTGGTTTACAGTCCCATATGACTATGAAAATTTAGATCCTTAAGGAAATTGGATCTTTATGAAAACATTTGATTTTTTGAAAATTCAATCTAGTTTTTACCGTAGATAAGTTTTCTGGAATAACCCTTCACCGGTGTTTGCAAAATATTTTTGTGGGTTTGGTGGGTTTCAGATTTGAAAATTTTAGCTCAAAACTTATGGTTTTGTATCACCCACTTACTAACCTTGTATTGGGAAAGCAACACGTCCAGTATACTTGCTCCGTATATTACCTTTCGGTAAACTACCGTCCGGTTGTAAAGGAAAGCGTTAAACAACCAACTGTTAAGGCAATGTCCCCCGACATGCTTTTAATTATGGTCTATAACGTGTCAGATGCAATTACTATCCTTTGTAGGAGCAATAGTAAAGCTCACCCTATAGTTTTTCGGTCTGGCACAAGGTCCTGTCTTCGACCATGTTATGCAACCACCGTTCTTACGGTTGACACCCGATTTGGTTCAGGTGACCTAATGAATTCCAGGTGAATTCCTAGGATTTTACGTTCAATGGTAATGAACGCATTAAAAATGGGTTTTCAGAAAACAAATCGGTTTGTAATTTTGATCAAAATATTTTCTCGTTCAAGCTCGAGTTTAGATATCATCGAATTCCATGAGTTTGAATTCTCAATCTTTAAAAGTCAATCTCTAGGATTGAGTAATATCAGTCTTAAAAGCTGATTTTTTGATCTTTAAGGAGATTATCCTTTCTGGGGGTCTGATTCATTAGTCTTATCAAGCTAATTTGCACGGCGCCCTCCCCATTTTACGAGACAGATCCTCTCATGGTTAGGATAAGTCTGACCACTTGGCGACCCTGTTTGATGCTGAGGTCCGTGGATTTCCAACTGATTTTCGAGAAAACTTTTCAAGGTTTTTCGTAGACTCTACAACTGGTCTGGATGACAACTTCTTGACCTAAATCAAGAAGCGCGTGTCTTTTTCGGAAGACTTTACTTCCTTTTAATGATGGAATTGATTCATCGTGTAGATCCATCTATTCTTTCAAAAGTATTACAATAAATTGGGTAAAATGGTTAATTTTGTCCAAAACAAAAGTATCTTTGTACAAAATATGTGATATATGTTTTAAAGAACTTGGTAAATTTTTCCCACACTTGACTTTTATTTTCCTTTATTTGCCTTTTTATTGTCCTCTATTCCATTTTAAATGAATTCTAACATTTTGGGTTGTTTCTCAATTTATGTCCTTTCCGAGGTAATAATAATTTCGGTGTTAACACCTAGTTTTATCGTTCATAAATATGTATAAACATGATTTTGAATTCATTTATTTGAAAATTTTGAAAAATTTTACTAGAATTGGGTAGTCAGTATATAAGACTAGGGCTGTTCTTTATTATCAGAGAGCACTAGATTCTAATACAACTACTGCGTTACAAGTATTTTTAATGGTAACCAAGTGTATAAGTGAAAAATTTTTAAAAATCCGAAAGAATTTAACCCCTTTCCACACTTAAGATCTTGCAATGCCCCCATTTGCAAGAAATCAGTAACAATTTAAATTATTGAGGGTGATTAGCGTAGAAAAAATGATTAAATTTTACCAAAGTTTCCAAACATATTGGCGTTTGTTTGTTGAATGATAAATGGTGCACATCATTTGTTCATTTCTGCAGTTGTTATTTCACATATATTTTGCATCTTGTCGTCAAAATTAGTTGCTTTTGCTGAACTTAATGCCAGTCTTTGAAAATGCGCTGTTTTACCCTGTTTTGTACATGAGATAATTTACAAACATATATATACATATTTTTGAAGTTGGGTATATCACCCCACATTCAAAAATTATTAAAAATCTAATAAGAAAAGTTAGAAAATTATAAAAACTATTAAAGTATCAAAAGAAATATTAAAAGTATAAAATTACAAGCTACCAAATAAATAAAAATAAGCATAAAGAAAATTAGGGTTGATAAGAATTGTGCCAGTAGGGATTCCATTCATAGCCGTATGTACTGTAGAATGCTTGAGTTGGGTCATATGTAGGGTACGGTGGTCGGGTCTGTATAGTCCAGGGAGGAAATACGGGCATTGGAGTAGCAATGTAGTTTGCATTTATGTGTGCACGATGACTTATGATTTGGTTTTGATGATACTGCCAATCTTGAAATGCTCGTTGTCTAGCCATTTCATACTCATGATGAGCCATAAAAAGTTGCATTTCTGTCATCTCATTCCCCCCTCCCGCGTTACCTTGCTGCTGATCTCTTTCGACCTGTGGATGCGAGCCATCATATGGTGCTGCAGCGTTATGTCATTTCTTTAAAACCTTAGCACCATGATATACTTTCAAACCAATTGGATCACGGGGTTCTGGTGCTGCAATTATTAATCCCCCCGACTTCTATCGACACCGAGATACTCAGCAATTAAAGTAATAAAGATACCACCTCTGATTATACCATTAGGCTGTATACTCTTAACTATAGCTGATAAATAATAACCCACACAATAAGGTATACTCACAGCGCTCTGTGGGTCTCGAATACACATGAGATAAAATAAATCATTCTCATTTACTTTCTCTTTGTTCTTACCTCGCTGTGTAATCGAGTTTGCTAAGAACCTATGGATTACTCTTAGCTCAGCTCTATCAATATTAGTATAAGAGTTATTCCCCCCACGAAATCGGTTATGCCTAGTCATTCTACTCCATACACCATTCATATCAAAATTCTCATCAACCCTCCTACCCTCAACTATCAACCTTTGACAATCAGCAGATGCTAGTTCCTCAGGCGTATATATACACAAAGCCTGAGCCATGTCTAGTAGAGACATATGGCGCATCACACCTCCTAATAAAAATCTAATAAAACTACGATCGGTTAAGGTAGATACCCGATCATTTATTTCAACACTACATAATAATTCTACACACCATTCTCTATATACACGCCTACGCATATTAAACAAACGTTCCCAATCAGTAAAAGTAGAATTACCATACCTTTGTGTAAGTAATTCTCTGATTGGACCGGCCAATCCGACTGTTTCTAACGGTTCCCAATCTATTACTCTAGGTACTTCAACAACATTAGACTGAAGTGTGTGCAAGTTCCTCTGGTATTTTGGATAATCTATCCAATGTCGATCAAACCTTAAATTAAGATGTAAATCTGCCAATTCTATATTTGAATATGAAATGAATTGATGCGGTAAATCTTGTCTATATTGGTCATTAATCTTCTGTTCTTCTGCATTCTCATGAGGAGCATTGTGAGCCTGAGATGCGGATGAAGATTCACCACTTTCAGTCTACAAAATACATCAAACACAATTTTTTGTGCATCCAAATATGCATTAGTGTTAGCAAAATCATAAATCAAAACAATTACAATGACATGTTTAAACTATATTAAACTTTATACACATTTTCATAATACTAACAATTCTATATTTTTACAAATAAACTTATATGAAAATGAATACAACATTCCAAATCATTTAACTTCTAAAACAGGTCAAAAATAATCATTATAGCAATTAAACAGGTTCCACATGGCATTCATATGAATTAGATCAAGTTCATGTATTTTTTTATTCAAAAAGTCTACTTTAATACTTGAAAATCATGTTTAGGATCAAAGTTTTGATCATTTAGCAACCTAAACATGTTACACTACTCAATTTAGTATAAACTAACAACAAAATTCGGCCATAACCCGTTTATATCAAAAAGCCCCAAATTTTGTTCAAGAACACAAACTCTAGATTACTCAAAATTTGAAGTTTAAGGCTTCTAATCATGTTAAATAGCATCAATCTAGGTTATACAAGCATAATATACAATCAATTTAAGCATAATTACACTAGAAATCATCAAAATCAAATTAGGTATATTTTTGTTCAAGAACACTAATAATCCGAATTAAAGGGTGTTTAGATGTAGAAATTACCGATTTTCTTGAGTAACTTCTTGGTAGCATCCTTCTCAACATGATTTTAGCAAAAAATTTGATGTTTAACGGTGAAAAATCGCGAATTTGAGAGTGGTTTTGTGGGTTTTTTCGCAGAAAAATAAAAAAATGGGTGTGGGTGTGTGGAAACTGGTCTGTCAACCAGTTTATCTGGTCTGGAATTCCAGACATCCGCGAGTGCGGATGTGGAACCCACAAAGTACCGCGAGTGCTGAATTTTCCCTCTTTTTTATAAAACCTTTATTAATAAAACAATTACTTGATTAATTTAAACTTTTGTTTTCCTTTTTATTTAGGACGAGGTTGTTTCGGTACGTTGACCTAGTCCGTCCCTCGACAAAATTTTTAAAAAAATTCGTCATTTTAAAGCGTTGTTTTAAAAGCAAAGATTTTTTGGGTTTTTTTTAATATTTTTGGCATACTTTAAATCAATAAGATTAAAAATAATGATAATAAAATTTCTCGTCCCTCCCTTGGGTAGAGCAATTTAGGTTCAATGACCTAGTTTTCAACTCACGATGAATTTTAAATATCAAAATTTTAACTTAACGAAATAAAGTAAATTTTTGTTTTTAAATTCACACCAAACTTAAATTTAAAATGCATAAAATTAAAAATTCATATTATTAATATTTTTATGCATACAAACTTATTAAAAAAATAATTTTTCAAATATTTACAAACTTAAATATATTGATTTTAAAAAGTTTACAATAATAATTTAATATTAATTTTAAAAACAAAGTAAAAATAAAATTAAAAATCTTTTTGGTCTTTTATCCCACTTTAATCAATCAAATATTGTCAAAAATATACGCCCCTCTTTTCGGTAAAGTAATTTCGGCTATATTACCTAGTTTTACTCCTGACGAATTTTTAAAATATTTTGGGTTGATTGATTAAAGATATTTATACCTTAAGAATAAACGTTAAATTTCGCAGTGATGTAATAAATTTTTGTATAATATCAATAATTTCGGTTACGCATACCTAATTTTATTGAATACCAATTTAATACTTTATAGCGAACGATTCAGCATTTATTATCAAAAGGTTAAAAGCAATAAAAATAAAAATAAAAACTGTACATACTTACCTGTGAGATAGAATTCTCAATGACCTGCTTTAGCCCACTCGTATGATAGTCGGACTAATTGGTTTTCCATAGCTACATAGGCATAACCTCGAATATTCAACGATTTTTCTTCGAAACATATGAACGGTCCTTCTCTGCATAAAGTAACGAACTCGGTATTGGAATATGTCTGATTCGTCGAGCATTTTCCTTCGTGTGACCATTTTCCGCATTTGTGACATCTTTCAAGGTGTCGTGCTCTTCTTTTCGCTGCGGATTTTGATTTTCCTTTACCAAAATGTAACTTATTATGATCGTTTCTGAGTTCTTTTCTTACTCCGTCCAATTTGGCTCTTATTACTGATACCAAGTCACTCGGGTGTGTGTCATTATTACGTTTAGTGATCAAAGCATGTAGCATTAGATCATGGTTTAGTTCACAGGAAGTCTTCATCTCGTAAAACCTAAAAAAAATAAAAATTCAGAATGGGGGGAGAAGACTAGTTCTTTAGGGTCTGCTAGGGAAAGACCATTCGGATTCCATTCTCGGAAACTACACGAAAACAGAATATCTAACTCTAACAGAAATATATATTTTCCTTAAAAGACTTGATTCTCCCCACACTTAGTTAGTTGTGGTGTCGAAATTGTGATTAACTTCATCTTCAACTTCCATTGGATTATCTATGTAATGTTTAACGCTGTGACCATTAACCTTAAATTCAATTCCATTTGAATTTATTAATTCTACTGTTCCGTACGGGAAAACTTTTTTGACTATGAATGGTCCAAACAATCTTGATTTCAATTTTCCAGGAAATAGCTTGAATCGTGAATTGAAAAGAAGAACTCTGTCTCCTTCTTTAAATTCTTTTGAACTTCTGATTCTTTTATCATGCCATTTCTTCGTTCTTTCCTTATAGATTAAGGAATTTTCATATGCCTCAAGTCTTAATTCTTCTAATTCGTTTAGTTGACTTAATCGTAGACGTCTGGCTTCATGTAAATCAAGATTACATGTCTTCAAAGCCCAAAATGCTTTGTGTTCAATTTCTACTGGAAGATGACATGCTTTTCCGTAAATGAGTTTAAAAGGTGTGGTTCTAATTGGAGTTTTGTAGGCTGTTCTAAAAGCCCAGAGTGCATCCTCCAATTTCATGGACCATTCCTTCGGATTTGATCCTACGGTTTTCTCTAGAATACGTTTTAATGCTCGGTTGGTATTTTCAACTTGTCCACTTGTTTGTGGATGATAAGCGATGGAGATTTTATGAGTTAATCCATATCTTTTGAGAACTTTCTCAAGTTGATTATTACAAAAATGAGTACCCCGATCACTTATTAAAGCTTTCGGTGTTCCAAACCTAGCAAAAAGACGTTTTAAAAAGTTGACTACAACTCGTGCATCGTTACTCGGGAGAGCTTGTGCTTCTGCCCATTTAGATACATAATCAATGGCAACGAGAATGTAGAGATTATTATGAGATTTTGGAAATGGACCCATAAAGTCAATACCCCAAATGTCAAATACTTCACATACTTGAATGATATTTTGTGGCATTTCATCACGTTGACTTATTTTTCTGGCCCTTTGACAAGCATCATAGGATTTGCAAAGAAGGTGTGCGTCTTTGAAAATTGTAGGCCAATAGAATCCAGCATCGTAAACTTTTCTTGCTGTAAGTTGAGGCCCATAATGCCCTGCTGTTGGTCCTATGTGATAATGGTTTAAGATTTTACTAGCTTCATCTCCGAATACACATCGGCGTATTATTCCATCGGGACAACTTTTAAACAAATGTGGATCTTCCCAGAAATAGTGTTTTATATCACTAAAGAATTTCTTTCGTTTTTGGTACGACAACCCTTTTTCAAGGAATCCACATACTAAGTAGTTTGCATAGTCTGCAAACCATGGAATTTCATTATAATCTATCTTCAATATATATTCATCAGGAAAGTTGTCTTGTATGGCCGATTCATTTAGAACTTCTAATTCGGGATTTTCAAGACGAGAAAGATGATCAGCGGCGAGATTTTCTGCTCCCTTTTTATCTCGGATTTCAATATCAAATTCTTGTAAGAGTAAGATCCAACAGATTAATCGTGGTTTGGCATCTTGTTTCGAAAATAGGTATCTAAGAGAAGACCACCGTTTTTGCTAGAACGAGATATGAACGAAATTTGTCAAAAGCAAAGACAATAGCAAGGAGTTCTTTTTCAGTAGTTGTATAATTCGTTTGTGCTCCTTGTAACGTCTTACTAGCATAATAAATATGTTGAAATCGTTTTTCAATCCTTTGTCCTAAAACGGCTCCCATTGCAAAATCACTTGCATCGGACATGAGTTCAAACGGTAGATTCCAATTTGGAGTTATCATAATCGGCGCATTAGTGAGTGTTTCTTTAAGAATATTAAAAGATTTAATACATTCATCTGAAAAGATGAATGGAGCATCCTTTTCTAGGAGTTTATTCATAGGAGTGGCAATTTTAGAAAAATCTTTTATGAAACGTCGGTAAAAACCGGCATGCCCTAGAAAACTCCTAACTCCTCTAACATTGGTGGGATGTGGAAGTTTAGCAATTACATCTACTTTAGCTCTATCCACTTCAATTCCTTCCTTTGAGATTTTATGTTCAAGAACGATGCCTTCTCTAACCATGAAATGGCATTTCCCCAATTAAGAACTAGATTTGATTGTTCGCATCTAATAAGCATTCGTTCAAGATTAATTAGACATGATTCAAATGTATCACCGAAAACTGAAAAGTCATCCATGAAAACTTCCATGCATTCTTCTATCATGTCATGAAAAATCGCCATCATGCACCTTTGAAAGGTTACAGGGGCGTTGTTGTGATGACCCGGGAATTTTCGACCAAAATTTAAATCTGAATCTTATTTGTTTTCAATACGATAAGCAAAGTCTGTAATGTTAAGTGACAAAGTTTGTAAACTAAATTCATATGCATCTGACCTTCGACCAGTTTCGATGATTCACGAACAATTAATTTTAACTTGATAGGTGAACATATATATATATATGAATTCTATTAAAAATTATTGTTATATGGTAGCATATATCAAACATATAAATATTAAATATTTAATAAAAGTTATCATACAATAAAATAAAAAATATAATGTATATATTAAATGAAATTATAAGTTTAAATATAAGTGTAGTATTAATATTATTATTACTTTCATATTAATATTAATATCAGTAATATTAATACTATTAAAATTATATAGATATAAAAATTTGATACATGTAAATTATTACATTATTAGTATTCTTATTATTATCATTTCCATTAAAAAGAATATCATTATTATTATAAATAACACAAATTATTATTATTATTAATTATTAATAAACTTATCAAAATCATTATTTATATTATCATTTTGATTATTTTTTTTATTAGTATTCTGTTTATTATTAATAAATTATAATTGTTAATTATTATTATTAATATTAATTATATAAAAATCTTATATAAGGATACAGAATATATTTCAACTACCCATATCAATCAACTTTCTTGGAACTTTGTTTTTGTCTCCAAACATTTACATTAACGAATCCAGACAGAAGCATAATCTAAATTCTGGTAGTAATCTTTATCAACTTTTTATGTATTTATTTATTTCTGCTATTTTCTTTTGTGACTTCCTGCTCAAAATTGATTCTGTCGACATATAAGGGTCATATAATTGATCTATTGCAGTTTAAACTGATGCATACAACCCTCTATCATCATCCAAAATTACACACTCCATTTATCACATTCAATTTAATCGATTTTTTTTAAGAAAAATAAGAAGAACCCAGATATAACCCATGTTCGCGTTTCATTTTTTTAATAAGTCAAATTCGTTCATGTTTTCAAAAAGTATTAGTGAGGTCTTGTTAGGAATCATATAGTGATTCTCTCTATAAATTTTCAAGCATCAATTTATTCTATCGATTGTTAATTTCAAGGTCAAAGTTTCGTTTTTAAAAAAAGTCAACATCTGTTCTTCATCTAAATTCGAACTTACTGTTTCGATTGGAGTTAAATTTTTGGTTACTATAGTTTGTGGGAGTGGAACATAATCTTTTTCATGTTGAAACATTTGTCCAAAACATTTCCAAAATCATAATCATTTTTTTTTCCTAAACCGTGAACCAGAAGCGGCCTGAATGTTTATATTTTTTTTTTCGTGAGTCTGGAAAATTAATTCACGATTTAATGTTACCTTTGTATTATACTACATCAAATAAAGATTGGGGTTATGATTGAAGATGGGCTGTCAAGTTGTAGAATAGAGGAGGAAGAAGGAAACAAATTAATTTGGTTTAAGAATATATAATCCAGTAGTGATTACAGAAAAACAATAGCGGAGCAATGGTTAAGTGCAGTTGTGTTGAACGAGAGGTCTCAAGTTCGAGACTTGGGAGCAGCAATTTTTTTTTTTTTTTTTTACGTATGGGCCGTATATTGTTTGTTGGGCCGAAATATAGTTGGGCCAAGGAATTGATAGTGATGATCGATATAATTATGGGGTAGAAGGAGAATAGAAATAGAATAAAACGGGTAATATAAATTTAGGTTCTAATAATGTTTGAAAAACAAAGACAGAAGAGTGGTGTAGAGTGTTAACCCGTGAGCGAGAGGTCGAGGGTTCGATCCTTGGCAATGGTGTCCTACTCTTTTTGAAGCCTAATTCGTGAGAGGTTCGTGAATCCGAGGCCAACCCTATACTTGTTCAATGTCGTTCTATGTATTTTTACTACAAAATACATTAGGTGAGTTTCATTTGCTCCCTTTTTATTCTTTACATTTTTGGGACTGAGAATACATGCGCTTTTATAAATGTTTGACACAATAGACACAAGTACCTTAACTGCATTCTATGATAGAATTATCTGGGATTGGGGTTGATATGAATGATTTTTATCTCTAGTACGATGCGAAATGTCTGCTATGAGATGGTTGGTTGATATGAATGGTTTATTATTTATGACATTTTGGCACCGGTTGTCCTATATTTTATATACATGTGTTCAGCCGTGGGGTGTAAAGACCGGCACAGAGGTTCTATATATTTTGAAGGCACATGTATTCAGCCGTGGGGTGAAACACCGGCACAGATGGTTACTATTATATTTTGAATCCTCACTAGGTGTTCTTCATATGAAAGATATTTTTGTGCAGTTGGAATGGGACTTCTGCACGTTTTATAATATTTAAAATCTTGTGGTCTATTAAAAATGATGAAAATGAAATGATTACTATAAACTGATGAACTCACCAACCTTTTTGTTGACACTTGAAAGTATGTTTATTCTCAGGTTTGAAAGAAATCTTTCGCTGTGCATTAGCTCATTTTAATGATATTACTTAGAGTCATTCATGACATATTTCAGAAGACGTTGCATTCGAGTCATTGAAGTTCATTAAAGATTATTAAGTAAATGACGAATTAGGTCATTTATAGTTTGGATATTATGAAATGGTATGCATACCTATCAACTTTCGATGTAATGAAAGTTTGTCTTGTAAAAATGAATGCAATGTTTGTAAAATGTATCATTTAGAGGTCAAGTACCTTGCGATGTAATCAACTATTATGAATCGTTTATAATCAATATGGACTTCGTCCGGATGGATTATGATGGTTCCTATCAGTTGGTATCAGAGCGGTGGTCTTAGCGAACCAGGTCTTGCATTAGAGTGTCTAACTAGTAGTTGTTTAGATGCATTAGTGAGTCTGGACTTCGACCGTGTCTGCATGTCAAAAGTTTTGCTTATCATTTCTAGTCGGAAATCATCTGCTTATCATCCTTAGAAAATTACCTGCTTATCATTCTTAGTCTAGACACATCTTACTGCAATGATTGCATGAATAGTGTATAGACAAAATTCATATCTTAGTATATCTACTAATCCATATCTTAGCATATCTGTTATTGTTACCTTTGCCTGACAGCTTCCGTATATTCCTCCGTAACTTATGGGATTTTAGTATTGTATATGCATATGTAAATTATGTACTGCAGAGTACTAATCCATATCCTATAATCTATTTCTTATCGAAAAATCCTTCATCTGATCATACGAGATGAATCCCTCAACCAGTTCGAATTCCTCGGATTTCGACAGCTATTCTGATATGGATTTTCACCTAAACTCTGAAAGCAGCGTCACCAGAATGAATCAACCAATCATCCATCCCCAATTCATCTGATGAGTTCGTAGGCGACTTAATCAATGGAGACGAGAAGAAGACGATATTTTCCACCAACCGAATGCACCTCTTGACAATGAACTTGAAGCGTTTACTGGCGAACCTGTTCGAGACACCATTTTCAGTCTCATTTCCAGGGTAACTCGACAAGATTATATTCTTTCTACAATTCTGAACCTTATTCATCCACTCGTTTCGATCGACAATCATCCTGGAGTAATAAGTCAATGAACTTCGCGATCGAAAAATCAATTTGGAGAATATGGTGCAAAAAGTACCAGCTTCAGCAACATCACCTGCATCAACAGTACAACCAACAACATAAGTTTCAACATTACATGCTCAACATCTCATTCTGTACCTCGAGTACAATCATCGTTCTACGAATCATTCTACATTATTTATCTTCGTTCGACATGGCAATTATATAATCTTTAATGTTTTAGAGATTATATATTCTTATTCTAACGGTAAATCAAATGAGTATAATATCATATTGACTTATTAAATCCATGATTACATCTGAGGAAAATATATATGCAAGTATATTTTCATAAAGATTTGAATTAAAAATTCTTTTGTACAAACTTTTAACGGTGAAAATATTTTAACGGGTAGGTAATACCCGAAGAATATTTAGATTTCACATTAATAAATTACATTGTACGTTCTTCGAATCGGATCCAACAGTCATTTACTATCCTACTTACATCCACAGATATACGTATCCGCTCACCGCAGAATAACTATTTTCATTCAAATTCAATTTCATATTTGGATTTGACCTATCAGAATCCAACAAGTGGCATAATGAAGAAATAATGGACACAATAAAAATTGATTAGAAACAGACTAATTAACAATATTAAATTTTATTAAGAAACCACGCTAACAAGATCCTAGCTAACTGTTCCTAGCTAACTAGTTACATTTTATTTATCACAATTTAATTATCGCAATTTACATTCTCGCAATTTTATTTATCATCATTTAATTTCTGTTATTTATTTTACGCAGTTTATTTATCGTTATTCTGTTATTTACGCATTTTAAATATCGGGACACGTATACAATATTTTGACAAATCATATCGACCCATCTATATATATATATATATATATATATATATATATATATATATATATATATATATATATATATATATATATATATATAGTTTGAGTTGTGATCGAGTCTGAGATGTATACGGGTCACGATACGTATTAATTAATTCGAATATTATATATTAAACTATATATGAATTACTGGACTGTTACTGTGGACTATCAACTGTGGACTACCAACACTGGACAATTAAAATGAATTAAAATGAATTAAAATATTGATTATAACATATGAAACTAAACAATTCTTCAAGTTTGCCACTTGATTTCATTCTAAACCCCATTCGTATCATCACAATTACAATCTGCGTTCAAACCTTTCATGAATCTTGAAAACACCTCAATCGAAAGGATGAACCAACCGCACTTCATTAACGGGAGGAAAGATTTATGCATATAGTATGCACCTGAGAAACTCTCGGCAACTGAGTAAAAGTTTAACACATAGCCGCGTCAGATCCTTTGGCATTTATTAGCAAAAATAACTTTGCGATCCCTTTTCAAGGTAGCAAATTTTGTCACAGCTCCAGCAAGTCAACTTCGACTTTTCATTCGAAGTAGCCTTACTATAATCCTGATATATACGATTACCCTTTTGATACCGAAGAATTCTTTTATATTCCACCATATTACCAGCAGACATACCAGCAACCTCGTTACTTCTTGGCTTAAATCTCTCTGACAAATCATTATATTTATTCATTGAAACCCTATCATATACTCATCCGCATCTTGTAACGAGAACTGCCATACCAATTACCGGGAATCAGCCATCAGTACTTTGAAAACTCACAGCATATCTACATCAATAGTTATATGTATGACATTTATCTCTTAGAATTATGATCTCTCACTCTGAACATCTGAAAAGCACTCAGTCACAAATCAATACTCTGAATGTTGAAAAAGCTGAATGAAGCAGCAGAAACTGTAGATAACCGTAAACGACCATAATCATCGAAAGTTTGATGATAAAGGTTGGTATGTTGGAAAAGCTCAGAAAAGTTGGAACTGGAAAACGGATTGAGCTAACCATAAAGGAAACCAAGGAGAAATACAAGTAACATACCCTAAATTCATAGAACCCAGATAAATCTAGATCCGTTGAAATTTTTTTTGTTCCGAAGTCATGTTAAAATCTTGCGGAAAATCTTTCTCCATCAACCATCGAACTTAGAAATTCCAAAATATCATCATCAATATCTTCGATATTTCTGAGGATATTTTCATAAATATTCTCGTCCGAAATTATATACCTCCTCGTGCTTCCTGTGTATCATTATATTGAAAACATTCAATAGAAAATTTAGTACCGAAAAGCAGATTATGCGAAACTAGGAAGAAAGTCGTGGACAAATCACAAAGAATAAGTTTGACTTCAAAGAATCCAAATGATTCAATGTCTGCTAAAGTCTTTAGTGAATATCTTGCTCCTTACTCTAAACCCTTGCAGACAATAGTTTCTATCATCCGCTGATCTTAGATATTTCGAGATATTATCGTATCTTTCTTTATAAATATCCTCCATATTTCTGGAGATATTTTTATAACTATTCTTATCGGAAACCATAAATCTCCTCGTGTTATCAGTATTACATCATATAGAAACTGTTAGTTTCTATACTCTGTAAAATTTCGAGCTTAAAATATGAAGAAATGTTGGAAACTGATGCATGAGTTAGGATAATATAATGACACTTGATCAACGTGATTATATTACAGTAAGTCATGCTGAGTTTCTAATGGAATGTGATGACTCACAGTACCATCATTATGTGCCATGTTACACGATTCTTTCATTCTACTTAACCTCTAAACATATCAAGAAAATATCTTTTTGATGGTTCTGTCTTTTCCGTAACTTCTGGTAATTTGACAAAACAAATCGTGCTACTACCTTTCCTTTCTATCTTGTATATTATGATAATTCGAAACTCCATACCTATGAATTCTGGACCGTTACTTGCGAAAAGTAAACAAAAGCATGAAGCTCCAAAATAGAAAGGGGGTATAAATCGCAGCAAATAAGAGAGTGCATTAACTGTGGATGACAATAATTATAAGAGACAGAAGCAGGGACATTGAAATATAAGGGAAGATATAAATCCCAATAACAACACGGAGGTTACAAACCATGGATGTTAATACGAATAGCAATATAAAGACACGGTATAATTAAGAATAGTATTTCCCCAAGGCAATAGTAGAAGTAAACAGATTTTCTGGTGGAAGATTGGGAAGAAGGATGACAGATACATAGATAGGAAAATATCAAGAATCAGAACTGAATGTAGCATTTCCACAATATTTAGAAGTAGGAACAGAGGAAGAAAGTATAGGAATGGTGAAAGTAATGGAACGGAAGAAGTTCATTTATAGTGAAAATATCAGACAAAGAAATCAAGGCAGATTTCCGCATTAATTATAGAGATCTTAATTTCCTTACTCGTCGAAATATCAAATCTTTTAGATTTCGAAGATTTTCTTCAAATTCCTTGAATTCCGGAATTCAAGCAAAACAACGCCAAAAGCTAAGACGCATCTTATTTTTCTAAATTCAGCCCCTACGTCAAAAGTTAAGATGAATTTTTACTTTCCTATTTCACTCTATAGTGATAACTTCATTCATACGCTTCGATTTAATCGAATCAGTTTATCCATATTATTCAATGATAATAAACTCTATTTATCAACTCATATTCGTCATGAAAACATTTTATTGTTAACCATGACCACCTCACTCAAATTTCGGGACGAAATTTCTTTAACAGGTAGGTACTGTGATGACCTGGGAATTTTCGACCAAAATTTAAATCTGAATCTTATTTGTTTTCAATACGATAAGCAAAGTCTGTAATGTTAAGTGACAAAGTTTGTAAACTAAATTCATATGCATTTGACCTTCGACCAGTTTCGATGATTCACGAACAATTAATTTTAACTTGATAGGTGAACATATATATATATATATGAATTCTATTAAAAATTATTGTTATATGGTAGCATATATCAAACATATAAATATTAAATATTTAATAAAAGTTATCATACAATAAAATAAAAAATATAATGTATATATTAAATGAAATTATAAGTTTAAATATAAGTGTAGTATTAATATTATTATTACTTTCATATTAATATTAATATCAGTAATATTAATACTATTAAAATTATATAGATATAAAAATTTGATACATGTAAATTATTACATTATTAGTATTCTTATTATTATCATTTCCATTAAAAAGAATATCATTATTATTATAAATAACACAAATTATTATTATTATTATTAATTATTAATAAACTTATCAAAATCATTATTTATATTATCATTTTGATTATTTTTTTATTAGTATTCTGTTTATTATTAATAAATTATAATTGTTAATTATTATTATTAATATTAATTATATAAAAATCTTATATAAGGATACAGAATATATTTCAACTACCCATATCAATCAACTTTCTTGGAACTTTGTTTTTGTCTCCGAACATTTACATTAACGAATCCAGACAGAAGCATAATCCAAATTCTGGTAGTAATCTTTATCAACTTTTTATGTATTTATTTATTTCTGCTATTTTCTTTTGTGACTTCCTGCACAAAATTGATTCTGTCGACATATAAGGGTCATATAATTGATCTATTGCAGTTTAAACTGATGCATACAACCCTCTATCATCATCCAAAATTACACACTCCATTTATCACATTCAATTTAATCGATTTTTTTAAGAAAAATAAGAAGAACCCAGATATAACCCCTGTTCGCGTTTCATTTTTTTAATAAGTCAAATTCGTTCATGTTTTCATAAAGTATTAGTGAGGTCTTGTTAGGAATCATATAGTGATTCTCTCTATAAATTTTCAAGCATCAATTTATTCTATCGATTGTTAATTTCAAGGTCAAAGTTTCGTTTTTAAAAAAAGTCAACATCTGTTCTTCATCTAAATTCGAACTTACTGTTTCGATTGGAGTTAAATTGTTGGTTACTATAGTTTGTGGGAGTGGAACATAATCTTTTTCATGTTGAAACATTTGTCCAAAACATTTCCAAAATCATAATCATTTTTTTCTTTCTTAAACCGTGAACCAGCAGCGGCCTGAATGTTTATATTTTTTTTTTTTCGTGAGTCTGGCAAATTAATTCACGATTTAATGTTACCTTTGTATTATACTACATCAAATAAAGATTGGGGTTATGATTGGAGATGGGCTGTCAAGTTGTAGAATGGAGGAGGAAGAAGGAAACAAATTAATTTGGTTTAAGAATATATAATCCAGTAGTGATTACAGAAAAACAATAGCGGAGAAATGGTTAAGTGCAGTTGTGTTGAACGAGAGGTCTCAAGTTCGAGACTTGGGAGCAGCAATTATTTTTTTTTTTTTTACGTATGGGCCGTATATTGTCTGTTGGGCCGAAATATAGTTGGGCCAAGGAATTGATAGTGATGATCGATATAATTATGGGGTAGAAGGAGAATAGAAATAGAATAAAACGGGTAATATAAATTTAGGTTCTAATAATGTTTGAAAAACAAAGACAGAAGAGTGGTGTAGAGTGTTAACCGGTGAGCGAGAGGTCGAGGGTTCAATCCTTGGCAATGGTGTCCTACTCTTTTTGAAGCCTAATTCGTGAGAGGTTCGTGAATCCGTGGCCAACCCTATACTTGTTCAATGTCGTTCTATGTATTTTTACTACAAAATACATTAGGTGAGTTTCATTTGCTCCCTTTTTATTCTTTACATTTTTTGGACTGAGAATACATGCGCTTTTATAAATGTTTGACACAATAGACACAAGTACGTTAACTGCATTCTATGATAGAATTATCTGGGATTGGGGTTGATATGAATGATTTTTATCTCTAGTACGATGCGAAATGTCTGCTATGAGATGGTTGGTTGATATGAATGGTTTATTATTTATGACATTTTGGCACCGGTTTTCCTATATTTTATATACATGTGTTCAGCCGTGGGGTGTAAAGACCGGCACAGAGGTTCTATATATTTTGAAGGCACATGTATTCAGCCGTGGGGTGAAAGACCGGCACATATGGTTACTATTATATTTTGAATCCTCACCAGGTGTTCTTCATATGAAAGATATTTTTGTGCAGTTGGAATGAGACTTCTGCACGTTTTATAATATTTAAAATCTTGTGGTCTATTAAAATGATGAAAATGAAATGATTACTATAAACTGATGAACTCACCAACCTTTTTGTTGACACTTGAAAGCATGTTTATTCTCAGGTTTGAAAGAAATCTTTCGCTGTGCATTAGCTCATTTTAATGATATTACTTGGAGTCATTCATGACATATTTCAAAAGACGTTGCATTCGAGTCATTGAAGTTCATTAAAGATTATTAAGTAAATGACGAATTAGGTCATTTATAGTTTGGATATTATGAAATGGTATGCATACCTGTCAACTTTCGATGTAATGAAAGTTTGTCTTGTAAAAATGAATGCAATGTTTGTAAAATGTATCATTTAGAGGTCAAGTACCTTGCGATGTAATCAACTATTATGAATCATTTATAATCAATATGGACTTCATCCGGATGGATTAGGACGGTTCCTTTCAGTTGCAAAGTCCAAATGGCATGCTTTTGTAAGCAAAAGTACCATAAGGGCACGTGAATGTGGTTTTCTCTTGGTCCTCGGGTGCTATTGGAATTTGAAAATATCCGGAAAAACCATCAAGAAAACAATAGTAACTATTTCCAGCTAATCTTTCCAACATTTGATCAATAAAAGGTAAGGGAAAGTGATCTTTTCTGGTGGCGTCATTTAATTTTCTATAATCAATACAAACACGCCATCCTGTTACAGTCCTAGTAGGAATAAGCTCATTTTTCTCATTTGTGATGACAGTCATGTCACCCTTCTTAGGTACGCATTGAACTGGGCTTACCCATGGACTATCAGAGATTGGATAAATTAAACCTGCATCAAGCAGTTTAATAATTTCTTTCTTAACAACATCTTGAATATTAGGATTTAGTCTTCGTTGGGGTTGCACATACGTTTTATGACCTTCTTCCATAAGGATTTTATGTGTGCAATACGAAGGACTTATTCCTTTAATATCATGAATCTTCCATGCAATAGCTGGTTTATAAGCTTTTAGCACAGAAATGAGTTGTGATTTTTCATTTTCATTAAGAGAAGACGATATTATAATAGGTAATTCAGATTCACCATGTAAATAAGCATATTCCAAATGGTTTGGAAGTGGCTTTAACTCTAATGTCGGTGGTTCTTCTATCGATGATTTGTATCGATATCTGTCTTCTTCTTTTAGCATTTGAATTTCTTCTGTTGTTGGTTCATATCCATTAGCCATAAGTGTAGCTAACATTTCAGTTTCATCAATCGGTTCAGTTCCTTCTCCTAAAGAACATTCTCCCGTTCCTTGTAATTCTGGAAATTCTTCTAACAATTCTGCATGTGAATCTATAGTTTGAATATAATAACATGTATCATCTGCAGATTGCGGTTGTTGCATCGCTCTATCCACTGAAAAGGTAACACTCTCATCCTCTATACTTAGGGTCAGTTTCTTACCAAACACGTCTATTATTGCTTTAGCCGTGTTTAAGAATGGTCTTCCTAATATGAGAGGAACTCGAGAATCTTCTTCCATGTCCAGAATAACAAAATCTACTGGAAATACTAAAGTACCAACTTTAACTAGCATGTTCTCCATTATCCCTCTAGGATATTTTACTGATCGATCAGCTAGTTGTATGCTTATTCGTGTTGGTTTCACTTCTCCAAGGTCTAGTTTAGCGTATAATGAATATGGCATTAAATTTATACTAGCACCTAAGTCTGCCAATGCTTCTATTGAACTAAGACTACCCAGAAAACATGGAATTGTGAAACTTTCTGGATCAGATAGTTTTTCTGGTATCTTATTCAACAGCACTGCAGAACAATTGGTATTCATAGTAACAGTCGAGAGTTCTTCCATTTTCTTTCTATTTGTGATTAATTCTTTCAAGAATTTAGCATATCTAGGCATTCCTGAAATTACATCAATGAAAGGAAGATTGACATTTATCTGTTTGAACATATCCAAGAATTTGGATTGCTCGGCTTCAAGTCTCTCTTTTCTCATTTTACTAGGGTAAGGAAGTGGTGGTTGGTATGGTTTAACATAAGGTTTAGCCTTAACTGTGTTATCTTCATTAACCTTTTCAACTACTGGTTCTGTTACCTTATCTTGCTCAGGCTGTGGTTCTTGTGTAGTAGGAATAGAGTCATCAGAAATTATAGGTATTTCAGGTGGTTTAAGTGTAATACCACTTCTTGTGGCAATAGCTTTAGCTGTTTCATTCCGGGGATTAGCATTTGTATCACTAGGTAGACTTCCCGGTTTTCTTTCACCTATTAACCTTGCTAGGTTACTTACTTCTTGTTCCAGATTTTGAATAGAAGCTTGTTGATTTCTAAATGCTTGAGCATTTTGTTCATTGGTTTGTTTCTGAGATGTGAAAAATTGAGTTTGAGATTCAACTAGCTTCGACATCATATCTTCTAAATTTGGCTTTTTATCATCGGTTTGTGGTGGTTTGTTTTGAAAAATAGGTCTTTGCTGATTGTAAGTATTATTGGATACTTGTTGATTGCTAGGACCTTGTTGGTTGTTGTATGGAACATTTCGGTTATAGTTCTGATTTTGATTATAGATTGGTCTTGGCGGTTGATAATTATTCTGATAATTATTTCCAGGCCTTTGGTTTATGTATGAAACATTCTCTCTTTGTTCCATTGTTAGTTCAATACTGAGACAATCTTTTATCAAATGTGGTCCTCCACACTGCTCACAACTAATTCGTATTGAGTGAATATCTTTAGTCATCTTTTCCATTCGTCTCTCGACAGCATCTATCTTTGCGGAAATGGAATCGAAGTCATGGCTAGAATCGGCTCTAGCTGCTTTAGATGATCTAATGATATCTTTTTCTTGATGCCACTCATGTAAGTGGGAAGCAGTGTTATCAATAATTTTGTAAGCGTCAGTTGCAGTTTTCTTCATAATGGAACCACCAGCTGCTATATCGATGTCTTTCCTTGTAGTGATGTCACATCTTTGGTAGAATATTTGTACTATTTGACAAGTGTCTAAACCATGTTGCGGACATCCTCTTAATAACTTTCCAAATCTTGTCCACACCTCATACAAAGTTTCATTTGGCTTTTGCTTAAACGTAACAATTTCTCCTTGAAGTCTTACGGCTTTAGATGCCGGAAAGAATTGTATAAGAAATTTTTCAACTAAAACGTCCCATGTATCAATCGCCCCTTCAGGTAACGATTCTAACCAATCTTTGGCTTCTCCCTTTAAAGTCCAGGGAAATAACATGAGATATATCTGTTCATCCTCCACTTCTCGGATTTTAAATAAAGTACAGATCCTATTAAAGGTTCGAAGATGTTCATTTGGATCTTCCTTCGGCACACCACTAAATTGGCATTGACTAGTTACCATGTGTAGAATTTGTCCTTTGATTTCATAATCTGGCGCATTAATGTCAGGTTGAGTAATTGCGTGACCTTGGCCAGTGCGTTTAGCTCTCATTCGGTCTTCCATACTTAGAGGTTCCAAATTCCCCATGATTGAATTTGTTGAATCTGAATCACTAGAGGATTCTGATTTAATGGGTTGTTCCTTGACAATCTCTGTTTGAATGATTGGTGGTTTCGGAGGAAAGATTAGTGGTTCAGGATCTCTGAATTGTCCCTGAATATCCTCCGGATTCTCAATTTGAGGTCGGGTTCAAAAAATGGATTATCGGAAATTTGAATTGGAGTACTTGGTCGACTGGATGACGATTCTAAAGAAAAATCAACGGCGACAATATTTGCTAGATGTCTTGATCGAGTTACAGGTGGTGAACGTTTTGCTCGGTGCATTCACTAAATATCCTATTAGTTATAAAAGATAAAAATTATTAAAGTTATCAAATTAATAGACTTTTCTGCTTTTGTCCACGTTTCGAATAGCCAAAAGATGTAGCAGGGAGCCAGAACCCTTTAAATCGGAAGCTCACAACTCAGCCACTAATAAACCCAACTATTACTACGAAGCAGAAAATTTTGGATGTCTATCAATTTAATCACTTAAAATAATTTTTTGTTGAAATTTAAAGAAATTTTAGAGAAGAAATAGAAAATTCTATGTCCTAAAAACTAGAGCATCGAGAAATAAGAAAGAAAAAGAGCGCGTCGAAAAACGTCGAAAAATAAAAGGTCGAAAAATAATAAAAAGAACGTAGCGCGTCGAAACTTAAAAGTCTAAAAACTAAGAATTAAAAGTTGCGTCTAAAGGTATTAAAGCTTAAAAGAAATTTTTTATCCAAAACGGCAATAACTTAAAAAGTACTAAAATCTTAAAACGGCGTCGCAAAAATCGAAAGCACCTAAATCTTATTCTAAAGAAAAAGCACTTAAGGGATTTTACGGTAAAGCCTAAAAATCTAGAAATAAAAATAACTATGGCAAAAACTATGACTTAAAACTAAATACAAACGAAAAATACAAATATTACGAATAAACGATTAAAAAGTTACGAAATTTTAAAAATAAAACATAAAGTTGTAAAAAAATACAATTTTTATAAAAATATTATTTTTAAAATAATATTTTATAAAAGTATTAATTTTATAAGTAATAAAACTAATTAAAACCTAAAAATACAAATTTAATTAACTAAAACTAATTAATATTTTAATTAAACCCTAATTAATAATAATAAATAAATAAATAACCCTAATTTCGTAATTAATGCTGCAATGTTTGACCTGTCAGATACCTCCGCGAGTGCGGATGCCAACTGGCAAAAAGTACCGCGAGTGCGGATACCACAGATGCAGGTCGAATTTTTTTAGGCTCAGTTTCTTTTTTTTTTATGTTTTGTTTTTTAATATTCTGTTTTTATTTTATAGAAAATGTTTTATAATATAACTAAAACTTATATTTTAAATAAAAATCACTTATTAGTATTTTATAACTAAAAATTCTTTTTTTAGAGAATTAAAGATATATAGTTTTTATGTTTTTATATTTTTGATATTTAAAACTTATGTAAATATACTTTTACAAAAATAACGTAAAAACTAATTTTTTTTATAGGGTTTCGCTTCGGCGTTAAGTGTTGTTCCCCGGCAGCGGCGCCAAAAATACTTGATGTGTGCGAGGTGGTGTATAAAATAGTTATATTTTTACAACAAAATACTATTAAATACGATACAATTTTACACAAGTTATTTATTTATTTATAGAGTGGATATACCTAAACCTTGCTACAACACTTATAGGCAGTGTACCTAATCGTACAGTAGTGTAGTTTTTAGTAAGTCCGGTTCGTCCACAGGAAACTCGCCAAGTTTAAAGCTATATTTTTAAAAACTATATAAAAATATAAATATAAGTAGTATTATTATTATAACAGGGAGTTTTTACCGTTTAATGACCGGTTTGTCGATTTTAAAACTTTAGTCGCAGTTAAAACCTAATGTAAAATATTAAAAAAATAAAAATAACTTAATTTAAAGCGGAAATTAAATAACGATAATAAAGTGCGATAATTAAAAAGTATTATAATTAAAAGGTACGATAAATAAAATGACAATAAATTAAAGTGCGATAATTAAAAGTGCAATTAAATATGAAATATATAAATTATGCTTATTTAAACTTCCGTAATCATGATGTTTGACGTGTTGATTTTAGTTTATTACCATGGATTAATTGTACCTTGTCCTGGATTATTCAATATGTCCGTCTGGTTTTTGTCCATAACAGTCCATCAGTCATAAATATAAAGTGCGAGTGTCCTCGTCAAATTATCCTTATATCCGAAGTCAAATATTCCAACTAATTGGGGACCTAAACTATAATTACACCAAGTGTCCTTGTATATAATTCACCCCTGTTTTAATAAGTCCATTAACTATTAATTCATTCCCGTGTCCGGTTAAATGAACGATTATTAGTACTTATAAATATCCCGCCCATCGTGTCCGATCGAGTGTATATGGTTATTTATAGGTACGTCCAATTGTAAATCTTTATATTAAATTAACAAAGTATCATTTAATTAAACAAATATAAAGCCCATTAATAGCCCATAGTCTAATTTTCACAAGTGTTGTTCTTTTGTCCAAACCCCAATTATGGTACAAAGCCCAATTACCCCGTCTTAATATTTTAGTCCAACATCACGATTACTTCGGTTTAAATAAGCATAATAATAACTTAGCTACTAGACATTAATTTAAAAAGGTTGAACATAACTTACAATGATTAAAAATAGCGTAGCGTTACACCGACAGAATTTCGACTTACACCCTTACAACATTTGCTAACATACCCTTATTATTAGAATTTAAAATTAAAATTATAATATATATATATATATATATATATATATATATATATATATATATATATATATATATATATATATATATATATATATATATATATATATTATACGAGTGAGATAGAGAGATAGATGTGTTGAATTCAGCAAAATGTGTTGCCTTTTATAGGCCCCATCTGGATACTGTGCACTCCGCGAGTGCGGTTTTTCTTGCCTTCGAAGCTCTGCGAGTGCGGAGCTGTGGATTCCAGCTCACACTTTGGATCCTAGCTTTGCCGACAGTTTTTAAAATATAAATATAATATATATATAATTTTAAGAATTATTTATATATTATATTATATTTATTTGCATAGTTGACTTGTAATTTTTGGCCCGTTGCGTCGCGCGTTGAAAGTTGACTTAGGTCCCGGTTCCGGATTTTCGAACGTCCTTGTGTACTATTTAATATCTTGTACTTTGCATTTTGCGTCTTGTACTCTTGCAATTTTGAGACGTTTCTCATCAATAATTTGAACCACTTTGATTGTACTTTGTACTTTTTAGCTTTTTGGTCGTTTGCGTCTTCAAATCGTCGAATCTGTCTTTTGTCTTCACCTTTTATTATTTAAACGAATATTACTTGTAAATAGAACAATTGCAACTAAAAGCTTGTCTTTCTTGAGGGATAATGCTATGAAATATATGTTCGTTTTTAGGATTATCAGAACTAATATATAACAATTATCGTGTTTTTCGAGCGTATGTTGAGGTTTTAGATATTAGGGTTTAGATATTAGGGTTTATAGGGTTTAGATATTAGGGTTTAAAAATTTAGGGTTTAGGGTTTAGATTTAGGGTTTAGATTTAGGATTTAGATTGAGTTTTTAACACAAACGGTTTAGAGTTTAGGGTTTAGGGTTTAGGGTTTGGTGTTTTGGGTTTATGGAATAAACCTAATGGTGTATCCTATCGTATACACGCATAAAGGCACAATATTCGCATGAAATTAGCATCAGGAACACTGAGAATAACAGTTTTGGGAAACTGTCCGTCAAGCGTTCTCCGCTGTGCAGGCTGCTTCCGTCATGCATAAGCCCTGAAGGCCGCCTAGCGCTTAAGCCCTGACCGGAGAACGTCACATCCAACGCATATTTCGGATCACGAATAACAGAACGTATCATCATTTGACACGTGTTCCCGAACAATCCGGTGGATCTATCACTATAAATAGACCCCTTGGGTCGTCATTTTACACATTCAGACATTCTAACAACTTGTTAGCAGAGATTTCACCTTTCTCTCTCACATAGTACTTTCTCTCACTAGAAGTCATCCGGATAAACTGCTTAACGCTGAACGGACAAAAGATTGATTAAGTCACCCCACAAGTTCCTATACTTGTGAACCGGGTCTGCAGGGATTACTTCCCGAGGGTAAACATCAATCGGCAACACTCCCCCGCTTTCAGCTAGATACTTCTAGTATTGTGCTAACACACTAAACCTTACATCATAAGGAAATAGGTGTTAACAAAACCCAAAACACCAAACCCTAAACCCTATACCCTAAACTCTAAATCGGGCTAAATTTTACTTCACAAAACATGAAAAAAAAAACCGTTAACATTCTTCACGAACAATATTATCTTGAATGTTATTTTTGTCGATCGTTTTCCCGCCTAAATAATAACATTCAACACGAAGTGTCTTTTCTAAATGTTCATATTTTCTTCTGATCTTGATGCCTGAAAAAAAAATTTAAAAAAAAAAAAGAAAAAAAATTTGTTTCCCCCAGCTTCCCCCCGATTGGTTACTTCCCCATTGATCCTGCCCCTATATATATATATATATATATATATATATATATATATATATATATATATATATATATATATATATATATATATATATATATATATATATATATATATATATATATATATATATATAAATTAATATTTTTGTTCATTTACGTTTTAATATAACTCGAATTTATTAAAAATACTATCATATTAAAAATTATGAGTATTTAAAAATATTAATACTAAGTATTTATTCAAAATATATTAATAAAGTATATAATATATCATTATGATAATTTAATAAAATATATAAAATAAAAATATTTAAGTAATTATTAATATTAAATTTAATATCACAAGTATATTACTAATATCAAAATATATATTTATTTGAATATTATTAAAAGTGTTAATATACATACTTGATATAGGTTCGTGAATCCGAGGCCAACACTGCATTGTTCAGTTCCGCCGTATGCATATTTTTACTACAAAATATCGTATTGTGAGTTTCATTTGCTCCCTTTTTAAATGCTTTTGCAATATATATATTTTTGGGACTGAGAATACATGCACTGCTTTTATAAATGCTTTACGAAATAGAGACAAGTAATCGAAACTACATTCTATGACTGGATTATTAAATTGAATATGCCCCTTTTTAGCTTGGTAGCCTAAGAAATTGGGAACATACCCCCAAATTGACGCGAATCCTAAAGATAGATCTATCGGGCCCAACGAGCCCCATTCGGGGTACAGATGCTTTAGTAGTTCGATTTTATAAACAGATGAACGTACCTGTATATTTTGAGGATATTCTAGATGCATTTGTTAAGGTCGGTTACCAGGTGTTCACCATATGAATAATTTTTAATTCGCAGGTTATGCGTACTATTTGTACTCGGGTTACGTGTACAATTAAATATCTGAAATCTTGTGATCTATTAAAATATTGAAATGATTGTTATGATAAACCTATGAACTCACCAACCTTTTGGTTGACACTTTTAAGCATGTTTATTCTCAGGTATGAAAGAAATCTTTCGCTGTGCATATGCTCATTTTAGAGATATCACATGGAGTCATTCATGACATATATACGTCAGTTCATCGCGATAGTGCCAGAGGTTGAAGCGTTCGTCCAGATAGATTTGGACGGGGTATGACACTTAATATATATCACGATCATAAAAGCCATAATAAAAGGCTACTTTAATATAATTGCAATATTAACTAGTAATAATTGACACTATCATCCAAAACCATGAGATTTTTATCCTATAAATTAAAATTCAAATTATTTTTATGACCTATTTTACGGTGTCGCTTTCATATATATAGAATATAGAATTACATAATAATAACTACTTAACCATGTAACATTGTTTTGTTTCAACTTTGTCATTACTTTCAATCTATAAATTCTATTAAAACACTAACTTTGTGATGTTATGAATAAAGAATTTTCTTTTACACATAAAAATCAAAAGAAATTAAAAAAAATCTGGATAAAGTGAATGATGTCATCAAATATAATAGTTAAATTATTAAGTACATATATTTAAACAAAACAAAAAAAGACGGCTCCTTCCCGTCAAATGAATTAAAAAAACCCATAGAAGTAACACCGACCACGTATGGCTTTTGCTAAATGTCCGTACTTTTCTTGCTATAATCTAATTTATACATTTATAGAATTATGTCCGTACTTTTCTTGCTATAATCTAATTTATACATTTATAGAATTAGTCACAGTTTGGTGTCTTATCATTGATATGTGTTAGTGCATATTTTGTAATCCCTAGTTCCATGAACTTTAACGTTTTATTCGATCATGTTGTAACCTGTAATATTGTTAAACATTGATTGTCGATGTGTTATTTTATATTTGTAAACGTTTAAATATAATTTGTAATATTACTCGACAGTCGGCCGACTGACATGGTCAGTCGACCGACTGTCATTCACTGTCGACCGACATAGGAACTGAGGTATTTAAGCCTAATTAATCTTCATTAATTTTGTCAACACCTCAAGCACATCACACAACACACGAAAAACACTTCTTGGTCGAGTCTCTCTCAATCTTCATGTCCAAATACCACAGAATGTCACTCTAGGCTTCGTGTTTATCAAGATCTAGTCTTGGTTTGACTTGTACGAACCCGAAAACCCATAGATATTCGTTTAAGCTCTTTCTATTGTTATTCCGCCTCTAGATCGTGTTAGGTTGATTCTAAGATCCTCTCTCTCAGCGTCTACAAAGTGGTATCAGAGCTTGGCTTGCTGAATCAATTGTTTTAAACGAGTTCTTGGTATTTTTTTGGGTCAAAAAAATTGGTTTTGGATTGAATTTTGTATACATTTTGATAATTTAGCTTCTTTAGGTTTATGACTTACAGAAACTGCTTCCTGTAAATAACATGTTTTATGCCATACAATCTTGGATCTTTCTTAACCTTGATCATTGACTTTCTGACATGAATTGTACTTCTTTTGCATTGTTATTGTGAAATGTTTTAAAATCCTAAAAACTACAAAAAGATTTTTCAGTGTGTTGATATTTATTTTGAAAAATACAGAAACATTTTATTTGTTTGCTTATGTGAATATGTGTATATTTCCTTGAAGTTACAAATAGTGTCTCGACGTCAAAAAGAAACGAACTACACATCTCAAATCATAAACTTGTTAAAGTCTTCAAAACGAAAATATTTTGCGTGTAAAATCAGCCAGTGGAAGTGAATAGAGGGAATTATCGGGGGTTATGTATCGAAAAATAATTTTTTAATTAGGAGGAGACAGTCGACCGATTTGTACTATAAGTCGGTCGACATTGAACAAAAATCGACCGACTTACTTGCTTGTTACATATGTCGGACGTTTGTTACATATGTCGGTCGTTTGTCACGTGTATCGACCGATTGTCACATATGTCGGTCGACATAACACCAAAGTCGACCGATTGTCGAGCTGAGTATAAAAAGGCCTCAGACGGCCGATTTTCTTTATCTCATGCGATTGTGTTGATTTACCAAAAATTCGAATTTTGCAAGGAAGAGTTTTTTATCGTGTTTTTCGTATACATCTTTGAATTGTGATTCCAGCGCCGTTAACCAATCTAGGTAATTCTTTTTAAATCGAAAGTTATTGAAGTTTTCGTGTTTACTTTTCTGTTTCGATTCAATGTGTGGTGTTTAGGACCTGTAATTGGTAATTGTTGAATAGATAATGTTAATCGGCCTCCTCTGTACATGTATTAGACTTTGATTGAGTCAAAACACCATAAAATCGAAGAATTTAAGTTTAGATCTGTGTTTTGCTTCATTTAATCAGTCGGCCGATTGTCCTTGAAAATCGACCGACTTAGAGTATGTCGGCCGACTTTATAAGTCAATCGATTTACCTGTATGTCGATCGACTGTCCTTGAAAATCGACCGACTTACATTGTATGTCGACCGACTGTTGTTTCCTGTATTTTTTTTAAATTTTTCGTTTTAACGCTTTTCGATTATTGTATATATGTTTGTATAGCAGAATAAATGGCTCAACTAGGTAGTCCAGTGAACGAAGACGTACATGAGGAAGAGGTGATTCTGTCCAAGAATCTTCCAGGCCTGACGGCAAGCGAAAATGCCAATCTAGAGGCATGTCTAAACGAGGAAGGACCTGAAGCAAAGGAAGGCTTCGTTGATATTATCAAATTCTTGAAAAGGTCCAGGATTCATACTGCAATAACTCTAGAATGCAAGGCATACTACTCACACCAACGAGAATTCTGGAACAATGCTTCTATCGTCACTGAACAAGGAAGAAAGGTGATACGAAGCAGCGTTGGTGGTACAATTGTAAAGATCTCGGCACAGACAGTTCGTGAAGACTTAGGTTTTCCAGATAATGATTCTATGCCAGTCACACTGAATAGAACTAAGGTCCGAAGGTGTCTAGTAAGATGTGGATACTCTGGTGATCCAATGAAAGGAGCTGTTAAGAGAACTCGATTCTGTCATCAATACAAATACCTAACTTTGGTGTTGTTGAGATGCATGAGTCCAATGGTAGGCGGTTTTGATGAGCTGAATGAGACTTATAGCTCAATGTTTGCAGCACTAGTTCTTCATGCGGACTTCAACTTCTCCGAAGTAATTTTCAGAAGCATGTTGGTGAACGTGAAAAAGAAGAGCCACTTAATGTTTCCTAGGTTCTTGCAGGTGATGATTGAAAAGCAAGTGCAAGGTTTGAATAAGGTTTGGGAGGATGAGATTAAGCTGAATCATCTGAACGATTTGACTTTCAATCGAGTCAAGCAAAAGAGAGGTCCGGATGAACCATTCAAGAGATTGGTTGGCCACCTCGCAAATGAAAACTATGTATGTCTACCAGGTGCTGCCTGTCGTCATGAGAACAGTACGTCTGGTAATGAAGATGATATCGTCGCAGTTGGTGAAGACGATCAAGAGGTTAATCAACCACCGCCAGTTGTTCCAATTGAACAGATACTGGTTGATGAAGACGATGAAGGAGATGACCTTGACCCTGATCAATTCGAGCTGAGAAAGCGAAAACAATCTGAGGGTCCTTCGGTTACAACAAAGCCGAAGCAGAGGCGCATAAGATTCATTAAGAAGGCAAAAAGGACTGAGTCGTCCTCCGCTACTGAACAGCGACAATCACAGCAATCACAACCACAACGACAACCTTCAGCTGCTGCTACTCAAGAAACACGTGCTGAAACTGATACAGGAGTTCATGCTGCTGCATCCACGACTGCTATTACACAAGATGCTGCGGTTTCTATATTAAGTGAGAAGGTTGTCAATATGGCTTCTGAATTTGAAAAGTTTAAAGAAAAAGATGATGAACGAGAGAGAAGAAAGGATGCTGAGATTGCCAAACTGACCAAGCAGGTTGAAGATCAACAGGTTGAATTGAAGAAGTTACAAACTAAGTTTGATGCTCAGAATTTGATGATTGTAAAGGCTGAGACTACAGCGAACAAGGCACTTTCGAAGGTGCTTGAGTGGGAAAATAATTTCGATATTGAGGCTGTTGATCTCGAGGAGGATATAGACTTTGGTAATTTTAACGATCAAGGCGAGGATGAGCTAGGTTTGGATATTGCTAAAGGCACAAGCGAGAACCCACTGTCAGTAATTCCTCTAAATATTGATTATTCTTTACGTGATTTTTTGGCAAAGCAGGATCGTCTGAATCACTCAGTTGTATTTGATGATTTAGAAGAAGGGGAGATCCCGCCGGATCTAAGCGCTGAGGAGCAGGCCGAGCTAGTGCGTCAAGAGCAACAAGCAAGTACTTCAGCTGACGCAACTGCTAGCTCATCTTTTGAGAATCGTTACGATTCTAGTGATGATTTTAAGGAAATTGTCGTAAGTAATGAAAACGACAAAGATTTTGATGAAGTAATTATTGAAGATGAACCAATAGGTGATTTTCCAGAGTACGAATGTAATAACGATAAAGATCTACCTACATTTCAAGACTACTTCAAAATGAATGAAGAGCTTCTAAACCGTAAATGCGAAGAAAAAGAAAAGACCGAAGATTTGCCTCCAGGGTTTTTACCGGTCAAGATAAATAAAGAAAAGATAGAAGTTCTAGAAGCTGAGTGGAAGATCCTGTTGAGGATCAGAAAATATTGTGAGAAGCCAGCGCCGGAACCTGAATGGATGAATTACATTAATAGACCGGCAAATCTTTTGGCTAAAGGAAAAATAATTGCGTGGGCCTACATTAAAGAGTTGAATATATACGCAATAAAGAAGGAGTACGGAGTGGATTACATCAAACATGGATATGAGTTCACGTCTCTACCGTACTTTGAATTTATGCAGGTGGCTAGGCTCAAAATGTTATATAGGGATTATGACGGAATTCCTAATATTGTCTGCAAGAAGATAAGACACTCGTACTTGTCAAAGAACTTTGAGGGATTCGGCCCTCAATTTCCCACGATCACTTATCGAACAAACAAGAAAACGGGCGAACGAAGAAAGATTGTCAAATACAAGCCAGTAAATTATATGAGAAAGGTTCCTGTGATGAAAATGCCGCAGAACTTTAGCCCACGTTTTCGCTGGTGGTACTACGATGAACGCTCAGAGGAGGCAGTCATCGTTTTGGACAAATTGAAGGAAGATGAGACAGACTCGATACGGGTTTTAGATCCCGTTTGGTTGAGAAATTGCTGTGAAGCTGACATATTCACATTGTACTACAATCGGATGCTGTACAGGCCAGAAAATAGAGTTCAAGCACAACAGTACATTCGTGTTGCAAAGGTTTGCTATTTGAACAATATGGTTACAGATCCGTACAGAGATTGAAGCAGATCGAAGACTGATGAGGAACTAGGTCTTAGGGGGAGTTTGTTAGTGCATATTTTGTAATCCCTAGTTCCATGAACTTTAACGTTTTATTCGATCATGTTGTAACCTGTAATATTGTTAAACATTGATTGTCGATGTGTTATTTTATATTTGTAAACGTTTAAATATAATTTGTAATATTACTCGACAGTCGGCCGACTGACATGGTCAGTCGACCGACTGTCATTCACTGTCGACCGACATAGGAACTGAGGTATTTAAGCCTAATTAATCTTCATTAATTCTGTCAACACCTCAAGCACATCACACAACACACGAAAAACACTTCTTGGTCGAGTCTCTCTCAATCTTCATGTCCAAATACCACAAAATATCAGTCTAGGCTTCGTGTTTATCAAGATCTAGTCTTGGTTTGACTTGTACGAACCCGAAAACCCATAGATATTCGTTTAAGCTCTTTCTATTGTTATTCCGCCTCTAGATCGTGTTAGGTTGATTCTAAGATCCTCTCTCTCAGCGTCTACAATATGTGATGTATTTTACTCTCGATGAATTTGTAATCCTATTTCTATAATTCCCTAGATTTGCTTCTCAATTATTGCCTTTTAAGGTTTTCTATCTGATGAAGTTTTAAGAATATGCATTGTAAAACAAGGATTTTATTGTTCAAGCAGAGTACGATACATGATACTATTGAGTATTTAATCGCATGGCCATTTTGAAAGGTTATTCACATTACATTATCCCTGGTGATTAGATGTATGACTCTCAAATTTTATATAGTTTTATATAGCATACATTTTCTTCAATTACAATAGTAAGAAAATTTTGTGGCCCGATAATGGTTATTTACTTATTTTAAAATCATTGTGGGTGAAGTTTGGTTCTTCACAATCTGCTAGACATACTACAGATTCTGATCTCTCTTGATTGTTTTTATAAACACGGTAATTGGATTAATTTAGTCTTATCTTCAGCTAATTTGTCTCTCATACTTCTTTTTGTCCATTTGACTTATAGGTTTTTAAAGAGTTCTTAGAGCATATGTAACACAACTTTTTATGAAGTTGTCTATATAGTGATGGATATAATACAAAGAAACCAAAAATATATCGATGAGAAAAATAAGGATTGGAGCAATTTTCTATTGTATTTCTTGAATGAAAACAGTACAAGACTTGAATAAAAAACCAATTACATAATTCATCTATTTAAACTAAACACAGATAAAATCTTGCACCATTATTCCACTTATCCACGTTTTCTTGTATCATTATTCCACTTCTCCACGTTTTCTTGCATCATTATTCCACTTCTCCATATTTTATTCACACGTCCAAATACTCAGTCATATCCTACAAATTCGGTCACTCCACAACGTCACAATTTGTTCCAACAATCTCCCCTTCAAATTTGACTTGTGCTTTGAAGATCTTTGACTCCTAAGAGATCCCTTATCTCTGCGAATTTGATCCTTGGTAATGCTTTTGTTAATATATCTGCCTTCTGCTCTTTTCCTCTAACGTATTCAACTGCAATTAAATCTCTTTCGACACATTCACGTATGAAATGGTATCGAGTATCAATGTGTTTGCTCCTTCCATGAAAAACTGGATTCTTCATTAGCTCTAAAGCCGATTTGTTATCAACTAGTAAGGTCACCTTCGAGTTACTCCAACCCGTCACATCGCTTAACAAATTCTTTAACCAAATCGCTTGGCACGCTGCTGACGTTGCTGCCATGAACTCCGCTTCACACGATGATAATGCAACAGTATTCTGTTTTTGTGAAGCCCACGTAATAGGACTGTCTTCGAGGTAAAATACCATACCGGTTGTACCTCGTCGATCATCTTCATCCATCCCATGGCTACTATCGCTATAGCCGATAAGCGTTCCTTTTCCACCTCTCTTATAAGCAATCCCATATTGGATTGTTCCTTTCAAATAACGTAAGATGTATTTCACAGCCTTCATATGTGTTTCCTTGGGCGTTTGCATATAACGGCTTGCCACCCCCACAGAGTAGGCTAAATCGGGTCTTGAATGTAATAGATATCGCAAGCTACCTATAATCCTTCTATATTCAGTGGCATTTACGGCTTTCCCTTCTTCATCTTTTGATAAACGAAATTTATGATCCATTGGAAACTTGACTGGATTACATTCCCACATGCCACTTGATTGCAATATTCTTTTTGCATAAGCTGCTTGGGATATTTCGATCCCACTGTCACTTTGCTTCACCTCAATGCCCAAGTAGTAACTCAATTTTCCCAAGTCACTCATTTCAAATACTTGCATCATCTTCTCTTTGAATTTCCTTATCTCAAGCTCACTAGACCCTGTCACTATTATATCATCTACGTAAATTCCAATAATTAAAATGGTTTTTGAGCAGACCTTGTAAATGGCTTGCTCATGTGCACATCTTTGAAACCCCATTTCTTTGATCGCCTTATCCAATCGAATATTCCAAGCTCGTGGAGCTTGTCGTAAACCGTATAGAGCTTTATGAAGTCGATACACCATGCTCTCTTTTCCTTTGACAATGAACCCATCCGGTTGAGACACATACACCTCCTCCTTTAATTCACCATTTAAAAATGTGGACTTCACGTCTAAATGATGAACCTCCTAACCTTTCATTGCTGCAATCGCTAGTAATAGACGGATGGTCTCGATTCGTGCTACGGGTGCAAATACTTCATCAAAGTCGATTCCCTTTCGTTGAACATAGACCTTTGCAACAAGTCGTGCCTTGTGCTTTACGGTTCTTCCTTCTGAATCCTTTTTTACTTTAAAGACCTATTTCTACCCTATGGCTTTGTGACCATGTGGTAAATAAATGAGCTCCCAAGTACGATTTTTTTTTATGGCTTTTAACGCTGCCTTCATAGCTTCCTGCCATGCTTGTATGTTTGCTGCCTCAACATAATTTGTTGGTTCTTCACCTATAAACATCAATTCGTCACCAGATAACCCTTCACCATCAACATAATCTTCCAACCAACGAGGATCATGAATAGGTGAGTCCACATTTGCGTTAGATTCATAAGATGTTTGTGCACCACTTGAACTTCCACTTTGAACATGGGCTGTTGAACTTCTACTAGGTGTTGAAAATGCACTTTGACTTGGACTATTTGTGACAAAATCATTCACAACATAACCTTCTGCTTTACTACTCATATCAACAACAAATCTTGCATTTGTTGACAAGCTCTCTGTCTCCTCAGAATGTTTCCACACCCATTTTCTTTTTTCATCAAATGTGACACTTCTTGCCACTACCACCTTATTATCACATGGATTAAACATACGATATGCCTTGCAACCCGGTTCGACCCCAAGATACACCATAGCTCGGCTTCGATCACTTAACTTCGTTACATGATTATCTGTTACTTTCACATATCCGACACACCCAAATACCTTCAAATGTTCAAGTGTTGGTTTGTTCCCCTTTAACGCCTCATGAGGTGTCATTTGCTTTACGCCTTTTGTTGGAAGCCTATTTAATATATAAACTGAGTGACGAACCGCTTCTCCTCATAATTCGTTCGGTACTTCCATTGTCTTCATTATTGATCGGGTTGCTTCCATAATGGTACGGTTTCTTCTTTCAACGACGCCATTTTGTGGTGGTGAATATGGCGCCGTTAGTTGTCTTCTTATACCTTCCTGTTCACAAAAATCAGAAAACAGTTTGGATGTGAACTCCCCACCTCGGTCAGTACGCAACCCGGTTAGCTTTAAGGACGTTTCCTGTTCAACTTTTCTTTTAAACGACACAAACTTTTCAAAGGCTTCATCTTTAGTTCTCAACATAAATATCCACATATGGCGACTATAATCATCAACAATCAACAGAAAATATCGATTACCTCCAAGTGTCACTGGTGTGATCGGCCCACAGAGGTCAGCGTACACTTGTTCGAATGGTCTTTTGGCTCGCCATTGGGCTTCTTTTGGAAACGGTTTCTTTGGTTGCTTCCCTATCATGCACCCTTCACAAACCTGTGATGGATGTTTCACCTTTGGTACACCCCGCACCAGTCCTTTTTGAACCATTGACTCGATAACTTGAAAGTTTACGTGACCCAAACGAGCATGCCACAACCAAGCCTCTTCTTCTATATTTGCCATTAAACAAACAGGTTATGTGACTTTAAGGGTAGACTTGTACAGTTGATTTATTGAACGCTCTACTTTCAAGATCAGTCGATTACTTTCATCATGAACATTTAAGAATTTGTGTAGCATTTCAATTTTGTACCCCAACTCTGTCAACTGACCTAAGCTGATTATATTACTGCGTAGTGCAGGAATATAATACACATCGGCAACAAGTAATTGATCACCATTTTTGCATTGAAACAAAATGGTTCCTTTGCCTTCGATTTGAACATTTGACCCGTCACCAAACCTCACTTTCCCAGTAATATTTCCATCTAAATCAGAGAATGAATCCTTCCTTCCTGTCATGTGACTACTTGCTCCATTATCGAGATACCACACATCCACCTTTGATTGTTCACTGTTGTCAAATCTGTTCGGAACCACTTTCTCTTCATTTAGCAATACCATTTTTTCAACCTTCTCACCACAAACCGACAACAGTAATGCAGGTTCATCTTCAGATGTATGGTTCAAATTTGCTTCCTCATTCTTTTCTTTATGGACCTTACATTCAGAAGCATAGTGTCCATAATTTTCACAATTAAAACACTTGATGTGCTTTTTATCTTTTGGTCTTTGATAGTTACCCCCACTATCTCTGTCTCGATGACCATTATAACTGCCACGATTGCTCCTTCCTCGTCCTCTACCTCGACCACCCCGGTCATGATGATTTGTACCACGTCCTCTACCTCCAGAACTCGAACCACCCCTTGAACTCTTCTGGGATGACAGGGTTTCTCCTTTCATAAGGAGTAAACTGTTTTCACTGTTGTTCGTGTTGCTTGCACGAAGTTTCAAACGATCTTCGTAGGCTTTTAACCTACCAATTGCTTCTTCAAAGGGCATCTTATCGATGTCCGAATATTGCTCCATGGATGCTACCAACTGGAGGTATTTATCGGGCACGGAATCGAGCAGTTTTCTTACTAGCATGTTGTCTTCAAGAGTGGCTCCTAAACTGTTATGTTTAGACACCATGCCGCTCAGTTTTCCAGCGAATTCATCAATCGATTCGCTGTCCTTCATCTTCAAGCCTTCGAATTCACTCTTTAGTGTGTGCAACCTTGCCTTTTGCACACGCTCAGCACCGAGGTATCGCATCTTCAATGATTCCCAAACGTCCTTCGCCGTCTTATTCTTTGAGATTTGTAACAACACATCTTCTGGTACAGCCTGAAATATGAAAGCCTTAGCTGACTTACTTTTCTTCTCGTCCACATCCACCCTGGCCTGTGGTTCTACCGACTCCCATAACCCATGAGCATCGAGAATGGCTTCCATGCGAATTGCCCAGGTTGTATAATTTGTTGATGTTAAAATTGGACATTGGAATGAAACGGAACCTTCTTTTGCTGTATGAGCTACGATCGACATATCTTTAGTTTTTATGTATTTTGGCATACAACCAGGTTAGCTCTGGATACCAATTGATGGATATAATACAAAGAAACCAAAAATATATCGATGAGAAAAATAAGGATTGGAGCAATTTTCTATTGTATTTCTTGAATGAAAACAGTACAAGACTTGAATAAAAAACCAATTACATAATTCATCTATTTAAACTAAACACAGATAAAATCTTGCATCATTATTCCACTTATCCACGTTTTCTTGTATCATTATTCCACTTCTCCACGTTTTCTTGCATCATTATTCCACTTCTCCATATTTTATTCACACGTCCAAATACTCAGTCATATCCTACAAATTCGGTCAACTCCACAACGTCACAATTTGTTACAACATATAGGTGGAACAAGGTGATTGTAACGACCCTGGTTTTTCCAACGTTATTTATAAATAATTATTATTATTAATACGTGTGATTAAACGAATGTAAGTAATTACATTTACATGTTTTCATGATTGCCCGTACTTGACTTTTAAGAGCCCGAAACGTCTTTGCGACACACGAAACTTCACGAATAATATTCTTAGAATATTATTTGCATTCATGATTATTTATTTTTAATCATTTTAATTAACCAAGGTTAGTGGTTAATTACTTGGGCTTTATTTATTTAAATTGCATCTTTATTTAAACTTGGGCCTTTAATTAATGGACTTGGACTAGTAAGCCCACCCTACACTTGTAATGGACTAGTAAGCCCACTTGTTAAGCTAGATTTATATTAAGGATAAGTGTGGTTAATTAAACTAAATGGGAGACAAAGTTGTCTCAAGCATGCAAGACTTCCTTTAACTTATTACTCTTCTTAGCTTCCACCATCTTTCCAAGGCTTGAAAGCACATTTTGACCTTCCCCTTTCATCCCCAAAACCGTCCACCACCTAGAGGGAAAGGAGAGCTCATTTTCACTTCACTTATTACTTGATACTTGCACTCTTTCACTTCATTCTTTCACACACACAAACACTTACATCTTTCTCTCAACTTTCTCTCTAAAATTGTAAGCTTTTTATCATTTTCTTCTTCCTTTTTTTTCTTCTTAAAACCGTGGCCTAGCAAGCATAATCAATCATCATCTTTTCTTGTTTTAATTACTTGATTGTTTGAAATTGTTACTTGTTTGTTGTAAAGATCAAGTCTCTTTAGCTTGAATCTTCTTAAATCTTGATTTCTTCTTTTGATTTTGAAGAACCAAGAACAAGAACTCAAACTCACTAGTTTGTAGTTCCATAATTATGTAATTTCATGTTTCAAGTTCATAAACCTTAAGATCTTTTTTTGTTTTCATGATTTGTAGACTTGAACTCTTAAGATTCAAAACTTAGTTGAATCTTCTCAAGCATGATACAAACATGAACAAATACTTAAACATCTAGTTACTTACTTTATTTATGTTCACTTTAATTTCATGTTTTCAAATTCATAAGTTTCAAAACTTTCTTATTGTTTATATTGTTGACTTGAACTATTAAGATCTACACTTTGGTTTGATCTTCTCAAGTATGAAACAAATGTAAACATAAAACTTGTAGATCTAGTTATTTGTTTCACTTTTACTTAGTTAAATTTGTGATTTATGTTCATGGTCAAGTACTTACTAGTTAAAGACTTGATTATTATTCTTGAAACTTTGTAAGTTCAAGACATAGAAGTGTAACTTGCTAGTTACAACTTCACATACTTGTGTTGATTTAACTTAAGTACTAGATCTATACATTTGAAACTAAGATCTTCAAGATCTACTAAGAACTAAGTTCTACAACCTAAGATCTTGTGTACTTAAGTTTATTTTCAAGTTTGTAGCTTATGACTAGTTTAAAGTTGATGTATGTGTTAGATCTAAGACCTTGATGAAACTTTGGTTCATCAAACATCATACAACTCTTAAGTGAGTTGATCTACATGTCTTAGACTCACACTTGTGTTGCTAGTGTCAAAACTTAGTTAGTATTACTTTCATAGTTCATGTGTGTGTAGATCTAGGACTTGATGTAACTTTGGTTCATCAAATTAATGTCTTAGACTTGCACTAGGGTTATGATGGCCAAGACTTGGTTAATATGATGTAAACACATCCATGAGTTGTACACTTGAAGCTATATGCATCAAGGATGAGAGCCATGATGAACATCAAGCACCAAGACCACCGGAACCCTCCAAACTTTCTGCTTTCTGTCCCAAAGTTTCTGACCTACTGTTTCTGGACCAGACCAGTAGGTCTGGGCTGATCCCATCTTGATTTTTGGATAGAACTTTTCGAGTAGATAATTTTTCATTTGGGATTCGTCTTCATCCGAGTTACGGTTTAGGATTTATGGCCCTCCGTTCGTTACTATGTCCTTTAACGTTGTGCAGAAAATTTCTGACCTACTCGCACTTAGACCGTCGCCACGGTCAAACCAAGACGAGTTTGCTTCTGTAAATTTTACCACACTTAAGGGAATCATAGACGGAGCCATGGCCACTGGTCTCACCTTAATTCAGTAAGGGTAGAGGCCGTGGTGACTGACCGAAGTCAGACTTTGTTGAAAACTACTTTCATAAACGAAACTTACTTTACGCCTTTTGTTTAATGATGATTGATGATGACCCTTAAGACCTTAAATACATACTTTTAAACCTATTAAGACGATTTACTGACTTAGTACTATTTGACTTAGGTTGAGGACTTCGGACCATTTACTTGCACACCTTTCCCGACTACTACTTTACCGCCACATATCATTGTGAGTTATAGCATTCCCTTTTTACTTTAACTTATTTTGGGAACTGAGAATACATGAGGATTTTATGTTTTACATACTAGGCACGAGTACTTAAACTTTATATGTGTGTGGGTTATACAACGGCATAAACATTCCCTTTAGCTCGGTAACGTTTAATCATCGGTTTTTGAACCGTGAACGCGAATCTTAGATATGGATCCATAGGGTTTGACATCCCCACTCGGGCTAGTAGCGCTAGCATTTAACGAGTGTTTAATACTTCGAGGTTTATACGCACTTGCCAAGTGCACTTTAAGGGGGTACATTAAACGTTAAGTTAGTTACCGGGTGCCCATGGTTAAGCAAATACTTTTACATACTTTTGAACGCTCGTTGTAGCACTGAAATCTTGTGGCCTACTTACATTACTGTTATACTTAAACTATAGCTCACCAACCTTTGTGTTGACCTTTTTAAGCATGTATTTCTCAGGTGCTTGAAGTCGCTTCCGCTATCTTACTAGTCGTGCTGTAGAACCCGCTGCTTAGAGTTGTTATCGCATGACTACTTATCTTGCATTCAAACTTATTTACTTTTGAACTATGTTATGTAACGGCCATTGGGGTCACGTACACTTATTTATTGCTTCTACTTAACGAAGCATGCTTTTGGAATTGTAAAACATTTGACGTTTGTTATGACGTCACTTTTATTAATGAATGCAAACTCTGTTTTGAAAACGCATATAGTACTTAACCTTGTAATGATCCTGTTGATGATGGTCCGTACATGATGATTTAGTACGGGGCGTCACATTTGGTATCAGAGCATTGGTTGTAGGGAATTAGGTTGCATTAGTGAGTCTAAGACCGACCCGAGTAGGATTCACTAATAGGACTAATCTACAACTTGCTAGTTTACGTGTTTCTGCTGAACTTACTGCATGCTGCTGCTTACTGTTACTGCTATATGCCACATGCTATTATATGATTTCACTACTGCATGATGCTACTTGCTTTCGATTGCATGCTACCTTCATACGAATTACTGATATTGCCATGCTACTTATTGTCATACATGATTTAAACTGTTGGCCTATTATTTGCTTGCTTTATGACATACTGACATGGAAAATTTATTTTTCCTTGTTCAGATGTCGGATGTTCCACCTGCTGGCATTTCGGGCAGTACAGACTCAGACCCCGTCGCCCTACCTACTGCTACACCTGCTGCTGCTACTGCCGATACACCGGCCCCGACACCCACTAGTGATCGCGGCGCTTCCACTTCCGGAGATGGTACTAGTGCACCTGCCCCAGTTTCTGCTCCCGGACCCTCGAGGTTACAGCCCCGCATTGGTGGTATTGAGATCCCCGCAGAGTTCGGGGAAGGGCCTTTTCGTAACCACATGCGCACGCCTTGCCGACGCACTCCCGACGGACGTTTAGTCGTGATTCTGCCAGGCAGACACCGACAGATGTTGGCCGCCTTCGGACGCTTTGGATTACCAGCTCAGCCACCAGTGTCACCACCACACGATTCGGATGACTCATCATCCACCGATTCTTCATCATCAGACGACTCCAGCGATGATGAGGATCCTGCTGATAGACCTATTCAGGCACCCTCCACCCCGCCAAAGAAGCGGTACCGTTCTGACGGCACCGTCATTCCAGGGGTGAATGGAGGTCGTGCTTTTACTGATGCTTTTGGCTATCGACGTAGGGTTACTGCTCGTAAACGAGTTGTGCCATACCCTGCCGACCCACAGATACGTAAGGTTCCCCGTTACGTATTGACTATTCCTGGAACCGTACCACCTAGATTCAGATACGCACCACTTATATCTAGGGACGTACCGTCTACATTCGGAGCCGGACCATCTACATCAGCACCACCGGCACCACCCGCACCACCCGCCCCACCTGCACCGCCTGCCCCACCAGCTCCCTCTAACGAGGAACTGATGAGGGAGATTGAGACTCTCCGAGCTCGAGTCACTGAGCTCGAGGAGCAGTTGGCTCGAGGAGCAGTTCACCCACCTTCACCGTAGGACTTTGTATTTAGATTTCATGATGTAATCTAGTTATAGTTTCATGTATTTCATATGTATTGTACGAACTTATTCAGATGTATGAAACTTATTATCATTAACAAATGGAACTTTGCGTTATTTAATTCTTGCACGATGTTCTATTTACATTGCTGTACGATGATTCTGTGATGTTTGTACCTAGATGCATTATTTAATAACATGTGATGTTTTGATTCCATGATTGGTCACTATATACTGTATTATTACTACTTGCATGCTGGATTTTGACTTGGGTCAAAAATTTTGTTTAGAATACCATGGCTAACGGAAGAACCACACCTACCGCCGCCCAGATTGAGGACATGATCAGCGAACGGGTCGCTGCAGCCCTAGCAGAAAGAAATCTCCAAGCTCCACCGCCACCACCACCAGTTATCCCACCCGTTCGAAATGGGTGTACACACAAGGAATTCCAGAGCTGCAAACCGCATAACTTCAGCGGCACCGAGGGACCAGTTGGTCTCACCAGATGGTTCGAAAAACTTGAATCAGTATTCCGAGTTAGCAACTGTTCGGAGGACAATAAGACGAAGTTTGCATCTTGCACGCTATCTGACGGCGCGCTAACGTGGTGGAACACGTTAGCTCAAGCGAAAGGTATCGATGAGGCGTATGCTACGCCATGGGAGGAATTCAAGGCGGCTATGATTGATGAGTATTGTCCAAGAACCGAAATTCAAAAGATGGAAATTGAATTCATGCAGTTGAAGGCCGTAGGGAACGACCTTAACAGTTATAATCGTAGGTTTTTGGAGTTAGCATTAATGTGTCCGACCATGGTCACCCCCGAATTTAAGTGCTTGGAAAAATACTTCTCGGGACTTCCTAACTCCATCAAGGGTAATGTTACCTCATCCAAGCCACCAAGCGTTCCAGAAGCAATGCGCATGGCGCATACTCTCTTGAATCAAATCATCCTTGACGAGCCGGAGAAGGCTAAGTTTGAAACTGGTAGTGGCGAGAAGAGGAAATGGGACAACAACCACAACAACAACAGGGGTAGGAACTATGATCAAAACCCGGCGAAGCGACATGAAGGGTTCAGGCAAAACAACAACAACACCAACCCCAACAACAACAACAGCTCCAATCCGAACTACAAGGGAACTTTACCACAATGCAAGAGGTGTTATAAGCACCACACCGGGTATTGCAATGTTGTCTGTGAGAAATGCCAACGGACTGGGCATGTTGGTAAGGATTGTAAGGTTACTACTTTGAACGTGAAGCCAAACCACAACAACAATGGGCCTAGGAAATGTTATGAGTGTGGAAAGGCGGGCCATTTCAGAAACGAGTGCCCAAACAAGCATAAGGATGGCGGACCACCACGTGCTAGAGCCTTCAATATTAATGCAAGGGACGCACGCGACAACCCCGACTTGGTGACAGGTATATTCAAAATCAACAATCTTTTAGCTTCTGTCCTATTTGATACTGGTGCCGATAGGAGCTATGTGTGTAGACATTTTTGTGATAAGTTAGATTGGTCGTTAATTCCTTTAAAGGAAAGTATGCTTGTCGAGGTAGCCAACGGAAAACTTGAAAAAGTGGACCAAATTGGCCGAGGGGCTATTATCAACATAGCCGGTGTAGACTTTGAGATAGACTTGATACCCATTAAGTTGGGGAGTTTTGATGTTATTGTTGGCATGGACTGGTTGACTAAGATAAGAGCCGAGATTATTTGTGGAAACAAAGCTCTTCGTATACCCCAAGGAGACGGTGAGCCACTAACCATTTATGGCGAGAGATGTACCTCGCAACTGAACCTCATTAGTTGCGTAAAAGCGCAAAAGATAATGAAGAAGGGACGCCTTGCTGTCCTAGCTCATGTGAAAACCGTAGGAACCGAGGAGAAGAAAGTGGAAGATGTGCGTATTGTGAACGAGTTCTCCGATGTCTTTCCCGAAGAATTGCCTGGATTACCGCCACCGAGGGCAGTAGAATTTCAGATTGACTTAGTGCCAGGAGCTGCACCTGTAGCTCGCGCACCCTATAGACTTGCACCTTCCGAGATGCAAGAATTACAAAGCCAACTACAAGAATTACTTGATCGAGGGTTTATTCAACCGAGTTCTTCGCCGTGGGGCGCGCCTGTGTTGTTTGTGAAGAAGAAGGATGGATCCTTCCGAATGTGTATCGACTACCGTGAGCTTAACAAATTAACAATCAAGAATCGGTATCCTCTCCCACGAATTGACGATCTTTTTGACCAACTGCAAGGATCGTGTGTTTACTCAAAGATCGATTTACGATCCGGCTATCACCAGTTGAGGGTGAAGGAAAGTGACGTGATGAAAACTGCATTTAGAACCCGCTATGGACATTATGAGTTTCTTGTAATGCCATTCGGTCTGACCAATGCACCTGCTGTATTTATGGACCTTATGAATCGTGTTTGCAAGCCATACTTGGACAAGTTTGTCATAGTCTTCATAGATGATATCCTCATCTACTCTAAGAGCGAAGAAGAACACGAACATCATCTCCGATTGGTACTTGAACTCTTGAGACGAGAGCAACTCTACGCAAAATTTTCCAAGTGTGAATTTTGGTTGAAGGAAGTTCAGTTTTTGGGTCATGTTGTGAGTGACCAGGGCATCAAAGTTGATCCCGCCAAGATCGAAGCTATCAGCAAGTGGGAGACCCCCACTACTCCGACTCATATTCGCCAATTTTTGGGCCTTGCCGGTTATTACCGAAGGTTTATCGAAGGTTTCTCTCTGATTTCACGTCCGTTAACCGCACTCACTCACAAAGGAAAGAAATTTGTTTGGGGAGACGAACAAGAGAAAGCATTTCAATTTTTGAAACAGAAGTTAACCACCGCGCCTATCTTATCACTTCCTGAGGGTAATGACGATTTTGTTGTTTACTGCGACGCCTCGAAAACTGGTTATGGTTGTGTACTTATGCAACGCACGAAGGTCATCGCTTATGCTTCGCGTCAACTTAAGATCCACGAACGAAACTATACTATGCACGATCTTGAACTTGGAGCCGTTGTCTTCGCGCTCAAATTGTGGAGGCACTACCTTTATGAAACTAAATGCACTATCTTCACCGATCACAAGAGTCTCCAGCATATATTCGATCAGAAACATTTGAATATGAGACAACGAAGGTGGATTGAGACGCTAAATGATTACAAGTGTGAACTTCGCTACCATCTGGGTAAAGCCAACGTTGTTGCTGACGCATTAAGCCGAAAGGAGAGATCGACACCTCTTCGTGTTCGAGCATTGAACATCACGATTCATTCCAATCTCCAGAACCAAATCCGAGCAGCCCAACAACAGGCTCTCATAGAGAAGCACTTACGATATGAATATTTGAACATCCTCGTCTCTAAATTCGAAGTAAGAGAATCTGGACTCCGATGTTATGCCGGAAGAATTTGGGTACCACGTTATGGAGACTTACGGAGCCTCATATTGGATGAAGCTCACAAGTCTAGATATTCGATTCATCCCGGAGCGGGCAAGATGTACCATGATATTAAAGAACAGTATTGGTGGCCCAACCTCAAGAAAGATGTTGCATCTTATGTTAGTAAGTGTTTAACTTGCTCAAAGGTTAAAGCCGAGCATCAAAAACCTTCTGGGTTGCTTCAATAGCCGAAAATCCCACAATGGAAGTGGGAGATGATAACTATGGACTTTATCACCAAGCTGCCAAAGACAGTGGGCGGATACGATACCATTTGGGTTATTGTTGACCGTCTTACCAAGACTTCACATTTCTTAGCAATGAAAGAAACCGATACAATGGAGAGGCTTGCTCAACTCTACATTAAGGAAGTTGTATCACGACACGGTGTACCCTTATCGATCATCTCCGATCGTGATCCTCGATTTGCTTCTAGATTTTGGCGTTCTTTGCAAGAAGCCATGGGAACTCGTCTCGACATGAGCACTGCTTATCACCCTCAGACTGACGGGCAAAGTGAACGAACGATTCAAACCTTGGAGGACATGTTGCGCGCATGTGTTATCGATTTTGAAAAGGCCTGGCAAAGGCATTTGCCACTCACCGAATTCTCGTACAACAACAGTTATCACTCGAGCATTAAAGCTGCACCTTTTGAAGCGTTGTATGGTCGCAAGTGCCATTCTCCCCTTTGTTGGGCCGAACTAGGTGAAGTGCAACTCACCGGGCCCGAGATAGTCCACGAAACTTTAGAGAAGATTGCTCAGATTCAAAACAGACTCAAGGTAGCTCGTGATCGCCAAAAGAGTTACGCTGATAGTAAACGTAAAGACTTCGAATTCAACATCGGTGATCGTGTTATGTTGAAGGTTGTACCCTGGAAGGGTGTGATTCGTTTTGGGAAGCGCGGAAAGTTAAACCCGCGGTACATTGGTCCTTTTGAAATTTTGGAACGTGTTGGACCCGTTGCTTATCGTCTTGATCTTCCAGAACAATTGAGCTCAGTTCACCCTACCTTCCACGTGTCAAACTTGAAGAAGTGTCTCGCGCCACCTGAACTTATTATACCATTGGAGGAACTTACTATTGATGACAAACTCCACTTCGTGGAAGAGCCCGTTGAAATCATGGAAAAAGAAGTCAAGGAGTTGAAACACAATAGGATTCCGATCGTCCGAGTTCGATGGAATTCCAAACGAGGACCTGAGTTTACTTGGGAACGAGAGGACCGCATGAGGCAGAAGTATCCTCACCTTTTCCCGCCTCCTCCATCACCTTCAGATTCAGCTTAAAATTTCGGGACGAAATTTTCTTTAACAGGTGGGTAATGTAACGACCCTAGTTTTTCCAACGTTATTTATTAATAATTATTATTATTAATACGTGTGATTAAACGAATGTAAGTAATTACATTTACATGTTTTCATGATTGCCCGTACTTGACTTTTAAGAGCCCGAAACGTCTTTGCGACACACGAAACTGCACGAATAATATTCTTAGAATATTATTTGCATTCATGATTATTTATTTTTAATCATTTTAATTAACCAAGGTTAGTGGTTAATTACTTGAGCTTTATTTATTTAAATTGCATCTTTATTTAAACTTGGGCCTTTAATTAATGGACTTGGACTAGTAAGCCCACCCTACACTTGTAATGGACTAGTAAGCCCACTTGTTAAGCTAGATTTATATTAAGGATAAGTGTGGTTAATTAAACTAAATGGGAGACAAAGTTGTCTCAAGCATGCAAGACTTCCTTTAACTTATTACTCTTCTTAGCTTCCACCATCTTTCCAAGGCTTGAAAGCACATTTTGACCTTCCCCTTTCATCCCCAAAACCGTCCACCACCTAGAGGGAAAGGAGAGCTCATTTTCACTTCACTTATTACTTGATACTTGCACTCTTTCACTTCATTCTTTCACACACACAAACACTTACATCTTTCTCTCAACTTTCTCTCTAAAATTGTAAGCTTTTTATCATTTTCTTCTTCCTTTTTTTTCTTCTTAAAACCGTGGCCTAGCAAGCATAATCAATCATCATCTTTTCTTGTTTTAATTACTTGATTGTTTGAAATTGTTACTTGTTTGTTGTAAAGATCAAGTCTCTTTAGCTTGAATCTTCTTAAATCTTGATTTCTTCTTTTGATTTTGAAGAACCAAGAACAAGAACTCAAACTCACTAGTTTGTAGTTCCATAATTATGTAATTTCATGTTTCAAGTTCATAAACCTTAAGATCTTTCTTTGTTTTCATGATTTGTAGACTTGAACTCTTAAGATTCAAAACTTAGTTGAATCTTCTCAAGCATGATACAAACATGAACAAATACTTAAAGATCTAGTTACTTACTTTATTTATGTTCACTTTAATTTCATGTTTTCAAATTCATAAGTTTCAAAACTTTCTTATTGTTTATATTGTTGACTTGAACTATTAAGATCTACACTTTGGTTTGATCTTCTCAAGTATGAAACAAATGTAAACATAAAACTTGTAGATCTAGTTATTTGTTTCACTTTTACTTAGTTAAATTTGTGATTTATGTTCATGGTCAAGTACTTACTAGTTAAAGACTTGATTATTATTCTTGAAACTTTGTAAGTTCAAGACATAGAAGTGTAACTTGCTAGTTACAACTTCACATACTTGTGTTGATTTAACTTAAGTACTAGATCTATACATTTGAAACTAAGATCTTCAAGATCTACTAAGAACTAAGTTCTACAACCTAAGATCTTGTGTACTTAAGTTTATTTTCAAGTTTGTAGCTTATGACTAGTTTAAAGTTGATGTATGTGTTAGATCTAAGACCTTGATGAAACTTTGGTTCATCAAACATCATACAACTCTTAAGTGAGTTGATCTACATGTCTTAGACTCACACTTGTGTTGCTAGTGTCAAAACTTAGTTAGTATTACTTTCATAGTTCATGTGTGTGTAGATCTAGGACTTGATGTAACTTTGGTTCATCAAATTAATGTCTTAGACTTGCACTAGGGTTATGATGGCCAAGACTTGGTTAATATGATGTAAACACATCCATGAGTTGTACACTTGAAGCTATATGCATCAAGGATGAGAGCCATGATGAACATCAAGCACCAAGACCACAGGAACCCTCCAAACTTTCTGCTTTCTGTCCCAAAGTTTCTGACCTACTGTTTCTGGACCAGACCAGTAGGTCTGGGCTGATCCCATCTTGATTTTTGGATAGAACTTTTCGAGTAGATAATTTTTCATTTGGGATTCGTCTTCATCCGAGTTACGGTTTAGGATTTATGGCCCTCCGTTCGTTACTATGTCCTTTAACGTTGTGCAGAAAATTTCTGACCTACTCGCACTTAGACCGTCGCCACGGTCAAACCAAGACGAGTTTGCTTCTGTAAATTTTACCACACTTAAGGGAATCATAGATGGAGCCATTTCCACTGGTCTCACCTTAATTCAGTAAGGGTAGAGGCCGTGGTGACTGACCGAAGTCAGACTTTGTTGAAAACTACTTTCATAAACGAAACTTACTTTATGCCTTTTGTTTAATGATGATTGATGATGACCCTTAAGACCTTAAATACATACTTTTAAACCTATTAAGACGATTTACTGACTTAGTACTATTTGACTTAGGTTGAGGACTTCGGACCATTTACTTGCACACCTTTCCCGACTACTACTTTACCGCCACATATCATTGTGAGTTATAGCATTCCCTTTTTACTTTAACTTATTTTGGGAACTGAGAATACATGCGGATTTTATGTTTTACATACTAGGCACGAGTACTTAAACTTTATATGTATGTGGGTTATACAACGGCATAAACATTCCCTTTAGCTCGGTAACGTTTAATCATCGGTTTTTGAACCGTGAACGCAAATCTTAGATATGGATCCATAGGGTTTGACATCCCCACACGGGCTAGTAGCGCTAGCATTTAACGAGTGTTTAATACTTCGAGGTTTATACGCACTTGCCAAGTGCACTTTAAGGGGGTACATTAAACGTTAAGTTAGTTACCGGGTGCCCACGGTTAAGCATATACTTTTACATACTTTTGAACGCTCGTTGTAGCACTGAAATCTTGTGGCCTACTTACATTACTGTTATACTTAAACTATAGCTCACCAACCTTTGTGTTGACCTTTTTAAGCATGTATTTCTCAGGTGCTTGAAGTCGCTTCCGCTATCTTACTAGTCGTGCTGTAGAACCCGCTGCTTAGAGTTGTTATCGCATGACTACTTATCTTGCATTCAAACTTATTTACTTTTGAACTATGTTATGTAACGTCCATTGGGGTCACGTACACTTATTTATTGCTTCTACTTAACGAAGCATTCTTTTAGAATTGTAAAACATTTGACGTTTGTTATGACATCACTTTTATTAATGAATGCAAACTCTGTTTTGAAAATGCATATAGTACTTAACCTTGTAATGATCCTGTTGATGATGGTCCGTACATGATGATTTAGTACGGGGCGTCACAGTGATGCTTGATGCTATGGTTGTGAATTGTGATACTAAATGCAGACATCTGATTCAGACGAAAGGTATTAAATGCTATATCGTAAAGACTACGGAATGTTGTCATAAAATGGTTAGCTTTTACTTGATGCCATAACTTGTATGTGTGCATGTGTGTTTGTGGTGTGGAGATTTAGAATCTTAAAGCAAGACAAGTTCCCGTTTGGTAATTCTAAAGAGGGAAGTATGACTATAAGGTCATTGGTTTAATCATTAATCTGGCCGGTATAATACTTTCGTCAGAACTAATTTATTCTTTTATGAGTAATTATGGGTTTTTCATGGATGCTATAAATGCATACATGTCTACTGCTCAATGAAATTGTCATTTTTGCACATCTAAGTGAAGGGTTGTCACATCTATGTTCTTCGTAATATGTAGAGTTGGAAAGATGAGCTGTTTAGGTATCAAGTTAAATGCAATTGATATATGTTTTTTTTTTTTTTTTGCTGAATTAACAAGTTCTATCCACAACATAAAATTTTCATATATAACTGTTAGATACGTATAAGTTTATATGTTACGTACTCTTCTTGACATTTCATGGACATATGTGAAAAGTCAAATAATTTGTTTTTATGATGCTACTATTGTTTATACATCAGTTTATTGCATTATTGGAATTGAAGATATGCATCATATATGGGATAACAGTTACAAAAAAGAAGACAGAGTTACCTTCCTATTTAATACCTAATATTATACATTAGTTTACTGCATATCTTAATGTGTCTCGGTAGTTGGTTGTAACTTCTATATCATCCCCAAAAAGAGTGAATAGTTGATGGTCAAAGGAAGTGTGAATCTGGGTGAGCTGCAGTTGACTCTTTTTTGTGGATAATCTGGGTTATTAATATATCAAGGTTAGTTTTCTTGATCTCATTTTGGTCTGATTCCATGCTCTTATGCATTTATTTTGTTAATATATTAAACGTTAATAATGAATTTCGTGTTCAAACATAAGACTCATAACAAGAAATGCTCTATATTTAATATTCCTTTCTTATATGTTCATATTTTCAACAAATATGTGCTTTCATAGGCGCAGGATGGAAAGTGTTGGTCGAGTTCAAGAAATAATGAGTTAGCTGGAACAGAATGTTCTTATGACGGAGAGAAGAGTTCGTTTACTATTGGTGCACTTCAAGTGTTTGTTGAAATGCTCAAATGGATGGTAATCATGTATGAGGTGATTCATGCCCTTACAAATGTATTTTAGTTTTGATTTGATCCAAACTTATATATTTATAGGATAATGCTAATCATAGCACATTAATGCGATGATAAAGCATTAATTGCCAATTAGTAATAGGTTGATTAGTGAATTGGAATGTTATAGCTATATTGGACATGCCTTGGCAAAATAGGTCCAACAATTACACATAGATAGATGCAAGTGTATTTTGGGCCATGAGTGTATGAGATTTTATAAGATAAAAATCTATGGGCTATGGTGATGTGTGTATTGTACATAATGCATGGTGAAACTGTAATAGTATAATGAAATATAAGTCTATTATGCTTTCATACTTGTTATGGGGGTATGAGATTTTCTAAGCTGATGTAAATGTTTTAGAACTGTATATGTATGTATATAATATATATAATTTGATCTTTCTCAATCGAGTCATAATACAATGACCCATTTTAAAGTGAAGGGTTCTAAATTGCCACACATACCTAAAACTTATTAACGATTAGTCTATCAAATAACCGAAAGTCCAAACAATGTATCAACTATGAACAAGACCCTCTGATTTTTCATTCTCCATGGGACTTTAACTTCACCCATTCTATGCATAAATTTACAAAAGGAATTGGCTATGTCAAATTCTATTACAACTAAGGCTGTCATGAAATATCCCGTTCATATTGATTATAAACGTTCCATATTAATTGATTTCGTTGCGAGGTTTTGACCTCTATATGAGACGTTTTTCAAAGACTGCATTCATTTTTAAAACAACCATAACCTTTATTTTATCTATAAAGGTTTAAAAAGCATTACGTAGATTATCAAATAATGATAATCTAAAATATACCATTTACACACGACCATTACATAATGGTTTACAATAAGAATATATTACATCAAAAATAAGTTTCTTGAATGCAGTTTTATATAATATCATACAAGCATGGACTCCAAATCTTGTCCTTATTTTAGTATGCAACAGCGGAAGCTCTTAGTATTCACCTGAGAATAAACATGCTTTAAACGTCAACAAAAATGTTGGTGAGTTATAGGTTTAACCTATATATATCAAATCGTAACAATAGACCACAAGATTTCATATTTCAATACACATCCCATACATGGAGATAAAAATTATTCATATGGTGAACACCTGGTAACCGACATTAACAAGATGCATATATAAGAATATCCCCATCATTCCGGGACACCCTTCGGATATGATATAAATTTCAAAGTACTAAAGCATCCGGTACTTTGGATGGGGTTTGTTAGGCTCAATAGATCTATCTTTAGGATTCGCGTCAATTAGGGTGTCTGTTCCCTAATTCTTAGATTACCAGACTTAATAAAAAGGGGCATATTCGATTTCGATAATTCAACCATAGAATGTAGTTTCACGTACTTGTGTCTATTTTGTAAATCATTTATAAAACCTTCATGTATTCTCATCCCAAAAATATTAGATTTTAAAAGTGGGACTATAACTCACTTTCACAGATATTTCCTTCCTCGAAAATAAGACTTGGCCACGGATCGATTCACGAACCTATACAAATATGTACATATATATCAAAGTATGATCAAAATATAATTACAACCATTTTTATTATGTTTTAAAGATTTGAGTGTATTAAGTCAGCTGTCCTCGTTAGTAACCTACAACTAGTTGTCCACAGTTAGATGTACAGAAATAAATTGATATATATTATCTTGAATCAATCCATGACCTAGTGTATACACGTCTCAGGCTAGATCACAACTCAAAGTATATATATTTTTGGAATCAACCTCAACCCTGTATAGCTAACTTCAACATTACTGCATATATAGTGTCTATGGTTGTTCCAAATAATATATATACATGGGTCGATATGATATGTCAAAACATTTGCATACGTGTCTATGGTATCCCAAGATTACATAATATATTAGAATACATGTATAATACAATATAAGTTAGCTAGGATATGATTTGTATAGATTTGTTAAACATTTCCAGTAGCTAAAATAATCAAAAAATATCCAATCTTGTTTATCCATAACTTCTTCATTTTAAATCCGTTTTGAGTGAATCCAATTGTTATGGTTTCATATTGAACTTAAGTTTATGAATCTATACAGAAAAAGTATAAGTTTATAGTCAGAATTACAGGTTACAAGTCATTTTTGTAAAGGTAGTCATTTCAGTCGAAAGAACGACGTCTAGATGACCATTTTGGAAAACATACTTCCACTTTGAGTTTAACCATGATTTTTGGATATAGTTTCATGTTCATAAGAAAAATCATTTTCCCAAAAGAACAACTTTTAAATCAAATTTTATCATAGTTTTTAATTAACTAACCCAAAACAGCCCGTGGTGTTACTACAACGGCGTATATCCGGTTTTACGATGTTTTTCGTGTTTTTCGGTTTTAAATCATTAAGTTAGCATATAATATAGATATAGAACATGTGTTTAGTTGATTTTAAAAGTCAAGTTAGAAGGATTAACTTTTATTTGCGAACAAGTTTAGAATTAACTAAACAATATTCTAGTGATTACAAGTTTAAACCTTCGAATAAGATAGCTTTATATGTATGAATCGAATGATGTTATGAACATCATTACTACCTCAAGTTTTCTGGATAAAACTACTGGAAATGAAAAAAATGGATCTAGCTTCAAAGGATCCTTGGATGACTTGAAAGTTCTTGAAGCAGAATCATGACACGAAAACAGTTCAAGTAAGATTTTCACTCGAAATAAGATTGTTATAGTTGTAGAAATTGAATCAAATTTTGAATATGAATATTACCTTGAATTAGAAAGATAACCTACTGTAAATAATAAAGGTTCATTGATCTTAGATGATTACTTGGAATGGATTAGAAAGCTTGGAAGTAGACTTGCAAACTTGGAAGTATTCTTGATTTTTATGAAACTATACTTATGGAATTTATGAAGAACACTTAGAACTTGAAGATGGAACTTGAGAGAGATCAATTAGATGAAGAAAATTGAAGAATGAAAGTGTTTGTAGGTGTTTTAGGTCGTTGGTATATGGATTAGATATAAAGGATATGTAATTTTGTTTTCATGTAAATAAGTCATGAATGATTACTAATATTTTTGTAAATTTATGAGATATTTCATGCTAGTTGCCAAATGATGGTTCCCACATGTATTAGGTGACTCACATGGTCTGCTAAGAGCTGATCATTGGAGTGTATATATCAATAGTACATACATCTAAAAGCTGTGTATTGTACGAGTACGAATACGGGTGCATACGAGTAGAATTGTTGATGAAACTGAACGAGGATGTATTTGTAAGCATTTTTGTTAAGTAGAAGTACTTTGATATGTGTCTTGAAGTCTTTCAAAAGTGTATGAATACATATTAAAACACTACATGTATATACATTTTAACTGAGTCGTTAAGTCATCGTTAGTCGTTACATGTAAATGTTGATTTGAAACCTTTAAGTTAACGATCTTGTTAAATGTTGTTAACCCAATGTTAATTATATCTAATGAGATGTTAAATTATTATATTATCATGATATTATGATATATTAATATATCTTAATATGATATATATACATTTAAATGTCGTTACAACAATAATCGTTACATATAAATCTCGTTTCGTAATTCTTGAGTTAGTAGTCTTTTTTTTACATATGTAGTTCATTGTTAACACTTAATGATATATTTAAATATCATTTTATCATGTTAAATATAGTGTATCAATATCTTAATATGATACATATGTATTTAGTAGACGTTATCATAACGATAATCGTTATATATATCATTTCGAGTTTCTTAACTTAGTAATCTCATTTCTTATGTATATCACACATTGTTAATATACTTAGTGAGATACTTACTCATCATAATCTTATGTCAACCATATATATATGTCTATATATATACCACAACATGTAGTTTTTACAATTTTGTAACGTTCGTGAATCGCCGGTCAACTTGGGTGATCAATTGTCTATATGAAACTTATTTCATTTAATCAAGTCTTAACAAGTTTGATTTCTTAACATGTTGGAAACATTTAATCATGTAGATAACAATTTCATTTAATATATAAACATGGAAAAGTTCGGGTCACTACAGTACCTACCCGTTAAATAAATTTCGTCCCGAAATTTTAAGAAGTTGGAGGTGTTGAAGAATCTTCTGGAAATAGATGCGGGTATTTCTTCTTCATCCGATGTTCTCGTTCCCAGGTGAACTCGGGTCCTCTACGAGCATTCCATCAAACCTTAACAATTGGTATCTTGTTTTACTTAAGTCTTTTAACCTCACGATCCATTATTTCGACGGGTTCTTCGATGAATTGAAGTTTTACGTTGATTTGGATTTCATCTAACGGAATAGTAAGATCTTCTTTAGCAAAACATTTCTTCAAATTTGAGACGTAAAAAGTGTTATGTACAGCCGCGAGTTGTTGAGGTAACTCAAGTCGGTAAGCTACTGGTTCGACACGATCAATAATCTTGAATGGTCCAATATACCTTGGATTTAATTTCCCTCGTTTGCCAAATCAAACAACGCCTTTCCAAGGTGCAACTTTAAGCATGACCATCTCTCCAATTTCAAATTCTATATCTTTTCTTTTAATGTCGGCGTAGCTCTTTTGTCGACTTTGGGCGGTTTTCAACCGTTGTTGAATTTGGATGATCTTCTCGGTAGTTTCTTGTATTATCTCTTGACCCGTAATCTGTCTATCCCCCACTTCACTCCAATAAATCGGAGACCTACACTTTCTACCATAAAGTGCTTCAAACTGCGCCATCTCAATGCTTGAATGGTAGCTGTTATTGTAGGAAAATTCTGCTAACGGTAGATGTCGATCCCAACTGTTTCCGAAATCAAAAACACATGCTCGTAGCATGTCTTCAAGCGTTTGTATCGTCCTTTCATTCTGCCCATCAGTTTGTGGATGATAGGTAGTACTCATGTCTAGACGAGTTCCTAATGCTTGCTGTAATTTCTGCCAGAATCTTGAAATAAATCTGCCATCCCTATCAGAGATAATAGAGATTGGTATTCCATGTCTGGAGACGACTTCCTTCAAATACAGTCATGCTAACTTCTCCATCTTGTCATCTTCTCTTATTGACAGGAAGTTTGCTGATTTGGTGAGACGATCAACTATTACCCAAATAGTATTAAAACCACTTGCAGTCCTTGGCAATTTAGTGATGAAATCTATGGTAATGTTTTCCCATTTCCATTCCGGGATTTCGGGTTGTTGAAGTAGACCTGATGGTTTCTGATGCTCCGCTTTGACCTTAGAACACGTCAAACATTCCCCTACGTATTTAGCAACATCGGCTTTCATACCTGGCCACCAAAAATGTTTCTTGAGATCCTTATACATCTTTCCCATTCTAGGATGTATTAAGTATCTGGTTTTATGAGCTTCTCTAAGTACCATTCTCTCATATATCCAAATTTTGGTACCCAAATTCTTTCAGCCTTATACCGGGTTCCGTCTTCCTGAATATTAAGATGATTCTCCGATCCTTTGGGTATTTCATCCTTCAAATTTCCTTCTTTTAAAACTCCTTGTTGCGCCTCCTTTATTTGAGTAGTAAGGTTATTGTGAATCATTATATTCATAGATTTTACTCGAATGGGTTCTCTGTCCTTTCTGCTCAAGGCGTCGGCTACCACATTTGCCTTCCCCGGGTGGTAACGAATCTCAAAGTCGTAATCATTCAACAATTCAATCCACCTACGCTGCCTCATATTCAGTTGTTTCTGATTAAATATGTGTTGAAGACTTTTGTGGTCGGTATATATAATACTTTTGACCCCATATAAGTAGTGCCTCCAAGTCTTTAATGCAAAAACAACCGCGCCTAATTCCAAATCATGCGTCGTATAATTCTGTTCGTGAATCTTCAATTGTCTAGACGCATAAGCAATTACTTTCGTTCGTTGCATTAATACACAACCGAGACCTTGCTTTGAGGCGTCACAATATATCACAAAATCATCATTCCCTTCAGGTAATGACAATATAGGTGCCGTAGTTAACTTTTTCTTTAACAATTGAAAAGCTTTCTCTTGTTCATCTTTCCATTCAAATTTCTTCCCTTTTTGCGTTAATGCAGTCAAGGGTTTTGATATTCTGGAAAAGTCTTGGATGAACCTTCTATAGTAACCAGCTAGTCCTAAAAACTGGCGTATGTGTTTTGGAGTTTTCGGGGTTTCCCACTTTTCAACGGTTTCTGTAGTGACCCGAACTTTTCCATGTTTATATATATTAATTGAGATTGATATTTACATGATTAAATGTTTCCAACATGTTAAGCAATCAAACTTGTTAAGACTTGATTAATTGAAATATGTTTCATATAGACAATTGACCACCCAAGTTGACCGGTGATTCACGAACGTTAAAACTTGTAAACACTATATGATGACATATATATGGATATATATATAGTTAACATGATACTATGATAAGTAAACATATCATTAAGTATATTAACAATGAACTACATATGTAAAAACAAGACTACTAACTTAATGATTTTTAAACGAGACATATATGTAACGATTATCGTTGTAAAGACATTAAATGTATATATATCATATTAAGAGATATTCATACATGATAATATCATGATAATATAATAATTTAAAATCTCATTTGATATTATAAACATTGGGTTAAAAACATTTAACAAGATCGTTAACCTAAAGGTTTCAAAACAACACTTACATGTAACGACTAACGATGACTTAACGACTCAGTTAAAATGTATATACATGTAGTGTTTTAATATGTATTTATACACTTTTGAAAGACTTCAATACACTTATCAAAATACTTCTACTTAACAAAAATGCTTACAATTACATCCTCGTTCAGTTTCATCAACAATTCTACTCGTATGCACCCGTATTCGTACTCGTACAATACACAGCTTTTAGATGTATGTACTATTGGTATATACACTCCAATGATCAGCTCTTAGCAGCCCATGTGAGTCACCTAACACATGTGGGAACCATCATTTGGCAACTAGCATGAAATATCTCATAAAATTACAAAAATATGAGTAATCATTCATGACTTATTTACATGAAAACAAAATTACATATCCTTTATATCTAATCCATACACCAACGACCAAAAACACCTACAAACACTTTCATTCTTCAAGTTTCTTCATCTAATTGATCTCTCTCAAGTTCTATCTTCAAGTTCTAAGTGTTCTTCATAAATTCCAAAAGTTCTAGTTTCATAAAATCAAGAATACTTTCAAGTTTGCTAGCTCACTTCCAATCTTGTAAGGTGATCATCCAACCTCAAGAAATCTTTGTTTCTTACAGTAGGTTATCATTCTAATACAAGGTAATAATCATATTCAAACTTTGGTTCAATTTCTATAACTATAACAATCTTATTTCAAGTGATGATCTTACTTGAACTTGTTTTCGTGTCATGATTCTGCTTCAAGAACTTCGAGCCATCCAAGGATCCATTGAAGCTAGATCCATTTTTCTCTTTTCCAGTAGGTTTATCCAAGGAACTTAAGGTAGTAATGATGTTCATAACATCATTCGATTCATACATATAAAGCTATCTTATTCGAAGGTTTAAACTTGTAATCACTAGAACATAGTTTAGTTAATTCTAAACTTGTTCGCAAACAAAAGTTAATCCTTCTAACTTGACTTTTAAAATCAACTAAACACATTTTCTATATCTATATGATATGCTAACTTAATGATTTAAAACCTGGAAACACGAAAAACACCGTAAAACCGGATTTACGCCGTCGTAGTAACACCGCGGGCTGTTTTGGGTTAGTTAATTAAAAACTATGATAAACTTTGATTTTAAAGTTGTTATTATGAGAAAATGATTTTTATTATGAACATGAAACTATATCCAAAAATTATGATTAAACTCAAAGTGGAAGTATGTTTTCTAAAATGGTCATCTAGACGTCGTTCTTTCGACTGAAATGACTACCTTTACAAAAACGACTTGTAACTTATTTTTCCCACTATAAACCTATACTTTTCTGTTTAGATTCATAAAATAGAGTTCAATATGAAACCATAGCAATTTGATTCACTCAAAACGGATTTAAAATGAAGAAGTTATGGGTAAAACAAGATTGGATAATTTTTCTCATTTTAGCTACGTGAAAATTGGTAACAAATCTATTCCAACCATAACTTAATCAACTTGTATTGTATATTATGTAATCTTGAGATACCATAGACACGTATACAATGTTTCGACCTATCATGTCGATACATCTATATATATTTCGGAACAACCATAGACACTCTATATGTGAATGTTGGAGTTAGCTATACAGGGTTGAGGTTGATTCCAAAATATATATAGTTTGAGTTGTGATCAATACTGAGATACGTATACACTGGGTCGTGGATTGATTCAAGATAATATTTATCGATTTATTTATGTACATCTAACTGTGGACAACTAGTTGTAGGTTACTAACGAGGACAGCTGACTTAATAAATTTAAAACATCAAAATATATTAAAAGTGTTGTAAATATATTTTGAACATACTTTGATATATATGTATATATTGTTATAGGTTCATGAATCAACCAGTGGCCAAGTCTTACTTCCCGACGAAGTAAAAATCTGTGAAAGTGAGTTATAGTCCCACTTTTAAAATCTAATATTTTTGGGATGAGAATACATGCAGGTTTTATAAATGATTTACAAAATAGACACAAGTACGTGAAACTACATTCTATGGTTGAATTATCGAAATCGAATATGCCCCTTTTTATTAAGTCTGGTAATCTAAGAATTTGGGAACAGACACCCTAATTGACGCGAATCCTAAAGATAGATCTATTGGGCTTAACAAACCCCATCCAAAGTACCGGATGCTTTAGTACTTCGAAATTTATATCATATCCGAAGGGTGTCCCGGAATGATGGGGATATTCTTATATATGCATCTTGTTAATGTCGGTTACCAGGTGTTCACCATATGAATGATTTTTATCTCTATGTATGGGATGTGTATTGAAATATGAAATCTTGTTGTCTATTGTTACGATTTGATATATATAGGTTAAACCTATAACTCACCAACATTTTTGTTGACGTTTAAAGCATGTTTATTCTCAGGTGAATATTAAGAGCTTCCGCTGTTGCATACTAAAATAAGGACAAGATTTGGAGTCCATGTTTGTATGATATTGTGTAAAAACTGCATTCAAGAAACTGATTTCGATGTAACATATTTGTATTGTAAACCATTATGTAATGGTCGTGTGTAAACAGGATATTTTAGATTATCATTATTTGATAATCTACGTAAAGCTTTTTAAACCTTTATTTATGAAATAAAGGTTATGGTTTGTTTTAAAAATGAATGCAGTCTTTGAAAAACGTCTCATATAAAGGTCAAAACCTCGCAACGAAATCAATTAATATGGAACGTTTTTAATCAATAAGAACGGGACATTTCAGTTGGTATCCGAGCGTTGGTCTTAGAGAACCATAATTTTGTATTAGTGTGTCTTATCGAGTTTGTTAGGATGCATTAGTGAGTCTGGACTTCGACCGTGTTTACTTGAAAAATGATTGCTTAACAAATTTTGTTGGAAACTATATATTTTTAACATGTGAATATTATGTGATATATTAATCTCTTAACGCGTTTGATATTATGTGATAGATGTCTACCTCTAGAACAAGTCCCATTGACTCACCTAATAATAATGAAGAGTCAAATGTAAATTGGAATGATTCGTGGACTGATTCACAAGTTCCCGAAGAGGAACCGGAAGAAGAGTCGGAACCGGAAGAAGAATCGGAACCGGAAGAAGAATCGGAACCGGATGAAGAAATAGAACCGGTGGGGGAAATAATAAAACGGTTAAGTAAAAGAAAATCCTCAACCAACCGACCAAGGTTAATTATGGTCAATGGTGTTTCCGCCAAGGAAGCAAAATATTGGGAGGATTACCAATTCTCCGATGAATCGGATTCCGACGAGAATTTCGATGATATTATAGAAATTACCCCAACTGAATTTAAAAAGGCAAAAGAAAATAATAAGGGAAAGGGCATAAAAATAGAGAAATCTAATTCCAACCCCGATGAACTTTATATGTATCGTCAACGCCCGAAGTCCTTAAGTTGTAACAATGACCCGGGAACCTCTAAACCACCAGGTTTTTCTAAACCAATGTGGACAACGACGGCTCGTATTAGGGGAACATCATATATCCCTAGAAACTTGGCAAAACGAACCAAAACCGAAGAAGAAGAAACGAGCGAGTCAGAATAAGATAGTTGTATTCGTGTGGTGTAATATATGTAATATAGTGTTCTTATGCTTTATGATATATGTAAAAATTGCTTGTATTAATAAGTATTTTTTTATGAATCTAACTCTTGTCTATTTTACAGTTTAAAAACACAAAATGGATAGACAACCCAATATTTTAAGAGACCTACCCGGAGACATGATTGATGAAATCTTGTCTAGAGTCGGCCAGAATTCCTCGGCACAACTATTTAAGGCGAGATCAGTTTGTAAGACATTCGAAGAACGTTCCAAGAATGTCTTGGTTTATAAGAGACTTTCGTTTGAAAGATGGGGGATATCACATTGGGAAACCCATAAGTTACGATGTGTTTACTTTGACGCATATATTGCGGGGAACCCAAATGCTATTTTACGCAACGGGTTAAGAAATTATTTTGACTCAATATATCCAAATATTGGACTTCGTGATTTAGAAAAAGCGGCTAACATGCAACATAAAGAAGCATGTTATGCTTACGGATTAGTAATGTTCGCTTCTCACCAAAGTGAGAACAAGAACATCGGGCTACAACTATTAAACAAAACGTTTCCACAAGTGACGGAGTCGGTAATTGGGGTAAGAAATGAGGTTTTTAGATTATTACGGGACTGTTGGACATTACGTAACCCTCGTCCCTTTGACGACGTTACAACACGCTGTCTTATCAACGGCCATAACGGTTATGTTGCACAAGACCAAGGATGGGAAGTAGTCCTAGTAAAACCAGAATGCATGACTTGTTTCTGGACGTATGAATTACGTGTCTTTATTGCCTTTGCTGAACGACTTGTGTACTAGCTAGAATTATCTTCACAACTATCTTGTATCAAAGTTATTGTGTGCTATATTTCATGCTTTATGTAAAATAAGCGGTATTGTAAGTTTGTAAAATATTGTATAAAAGTTTGAACGCGAAATATTATTATAATCAGTTTTTCATATAGAATTGTAGTAGTTGAATTGTATATTAGCTACTAAGTATGAACTTAACGGGTAGGTACTACCCGAATTTAAACTTATAAAACGCTAATATGAAGAAAAAGCTTTTATAAATGAGTTCATATTATGCTACGAAATACTATTAACTACTCTTAATATTCTTTATGATTAACTTGTTCCATTTAACTATTTTGAAGGAAATGGCACCGACTACTCGACACACCGTGAATATGAATGAAGAGGAATTCCGTACTTTTCTAGCTTCAAACATAGCCGCAGTACAGGATGCGCTACATACCAACAATAACCTTGGATCTAGCAGTACAGGAAATCGTGTAGGATGCACCTACAAAGAATTCACTGCCTGCAAACCTTTGGAATTTGATGGAACCGAAGGACCGATCGGATTGAAACGGTGGACCGAGAAGGTCGAATCGGTGTTTGCCATAAGTAAGTGTACTGAAGAGGACAAAGTAAAGTACGCTACGCATACCTTCACAGGTTCTGCGTTAACATGGTGGAATACCTATCTAGAGCAAGTGGGACAAGACGATGCGTACGCACTACCGTGGTCAGCATTCAAGCCCTTGATGAACGAGAAGTACCGTCCCAGAACCGAGGTCAATAAGCTCAAGACAGAACTTAGAGGGTTACGAACCCTAGGATTTGATATTACCACGTACGAAAGACGATTCACAGAATTGTGCCTATTGTGTCCGGGAGCATTCGAAGATGAGGAAGAGAAGATCGACGCGTTTGTGAAAGGATTACCGGAAAGAATCCAAGAAGATATAAGTTCACACGAGCCCGCCTCCATACAACAGGCATGTAGAATGGCTCACAAACTCGTGAACCAAATTGAAGAAAGAATTAAAGAACAGACTGCTGAAGAGGCCAATGTGAAGCAAGTCAAAAGAAAGTGGGAGGAAAATGGTGATAAGAATCACCAATACAACAACAACAGCAATTACAACAATAATCGCAACAATTATCCCAACAATCGCAACATCAATCGTAACTACAACAAACGGCCCAACAACAATAACAACAACAACAACAGCAACTACAACAATCATCCCAACAACAATAATAACCGCAACAACAACAACAATCAGAAGCAGCTATGCCAAAGGTGTGAAAAGAATCACTCGGGGTTCTGCACCAAATTTTGCAACAAGTGTAAAAGAAATGGTCATAGCGCGGCGAAGTGTGAGGTCTACGGACCAGGGGTTAATAGAACGAAAGGAACAAATGGTGTCGGAACGAGTAATGGCGGAGCAAGTAGTGTCGGAGCAAGTTATGCCAATGTAGTTTGTTATAAATGTGGAAAATCGGGCCACATTATTAGAAATTGCCCGAACCAGGAGAACACGAATGGACAAGGCCGTGGAAGAGTTTTCAATATTAATGCGGCAGAGGCACAGGAAGACCCGGAGCTTGTTACGGGTACGTTTCTTATTGACAATAAATCTGCTTACGTTTTATTTGATTCGGGTGTGGATAGAAGCTATATGAGTAGAGATTTTTGTGCTAAATTAAGTTGTCCATTGACGCCTTTGGATAGTAAATTTTTACTCGAATTAGCAAATGGTAAATTAATTTCAGCAGATAATATATGTCGGAATCGAGAAATTAAACTGGTTAGCGAAACATTTAAGATTGACTTGATACCAGTAGAGTTAGGGAGTTTTGATGTGATAATCGGTATGGACTGGTTGAAAGAAGTGAAAGCAGAGATCGTTTGTTACAAAAATGCAATTCGCATTATACGAGAAAAAGGAAAACCCTTAATGGTGTACGGAGAAAAGGGCAACACGAAGCTACATCTTATTAGTAATTTGAAGGCACAAAAACTAATAAGAAAAGTTTGCTATGCTGTTCTAGCACACGTCGAGAAAGTACAAACTGAAGAAAAGAGCATCAATGATGTTCCCGTCGCAAAAGAATTTCCTGATGTATTTCCGAAAGAATTACCGGGATTACCCCCACATCGATCCGTTGAATTTCAAATAGATCTTGTACCAGGAGCTGCACCAATAGCTCGTGCTCCTTACAGACTCGCACCCAGCGGGATGAAAGAACTACAAAGCCAATTACAAGAACTTTTAGAGCGTGGTTTCATTCGACCAAGCACATCACCGTGGGGAGCTCCTGTTTTGTTTGTCAAGAAGAAAGATGGTACATTCAGGTTGTGTATCGACTACCGAGAGTTGAACAAACTTACCATCAAGAACCGCTACCCACTACCGAGAATCGATGACTTATTTGATCAACTACAAGGCTCGTCTGTTTATTCAAAGATTGACTTACGTTCCGGGTATCATCAAATGCGGGTGAAAGAAGATGATATTCCAAAGACTGCTTTCAGAACACGTTACGGTCATTACGAGTTTATGGTCATGCCGTTTGGTTTAACTAATGCACCAGCTGTGTTCATGGACCTTATGAACCGAGTGTGTGGACCATACCTTGACAAGTTTGTCATTGTTTTCATTGATGACATACTTATTTACTCAAAGAATGACCAAGAACACGGTGAACATTTGAGAAAGGTGTTAGAAGTATTGAGGAAGGAAGAATTGTACGCTAAGTTTTCAAAGTGTGCATTTTGGTTGGAAGAAGTTCAATTCCTCGGTCACATAGTGAACAAAGAAGGTATTAAGGTGGATCCGGCAAAGATAGAAACTGTTGAAAAGTGGGAAACCCCGAAAACTCCGAAACACATACGCCAGTTTTTAGGACTAGCTGGTTACTACAGAAGGTTCATCCAAGACTTTTCCAGAATAGCAAAACCCTTGACTGCATTAACGCATAAAGGGAAGAAATTTGAATGGAATGATGAACAAGAGAAAGCGTTTCAGTTATTGAAGAAAAAGCTAACTACGGCACCTATATTGTCATTGCCTGAAGGGAATGATGATTTTGTGATTTATTGTGATGCATCAAAGCAAGGTCTCGGTTGTGTATTAATGCAACGAACGAAGGTGATTGCTTATGCGTCTAGACAATTGAAGATTCACGAACAAAATTATACGACGCATGATTTGAAATTAGGCGCGGTTGTTTTTGCATTAAAGACTTGGAGGCACTACTTATATGGGGTAAAAAGTATTATATATACCGACCACAAAAGTCTTCAACACATATTTAATCAGAAACAATTGAATATGAGGCAGCGTAGGTGGATTGAATTATTGAATGATTACGACTTTGAGATTCGTTACCACCCGGGGAAGGCAAATGTGGTAGCCGATGCCTTGAGCAGGAAGGACAGAGAACCCATTCGAGTAAAATCTATGAATATAATGATTCATAATAACATTACTACTCAAATAAAGGAGGCGCAACAAGGAGTTTTAAAAGAGGGAAATTTAAAGGATGAAATACCCAAAGGATCGGAGAAGCATCTTAATATTCGGGAAGACGGAACCCGGTATAGGGCTGAAAGGATTTGGGTACCAAAATTTGGAGATATGAGAGAAATGGTACTTAGAGAAGCTCATAAAACCAGATACTCAATACATCCTGGAACGGGGAAGATGTACAAGGATCTCAAGAAACATTTTTGGTGGCCGGGTATGAAAGCCGATGTTGCTAAATACGTAGGAGAATGTTTGACGTGTTCTAAGGTCAAAGCTGAGCATCAGAAACCATCAGGTCTACTTCAACAACCCGAAATCCCGGAATGGAAATGGGAAAACATTACCATGGATTTCATCACTAAATTGCCAAGGACTACAAGTGGTTTTGATACTATTTGGGTAATAGTTGATCGTCTCACCAAATCAGCACACTTCCTGCCAATAAGAGAAGATGAAAAGATGGAGAAGTTAGCACGACTGTATTTGAAGGAAGTCGTCTCCAGACATGGAATACCAATCTCTATTATCTCTGATAGGGATGGCAGATTTATTTCAAGATTCTGGCAGACATTACAGCAAGCATTAGGAACTCGTCTAGACATGAGTACTGCCTATCATCCACAAACTGATGGGCAGAGCGAAAGGACGATACAAATGCTTGAAGACATGCTACGAGCATGTGTTATTGATTTCGGAAATAGTTGGGATCGACATCTACCATTAGCAGAATTTTCCTACAACAACAGCTACCATTCAAGCATTGAGATGGCGCCGTTTGAAGCACTTTATGGTAGAAAGTGCAGGTCTCCGATTTGTTGGAGTGAAGTGGGGGATAGACAGATTACGGGTCCGGAGATTATACAAGAAACTACCGAGAAGATCATCCAAATTCAACAACGGTTGAAAACCGCCCAAAGTCGACAAAAGAGCTACGCTGACATTAAAAGAAAAGATATAGAATTTGAAATTGGAGAGATGGTCATGCTTAAAGTTGCACCTTGGAAAGGCGTTGTTCGATTTGGTAAACAAGGGAAATTAAATCCAAGGTATATTGGACCATTCAAGATTATTGATCGTGTCGGACCAGTAGCTTACCGACTTGAGTTACCTCAACAACTCGCAGCTGTACATAACACTTTCCACGTCTCGAATTTGAAGAAATGTTTTGCTAAAGAAGATCTCACTATTCCGTTAGATGAAATCCAAATCAACGAAAAACTCCAATTCATCGAAGAACCCGTTGAAATAATGGATCGTGAGGTTAAAAGACTTAAGCAAAACAAGATACCAATTGTTAAGGTTCGATGGAATGCTCGTAGAGGACCCGAGTTCACCTGGGAGCGTGAAGATCAGATGAAGAAGAAATACCCGCATCTATTTCCAGAAGATTCGTCAACACCTTCAACAACTTAAAATTTCGGGACGAAATTTATTTAACGGGTAGGTACTGTAGTGACCCGAACTTTTCCATGTTTATATATATTAATTTAGATTGATATTTACATGATTAAATGTTTCCAACATGTTAAGCAATCAAACTTGTTAAGACTTGATTAATTGAAATATGTTTCATATAGACAATTGACCACCCAAGTTGACCGGTGATTCACGAACGTTAAAACTTGTAAACACTATATGATGACATATATATGGATATATATATAGTTAACATGATAATATGATAAGTAAACATATCATTAAGTATATTAACAATGAACTACATATGTAAAAATAAGACTACTAACTTAATGATTTTTAAACGAGACATATATGTAACGATTATCGTTGTAAAGACATTTAATGTATATATATCATATTAAGAGATATTCATACATGATAATATCATGATAATATAATAATTTAAAATCTCATTTGATATTATAAACATTGGGTTAACAACATTTAACAAGATCGTTAACCTAAAGGTTTCAAAACAACACTTACATGTAACGACTAACGATGACTTAACGACTCAGTTAAAATGTATATACATGTAGTGTTTTAATATGTATTTATACACTTTTGAAAGACTTAAATACACTTATCAAAATACTTCTACTTAACAAAAATGCTTACAATTACATCCTCGTTCAGTTTCATCAACAATTCTACTCGTATGCACCCGTATTCGTACTCGTACAATACACAGCTTTTAGATGTATGTACTATTGGTATATACACTCCAATGATCAGCTCTTAGCAGCCCATGTGAGTCATCTAACACATGTGGGAACCATCATTTGGCAACTAGCATGAAATATCTCATAAAATTACAAAAATATGAGTAATCATTCATGACTTATTTACATGAAAACAAAATTACATATCCTTTATATCTAATCCATACACCAACGACCAAAAACACCTACAAACACTTTCATTCTTCAATTTTCTTCATCTAATTGATCTCTCTCAAGTTCTATCTTCAAGTTCTAAGTGTTCTTCATAAATTCCAAAAGTTCTAGTTTCATAAAATCAAGAATACTTTCAAGTTTGCTAGCTCACTTCCAATCTTGTAAGGTGATCATCCAACCTCAAGAAATCTTTGTTTCTTACAGTAGGTTATCATTCTAATACAAGGTAATAATCATATTCAAACTTTGGTTCAATTTCTATAACTATAACAATCTTATTTCAAGTGATGATCTTACTTGAACTTGTTTTCGTGTCATGATTCTGCTTCAAGAACTTCGAGCCATCCAAGGATCCATTGAAGCTAGATCCATTTTTCTCTTTTCCAGTAGGTTTATCCAAGGAACTTAAGGTAGTAATGATGTTCATAACATCATTCGATTCATACATATAAAGCTATCTTATTCGAAGGTTTAAACTTGTAATCACTAGAACATAGTTTAGTTAATTCTAAACTTGTTCGCAAACAAAAGTTAATCCTTCTAACTTGACTTTTAAAATCAACTAAACACATGTTCTATATCTATATGATATGCTAACTTAATTATTTAAAACCTGGAAACACGAAAAACACCGTAAAACCGGATTTACGCCGTCGTAGTAACACCGCGGGCTGTTTTGGGTTAGTTAATTAAAAACTATGATAAACTTTGATTTTAAAGTTGTTATTATGAGAAAATGATTTTTATTATGAACATGAAACTATATCCAAAAATTATGATTAAACTCAAAGTGGAAGTATGTTTTCTAAAATGGTCATCTAGACGTCGTTCTTTCGACTGAAATGACTACCTTTACAAAAACGACTTGTAACTTATTTTTCCGACTATAAACCTATACTTTTCTGTTTAGATTCATTAAATAGAGTTCAATATGAAACCATAGCAATTTGATTCACTCAAAATGGATTTAAAATGAAGAAGTTATGGGTAAAACAAGATTGGATAATTTTTCTCATTTTAGCTACGTGAAAATTGGTAACAAATCTATTCCAACCATAACTTAATCAACTTGTATTGTATATTATGTAATCTTGAGATACCATAGACACGTATACAATGTTTCGACCTATCATGTCGACACATCTATATATATTTCGGAACAACCATAGACACTCTATATGTGAATGTTGGAGTTAGCTATACAGGGTTGAGGTTGATTCCAAAATATATATAGTTTGAGTTGTGATCAATACTGAGATACGTATACACTGGGTCGTGGATTGATTCAAGATAATATTTATCGATTTATTTCTGTACATCTAACTGTGGACAACTAGTTGTAGGTTACTAACGAGGACAGCTGACTTAATAAATTTAAAACATCAAAATATATTAAAAGTGTTGTAAATATATTTTGAACATACTTTGATATATATGTATATATTGTTATAGGTTCGTGAATCAACCAGTGGCCAAGTCTTACTTCCCGACGAAGTAAAAATCTGTGAAAGTGAGTTATAGTCCCACTTTTAAAATCTAATATTTTTGGGATGAGAATACATGCAGGTTTTATAAATGATTTACAAAATAGACACAAGTACGTGAAACTACATTCTATGGTTGAATTATCGAAATCGAATATGCCCCTTTTTATTAAGTCTGGTAATCTAAGAATTTGGGAACAGACACCCTAATTGACGCGAATCCTAAAGATAGATCTATTGGGCTTAACAAACCCCATCCAAAGTACCGGATGCTTTAGTACTTCGAAATTTATATCATATCCGAAGGGTGTCCCGGAATGATGGGGATATTCTTATATATGCATCTTGTTAATGTCGGTTACCAGGTGTTCACCATATGAATGATTTTTATCTCTATGTATGGGATGTGTATTGAAATATGAAATCTTGTGGTCTATTGTTACGATTTGATATATATAGGTTAAACCTATAACTCACCAACATTTTTGTTGACGTTTAAAGCATGTTTATTCTCAGGTGAATATTAAGAGCTTCCGCTGTTGCATACTAAAATAAGGACAAGATTTGGAGTCCATGTTTGTATGATATTGTGTAAAAACTGCATTCAAGAAACTGATTTCGATGTAACATATTTGTATTGTAAACCATTATGTAATGGTCGTGTGTAAACAGGATATTTTAGATTATCATTATTTGTTAATCTACGTAAAGCTTTTTAAACCTTTATTTATGAAATAAAGGTTATGGTTTGTTTTAAAAATGAATGCAGTCTTTGAAAAACGTCTCATATAGAGGTCAAAACCTCGCAACGAAATCAATTAATATGGAACGTTTTTAATCAATAAGAACGGGACATTTCAGTTTCGATCTTTGCCGGGTCCACCTGGATACCTTCTTTGTTCACTATGTGACCGAGGAATTGAACTTCTTCCAACCAAAATGCACACTTTGAAAACTTAGCGTACAGTTTTTCTTTCCTCAATACTTCTAACACTTTTCTCAAATGTTCTTCGTGCTCTTGATCATTCTTTGAGTAAATAAGTATGTCATCGATGAAAACAATGACAAACTTGTCAAGATATGGCCCACACACTCGGTTCATAAGGTCCATGAACATAGCTGGTGCGTTAGTCAATCCAAACGGCAAAACCATAAACTCGTAATGACCATAACGCGTCCTAAAAGTAGTTTTTGGAATATCATCCTCCTTTACTCGCATTTGATGATATCCAGAACATAAATCGATTTTCGAATAAATTGAAGAGCCTTGTAGTTGATCAAATAAGTCGTCAATTCTCGGCAGTGGATAACGGTTTTTGATGGTAAGTTTGTTCAACTCTCTGTAGTCAATACACAACATAAATGTACCATCCTTCTTCTTGACAAACAAAACAGGAGATCCCCATGGTGATGTGCTTGGTCGAATGAAACCACGTTCTAATAGTTCTTGCAGTTGGCTTTGCAGTTCTTTCACCTCGCTGGGTGCGAGTCTGTAAGGAGCACGAGCTATTGGTGCAGCTCCTGGTACAAGATCTATTTGAAATTCAACAGATCGATGTGGAGGTAGTCCCGGTAATTCTTTCGGAAATACATCGGGAAATTCTTTTGCGACGGGAACATCATTGATGCTCTTTTCTTCAGTTTGTACTTTCTCGACGTGTGCTAGAACAGCATAGCAACCTTTTCTTATTAATTTTTGTGCCTTCAAATTACTAATAAGATGTAGCTTCGTGTTGCCCTTTTCTCCGTACACTATTAAGGGTTCTCCTTCTTCTCGTACAATGCGAATTGCATTTTTGTAACATGCGATCTCTGCTTTCATCTCCTTCAGCCAGTCCATACCAACTATTACATCAAAACTCCCTAACTCTACTGGTATCAAATCAATCTTAAATATTTCGCTACCCAGTTTAATTTCTCGATTCCGGCATATATAATCTGCTGAAATTAATTTACCGTTTGCTAATTCGAGTAAAAATTTAGTATCCAACGGCGTCAATGGACAACTTAATTTAGCACAAAAATCTCTACTCATATAGCTTCTATCCGCACTCGAATCAAATAAAACGTAAGCAGATTTATTGTCAATAAGAAACGTACCCGTAACAAGCTCTGGGTCTTCCTGTGCCTCTGCCGCATTAATATTGAAAACTCTTCCGCGGCCTTATCCATTCGTGTTCTCCTGGTTCGGGAAATTTCTAATAATGTGGCCCAGTTTTCCACATTTATAACAAACTACATTGGCATAACTTGCTCCGACACTACTTGCTCCGCCATTACTCGTTCCGACACCATTTGTTCCTTTCGTTCTGTTAACCCCTGGTCCGTAGACCTCACACTTCACTGCGCAATGACCATTTCTTTTACACTTGTTGCTAAATTTGGTGCAGAACCCCGAGTGATACTTTTCACACCTTTGGCATAGCTGCTTCTGATTGTTGTTGTTGTTGCGGCTGTTATTGTTGTTGGGATGATTGTTGTAGTTGTTGTTGTTGTTGTTGTTGTTGTTGTTGTTGTTGTTGTGCCATTTGTTGTTGTTGCGATTGATGTTGCGATTGTTGGGATAGTTGTTGTTGTATTGGTGACTCTTATCACCATTTTCCTCCCACTTTCTTTTGACTAACTTCATGTTGGCCTCTTCGGCCGCCTGTTCTTTAATTCTTCCCTCAATCTGGTTCACTAGTTTGTGAGCCATTCTACATGCCTTTTGTATAGAGGCAGGCTCATGTGAACTTATATCTTCTTGGATTATCTCCGGTAACCCTTTCACAAACGCGTCGATCTTCTCTTCCTCATCTTCGAACGCTCTCGGACACAATAGGCACAATTCTGTGAATCGTCTTTCGTACGAAGTAATATCAAATCCCTGTATTCGTAACCCTCTAAGTTCTGACTTGAGCTTATTGACCTCGGTTCTGGGACGGTACTTCTCGTTCATCAAGTGTTTGAATGCTGACCAAGGTAGCGCGTAAGCAGCATCTTGTCCCACTTGCTCTAGATAGGTATTCCACCATGTTAACGCAATACCTGTGAAGGTATGCGTAGCGTACTTAACTTTGTCCTTTTCAGTACACTTACTTATGGCAAACACCGATTCGACTTTCTCGGTCCACCGTTTCAATCCAATTGGTCCTTCGGTTCCATCAAATTCCAAAGGTTTGCAGGCAGTGAATTCTTTGTAGGAGCATCCTACACGATTTCTTGTGTCGTTAGCTGTATTGCTAGATTCAGAGTTTTTGTTGGTATGTAGCGCGGCCTGTACTGCGGCTATGTTTGAAGCAAGAAAGGCACGAAATTCCTCTTTGCTCATATTCAAGGTGTGTCGAGTAGTCGGTGCCATTTCCTTCAAAATAGTTAAATGAAACAATTTAATCATACAGAATATTAAGAGTAGTCAATAGTATTTCGTAGCATAATATGAACTCATTTATAAAAGCTTTTTCTTCATATTAGCGTTTTATAAGTTTAAATTCGGGTACTACCTACCCGTTAAGTTCATACTTAGTAGCTAATATACAATTCAACTACTACAATTCCATATGAAAAACTGATTATACTAATATATCACATACAAATATTCTTCAAACTTACAACTTCGCTATATTACATATAACATGAAATATAGTACACTATGATACAGGACAGTTTTGAAGATAAATCTAGTTAATACGCAAGTTGTTCAGCAAAGGAAATAAAGACACGTAATTCATAAGTCCATAAACAAGTCATGCATTCTGGTTTTACTAAGACGACTTCGCATCCTTGGTCTTGTGGAAAATAACCGTTATGACCATTAGCTAGGTAGCATGTTGTAATGTCGTCAAAAGGACGAGGGTTTCGTAATGTCCAACAGCCCCGTAATAATCTAAAAACCTTGTTTCTCACCCCAACTACTGAATCCGTCACTTGTAAGAAAGTTTTATTTAAAAGCTGCAATCCGATGTTCTTTTTCTCACTTTGGTAAGAAGCGAACATCACTAACCCGTAAGCATAACATGCTTCTTTATGTTGCATGTTAGAAGCTCTTTCTAATTCACGAAATCCTATGTTGGGATATGTTGAGTCAAAATAGGTTCTTAACCCGTAGCGTAAAATTGCATTTGGGTTCCCCGCATTTAACGCTTTAAAGAAAACACGGCGTAACTTACGGTCTCCCCAATGTGATATACCCCACCTATCATAGGAAAGCATTTTATAAACTAAGGCATTTCTAGAAAGTCTTTCAAATGTTTGACAAGTTAATTTCGCCATAACTAAATGTGCTGATGAATTCTGACCGACTTTAGACAAGATTTTCTCAATCATATCCTCTGGCAGGTCTTCTAAAATATTCGGTTGTCTACCCTTAACGTCCATTTTGTTTTTATACTGTAAAATAGACAAGGATTAGATTCGTAAAAGATAATTAACAAATAATAAAAGCAATTTTTACATAGAACATAAAAGTACAAGCACACTACAATACATATAATACACAACATGATTACAACCCTCTAATCTGAATCACTGGTTTCTTCTTCTTCGGACTTGGTTCTTTTCCCTAATTTTCTAGGGATATATGATGTTCCTCTAATATGAGCCGTCGTTTTCCACATTGGTTTAGAAAAACCTGGTGGTTTAGAGGTTCCTGGGTTATTGTCACGATATTAAAAATACGGATGTTGATGGTACATATAAAGTTCATCGGGGTCGGAATCAGATTTCTCTATTTTTATGCCCTTTCCCTTATTACTTTCTTTTGCCTCATTAAATTGGGTCGGGGTAATTTCTATAACATCATCGGAATCCTCATCAGGATCCGATTCATCGAAAAATTGATAATTTTCCAATATTTTGCTTCCTTAGCGGAAACACCATTGACCATTATTAACTTTGGTCCATTGGTTGAGGATTTTCTTTTATTTGACCAGTTTTCTGTGGTTCCTACTATTCCCCCCTCCGGAACCTCTTCTTCTTCTGGTTCCTCTTCTTCTGGTTCCTCTTCTTCCGGTTCCGTTTCTTCTTCCGATTCTTCGGGAACTTGTGAATCTTGCCAATATATATTCGACACTTCGTTATTATTAGGTGAGTCAATGGGATTTGTGCTAGAGGTAGACATCTATCACACAATATCAAACATGTTAAGAGATTAATATATCACATAATATTTACATGTTAATAATATATAGTTTCCAACAAAAATGTTAAGCAATCATTTTTTAAAGAGAACACGATCGAAGTCCAGACTCACTAATGCATCCTAACAAACTCGATAAGACACACTAATGCAAATTTTCTGGTTCTCTAAGACCAACGCTCTGATACCAACTGAAATGTCCCGTTCATATTGATTATAAACGTTCCATATTAATTGATTTCGTTGCGAGGTTTTGACCTCTATATGAGACGTTTTTCAAAGACTGTATTCATTTTTAAAACAACCATAACCTTTATTTTATCTATAAAGGTTTAAAAAGCATTACGTAGATTATCAAATAATGATAATCTAAAATATACCGTTTACACACGACCATTACATAATGGTTTACAATAAGAATATATTACATCAAAAATAAGTTTCTTGAATGCAGTTTTACATAATATCATACAAGCATGGACTTCAAATCTTGTCCTTATTTTAGTATGCGACAGCGGAATCTCTTAGTATTCACCTGAGAATAAACATGCTTTAAACGTCAACAAAAATGTTGGTGAGTTATAGGTTTAACCTATATATATCAAATCGTAACAATAGACCACAAGATTTCATATTTCAATACACATCCCATACATAGAGATAAAAATCATTCATATGGTGAACACCTGGTAACCGACATTAACAAGATGCATATATAAGAATATCCCCATCATTCCGGCACACCCTTCGAATATGATATAAATTTCGAAGTACTAAAGCATCTGGTACTTTGGATGGGGTTTGTTAGGCCCAATAGATCTATCTTTAGGATTCGCGTCAATTAGGGTGTATGTTCCCTAATTATTAGATTACCAGACTTAATAAAAAGGGGCATATTCTATTTTGATAATTCAACCATAGAATGTAGTTTCACGTACTTGTGTCTATTTTATAAATCATTTATAAAACCTGCATGTATTCTCATCCCAAAAATATTAGATTTTAAAAGTGAGACTATAACTCACTTTCACAGATATTTCCTTCCTCGGAAATAAGACTTGGCCACGGATCGATTCACGAACCTATACAAATATGTACATATATATCAAAGTATGATCAAAATATAATTACAACCATTTTTATTATGTTTTAAAGATTTGAGTGTATTAAGTCAGATGTCCTCGTTAGTAACCTACAACTAGTTGTCCACAGTTAGATGTACAGAAATAAATCGATATATATATTATCTTGAATCAATCCACGATCCAGTGTATACATGTCTCAGGCTAGATCACAACTCAAAGTATATATATTTTTGGAATCAACCTCAACCCTGTATAGCTAACTCCAACATTACTGCATATAGAGTGTCTATGGTTATTCCAAATAATATATATACATGGGTCGATATGATATGTCAAAACATTTGCATACGTGTATATGGTATCCCAAGATTACATAATATATTAGAATACATGTATAATACAATATAAGTTAGCTAGGATATGATTTGTATAGATTTGTTAAACATTTCTCGTAGCTAAAATAATCAAAAAATATCCAATCTTGTTTTACCCATAACTTCTTCATTTTAAATCCGTTTTGTGTGAATCCAATTGCTATGGTTTCATATTTAACTTAAGTTTATGAATATATACAGAAAAAGTATAAGTTTATAGTCGGAATTACAAGTTACAAGTCATTTTTATAAAGGTAGTCATTTCAGTCGAAAGAACGACATCTAGATGACCATTTTGGAAAACATACTTCCACTTCGAGTTTAACCATGATTTTTGGATATAGTTTCATGTTCATAAGAAAAATCATTTTCCCAGAAGAACAACTTTTAAATCAAAGTTTATCATAGTTTTTAATTAACTAACCCAAAACAGCCCGCGGTGTTACTACAACGGCGTATATCCGGTTTTACGGTGCTTTTCGTGTTTTCCGGTTTTAAATCAATAAGTTAGCATATCATATAGATATAGAACATGTGTTTAGTTGATTTTAAAAGTCAAGTTAAAAGGATTAACTTTTGTTTGCGAACAAGTTTAGAATTAACTAAACTATGTTCTAGTGATTACAAGTTTAAACCTTCGAATAAGATAGCTTTATATGTATGAATCGAATGATGTTATGAACATCATTACTACCTCAAGTTTTCTGGATAAAACTACTGGAAATGAAAAAAATGGATCTAGCTTCAAAGGATCCTTGGATGGCTTGAAAGTTCTTGAAGCAGAATCATGACACGAAAACAGTTCAAGTAAGATTTTCACTCGAAATAATATTGTTATAGTTGTAGAAATTGAATCAAAGTTTGAATATGAATATTACCTTGAATTAGAAAGATAACCTACTATAAATAACAAAGGTTCCTTGATCTTAGATGATTACTTGGAATGGATTAGAAAGCTTGGAAGTAGATTTGCAAACTTGGAAGTATTCTTGATTTTTATGAAACTATACTTATGGAATTTATGAAGAATACTTAGAACTTGAAGATGGAACTTGAGATAGATCAATTAGATGAAGAAAATTGAAGAATGAAAGTGTTTGTAGGTGTTTTTGGTCGTTGGTATATGGATTAGATATAAAGGATATGTAATTTTGTTTTCATGTAAATAAGTCATGAATGATTACTAATATTTTTGTAATTTTATAAGATATTTCATGCTAGTTTCCAAATGATGGTTCCCACATGTGTTAGGTGACTCACATGGGCTACTAAAAGCTGATCATTGGAGTGTATATACCAATAGTACATACATCTAAAAGCTGTGTATTGTACGAGTACGAATACGGGTGCATACTAGTAGAATTATTGATGAAACTGAACGAGGATGTAATTGTAAGCATTTTTGTTAAGTAGAAGTACTTTGATATGTGTCTTAAAGTCTTTCAAAAGTGTATGAATACATATTAAAACACTACATGTATATACATTTTAACTGAGTCGTTAAGTCATCGTTAGTCGTTACATGTAAATGTTGATTTGAAACCTTTAAGTTAACGATCTTGTTAAATGTTGTTAACCCAATGTTTATTATATCTAATGAGATGTTAAATTATTATATTATCATGATATTATGATATATTAATATATCTTAATATGATATATATATATACATTTAAATGTCGTTACAACGATAATCGTTACATATAAGTCTCGTTTCGTAATTCTTGAGTTAGTAGTCTTGTTTTTACATATGTAGTTCATTGTTAACACACTTAATGATATATTTAAATATCATTTTATCATGTTAAATATAGTGTATCAATATCTTAATATGATACATATGTATTTAGTAGACGTTATCATAACGATAATCGTTATATATATCATTTTGAGTTTCTTAACTTAGTAATCTCATTTCTTATGTATATCACACATTGTTAATATACTTAGTGAGATACTTACTCATCATAATCTTATGTCAACCATATATATATGTCTATATATATACCACAACATGTAGTTTTTACAATTTTGTAACGTTCGTGAATCGCCGGTCAACTTGGGTGATCAATTGTCTATATGAAACTTATTTCATTTAATCAAGTCTTAACAAGTTTGATTGCTTAACATGTTGGAAACATTTAATCATGTAGATAACAATTTCATTTAATACATAAACATAGAAAAGTTCGGGTCACTACATGTCAAGCTAGGGTAAATGGGTCAGAAAAATCCACGTTGATCATGCATAGAAGTATACCAGTTTTGACAAGGGTAAATGGGTAGGAAAAATCCACGCTGATCATGCATAGAAATATACCAGTTTCGACATACAAGTTGTTCACTTCTCAAAAGTGAGTTTAAAACTGTACTAAAATGTAGTCTCCACTGATTAGCCAACTTGAATTATTTATACTTTATTAAACATTATATACTAAAAATGTACATGTTAAAGATAATACGTAGTATAGATGTTTTTATAATCTTTCTTTATTTTTCTTTTAATTAAGAAACCCGTGAATTCACGGGTCTTTTAACTAGTTAATTAATATATGTTACTTTTTATATTGAAAATAATAAAATTTATGCTAAAGTTCAGTGAATACGCGAGTTATAAACTAGTATGTGTTGAAAACAAAAACATAGTATAGGAAAAAAAATATATAACGTTACATAACCAATATATATTAACAAGAATGTGTAATCTTTGTCAAAGATATAACACATTTGTTGAATTTACTATCAAAAATAGATTATGAAAAATTAAATATGTAATTTGTTTATTCATTTTGTAAGATATACGTATTTTATTGTAACATATCATAGTTATTTAATTATAAGGTTGAAATCAAAACGTAAATTTATCGGTAAATGCATTTGTAATAGTAAATATGTAGGCATATATATATTTTCATTAACAGCGATTGGGATCACCCGAGGGGGACTAAACCACCTGTTGCGATCATCTCCCGTTTCGACTATCCCGATGCAGCGATAATAACCCCGCCCTCATCGCTGCCCGGGAGGAAACCTTGAAACCGATCCAAGGTCACGACCAAGTAAACCCCCCTCCCCTTTACCCCCAAACGATATGGGAAAGGTGCCATGAGTGGATATTTGTATATGAATTTCGGGTGTTTATGGATATATTCGTGGATGAAACTTTTCATCCATGTCCATATCCATATTCATTTAGGTTCATCCATATCCGTATTCGTATCCATATCCATTTAGTTTCATCCATATTCGTCACAAAACGGGTGGATCGGATGAACATCTGCTGGATCGGGATTCCTATATTGTTTCAAAAACATGTGTATCGGCAGGGACATGTTAGCCCTGTGTTGACTTTGTCAACCCATCCAGCGATCCCCGGTAGCCCACTGGAGCCTGGCGAAACACCATCACTCATTTCCCCACCGCATGCCAGGCCCGATAAACGAACATGCATTGTCATTGTTTTAATCTTCGCATGCGTGGGACCAAGGTATCATTTGGGCCCGGTAAGAATGGTTTTTGATCCAATTATTTGGAAAATCCTCACCTAGTGGGAATCGAACTCTCACCTCCCCTAAGGGAGAGTGAGTCATTCACCACTAGACTATTGGCCCATTCTTATCGGGATCCCTATATACAACGGAATCTAAACCTTATTTGAACGAAGCAAAGACATATAAATTAATGAATATGGCAGTCGATTATTATTATTTATTTGATTTTATTAATAATAAACTTTAAGAAATTGGTGGTGTATTACCGAAATCTTGGGGTTGTTTGATTCTCCAATGATCACTCGTTCGTCTGAATTTAAAAAGACTAACCACAAAGCTATCCTTACCTTAATCCCCAAGTTATACAATTATGCATATTTCATCTTCCCTTTTCCCTCCATGTCTTCATTTCTTTTTCTCATTTTCACAACCACATTTCTTTGTTCCATAATGTCAAATTTCAAACCATTTCAGTTTCCTTTAATATCTTTTTTGCTTTTCACCTCTGTTTTTACTCATCATCATTCATCGGTGGTTTTCGCTTCCTCCTCAATTGTGCAAAATCGGACCTTTAATAGGCCTGATCCTCTTCGCCATTTAAATTTGTATACAGGAGGTTATGATATACGCAATAAACATTATTGGGCTGTAAGCGTTTGTTAATATTCCCCAATGAAACTTGACTATTTATTATATATTGTTTATAGATGGCTCAAGTTTTGTATATTAATATTAATTTATATTATGTTTTCTGAAAAATGGTCAGTCTGCGGCGTTTACAGGCATCCATGGCTACGCAATGGCGGGAATTTGGATAATATTTGGTTTGGGTTTCGGGAGTTACTTGATCATAAAGAATTTTAATGGTGATTTTCATCCATTTTTTGATAATCCATGTTCTTACTACATTGCATGTTTTGCACTCATTGCTTTTTTCACTTTGATTGCCATGTAAGTTTATCATTATCATCTCACACATTCGTTTTCACCAATATACGAATCTAGCTAGTTTCTAACTTGTGAATTTCTTACGTATTTGAAGAATATTTTCAAGTTTGATTTTGGTAGCCAACCAAAGCTCGGTACAAAAAAGCAAAAACCTTATGGATACAATTTTTGGAGCTGCAACTAATATGCAACAAACAACCGAATCAGTTATACAAGGCTTACTAAAAATACAGTCCTTTTTAAAGCCTTACGACAACCATACGACTGACCTTTTGAATCAGATTATAGATCAGATGAGAAAAGAAACAATCTCAATTCAGGATTTTGTTGGAGAAGCAAAGCAGACTTCTAGACGTGCAATAAAGACGGTGTAAGCAATTATACTAATAATTTGTATTGTCTAGTAATGTGTCATGCTTGAAAGTTATAACAGTTTGTTTGTATATTTCAGTTACATTGCAAATCTTGTTTTTGTAACGCTCAACTTGGTGATGTTAGTTGTAGGATGCGGTGAGATTTCTTTATGATGATACACTGAACAAATTGATCATGGTAGATGTTCTGATCATATATATTTACATCATCTACTTACACGATGACATGAGAAACTTTAATATATATATATATATATATATATATATATATATATATATATATATATATATATATATATATATATATATATATATATATATATATATATATATAATGATCCAAAAGGCATATCTATCTATGGTTATGATTATTACACCTTTGTTTATTTTGTATTATTATGTTTAACAAAACACATATAATAGATTTGGTTTTGACTAATTGATTGCTATTTGTTCAGTTGTCCTCGTTTTGCATTGGCATCCCGGTTTTATCATGTGAGTTAACATTATAAGCTTGTGTAACTTTCTTTAAATCATCTTAGTGAAATTGAACTATAATTTGCAGTTATATTCTCTTAATTTGTAGGTTCATTGTTGTTTGCTGGATTTTGACAACTGTCAGTTGGATCTTAACCGGTTTTGATTTCTTCTTTCACATGTAAGTATCATCTTGTCCTGTCTCGTGTTTATAAACAAATAGCACCCTTCAAACTATTTATATGAAAGTTATGAACTATGAATTTGTAAAACAATGATGACATTACAGAGTGTGAGTAATCTTTGGTAATGTTTTGTTAACGACAAGCTCACAAGCAGAGGGTCTGTCACTAAGAGGGTATTACATGCATTGAATGATTTCACATTGACCATCTATAATTATTAATTAATCTTATTATAAGATTGTTATCTTTTTGTACAAAAAGTTATGCATGTAATAACCTCAACTATTAGGGCTTTCGCTATCATTTCGCTTAACTTCTTTGTAGCTTCTTCAGTGTAACATAAGTTGGTTGCCCATAACATATTGGTTACCTCAATTAAACCTTAATGTAATAATGTAATTGCAACAATTGTGTCTGAAATTACTAGTTGACTATGCAGATTTGCAGGGGACACATGTAGAGTTTTTGAAGATTTTGAACAAAATCAAAGTTCTAAACAGAATGGTATCATGCTAATACTGTCTTCATGTTCAAATTCTTCAAACTCGGATAAATTTATGGCTCAAATTGGATATACTGTTCATAAATACATTGCTGAGGTACATTTCTATCACTATATAGGAACCAATACACTCCTCATTGTGCTATTTTTGGGCAATTAGTAATTGATAGTATTATTTTCCATGGCAGTCAAATTCAGAAATAACATTATTGGCGCACAAAATGATCGAACCAAATGACCAAGTAGATAAGTCGTTTGCGATCGAGAGAATTTGCGACCCTTTTTCTGGTGCACCTTATTACAACTATACTCCTGGAAATTGCCAACAAGATGCTATTCAAATTCATGATCTTCCAAGTGTTAGTATCTCAATTCATGAACTTTAACCAATTTCATTCTAAAAATCCAATATATATAAGTTGGAAGAAGAAATAAAGATATGCACATGTACCAATTCATCAATAAAATGGAAAACACAGGAGAATAGAGAATAATGGTAAAATTGGAATCACAATATGCACAGGCTCTTTAGTCGGGGTGCTTATCGATTCGGTTTTGGTTTCCTCAGTTTATTTGGTTCGGTTTTGAAAATTTTGAGGCAAAACTGAAAACCGAAACCGAATTCAATTCAAAACCAAAACCTAAACCTAAACCGAACCGAAAGCTGAATTCGAATTCGGATCGATTTTGTTAAAACCGTACTGGAAACTGAATTCAATTTGAGGCAGTACTGGAAACTGAATTTGATTTGAGGCCGAACCAAACTAAAAATCAATTTCAAATTCGATTATTTCAATATTCATTCGGTTCATTTTTCGGGTTAATAGGTTTAATACCATATACGGAGTATTGAACACCTCTACCTTTTTAGTCTTTAGGCAAAAATAGAATAGAATAAAATTATGTGCTACTAAACACATTGACCCCACAAAGCAAGCATAAATTTTTACGTCATGAACTCAAAAATTGACTTGTTTTTCATCTCTTTTGGAGTGTATGTGCAGATTATTTCAACTTTAACTTGTAAAAAAGACACACCAACAGAAGTTTGTAAAACCGAAGGGAAGTTTTTCCCAGAATCGTCATACGGAAAGACAATGTCGTACATTCAATCAATCCAGATCTTAATATCTACATATTCAGATTTGCAAAACCTGGCTGGATGCACGCCATTAAAACGTGCAATTTCAGACATTGCGTTACACCAATGCAAACCATTCAAAGCCTCAGTTAAATTGCTATGGGCTTCTATCCTAACCCTTTCTATTGATATGATGATTTTAACGTTGTTTTGGATCGTAAAAGCTTACCAAGAGAAGGGCAGACACTTCTACTTTTGTTCAGTCGTTCCTAAACAAGTCAACCAACAGAGAGTGTAAAAATATATATAGAAATAAAATTTACAAAAGTTAACACAACAATCAAGTCTCAAGACTTTTTGGGTTGACTCCATGATGTATATAACATTGTGTATCTTCAATTGTATATTATTAACATTAACATTGTCAACTAATTAATAAATATATCAAATGTTTCTATTCAATAATTATGTTGCACCCATTATTTGACTTCATTCAATAATATTTATGTTAAATAATGGAGGTGAGGATGAGGGGATGAAGATATACTCAACCATAGAGTTACCATCTTATATGATTTTTTTTCAGAAGTTTGTTTTTTTTTCTTTTTGTGTTTTTCTTGAAATAGCAATCTTGCTATGAACAATTTGCCTTTTTGGGTAGCAAGGATAGATCCGTCATTGCTGGAAGTTAGTCTCAAATCTTGTAACCTACACTAAGACCAGCCGAAAGGGTGTGGGTTGGTAAAGGATAAAGGGTGTGGGTTGGTGATATACCTGGCTAACGGGTCAGGTTGAGTCGGTTTGGGTAATGGGTCAAAATGGTTTTGGGTTCAAATGGATCATGGGTTAAACGGGTAAAAAATTTAAACGGCTCTAAACAGATCAGGTTGGGCCAGTTTGGGTCATTGGATCTTTTTTTAAGTTTTAGTTTACATTGCCAGGCATAATTTTTTTTCAAGACCCAATTGACCTGAAAGCTTGACCCATTTGACACAAATTTAAGGGAATGGGTCTCAATTGCTAGGTATAATTGGTGATGTGACTAATTTTATGACGTGGCGTTGTGGTTGAAAAATGTAAAGTTATGGTGATGTGAGTTGGAGTATGGGTGAGACGTGTGGTGTTAATGTGTTAAATATAATTGATAGATTGGGTACAAGGAATATAAATATAATATATTAAAATTAATAAATAAAAATGAACCAATCAAATCACTCACGCCTGTTACTTCTCCCGTTGGAAACTCACCCACGCCCAACCCACACCTCACACGCACCCCGTAACACTATTGTGGGAGTTGCTTTTGGTGCCACGTACCAATTCTTGTATGGATACACACTTATAAACTCGGCAATAATAATTTATGGATGTTTCAATAGTTTCCGATGCTTCGTGGAGTTGAGAGAAAACTCTTGCAAGTTAGATCCATGGTTCGCCAATTTTGTGTACACCAAATTGGCAATGAAGAGAATGCTTCGGCTTGGTTTGATACATGGTGCAATTAGGCCCTTTAAGTGAGTTTATTTCCCATTAAGACATTGTCCGAGTTTGTTTTTCTATAAAGGCTTTTGTGCGAGACATTTGTATGCAAGTCGTGCTATTTGGCCTTTAGATAAGAATATAAATTATCCTCCATTACAATCGTTTATTATGCCGAGTTTGAACACTAACGACGACGTGTTGTGTTGGAAGAGAATGGATGGTAACTTAGACCACTGTTCGCTTGCTCGTGTTTGGGATTCTATTCATCCACATGCTCCTATTATTCCATGGTGTCGGGTGGTTTGGTTTTCGCAATGCATTCCGAAACATGTGTTTATCATGTGATTGTTAATGGGAGAGCATCATAAAACGGAAGATAGATTAAAGCCTTGGGATGGCCGGACTAACTCGGTTCTGAAGTGTTTACTATCTAATGTATGCATGGATTCTCATGGACATTTGTTTTTCGAATGTACATATTACTCACGTGTATGGCAGGTTTTGGGAAGTGTTCGGCTTCCTCTAGTGAGCAATGAACGGAAGACGTGTAGATATCTCATTATTCATGTGGCGGGTCGAAACTCATCCAGAGTTATTGAAGGGACCCGTTCATACCGATTATATCACACCCCCAGTTAGGGCCTGGGCGAAATGTGACTTAATACCAAATAAACCAACATATTATAATATACGAGAACAATACTACATGATAAAATCAAACTTTATTGAGAGTACGCAGCGGAAAATGAAATGTCGTTACAAGAATTGAAATTACAATAAAGTAAATGTTTAAAATGCAAGAATAGTAAATGCGATATCTCTTGTTCCTAAGTCCAAGTAGCATCACATAAGCAGTAAGTAAGTAAGTAAGCTTGAATCAATCAGCACCTGAGACAAACATGCTAAAGTGTCAACCAAAAAGGTTGAGTGAAATCATAGGTTTAACAAAATTAGTTATCGTTGTTTTTAGACCACAAGATTTAGTTTATAAAGTTGATCTCGCAGATCAAAAAGTTATGCCAATGCGTGATATTTAGACTAAACGTTCAAGTTTGCCCCAAAGATAAGTTGTAGTTTATACTTGTCGGTTTAATTTCATTATTAAGTAATACAAAGACTTAGTCAAATGTATCGGGGACGTTACTCCCGATAGGCCTACCCCCAATAATTAAGCATGCATTCAACGAGCAATTAAAAATATCACTGTAGGGACTTAGTCGGACATAGTCGGGTATAGCATAGTTTAGTAGTTTGGTACTTGTGTCTAAGTTGTAAAATGTAAAAACAGCATGTGTCTCACCCCAATAAAAGTAAGTAAGTTTGCTAGCAATAAAGAGTGGGGCTATGAATTCACCTTAGTAAGTAGAGAGAGAGAGTTATTCCTCGGAATAGAAAGTTGGATGAGTGAGCAGAAAAGTCAACCTATTGACATTTAAGAGTAGTAAGTGTTTTTGCCCAAGTTTAATTAGATGTTTAAGTATGATAGTGTTGTAAGTATAGTTCGTTTTACTAAGTTTCCTTTCCTAGTAAGTTTCTATTTTTAAAAAGTTTCCACTTTTAGTAGATTTCTTATCTTAGTAAGTTTCTATAACTAGAAAGTTTCTACTTTAAGAGTGTTTTCCATTTTAGGATACTTGCCGTATTAGATAAGCTTCCAATCACCCCTTTCCCTTCGAATGGCCATTTCAGGTCTAGGGGCTTGAGCTATAGGATCCTTTAAATAGGAAATCCAAACCCTTCCGCCTAGAGTTTCGTAGAAACCATTCGTCAAGAAAGTTCGAAGATCTATACATCTCTAATACATATCCCAAAATGTTTTTATGTGTTATAATATAAGGAGTAGGTTATAGGTGTTAGTAATAGTAATAGTGTATACATGTTAATTAATAGTATAAGTAGTATTAGGGTTTCATTAATTAGGGTTAGTTAATTAAAGTAGTATTTTAATGATTACGGATTAGGGTTTTGAGGATCTAAATAATATGAATGTTAAGATCATGCACGAATATGATTATGAATATAAACATGAATTGAAAGAAAGATTTAAAAGTTTTAAGATTTTGGATCATACCTTGTTAATGATGATGAATATTAACAAGAAACAAGAAGAAAACTTGGTGATGAAGATCAAATAACCCAAATAATGAAGAACACGCTTGAAAATCTTGATGAACACGAAGAACAAGCTTGAAGATCCGAATACCACAAGAGAGGGAGAGGGAGAGATTGTTTTTGAGAGAGGATTTTGGTGTGATTTGTGAATGAGAAACTAGGAGTCTAGGGGTGTTTATATAGTGCAAGTATTAGAGTGTTAGTCATATATATATATATATATATATATATATATATATATATATATATATATATATATATATATATATATATATATATATATATATATATTTTATTTTATTTTTTAGTCAACATAAGGATGTAATTGTTTAAGATTCTTTAGTCTCATTATTATTATTATTATTATTATTATTATTATTATTATTATTATTATTATTATTATTATTATTATTATTATTATTAATTATTATTATTATTATTATTATTATTATTATTATTATTATTATTATTATTATTATTATTATTTTTACATTTACTACATGATAAGTATTATTTTCTTTTTATTAATTCATGACTTGTATATATATATATATTTTTTATTTAGTTCCCAATTGTTTTATTATTTATATAAATGTCACTTTTTATTTATTACTTATAGGTTATTAGTTATAATATTACATAAATGCATAAATTTTAATTAGCAGTGAGTGTCGACTAACGGTTTATTATTTTCATCTTTTATTAACTTGTCAATTATTGCACAAAGTTAATTAATATGTTTTATAACTCTTAACACTTAACAATTGTTGATTAAAGTTTAATCATTAAGTTTTAATTATATTGTTTGGGCATTTAATATTGGAAAAATATAGAATGGAAAAATGAGGGTCGTTATAGTACCTCCCCGTTATTAGAAACTTCGTCCCGAAGATTTAAGTAGAGCTCTCGTTTGCATCAGCAGTTGAGAAGAGATGGGGGGTATTTTCGTATCATTTAGTCTTCGCGTTCCCATGTATGTTAGGGGCTTCTAAGCGAATCCCAATGGACTTTAACAATAGAGTTTGATTTTCACGTTCCCGGGTACGGTCGAGGCCAATGAGTGTTAACAATAAGTATATTGTTTTGTTTACATGTTTGATCTCATGATCCTTAACCTTAATAGGTCGTTACAAGTGCATTAAATGCGGAGAATTTTCCAAGGAATAACAAGAGTGTCGTTTGACTAGTTTTTCTTTAAAAGAAAAGATGATGCTATAATAGCATGAAATGTATTATTGAGCTCATTAAGATCTTGAGTGTTTATGCCGCAACAGTAGGGCAGATAAAATAGATTAGAGTACGTAAAGATTTCAGTTACGTAGTTTGATGCATGGCTGGTGTTTGTTAGAGATAGTACCAGCTTCAAGTTTCGAAAGGTAACCATAATACCTTTAGTTTTCAAGAGATGTCTAATAGACAAATGAGATGTTAGTTGAGAGTTCGTTGATCTCAGGATAATACGAGCGATTAAATTTAAGACATCGTTCAGTATACATGAGAACTTGTCTTTAGAAATAGTTTCAGAATGTAGCTTTAAGATTTATGATTTTAGTTTCATGTCGAATCATAGATTAAAACTTGACTAGAATAACATCTAGTTGCAAACCAAAAAGGAAGAAATGTTTAGAGTATCTTCATAAATGTCTAAGGTAACTCCTTCAGAGTAAGAAAAGTGTTTTCGTACAAATGGCGAGTCGGTCTATTATTTACTTATGAGTTTAAATGTGGATGAGAATAAATGTGAATCATTGATTATAAAGTATTGTTTCTACCATGAAGGAACCTTTGCTTCCTTGTTCAAAAGATCGTAGTTTTGATGTTTACGAGAGCGTCGTGGTTTGACCGTGAAATACCGGAAGTAGAAACTTCTTAACGAATAACATAGCAAGGAAGAGATGATGTACGTAAAGAGGTAAGTCTCGTTCTTGCACGGAGAATGAGAATAAAGGTGATCCAAACACATTGGAGAGCAATACGAAAGTTTTAATAATAAACCAAAGTAATTTTTGAAAAGTTGCGACATTTGTTATAACAATATAAATGAAGCGGAGCTATTGGTAAAACTTGAGTTATGTACAACACGTACTATTTTATGTGAAATAATTTGAATAATATGAAAAAAAGTTGTTTAAAAGAATGTTTAATTTAATGAAACAAAGGTAAATTGCTAAAAATGTGAAAGTGTTTATATAATTAGTGAAAGTAATTTTAGAGGAGGTGACGAAATGATGTTCATAGTACAACTAGGGTTACGTAAAATTTGGTGAAGTAATTTTGTTTTAATCAAAGTGGAAAGTTGTAGAATTGAAAGTATAATTTGATATGTACTAGTCAAAGTACGTAAAGTTAAGTTTATGTATAAGGTTTTATAAATCACATAAGTGAAAATTCATTTTTTTATAAATTCCGAGATAGTTTGAAATAAAGACTCGTGTAAGAAATCTTTGGAAAACAGGATACTTGTATTTAAGAGTTTATTTGTTTGAGAAAAATTGAATGAAGATTTTAAAATTCTGGAGGATAATTGTGTAATAATTGTTTCAAGGTAGTGAAAACTAATGAATTGACTTTTATCAGGGCACGAGTCCTTGGACTCAAAAGGTTAACATTAAAGTAAGAAGGATGATAATGTATTTATTATCAAATGAGTAAATTTCTCAGAATAAGTTAGGATCTAGAGTTGCGTATGAAAGAACTTCAAATAAGATTTGAAACTTTGAATCGTTCGAGTGATTGTGAGAGTTCGAGAACTCGGCATGAATAATCTGGCAGTCGCATAGACAAGTATAAATAACTACTAAAACAATGACTTTCAACTATGTAATGATCATTTGAATTCAGCCTTAGCTGGTCTGAAAGGAGGATACATTAAAGTATGATGGAATCATTTCAATAGTTACAGCAGTTTTTCAGATGAGTTTAGCTCAAGCCACAACTTGAGATAGTGTATTTCACCTTCGAATTGATAATGATCGATTATTGTTTGAGTATGACACCGTTACTTGCATGGTGCCAAGTTGTCTATCATAAGTAAATGCACGAGTGCAAAAGTTTCTTGACTATGATAGTCAAAACGGTACACGTATGGAGATTCTATTCTTCAAATTTACCATCTCGACATAGAAAATGTAATATTGAACATGGTGTTTGTAATATCGACGTTTGAGGTTTCAAATGACATAGGTTTTTGAAAGTCATATGAGAATTTACACCGAGAGTGTAATAACAAGTGATGATTATGTATCAATGATCAGGAGATATCCATTTAGGATGAATGAATTTCAAGATTCGATTGTCTACAACTTTTTATGGTACATGAAAGTTTGTTAAATGAGTATGAGATAGATAAATAGTTTGATTAGAATGAGTTCTTCGTATCTACTAATATCAAGATGATCATTTTTCTCCCTTCATGCCCTTGCATTTGGGTTTTTGAATAGATAGCTTGAGAGTTTTTTTTCTTTGATTCACTTTCTATTCCATACGTCATGATATTGGAATATCTCTATGAATTACCATAATATAATCACGTTGGCCACCGTCATTATATTTCACTAATTCATATTTCCTTTCCAAGGTCACTCCATAAGGTCAGGATACATGATCAATGATGACTTCTAATATAGTGTGTTAAGGACAACAGTAATCTTAGCTGGATCGACAACATGTCGGTTTTAAGCCAAAACTTGCAATTTGGAAAAGTTTGCATAGAGTTGTTCTTTTTCTCAAGAATGAGTTTGCAAATGTTGCTCACGTCCTTTCTCACTCTTGGAGCAGTTCGAAATGTCATCCGTGAAAACAGTTACTAACTTATGGTTAGCTAGTTTTAAGTTGCAGTCTTTATAGACTTGGTTAACCTTCATATCTTTAATAGTTATGGAAGTTGGGGAAGACGTGGTCAGACGAGGAAATTATGAAACATCGTGGTAAGAGTTGGTGTAGTTGGACGAACCATGATTCTTCACTATATAAGGGTGTATAGAAGTTTGATAAACCTGATAGGATAAAGATGAATATGATATAAATGAAACACTTTATATTATTAAGAACGAGGCATTAAATAAGCCTTTTTAATACACGATTCGGATATAGAAATGGTTTAAGGCATAACCTTTACATAGATGAGAAATTGGAATAGGATAAACTAGGAAATATTAGGATTGAAGTAGTCTTCGTATTTCTTCTTCTCGTCCTCAACCTTCTTCATAAACTTCTCAATTTTCTCATTCTTCACCTTTTGTTTCTCATGCAGGAAATCGAGGCGGTTTTCCTCCATCTTCAATTTAAAGTTAACATCTTCTCTTAGGTAGGCAAGAGATTGCTTCCTCCATCGGGCATTTCTATCACCTTCATACTTCACCAACTTTATCTCCTTCTTTAGCTCAACATTTTCCTCCATGAGCTTCTTGATCGCTAAGTCTTTTTCCTTCATTTGAACATTGATCCTTGCAATATGGAAAATTAGGTCATCGGTAGTTTTTCGCAGATTCATGATCTCGTACTTGGCATCAACTTCTTCGTAGGAAGGAGATCGAGATCTTTTCTTTGACGAGCTATCTTCTTTAAAATCGGCAGGGCGTTTCCCTTTACTTTCCGTTCTTGGAGTCGGGTAGTATTCGGGAGAATTAGGTAAAATATCCGGACTATAGTTTGGAGAGGGAGGACCACCAAAGCCATAATGTGGACTTTGGACTGGTCTTGCAGTTGAAGAATATCCAGTATTTTCTTCGATAACAGGTTTGAAGTGAGTCATTACTTCAGATGGTTTGGAAGGAGTTGTCTTGTCGTTTTGATTAACGCTTGACATCCTATCATTAGGAAAGAGACTTTGATTAGCAATTTAAGCCAAGATTATCAAGGCAAGGTTGTTAAGATTATAAGGCAATTCTAAGTGCTTTAAGTCTAAGGCAAGAAAGGTTATAGTTTCCTAGATTGCTAAGGCACCCTAGCTAGCAAGTAAGGCACACATAAAGATGCAATTCTGGTTCTCTATAACAGCCTGGTTTGCTCTGATACCAATCTATCACACCCCCAGTTAGGGCCTGGGCGAAATGTGATTTAATACCAAATAAACTAACATATTATAATATACGAGAACAATACTACATGATAAAATCAAACTTTATTGAGAGTACGCAGCGGAAAATGAAATGTTGTTACAAGAATTGAAATTACAATAAAGTAAATGTTTAAAATGCAAGAATAGTAAATGCGATATCTCTTGTTCCTAAGTCCAAGTAGCATCACATAAGCAGTAAGTAAGTAAGTAAGTAAGTAAGTAAGCTTGGATCAATCAGCACCTGAGGCAAACATGTTAAAGTGTCAACCAAAAAGGTTGAGTGAAATCATAGGTTTAACAAAAGTAGTTATCGTTGTTTTTAGACCCCAAGATTTAGTTTATAAAGTTGAGTTGATCTCGCAGATCAAAAAGTTATGCCAATGTGTGATATTTAGACTAAACGTTCAAGTTTGCCCCAAAGACAAGTTGTAGTTTATACTTGACGGTTTAATTTCATTATTAAGTAATACAAAGACCTAGTCAAATGTATCGGGGACGTTACTCCCGATAGGCCTACCCCCAATAATTAAGCATGCATTCAACGAGAAATTAAAAATATCACTGTAGGGACTTAGTCGGACATAGCCGGGTATAGCATAGTTTAGTAGTTTGGTACTTGTGTCTAAGTTGTAAAATGTAAAAACAGCATGCGTCTTACCCCAATAAATGTAAGTAAGTTTGCTAGCAATAAAGAGTGGGGCTATGAATTCACCTTAGTAAGTAGAGAGAGAGAGTTATTCCTCGGAATAGAAAGTTGGATGAGTGAGCAGAAAAGTCAACCTATTGACATTTAAGAGTAGTAAGTGTTTTTGCCCAAGTTTAAGTAGATGTTTAAGTATGATAGTGTTGTAAGTATAGTTCGTTTTACTAAGTTTCCTTTCCTAGTAAGCTTCTATTTTTAGAAAGTTTCCACTTTTAGTAGATCTCTTATCTTAGTAAGTTTCTATAACTAGAAAGTTTCTACTTTAAGAGTGTTTTCCATTTTAGGATACTTGCCGTATTAGATAAGCTTCCAATCACCCCTTTCCTTTCGAATGGCCATTTCAGGTCTAGGGGCTTGAGCTATAGGATCCTTTAAATCAGAAATCCAAACCCTTCCGCCTAGAGTTTCGTAGAAACCATTCGTCAAGAAAGTTCGAAGATCTATACATCTCTAATACATATCCCAAAATGTTTTTATGTATTATAATGTAAGTAGTAGGTTATAGGTGTAAGTAATAGTAATAGTGTATACATGTTAATTTGTAAGACCCTAATCTTCATTGTACAACAGTGTAAATAGAGTACTTAAAGTGTGAGAATGATTGTGCAGTTAAACAGAAGTCAGAGACGGATCTGAGCTAGGTGCGCTCAGCGCACCCTTAATAGTGCGCGTGGCGCACTAACACTGTAGCCGTGTTTCTTCTCTTTTATTCAGATATTTTGATGGGCATTTTGGTAATTGCACTTATGGACGAGTTAAAGGCCAGTTGGTCAGTTGTGGAGTATCATTAACTCCATTATCAACAACCTTATCCTCTTCACTTAAATTTTAGAGAGAGAGTGTGATTCTTGAGTGAGGAAGCTTAAATCCAAGAGGAAGAAGTTGTTCCCGGACCAAAGTGCGGGTATTAAAGTTGTTCATCTCCTCTCTAGCTCCGTTGTGGTTGTAGTGGTACGTTCTAACTTTAATTTCCTTACTTTGATTTTGTGTAAGGGTTAGGGTTTGGGTAAATGAAGAACATAAAACCCATATTTGATGATTTTGGGTGTTCTTGGGTAAGATGGAGTCATGAAGACTCAATGGTGACTAACCTAGGGTTTCAAAATGTTAAGTGATGTTTATGAGTTCTAATTGGTTAGTTAATCACTAGCACACCTAGTTAATTAGTAAATGGGTGTTAGATGGGTTAGTAGATAACCCGAAATGGGTGTGTTGACTTTAAATTAGTCAAAGGGCTAATGATTGACCTAATTAGGAAAAATGGGTATGAAATGCCCTAATTGTGTAATGGTTAGTGTTGTTGGACCTTGATCACTAGCTTTTAAGTGATTAATGATGGTCTTGACCCTTAAAGGGCGGTTTTGGTGAAAATGGGGCATTTAATGCATTTAAGTCATTAAAATGCACATAAGTGAAATTGTTGGTATTTAGTCCAACTAGTTTTTGTGAGTTGATTGAAGTACTTATTATATTAGGTACTTTGCTTTGAAGCTTGCGGAAGTATAAAACCATCACTGAATCGTTAAAGGTGAGTGGAATGATTATATGCATATGTATGTAATGTATTTATTTGTATGCTATGGTATGAACCAAAGAGCCGGTAGTGCCATAGTATGTGCGAGCATGCTATGATGTGAACCAAAGAGCCGGTAGCGTCATAGTACGTGTGTTATAGTGTGAACCAAAGAGCCGGTAGCGCTATAGCACGATTTGTTAGGGTGTGAACCAAAGAGCCGGTAGCACCTTAGCGTTGTTAGAGTGTGAACCAAAGAGCCGGTAGCACTTTAGCGTGAGTATGACTCGAGTTGTGATGTGAACCAAAGAGCCGGTAGCATCATGACAAATGCGTATGGTGTGAACCAAAGAGCCGGTAGCACCATGACGCGATAATGGTTAACCATGATTGTGTATTGTTTTGTAGCATATTATATTATGTCGATTATATGTTATTGATTACGCTAGTAGCGGTTTGTTGGATATTATTAGCTTTGTACTTGAGATGGTATGCTAATTGTATTGCTAGCGTGTATGCGGTAAATGTGTAAGTGATTGCAAGTAGGTATATTATATATATATATATATATATATATATATATATATATATATATATATATATATATATATATATATGGGTATAATTATTGCATTCACTAAGCTTTCCTTACCCTCTCGTTGTTTATCTTTTTATAGGCTCCGGCGTTGACAAGGGTAAGGGCCTTCGATTGGATTAGAGATCCCGCTTGTTGTTTAGAGGACGCTTTTGAGATGTGATAGCTTTTGGAGTTTAACCGAGAGATTTGGGTAGTTTAACCCCAAACACCATGCTCATAGTGTCGTTTGGAATTTAAATTAATGTGGTCGAAACTCATGTTTTGTATGAAACTCGTAAAACGGCCGATGTGGGCCCCGTTTTGTAAAACTCATTTTATTATTGAATCGTGTGAGTTTTAACTATTATAACATGTTGTGAAAAGCGTTTCGTCTAAATATGTCGGCAAGTGGGAGATCTTTATTTGAAAAATTGAAAAACCGGACAGAACTGAAAACTGACCTATGCGCGCCGCGCACCCTGAGGTGGTGCGCGTGGCGCACTCCACTATTAAAAAAAAAAAAATTTGTTTCGCGTATTCGGTTGGTTATTGGTTTGGGTTGTTACAAGTGGTATTAGAGCATGGTCTAAGGGATTTAGGCGACTTGAGATAGGTGCCTAGACTTAGATTTATTTGTATATGCGCTTTATGCGGGACTTGTAGGAGACGGGTCGGACCGGGAGTTGATTAGTGCTTAGGTTTATGTGAACTAACCTTACGCTAATTGTTTCGTGTTGTGTTAGCAATCATCAAGCGAGATAGACGTTGTACTAGCAAATTAATGCGACGTGCTCGCGTAACAATGATTAGCTACCATTGTTACGGGTTCAAATCGTGTCAAACAAGCAATGTACGATGATTGTTGAGCAAGATGGGGTAGTGTGGTGTATATGTATATACATATGTGTTAAGTTTTCTCGTTCGTTGCTTAACCTTTTCCGTTTTATAGTATGAAGACGAGAAACGGACCCGAGACCAATGAAGGGGGTTCGAGCGAGGATGTTGAGTTTACGGCCAAGGTTGAGGCCATTATGCAAAGGCGTCATAGGCCTTCTTAGAGGATGTTAAGAAGATGTTCTTGGATTCGATTGACGAACAAGTAGTCAATCTAATCAAGGAACAAGTTAAGATTGTTCTTAAAGAGGATAACGCGGGAAGACGAGACTTCCACTATAAAAACTTCAAAGATGCTCAACCTCCTACCTTTGAAGGTGAACGAGACCCACTCAAGAGTGCTCAATGGATCTCCGATATGGAGGGGGCTTTCCGTACTAGTGAGTGCCCTCTCGATAAAAAGACGAGGTTTGGTAGTAGCATGATGAGGGGTGATGCCAAGTTGTGGTGGGATGCGAAAATCCGACTTTATGGCAAAGAACAAAGTATGAGTTTGACGTGGGACGAGTTTAAAGAAGAATTTTTCAAGGAGTACCGAACTTCGGCCGATCTTTCAAAGCTTAAGGACGAGTTACGTACTTTAAGGCAAGGGTCAATGGATTTGAACACTCTCAAGTCCACTTTCTTATCAAAGACCCAATTTTACCCGGAGTATGACGGGAACGATCACATGTTGAATGAAGATTTCTACCGAACCTTGAATGATAACTATCAAGAAAGGATTAGTAGGAATTCGGCAAAGACTTTTGATGAGCTATTTGATATCGCTAAGGGTTTTGAGTCGCTTGCTCCAAGAAAGAGTGACTTCACCTTTGACAAACGAAAATTTGAAGCTACTAGCCACTCGAACAAGAAGAACAAGAGTGTGGATGAGAGCATCGGTAGTGCAAAAAAGGGGGCTTCTAAGAGTTTTGGGCCCACGTGCTACAATTGTGGTCGACAAGGGCACTTGGCCCGTGATTGTACGAACTCATCTTCCAACAAAATCGTTTATTTTAATTGTAACAAACAGGGGCACAAGAGGCCAGAGTGTCCCGAACTGCCAACGATAATGTTAAGCGACTAGAGAAGGCGGCGGGTACGGCTAGGGGTCGCAATTATTTGATGACCAATGAGGAGGCTAAGCAATCTAACGAAGTTGTCTCAGGTACTTTCATGGTTAATTCTAATTCGGCAAGGATACTTTTTGATAGTGGTGCAAACTTGTCGTTTGTATCACCAAAATTTGTGCCGAAACTTAATAAACCGTTAGCTAAGTTAAGTCGTCCGGTAGAAGTTGAAATAGCGGATGGCAAGACGGTGCTAGTGGTTGATGTGTGCAAAAATTGTAATGTTGTGTTTGGTGCCGAAAACTTTAAAATCGATCTCATCCCGATAACTTTGGGTGATTTTGATGTTGTTGTTGGTATGGATTGGCTCGATCATAATAGAGCCGATATTGCATGCCATAAAAAATCTATTCGAGTTAAGACCCCTAGTGGGGGAGAGTTAATTATTCATGGTGATAAATGAAGAAGACTTGTGCCGATATGCACTTTTGCACGGGCACGTCGTTTTCTTGTTGGTGGTGGCATGGCTTTTCTTGCCCATGTTGTTGATACTCGAGATGAGCTACCATCCATTCGTGAAATTCCGGTGGTGAATGAATTTGAAGACGTTTTTCTGGATGAGTTACCGGGTGTTCCGGTAGAAAGACAAGTTGAATTCCGCATTGAGTTGGTTCCGGGGGCTACCCCCATTGCTAAAACTCCTTATCGTTTAGCACCAACGGAAATGCAAGAGTTGTTAAACCAAACCCAAGAGTTTCTTGAAAAGGGTTTCATTCGACCGAGTGCTTCGCCATGGGGCGCTCCGGTTTTATTCGTGAAGAAGAAGGATGGTAGTATGCGGATGTGCATCGATTATCGGGAGTTGAACAAAGTGACGATCAAGAATCGTTATCCATTGCCTAGGATTGACGATTTGTTTGACCAACTCCAAGGTGCAACGTATTTCTCAAAAATCGACCTACGGTCCGGCTATCACCAAATGCGAGTCCGTGAGGAAGATATTGAGAAAACGGCTTTTCGAATGCGTTATGGGCATTTTGAATTCGTAGTTATGCCTTTTGGTCTTACGAATGCACCGGCGGCATTCATGGATCTTATGAACCGAGTGTGCCAACCTATGTTGGATAAGTCGGTAATTGTGTTCATTGACGACATTCTTGTCTATTCGAAGAGTATGAAGGAACATGAACATCATTTGCGAAGTGTGTTAAAGACGTTGCGGATGGAGAAGTTGTATGCTAAATTCTCCAAATGTGAATTTTAGCTAACGGAAGTTCAATTCCTTGGCCATATTGTGAACGAAAATGGTATTCAAGTAGATCCGGGGAAGATAGGGATGGTAAAGAGTTGGGGACGACCGACTACGCCTACGAAAATCTGAAGTTTTCTCGGATTAGCCGGTTATTATCGTCGTTTATCCAAGACTTTTCTAAGATTGCTTCTCCATTGACGAAATTGACGAGAAAGAACGCGAGATTTAATTGGGAGAACGAGCAAGAAATTGCTTTTCAATTGTTAAAAGAGAAGTTGTGTCAAACTCCGGTGTTAGTATTGCCGGAAGGGGTAGAAGACTTGACGGTTTATTGTGATGCTTCTTTAAATGGGCTCGGGTGTGTTCTAATACAAAGGGGTAAAGTCATTGCATATGCCTCTCGACAATTAAAGGAACACGAAACGAGATATCCGACTCATGATCTTGAGTTGGCGGCGGTTGTTCATGCGTTGAAAATTTGGCGCCATTACTTGTATGGTGTCATGTAAGACCCAAATATTGATTGTACATAATGTATTTATGGTGTATGATGCGTGTATGAAGTGTACGTGTTGCTTGCTCGAACATCGAAGGAAACTGGACGTTGTCCGAAGTGACAAGGTGTGTACGTATCTTTTCAACCCCAAATAAAGTTTGAGTTGATGTTTCAAAACCTTACCATTGGATAGAATATCTTATTACGTTTCCAACGATATTTGATTCATCACAAACGGAGTTACGGTCGAAAAGTTATGGCCAAAACAAGTTGCTAAAACCTGTTTTGGGCTCGACCACAATTTCCAGTTATTTGGAGCGACGCTCCACCTTCTGGCACGGCGCGCCGATTGCTGCAGAGGCAATTTTCAGCCTTTTTAAAAGGTGTAAATGAGGGGTACTTTGGTCTTTTCAATTAGGGTCGGTTTAGGGTCATCAAGACTGACCTAGAACTCCATTGGAGCTCATTTCTCACCCACACAAACACTCCCATCCTCAAACCCTAGAGAGAGATTGAGTTCTAGTGAGAGAGAACTCCATTTGGAGAAGAAGGAGGTTGTTTCAGGTCAAACCTCAAGCATTAAAGTTGTTATACTCGTCGACGGCATCATTTTGGCGGTATTGGTAAATTCTAACTCCGAATTTCATTGTTGATTTTGCTATTCAAAGTTAGGGTTTGAACTTGATTTGTTGATAAACCCATTTAGACTCATGAAGTGGGTTTAGTGATGCTAGTAATCGGGTTTATTGTTAGTGTTGGTGGATTTTGGGTTGGTGAACTAATTGGCCATGTTTAGGACTTGAAATTGAGTTTAATCACTTAAGTTAGTGATTATGGAAGTATTGAAACCCATTTAAGGTTATTTGGTTGACTAATTGTGACTTTGGGTCAAATTAGGGTTTGGTGGTGATTATGGCCCATTTGGCGATTTAATGAGGTTTATAAACTCAAAATGGATTAAGTTGAAGTATTAAACCGAGTTAAATGTGTTTTGGTGTTAAAACTTGTAAATGGTGAGATTTTGACTTAATGGGTCAAAACTAGGGTTTTAGTGTCAAAATGGGTATGACGCGTGTTTAACACTTGAGTTCGGGTTTAATTGGCGTATTAGGACCATTCTCACTTGTGTTAGTGATTATTGGTTAGTTTTGGGCACGGTTTTTGCTTGGAAGTGCATTTGGGTCGAAATTGCACTAAGTGACGAATTGGGTTGATTTGTAAATCCACTCTAAGTGTATTGTTGTAATTGTGATAATGGAATAGGTACTTTCCATTGGCGAGTTGCGGATTACTTGGAAGCATTCTTCAAGACTTCAAGGTGAGTGATAATATCCTATGTGCATATGTATGTGTAGGATGGGTGCGGGTCGGGTGAAGTGATTCTCGGCTATAGAGCTCACTTCACATGTAGGTGGACTTGATGGACTTTTGCATGAGTCCAATTGGCAGGTTGTGCGTTTTGGTTGACCATCTTTGGCGAAGTACACGTTCGCGTGTACATTATCACACGTGGTTGTGATGTGGTTGATATAACCCCAATGGCGAAGGGTTAAATGTTGAGAAGTGAATCGCGTGTGTATTCGAATTCACGATGACTCGTGTAGTTCGGTCATCTTATTGAGGTAGTAATCTCGTGTGGTTTCGGATTACTAAGGCTCGTGTAGTTCGGCCAACCTCGATGTTGTGAAGATAGTAATCTCGTGTGGTTTCGGATTACTAAGGCTCGTGTAGTTCGGCCAATCTTCATTGTGGTATTTGGTTCTCGGTATTGGGTTAAGGTGTTAACCTTGTTCGTTTATATTGTTATATATTAATGTATTGTTGTGTTGTAGCTAACCCTCCGGGTGTAGCTATTTGCCATTGTTCACATCGTCGTTGGTGAACTTATATTGTTGTTGTATCCTTAGCTCGTTGCTTAGAGATCGTACGGTATGCTTAGTGTAGTGCCTTATATATGGATGCCTCGGTATGCGGTATTTGTTATTTTGTGGCGTGTCCATTTTATACATATATATGTATGTAGTATATTATCATTCACTAAGCGTTAGCTTACCCTCTCGTTGTTGACTCTTTTTATACATTGCATGCGGATGGTGGCTCGGGTAAGCGCGAGGATTAGAGGACTTGCATAGTTTGCGTAGAAGGCTTGCTTTTGGATTTATTAGGATTGGGTAGCGTATCCCCAATCGCCATGCTCGGCTTTGTTTTGTATTAAAAGTCTTATGGTCGAAAATTGTATTTTGATACTTAAAGGGTAATTTGGGTCGATGTGGGCCCCGCTTCGTAAACATAATTTTATTAATAGAACGTGCTAGTTTTTATATATAGAACATGGGGTTAAAAGCGTTACGCCTAAATATGTCGGGAACTAGTCAAACATTTTCGCTTTTAAAGACTTTCCGGACAGACAGGTTTGGCGCGCTGCGCACCCCTGGTGGCGCGCCGCGCCAGGTGGCAGTTCAGCAAATTTTTTTTTTTGCAATTTTACACGGTTTAATCGCGGGTTGGTTTGGGTTGTTACAAGTGGTATCAGAGCATGGTCTAAGAGATTTAGGTGACTTGAGATAGGTGCCTAGACTTAGACTTGTGTGTGCTTAAATTGTTGCGGGACTTGTAGGATTACGGGTCGGAATGGGTTTGGTTAGTGCCTTGGCTATAGGTTGACTAACGTTTATATTAGTAATGCGGATATTATTAATATGTTGTTGTGTTGTGATAATAATTCTCGCGTGTGTTTGTACCCGTAGAATTTTGGTTGTGTTTGTGTATATCATCGAGCGAGACGGTCGTTGTACTAACGAGTCGATGCGGCATGTGTGCGTAATAAGAACTTGCAAACCTTATTATGGGTGCAAATCGTGTCTAACAAGTGATGTACGATGAGTGTTTAGCAAGATGGGGCTGTGTCGTGCGTACGGTTTTACACGTTCGTGGACTAATCGTTTTGCATTCTTTAGAATGAAGACGCGAAACGAGACCGAGGCGAATGACGCGGAGTTTAACACTAGGGTTGCGGCCGCCGTTGCGGAGCAAATGGGTGCGTTAGAAGAAAGAATGGAAAGGAGGTATTCCGAACTTCAAAGTAGTGGTGAAATGGAGCGTTATCTTAAGAGCTTCATGAGGACTAAACCCCCGATGTATGACGGAAAGCCGGATCCTTTGGTAAGCACAACTTGGATTTCGGACGTCGAAGGGTGTTTCCGTACTATTGATTGCCCTCCCGAGAGAAAGACGAGACTCGCTACTAGTTTGTTGCGGGGTAGGGCAAGGGATTGGTTAGATGGTAAGATTGATCTTGTCGGTGGCGAGACGTTTATGGCTTTATCGTGGGACGACTTTAAGGAGGAATTCTTCGAGGAGTTCCGGACTTCGGCCGATTTGTGGGAATTGCGTAATGAGTTGCGAAATTTGCGACAAGGATCTATGGATTTGAGTACTCTCAAGACGACCTTTATGGCGAAGGCTCGTTTTTGTCCTGAGTATTTGGGGAATGATCGTTTGCTGATGGGAGATTTCTATCGGACCTTGAATCATGACTTGAAAAGTAAAATTAGCCGGGGTCAAGCGAAATCGTTTTCGAAATTATTCGACTTGGCTAGAGGTTTCGAGTCATATTCACGATCGAAAAAGGGTGAACCTTCAAGTGAGCGAAGGGTCGTTTCTTATGGTGCTCCGAGTAAGAGGGCTAAGGGTCCGAGTGTGAGCACGGGTGGTACGCGAACGGGTATGTCGGATTCTAGTGCGGCTAGATGTTACAATTGTGGCGTGAGGGGTCACAAGTCTTGGGAATGTTCGGTACCAAAGGGTGATGGTATGGTGTGCTTCAATTGCCAAAAAGAAGGACATCGTAAGTCGGAATGTCCCAAGTTAGCGGGGACGGGTGCGGCCAGGAGACGTTAAGGTACGTTTAATTTTGATAAATATGTCTTTTGATTATTTATTAAATGCCATTTGAGTTTGAGTTGCGTGCCTTTGTTGTGCATGTTATGCTATGGGTGACGTTCCTAATGGAAGTACCCTATGCTGATGATTGATTGATGGGCGAAGGGCGTAAGACTTGGTGCAACCAAGCATTCCTTAGTATTTGGGAAACGTTTCTACCAAGCCACGGAAATGGTTTTGGTGTTTGGTTGTTAAGCGCGTGTTCGCTTTGATGTTGAAGTGACGAATCATGAGGTTCGTCGGTTGGTTGGAACCCTTGAGATCGAGTGTTTTAAATCTCGATATGTGTTGGTAATGGAGTCTTTATGACGCGACATTAGGTGCCTCTTTTATACCTACTAGCGTGGTGTTCGACTCCGATTGTGTTGCGGTACACTTTTCGTACAAAGTGTTTAAGGGTTGGTTAAAATCCTTCGTGTGCTCAAGGTTGGAGCAAGATGTGGTAATGGGTCGTGTGAGCCCAATTGTTGGTAAAGTCTACCTGTGGTAGCATTGTGCAGTTGTACGAGTTGTGGATATGGAACGTGGTTCTAAGTGGGGGAGTTACACTCCCGCACGAGGAAGTTTTAGTGTGAGATTTCGGATGATGCTATTGGTAGATCCGGAAAATGTTGTCGAGACCTGGTTGGGTCGATTTGTAGTAGAGTACAATTTCGGATAAATTGTACTTATGGTTTGGATTTGAATCATCACCGAGGTGGTAACGTGGTAAATCTCGTTGAGAGATAATGGACGTGTTTGGCGAGCAAGGTGAAATCCTCCGGTTAAGGGAGGTGTGTGTCGGGTTCTCTTGTGGAGAATTATTGTTTCGTACCTATGTTTGGTATAGGTGGTTCTTGCTCAATTATGGTATGGTTGTTTGATGAAGCATGATCTTTAGGGTCCGCTGACTTCATCATGGGTATACGTGATTGGTGGAGCATGACTTTCGGGGTCCGCTGACTTCATCATGAGCGTGGTGTTATATCGGTGAAGCATGATCTTCGGGTCCGCTGACTTCATCCGGTGTTGAGATTGGTGGAGTATGACCTTCGGGGTCCGCTGACTTCATCAAGGGAGTAGTGTTATGTTGGTATGGTGTAACACTATCGGGAAATGCGAGTTGAAAGGACCCGTTCATATACATTATAAACGATTCACAATAGTTGATTACATTGCGAGGTATTTGACCTCTATATGATACATTTTACAAACATTGCATTCGTTTTTAAAAGACAATCTTTCTTTACATCGAAAATTGACAGGCATGCATACCATTTCATAATATCCACTATCCAACTATAAATTGATTTAATAATAATCTTTGATGAACTCAATGACTCGAATGCAACGTTCTTCAAAATATGCTATGAAAGACTCCAAGTAATATCTTTAAAATGAGTAAATGCACAGCGGAAGATTTCTTTAACACCTGAGAATAAACATGCTTTAAAGTATCAACCAAAAGGTTGGTGAGTTCATTAGTTTATCATAATCATTTATTTCCATCATTTTAATAGACCACAAGAATTTCATTTCCAGTTCTCATAAATATACGTCCCATGCATAGAGACAAAAATAATCATTCATATGGTGAACACCTGGTAACCGACATTAACAATATACATATAAGAATATCCCCTATCATTCCGGGATCCTCCTTCGGACATGATATAAATTTCGAAGTACTAAAGCATCCGGTACTTTGGATGGGGTTTGTTAGGCCCAATAGATCTATCTTTAGGATTCGCGTCAATTAGGGTGTCTGTTCCCTAATTCTTAGATGACCAGACTTTAATAAAAAGGGGCATATTCGGTTTAATAATCCATCCATAGAATGTAGTTTCATTTACTTGTGTCTATTTCGTAAAACATTTATAAAAGTAGCGCATGTATTCTCAGCCCAAAAATATAAAGGGTAAAAAGGCAAATGAAACTCACCATACTGTATTTCGTAGTAAAAATACATATAACGTCATTGAACAAGTGCAAGGTTGGCCTCGGATTCACGAACCTATATTAATTATATATATTTATATGTTGGTCAATATTTGTATAGCAATTTAGGTCAGGTCATAGTGTAATCCTATCCTATAGCTCGAGTCTGACTCTACAGTATAGTAACATGTTATATTACTCATGCTCAATTAAGATTCTAGTAAAATGTGACGTGTGAAACAACGTAACACAAATGGTTTCATAATCATAAAATAGTATTTTAGTTTTTTTTTTTTTAGAGAAAATCAACACAAAAAGTTAACTGAAAAGTTAACAGGAAAAGTCAAAGTTCAAAGTCAAAAGTCAAAGGTTAAAGTCAAAAGTCAAAGGTCAAAGTAAAAATGAGGTCGCATGCAAATATATAATAACTCATACAAAAATGATTTTCGGTCAAACATGACTAAACGGGCCACTTCAGCTATTTTTAGAAAAATTATCGGAACTCCGATTGATAAACGGCCAAAGATAAAAGTTACACATTACCAAAAAGATTAAGCATAAATATTACAGAAGTAAACTAAACCTAGACAACTCGTAGTTGCCAACGCGTTTTCGGCGTTTCAAAGTTAATTTTTCAGCTTTAATAAATTTACAAAAGTGACCGAGTAGCCTACTTTGGAGATTTTTAGAAAATTCCTCAAAACTCGTATTGACAAACGGTCAAAGCCTGCAAATTCTCGTTACCACAAAGATATAACATGATTTTTGACAAGAGTAAACACATATCAGGCCGACCATGACAACTGATACAAAACTGACATTTTTAAATAAAAAAGTTTCAGCTCTTTTTAGAATTTTAAAATGTGACCAAACCGTCAACTTTGATGATTTTTAGAAAAATCGTCGAGACTCGAATTGACAAACGGCCAGAGTCTTTTGTTAGACCTTACAGCAAAGAATTCAGTGGTATTTTTTTTATATATATGAAACAACGCAGATCAGCGAGAATTTCAGTTCCCGTTTCGACATTTCATCAAAATTTGGAAAACTTCTTTTGTCCATAACTTGACAACCGTTCAACGAAACGAGACGTGCTTTATATGAAAATTCATATACTCGACGAGTAGAATCCAAATAACCACTTTTTATAACCCAAAAAATTAGTTCACTAATTATCATCAGCAATTTTAATTACGAAATTAATTATGCAATTTGTTTATTTCATAACTTTCTAACCGTTACTTGGATTCAAGTGATTCTTAAACCAAAATTCAACTATTTTTCGCTAGCTTTCCAACAACATGCATATCTTATACCTTATCTCAATCGTATATGTAACTAATTCAGGAATCAACATAACCTATCTAATGGCAATATCAAAAGTACAAGCATGCATAATCCTATATACTCGAGCACTAGTCAGGGATACACTATTAGTATGTAAAAATTAAATTATGAGTACTCACATATCAATATTGAGATTCAATATTGCAGGAAAGGTACGTAAACGCAACGGAGATGATAAACACTATATTGACCTCACGAGCATACCCATGAACCATACTCAATCACCTCCATAGCTATAACCCATAATTTACTTAATCCTATCCCACTCGAAAAAACAACTTCGAAATCACTAGGACAGCACTCCGTCGTAATATTTTATGTATACTAATAATATCTTGAGATAATACGGAGTAAATATATATATGTAAATCGATTGAGAGAGTTTAGAGAAAACTATTTTCAAGTTTCTATGAAATAATTAAACCTATTGAATTCTATTTATAATAGATTTTTGAATTATTAAAGTGAATTATTAAAGTATGAATTATTAAAGTGAATTATTAAAGTATGAATTATTAAAGTGAATTATTAAAGTATGAATTATTAACGTTAAAGTAAAGTAAAAATAAAGTAAAGGTAAAGTTTAAGTATAGTAAAAGTATAAAACTATGTACGTATAATACGCGTATAAATATATATAATATTAATTTAAATCGTTATATATATTTAATAAAATAAAATATAAATATCGTTATCTTTATCATACTAGTTAAGTAATGAGTTGTCAAAAGTGGTTCTAGATATTTATAAAAGTTATATATGTTTTAATAATAAAGTTCTTTTTAAACTGAAAACGTTTTTGTACGTTTGAAACTAAATAGATCAATCGAGTCTATATGAGATTCAATCTTCCACTATCCTTTGTCTAGTTCTCAATGATTGACAATTTGTTCATATTTATAAATCACTTTACCATTTCCCGAATATTGTTAAAATGAAAAGATTTCTCAAATCAACGTGGGCCTTTCAACAGAGACTTGTAATCATAATTTAATATATCTGATAATTCAATCATTTGATCTTATCTTCTAATTCCATTGATAAATATTTTGAAACAGATACAATCATATAAAGTATTTAATCTAATATTTTGTTTACGTTTCAAGTTATAATATATATACACATATACATATATAATCATATTCGTTTAATGGTTCATGAATCGTTGGAACTTGGTCGAGGTTGAATGAATGTATGAACATAGTTTAAAATTCTTGAAATTTAACTTAACAAATATTGCTTATCGTGTCGGAATCATATAAAGATTAAAGTTTAAATTTGGTTGGAAATTTCCGGGTTGTCACAGTACCTACCCGTTAAAGAAATTTCGTCCCGAAATTTGAGTGGAAAAGTCGTGAATGATTATAAGTATGTTTTCATGATGCATACGGGTTGAAAATTAGAGTTTTATCATCAGCGAATAATTTGGATAAACAATCCATTTATATGAAGAGTACGAATGAAGCTAACATAGAAGAGTGAAATGAGTAAGTGTAGATTCATCTTATCATTTGACGTAGATATGATTGATTCCCAGATTTTAAGGGATTTGAAGAAAATCTTCTTAATAAGATTTGACTCTCCGGTAATCAAGGGAATTAGGATCCGCTTTAAATGCGATCATCCATTTTAATTGTTCTTTCGGAGATTTTCTTATAAATTCACCTCATTCGTTTCCTTACAACTCACACCATCTGTTGATGCATTTTATGCAAGTCCCTAGACATCTACCCACGTCCATTGCAGGTACAACAGTTTACAGGCCACCATGATTGCTCGTTATTATCCTATCCGTGTTTGTATGTGGTTACAGGAACTGCAGGAACTAGATTTAGATGTTTAACTATGTTAGACTTAGTCAGACGTACGAGTGAAGCCTCACTAGTACGGCTGACAGGCTCATACGCATGGTTGATGCTGAGCTAAGTCACAATTACAACCTAAATGATAAGACACGAGTGAGTGATCACCCGTACGGTTGATGAAGCCAACTCGTACGTGTGATGAATGAATCGTATGGGTGTGTCAACAGCAGGGGTATATAAAGTCTTATGTTCTTCATTTTAGGTTAAGCCTCTCATTTGTTACACACACTTAGATCTAGTAAGCTCCTTCGATTCTCTCTCAGTCCAAATCACCCAGGTGGTGAATAATAGCTCTAGGTGTTGATCTAATCACACTTGATTTAGTTGTGGTTTGACTAAATTAATCAAAAAAAAAAACTTAACCTATTCACTAGAGGGTTTGATTCACTTATTCTGCAATTGTGTGAGTTAAATCTGTTGATTTCTAAGTTCCTAGTCATGTTTCATCACCTTCTATTCTTTCCCCCTCAACTCATATTTTAAAGTATTCATCAATATGCTCCATCCAGTTCTGATTCTCGATATACTTCTAACTTTCATATCGGTCATTCTTCTTTTTTTCATCTACCGCCGGAAGAATCTATTTACTTCTACTATACTCTTGGGTTTATAGTGTTCCTAGTTCTCCCGTGTCTTTATATTGCTATATGCATCGATATATATGGTTTATAATTTCTGGTTTGTCGTTGGGCTTTATATGCTCCCTTATATTTCAAAGTCTCTGCTTCTGTCTTCTATAATCATTATCATTCACAGTTAATGCTCTCTTTTATTTGCTGCAATTTATACCCCAATTTCTATTTCGGAGTTTTGTCCTTTCGTTTCTTCTTCTTGCGATTAAGCACCGCTTGTAATGGTCCAGAATTCACAAATATGAATTTCGAAATGAACATTGTTAATGTTCTAAGAAGGAAATTGTGATGGCATGATCTTGACTTGTCAAATTACTAAAATACCTTGGAAAAGGCCGAATCATCAAGAAATATTTTCTTGATATTTTAGAGGTTAAATAGAATACAAGAGTCGTTTAACATGGCACATGATGATGTTATGATCTGTGAATCATCACGTTCCATTTAGAAACTCAGCATGACTTACTGTAATATAATCACACTGATCAAGTGTCATTATATTATACTAATTCATACTTCAATTCCCAACACTACTTTAAAATATTCCTATTTTAAACTTGAATGTTTCAGAATTTAGAAACTAAAATAGTTTCTTTTATGATGTAATACAGATAGCGCGAAGAGGTAAATGATTTCAAATAAGAAAAATTAAGAAAGTATCTTCAGAAATATGGAGGATATTTATAATGAAAGATATGATGATATTTTAGAATTTATAATATCAGAGGATGATGAAGAATATTGTCCACAGGGGTTTAGAGTCAGGAGCAAGGTATTCGTTAATGACTTCAGCAGATACTGAATTATTTGGATCCTTTGAAGTCAGGTTCAGTCTTTGTAATTTGTCCACAGCCTCCTTCCTACTTTGCTCAATCCGTTTTCCAGTTCCAAGACTTCTCTTTTTCTGCGCTTTGCCAGCACACCTATTCATTATCATCAAACTTTTAATGTTAAGGTCGTTTATAGTTTTTTTTTGCTGCTTCATCAGTATTTTTCCATTTTCGGAGAACCAATTCGTAGTTCGAAGTGTTTTTCAGAATCTTCACATTCAAATTAAGTCCAGAAGATATACGTTATATATACACATATAACTGTTGGCGTAGACATGCTGCGAGATTTCAAAATACTGATTGCTAATTCCTAATGATTCGTATGGAAATTCTCATTACAAGATGTGAATGAGTAAATGATGGGGTTTCAATGAATAATTATAATGACTTTTTGGAGAGGCTAAAGTCAAAGGGTAATGAAGTTGTTGATACATCTGTTAATAATGTGGTGGAATGTAAAAGGTTCCTTGATAACGATGGTGTATATCTCAAGGTTATAATAAGGTTAGTCTGACTGAAAAGTCGAAGTTGACTTGCTGGAGCTGTGACAAAACTGGCTACTTTGAATAGGAGTCGCAAAGTTATTTTTGCTAATAAATGCTAAAGAATCTGACACGGATACGTTGTTTAAACTTTTACTTTGGTTTCAAGAGTTTTTCGGGTACATAACTGTGGGTAACATGTGGTTGGATCATCATCTCGATTGCTCATCATTCGAAGTGTCTTTAGAAATTTTCGAAGGGTTTGAACACAGATTGTAATCGTTAACATACATTTGATGTTCTAACACAGTTTTGAAGTCAAAATATAGCTTGTGAAAGATGTAAGGATCTAAGAGTGATGATTTTGGTCATATCTCAAGTTGAATTTTGAGATTTCAAAATCAAAATATGTAATTAAATTTTGAATGAGTATGGTTGTTTTGATTTCTATAAAAGAATGTATATTGTTGTGAAAGTAGGGAGTATAATGGATGATTTGCTGAATCAGATTCGAAGAATGTAATATATTAATTGTGAATTTATATATCTCTCGGGTATTACCTACCCGTTAAAAAAATTTCACAATTAATATTTTGTACAAAAGAATTTTATTACAGTCTTTATGAAAATATATATATGTATATTTTCTTCAGATGTAACATAGATTTAATGAGTTAATGTTAAATTAAACTCATTTGATTTACGGTTGAAACTAGAATTGAATAATCCCTAAAGGCTTTAAAAAGTACATAACTTTTACGCAGTATTTCTTTAATGACTTTGAAATTATGAATCAATACTTCGTTATTTGTTGATGTATGATGTTCGGTTCGTGGAATTCTTGTGAATTTCGCAAAGTACGAATGATGTTATCTGAAAAGTTTCGGCTACATCGATGATAAAAGTGTAAAATCAAATATATACTTGATTTATTATGAATTGGAATTTGTTGAATTGCGACAGAGATTGTAGTTAACGCTGGTTAAGTTGCGGCCGAAGGACGTACATTATTGCATATTTGTAATATGAATTAACCGAGAAGTTAAGATTCACACACAATAGCTTAGCACGGAAAGATTTATTTTTATTTCAAAATAAATAAAATATACATATAATTTCTTCAAAGGGAATGAGTTAATTCTTCATAACTCGTTGATACAATATACGGGTTATTGATTCGTAATGATGTCCATAGTGATTCTTGAGCTGACGGAGTTTGTGATGTTATAGGTGTTGTTGATTCTGATGTTGACTGTACTGATGATGTTGGTGACGCTGACGGTACTGTTGATGCTGTTGGTAAAACAAGTTTAGCTTGTTAATCACACACCATTTTTGTCAGGGTTTCTACTCTTCCTTCTATCATTTTGGTTCGCTTAACTGATTTATGGTTAGGGCTAGATTAGATAATCTCTAAGACTTTAGAGATTACATAATCTGCGCGGAATGTTTCTCCAATGAAGTTATGAATTAATACTTCATCGGTTATTGTTGTTGGTATTCCTTGGTATCTATAGGGCGTATGACATTGGTGCTCGTGGGACAGAGTGTAAAGTTGAGGTTTACGACGTGATTGTGGTTGGGGTGGTAATGGTACTATTGACGTTGATGATGGTGTTACTGGTTATGCTGCTGATGCTACTGCTGGTGTTTGTAATCTCTGCACCATATTCTCCAAAGCCACTACCAAAGCGCGAAGCTCGTTGACTTCTTCTATTACACCGGGGTGATTGTCGGTTCGGACGAGCGGATAAATAAAATCTAAAATTTGATGTAATATATAATCGTGACGAGATACTCTGGAAATAAGCGAGAAAATGGTGTTTCGAACAGGTTCGCCGGTAAGTGCTTCAGGTTCTTCATCAAGAGGGCAATGTGGTGGATGGAAGGGATCACCTTCTTCTTGTCTCCAATGATTGAGGAGGCTACGAACCCATCCCCAATTCATCCAGAATAGGTGATGACTGATTGGTTGATCTATTCCAGTCACACTGCTTTCGGAGCTGGAGTGGGATTCCATTTCGAAATCCGAGGAACTTGAATAAATGATGAATTCCATTTCGTACGATTGAATAAGGATTTTTATTATTTTTTTTCGATATGAAATGATTTTCGATTATCGGATGGTATTCTAATTACATAAAATATCCATATATATAGAACAAAAGATTTCGTAAATTACGGAGGAATTTACGGGATATATCAGGCAACGTTTACAGTAATAGATACGATAAGATATGATTTAGCAGATACGCTAAGATATGAATTTTTGTCTATACACTATTAATGCAATCAATGCAGCAAGACGTGTCTTAGACTAAAAATGATAAGCAGGTAATTTCCTGAGGATGATAAGTAGTTAATTTTTGACACAAAATGATAAGCAAAACTATTGACGTGCAGACACGGTCGAAGTCCAGACTCACTAATGCATCCTATCGACTTATCTGTTAGACACACTAATGCAGACCTGGTTCGCTAAGACCACTGCTCTGATACCAACTGAAAGGACCCGTTCATATACATTATAAACGATTCACAATAGTTGATTACATTGCGAGGTATTTGACCTCTATATGATACATTTTACAAACATTGCATTCGTTTTTAAAAGACAATCTTTCTTTACATCGAAAATTGACAGGCATGCATACCATTTCATAATATCCACTATCCAACTATAAATTGATTTAATAATAATCTTTGATGAACTCAATGACTCGAATGCAACGTTCTTCGAAATATGCTATGAAAGACTCCAAGTAATATCTTTAAAATGAGCAAATGCACAGCGGAAGATTTCTTTAACACCTGAGAATAAACATGCTTTAAAGTGTCAACCAAAAGGTTGGTGAGTTCATTAGTTTATCATAATCATTTATTTCCATCATTTTAATAGACCACAAGAATTTCATTTCCAGTTCTCATAAATATACGTCCCATGCATAGAGACAAAAATAATCATTCATATGGTGAACAACTGGTAACCGACATTAACAATATACATATAAGAATATCCCCTATCATTCCGGGATCCTCCTTCGGACATGATATAAATTTCGAAGTACTAAAGCATCCGGTACTTTGGATGGGGTTTGTTAGGCCCAATAGATCTATCTTTAGGATTCGCGTCAATTAGGGTGTCTGTTCCCTAATTCTTAGATTACCAGACTTTAATAAAAAGGGGCATATTCGGTTTAATAATCCATCCATAGAATGTAGTTTCATTTACTTGTGTCTATTTCGTAAAACATTTATAAAAGTAGCGCATGTATTCTCAGCCCAAAAATATAAAGGGTAAAAAGGCAAATGAAACTCACCATACTGTATTTCGTAGTAAAAATACATATAACGTCATTGAACAAGTGCAAGGTTGGCCTCGGATTCACGAACCTATATTAATTATATATATTTATATGTTGGTCAATATTTGTATAGCAATTTAGGTCAGGTCATAGTGTAATCCTATCCTATAGCTCGAGTCTGACTCTACAGTATAGTAACATGTTATATTACTCATGCTCAATTAAGATTCTAGTAAAATGTGACGTGTGAAACAACGTAACACAAATGGTTTCATAATCATAAAATAGTATTTTAGTTTTTTTTTTTTTAGAGAAAATCAACACAAAAAGTTAACTGAAAAGTTAACAGGAAAAGTCAAAGTTCAAAGTCAAAAGTCAAAGGTTAAAGTCAAAAGTCAAAGGTCAAAGTAAAAATGAGGTCGCATGCAAATATATAATAACTCATACAAAAATGATTTTCGGTCAAACATGACTAAACGGGCCACTTCAGCTATTTTTAGAAAAATTATCGGAACTCCGATTGATAAACGGCCAAAGATAAAAGTTACACATTACCAAAAAGATTAAGCATAAATATTACAGAAGTAAACTAAACCTAGACAACTCGTAGTTGCCAACGCGTTTTCGGCGTTTCAAAGTTAATTTTGCAGCTTTAATAAATTTACAAAAGTGACCGAGTAGCCTACTTTGGAGATTTTTAGAAAATTCCTCAAAACTCGTATTGACAAACGGCCAAAGCCTGCAAATTCTCGTTACCACAAAGATATAACATGATTTTTGACAAGAGTAAACACATATCAGGCCGACCATGACAACTGATACAAAACTGACATTTTTAAATAAAAAAGTTTCAGCTCTTTTTAGAATTTTAAAATGTGACCAAACCGTCAACTTTGATGATTTTTAGAAAAATCGTCGAGACTCGAATTGACAAACAGACAGAGTCTTTTGTTAGACCTTACAGCAAAGAATTCAGTGGTATTTTTTTTATATATATGAAACAACGCAGATCAGCGAGAATTTCAGTTCCCGTTTCGACATTTCATCAAAATTTGGAAAACTTCTTTTGTCCATAACTTGACAACCGTTCAACGAAACGAGACGTGCTTTATATGAAAATTCATCTACTCGACGAGTAGAATCCAAATAACCACTTTTTATAACCCAAAAAATTAGTTCACTAATTATCATCAGCAATTTTAATTACGAAATTAATTATGCAATTTGTTTATTTCATAACTTTCTAACCGTTACTTGGATTCAAGTGATTCTTAAACCAAAATTCAACTATTTTTCGCTAGCTTTCCAACAACATGCATATCTTATACCTTATCTCAATCGTATATGTAACTAATTCAGGAATCAACATAACCTATCTAATGGCAATATCAAAAGTACAAGCATGCATAATCCTATATACTCGAGCACTAGTCAGGGATACACTATTAGTATGTAAAAATTAAATTATGAGTACTCACATATCAATATTGAGATTCAATATTGCAGGAAAGGTACGTAAATGCAACGGAGATGATAAACACTATATTGACCTCACGAGCATACCCATGAACCATACCCAATCACCTCCATAGCTATAACCCATAATTTACTTAATCCTATCCCACTCGAAAAAACAACTTCGAAATCACTAGGATAGCACTCCGTCGTAATATTTTATGTATACTAATAATATCTTGAGATAATACGGAGTAAATATATATATGTAAATCGATTGAGAGAGTTTAGAGAAAACTATTTTCAAGTTTCTATGAAATAATGAAACCTATTGAATTCTATTTATAATAGATTTTTGAATTATTAAAGTGAATTATTAAAGTATGAATTATTAAAGTGAATTATTAAAGTATGAATTATTAAAGTGAATTATTAAAGTATGAATTATTAACGTTAAAGTAAAGTAAAAATAAAGTAAAGGTAAAGTTTAAGTATAGTAAAAGTATAAAACTATGTACGTATAATACGCGTATAAATATATATAATATTAATTTAAATCGTTATATATATTTAATAAAATAAAATATAAATATCGTTATCTTTATCATACTAGTTAAGTAATGAGTTGTCAAAAGTGGTTCTAGATATTTATAAAAGTTATATATGTTTTAATAATAAAGTTCTTTTTAAACTGAAAATGTTTTTGTACGTTTGAAACTAAATAGATCAATCGAGTCTATATGAGATTCAATCTTCCACTATCCTTTGTCTAGTTCTCAATGATTGACAATTTGTTCATATTTATAAATCACTTTACCATTTCCCGAATATTGTTAAAATGAAAAGATTTCTCAAATCAACGTGGGCCTTTCAACAGAGACTTGTAATCATAATTTAATATATCTGATAATTCAATCATTTGATCTTATCTTCTAATTCCATTGATAAACATTTTGAAACAGATACAATCATATAAAGTATTTAATCTAATATTTTGTTTACGTTTCAAGTTATAATATATATACACATATACATATATAATCATATTCGTTTAATGGTTCATGAATCGTTGGAACTTGGTCGAGGTTGAATGAATGTATGAACATAGTTTAAAATTCTTGAAATTTAACTTAACAAATATTGCTTATCGTGTCGAAATCATATAAAGATTAAAGTTTAAATTTGGTTGGAAATTTCCGGGTTGTCACACGAGTACCGGTGGGAAATACGAGTACCATTCCTATGTTGAGATTGTGAATCGCGTGTGGTTTCGGATTCACGATGACGCGTGTGGTTTCGGTCATCTTAACTAAATGAATCTCGTGTAGTTCGGATTCATGGTGACTCGTGTAGTTCGGTCATCTTATTGATGTAGTAATCTCGTGTGGTTTCGGATTACTAAGGCTCGTGTAGTTCGGCCAACCTCGATGTTGTGGAAGTGAATCTCGTGTAGTTCGGATTCACAAATGACTCGTGTGGTTTCGGTCATTGTATTGAGGAGTGAGTCTCGTGTAGTTCGGATTCACAAATGACTCGTGTAGTTCGGTCATTCCTCCAGGATAGTGACTCTCGTGTAGTTCGGATTCACTATGGCGCGTGTAGTTCGGCCATTCTCGATTGTTGTTGTGGTGAAGGTAGTGAGTCGCGTGTAGTTCGGATTCACTAGGGCGCGTGTGTTTTCGGCCAGCCTTCGTGTCGTGTGATCTATTGGTTGTTTGATACACCAATGGTAGGGTCGTAAGGACCATGTTGCGGGAACTATCGGTCATTTTATACGTCGATGGTGGGGTCGTGAGGGCCATGTTGTGGGATTAGTGAGGCGATAGCCGTGTTTCGCTCACATGTTTGTTACGGGTGTGACAATGGTTGATTTCATACACCTTGGGTTTTGCGTTTCCATAGTCATTTTGGGCGCTATCGGTTCTAGCCGTTGGATTATGATGTTACGGTAGTTGTGTATTGGTCGTATGGCGCACTACAAGGGATGTTTAGTAATTGGTGTAATCCGTAAGGGTTCGTTTGGTTCGGTCTTCATCGTTTCGGGTTGTTGACCTTAGGTCGATATTTGGTTGTTTTTAGCATTGTACTTGGAAAGGGTACCCTATAGGGTTGATATCTCGGTACGAGATCGGTTGAGTTTTCCTGATGAATGGGGGATTGAGCAGGTTTTAGTGCTCGGATTTTAGTTTCGATAAAATTGCGGGTGACGATTTTAGTTGTTAAAGGCGATTCATTGGGAAGAATTGCTTAGAAAAGTCGGATTGGGACTTATAATTGAGGACCGTTGAGTAGTTCCGAATTGGTTAAGTGGAGAAGATCACGAGGACGTGATCGAGTTTAAGTGGGGGAGAGTTGTAAGACCCAAATATTGATTGTACATAATCTATTTATGGTGTATGATGCGTGTATGAAGTGTACGTGTTGCTTGCTCGAACATCGAAGGAAACTGGACGTTGTCCTAAGTGACAAGGTGTGTGCGTATCTTTTCAACCCCAAATAAAGTTTGAGTTGATGTTTCAAAGCCTTACCATTGGATAGAATATCTTATTACGTTTCCAATGATATTTGATTCATCACAAACGGAGTTACGGTCGAAAAGTTATGGCCAAAACAAGTTGCTAAAACCTGTTTTAGGCTCGACCACAATTTCCAGTTATTTGGAGCGGCGCTCCACCTTCTGGCGCGGCGCGCCGATTGCTGCAGAGGCAATTTTCAGCCTTTTTAAAAGGTTTAAATGAGGGGTACTTTGGTCTTTTCAATTAGGGTCGGTTTAGGGTCATTAAGACTGACCTAGAACTCCATTGGAGCTCATTTCTCACCCACACAAACACTCCCATCCTCAAACCCTAGAGAGAGATTGAGTTCTAGTGAGAGAGAACTCCATTTGGAGAAGAAGGAGGTTGTTTCGGGTCAAACCTCAAGCATTAAAGTTGTTCTACTCGTCGACGGCATCATTTTGGCGGTATTGGTAAGTTCTAACTCCGAATTTCATTGTTGATTTTGCTATTCAAAGTTAGGGTTTGAACTTGATTTGTTGATAAACCCATTTAGACTCATGAAGTGGGTTTAGTGATGCTAGTAATCGGGTTTATTGTTAGTGTTGGTGGATTTTGGGTTGGTGAACTAATTGGCCATGTTTAGGACTTGAAATTGAGTTTAATCACTTAAGTTAGTGATTATGGAAGTATTGAAACCCATTTAAGGTTATTTGGTTGACTAATTGTGACTTTGGGTCAAATTAGGGTTTGGTGGTGATTATGGCCCATTTGGCGATTTAATGAGGTTTATAAACTTAAAATGGATTAAGTTGAAGTATTAAACCGAGTTAAATGTGTTTTGGTGTTAAAACTTGTAAATGGTGAGATTTTGACTTAATGGGTCAAAACTAGGGTTTTAGTGTCAAAATGGGTATGACGCGTGTTTAACACTTGAGTTCGGGTTTAATCGGCGTATTTGGACCATTCTCACTTGTGTTAGTGATTATTGGTTAGTTTTGGGCACGGTTTGTGCTTGGAAGTGCATTTGGGTCGAAATTGCACTAAGTGACGAATTGGGTTGATTTGTAAATCCACTCTAAGTGTATTGTTGTAATTGTGATAATGGAATAGGTACTTTCCATTGGCGAATTGCGGATTACTTGGAAGCATTCTTCAAGACTTCAAGGTGAGTGATAATATACTATGTGCATATGTATGTGTAGGATGGGTGCGGGTCGGGTGAAGTGATTCTCGGCTATAGAGCTCACTTCACATGTAGGTGGACTTGATGGACTTTTGCATGAGTCCAATTGGCACGGTTGTGCGTTTTGGTTGACCATCTTTGGCGAAGTACACGTTCGCGTGTACATTATCACACGTGGTTGTGATGTGGTTGATATAACCCCAATGGCGAAGGGTTAAATGTTGAGAAGTGAATCGCGTGTGTATTCGGATTCACGATGACTCGTGTAGTTCGGTCATCTTATTGAGGTAGTAATCTCGTGTGGTTTCGGATTACTAAGGCTCGTGTAGTTCGGCCAACCTCGATGTTGTGAAGATAGTAATCTCGTGTGGTTTCGGATTACTAAGGCTCGTGTAGTTCGGCCAATCTTCATTGTGGTATTTGGTTCTCGGTATTGGGTTAAGGTGTTAACCTTGTTCGTTTATATTGTTATATATTAATGTATTGTTGTGTTGTAGCTAACCATCCGGGTGTAGCTATTTGGCGTGGTTCACATCATCGTTGGTGAACTTATATTGTTGTTGTATCTTTAGCTCGTTGCTTAGAGATCGTACGGTATGCTTAGTGTAGTGCCTTATATATGGATGCCTCGGTATGCGGTATTTGTTATTTTGTGGCGTGTCCATTTTATACATATATATGTATGTAGTATATTATCATTCACTAAGCGTTAGCTTACCCTCTCGTTGTTGACTCTTTTTATAGATTGCATGCGGATGGTGGCTCGGGTAAGCGCGAGGATTAGAGGACTTGCATAGTTTGCGTAGAAGGCTTGCTTTTGGATTTATTAGGATTGGGTAGCGTATCCCCAATCGCCATGCTCGGCTTTGTTTTGTATTAAAAGTCTTATGGTCGAAAATTGTATTTTGATTTTTAAAGGGTAATTTGGGTCGATGTGGGCTCCGCTTCGTAAACATAATTTTATTAATACAACGTGCTAGTTTTTATATATAGAACATGGGGTTAAAAGCGTTACGCCTAAATATGTCGGGAACTAGTCAAACATTTTCGCGTTTAAAGACTTTTCGGACAGACAGGTTTGGCGCGCCGCGCACCCCTGGTGGCGCGCCGCGCCAGGTGGCAGTTCAACAAATTTTTTTTTTTTTTGTAATTTTACACGGTTTAATCACGGGTTGGTTTGGGTTGTTACATGTCAAGTGTACGATTTATTCGGATCACAAGAGTTTGAAACATCTTTTCGATCAAAGAGATTTGAATTATCGTCAATGTAGATGGATGGATGTGGTAAAAGATTATGATTGTGAAATACTTTATCATCCGTGCAAGGCGAATGTGGTCGCTGATGCGTTAAGTCGAAAGAGTCATCACCCGGCGTTACGATTGGGATTGTTACGTATGATTATTACTAACGATTTTCTTGAAAAACTTGGCGTGATTCAAATAGAGGCATACGTTCACAACAAGCATGCGGAACGAATTGTGGGGCAATCGGAGTTCATTACTATGGGCTTGCGTAGTTTGTTGCCTTTTCAAGGAAGAGTCTGGGTGCCTAAGATGGGTGATTATCGACGAGTTCTACTTGATGAAGCACATAAGTCAAAGTATTCCATTCATCCGGGAGCGACGAAAATGTATCTTGATTTGAGAAAGGATTATTGGTGGCCGGGCATGAAACGTAATGTTGTTAAGTATGTTGAGCAATGTGTCACGTGTTTACAAGTTAAAGCCGAACACCAAAAGCCGTATGGTAAGTTACAACCGTTAGAAATCCCAAAGTTGAAATGGGAGCACATTACCATGGATTTCATCACAAAGTTACCTAAAACGGCGAGAACCCAATTCGATTCAATTTGGGTGATAGTTGATCGTTTGACGAAGAGTGCCTTGTTTCTTCCCATTCGGGAAGCGATATCATCGGAGACTTTGGCTAAATTGTTTATCAAAGAGGTAGTCGCTCGACATGGGGTTCCTATATCTATTATTTCGGATCGAGATACCCGTTTTACATCTCGGTTTTGGGAAAAGTTTCATGAAGATATGGGCACACAATTGAAATTGAGCATGGCGTATCATCCTCAAACGGACGGTCAAACCGAATGTACGAATCAAACTTTGGAGGATATGTTACGGGCGTGTATTATTGATTTCGGTGGTAGTTGGGATGAGCACTTACCTTTGGTGGAATTCTCGTACAATAATAGTTATCATACTAGTATCGGGATGCCACCTTATGAGATGCTTTATGGGCGAAGATGTCGAACTCCGATTTATTGGGGTGAGATTGGTCAAAAAGAAATCGGGAGTACCGATTTGGTCTTAGAAACGAATAGCAAGATTGATATGATTCGGGATCATTTGAAAAAGGCTCAAGATAGACAAAAGTCGTATGCCGACAAAAGTAGACGAATGATCGAATTTCAAGAAGGTGACATGGTGATGCTTAAGGTTTCGCCATGGAAAGGTGTTATTCGGTTTCGAAAACGGGGAAAGTTAGCTCCTCGGTTTATTGGGCCATTTATGGTTTTAGCTCGTGTTGGTGAAGTCGCGTATCGTTAGGAATTACCCGAAGAGCTTGCGGGGATCCATAATACATTTCATGTTTCCCATCTCCGCAAGTGTCTTGCGGATGATTCATCATGGGTGCCACTAGACGAGATTGAGCTAAACAATAAGTTAGAATATATTGAGGATCCGATTGCCATACTCGATGAGAAGGTCAAAAGGTTGAGAAATAAAGAAGTGAGAACTTTTAAAGTTCAATGGAGTCGTAGTAAAGGTTCCGAATTTACTTGGGAGCCCGAAGAATTCGTGTTGGTTTATCTTCCCTCTTGTCATGCGGCTTGGATCGCGAGGACGCGCTCCGATTCAAGTGGGGGAGAGTTGTAAGACCCTAATCTTCATTGTACATCAGTGTAAATAGAGTACTTAAAGTGTGGGAATGATTGTGCAGTTAAACAGAATTCAGAGACGGATCTGAGCTAGGTGCGCTCAGCGCACCCTTAATAGTGCGCGTGGCGCACTAACACTGTAGCCGTGTTTCTGCTCTTTTATTCAGATATTTTGATGAGCATTTTGGTAATTGCACTTATGGACGAGTTAAAGGCCAGTTGGTCAGTTGTGGAGTATCATTAACTCCATTATCAACAACCTTATCCTCTTCACTTAAATTTTAGAGAGAGAGTGTGATTCTTGAGTGAGGAAGCTTAAATCCAAGAGGAAGAAGTTGTTCTCGGACCAAAGTGAGGGTATTAAAGTTGTTCATCTCCTCTCTAGCTCCGTTGTGGTTATAGTGGTATGTTCTAACTTTAATTTCCTTACTTTGATTTTGTGTAAGGGTTAGGGTTTGGGTAAATGAAGAACATAAAACCCATATTTGGTGATTTTGGGTGTTCTTGGGTAAGATGGAGTCATGAAGACTCAATGGTGACTAACCTAGGGTTTCAAAATGTTAAGTGATGTTTGTGAGTTCTAATTGGTTAGTTAATCAATAGCACACCTAGTTAATTAGTAAATGGGTGTTAGATGGGTTAGTAGATAACCCAAAATGGGTGTGTTGACATTAATTTAGTCAAAGGGCTAATGATTGACCTAATTGGGAAAAATGGGTATGAAATGCCCTAATTGTGTAATGGTTAGTGTTGTTGGACCTTGATCACTAGCTTTTAAGTGATTAATGATGGTCTTGACCCTTAAAGGGAGGTTTTGGTGAAAATGAGGCATTTAATGCATTTAAGTCATTAAAATGCACATAAGTGAAATTATTGGTATTTAGTCCAACTAGTTTTTGTGAGTTGATTGAAGTACTTATTATATTAGGTACTTTGCTTTGAAGTTTGCGGAAGTATAAAACCGTCACCGAATCGTTAAAGGTGAGTGGAATGATTATATGCATATGTATGTAATGTATTTATTTTTTTATGCTATGGTATGAACCAAAGAGCCGGTAGTGCCATAGTATGTGCGAGCGTGCTATGATGTGAACCAAAGAGCCGGTAGCGTCATAGTACGTGTGTTATAGTGTGAACCAAAGAGCCGGTAGCGCTATAGCACGATTTGTTAGGGTGTGAACCAAAGAGCCGGTAGCACCTTAGCGTTGTTAGAGTGTGAACCAAAGAGCCGGTAGCACTCTAGCGTGAGTATGACTAGAGTTGTGATGTGAACCAAAGAGCCGGTAGCATCATGACAAATGCGTATGGTGTGAACCAAAGAGCCGGTAGCACCATGACGCGAGAATGGTTAACCATGGTTGTGTATTATTTTGTAGCATATTATATTATGTCGATTATATGTTATTGATTACGCTAGTAGCGGTTTGTTGGAGATTATTAGCTTTGTACTTGAGATGGTATGGTAATTGTATTGCTAGCGTGTATGCGGTAAATGTGTAAGTGATTACAAGTGGGTATATTATACATATATATGGGTATAATTATTGCATTCATTAAGCTTTGCTTACCCTCTCGTTGTTTATCTTTTTATAGGCTCCGACGTTGACAAGGGTAAGGGCCTTCGATTGGATTAGAGATCCCGCTTGTTGTTTAGAGGACGCTTTTAAGATGTGATAGCTTTTGGAGTTTGACCGAGATTTGGGTAGTTTAACCCCAAACATCATGCTCATAGTGTCGTTTGGAATTTAAACTAATGTGGTCGAAACTCATGTTTTGTATGAAACTCGTAAAACGGCCGATGTGGTCCCCGTTTTGTAAAACTCATTTTATTATTGAATCGTGTGAGTTTTAACTATTATAACATGTTGTGAAAAGCGTTTCGTCTAAATATGTCGGGAAGTGGGAGATCTTTATTTGAAAACTTGAAAAACCGGACAGAACTGAAAACTGACCTGTGCGCGCCGCGCACCCTGAGGTGGTGCGCGTGGCGCATTCCACTGTTAAAAAAAAAATTTGTTTCGCGTATTCGGTTGGTTATTGGTTTGGGTTGTTACATAATTAATAGTATAAGTAGTATTAGGGTTTCATTAATTAGGGTTAGTTAATTAAAGTAGTATTTTAATGATTAGGGTTTAGGGTTTTGAGGATCTAAATAATATGAATGTTAAGATCATGCAAGAAAATGATTATGAATATAAACATGAATTGAAAGAAAGATTTAAAAGTTTTAAGATTTTGGATCATACCTTGTTAATGATGATGAAGATTAACAAGAAACAAGAAGAAAACTTGGTGATGAAGATCAAATAACCCAAATAATGAAGAACACGCTTGAAAATCTTGATGAACAAGAAGAACAAGCTTGAAGATCCGAATACCACAAGAGAGGGAGAGGGAGAGATTGTTTTTGAGAGAGGATTTTGGTGTGATTTGTGAATGAGAAACTAGGAGTCTAGGAGTGTTTATATAGTGCAAGTATTAGAGTGTTAGTCAACATAAGGATGTTCTAATTAATGATTTTATTTTATTTTATAATTTTTAGTCAACAATAGGTGATACTAGTTTATATATATATATATATATATATATATATATATATATATATATATATATATATATATATATATATATATATATATATATATATATATATATATATATATATATATTTTATTTTATTTTTTAGTCAACATAACGATGTAATTGTTTAAGATTCTTTAGTCTCATTATTATTATTATTATTATTATTATTATTATTATTATTATTATTATTATTATTATTATTATTATTATTATTATTATTATTATTATTATTATTATTATTATTATTATTACATTTACTACATGATAAGTATTATTTTCTTTTTACTAATTCATGACTTGTATATATATATATATATATATATATATATATATATATATATATATATATATATATATATATATATATATATATATATATATAGTTCCCAATTGTTTTATTATTTATATAAATGTCACTTTTTATTTATTACTTATAGGTTATTAGTTATAATATTACATAAATGCATAAATTTTAATTAGCAGTGAGTGTCGACTAACGGTTTATTATTTTCATCTTTTATTAACTTGTCAATTATTGCACAAAGTTAATTAATATGTTTTATAACTCTTAACACTTAACAATTGTTGATTAAAGTTTAATCATTAAGTTTTAATTATATTGTTTGGGCATTTAATATTGAAAAAATATAGAATGGAAAAATGAGGGTTGTTATAGATTATAAATGATTCACAATAGTTGATCTCATTGCGAGGTATTTGACCTCTATATGATACATTTTACAAACATTGCATTCGTTTTTAAAAGACAAACTTTCTTTAAATCGAAAGTTGACGGCATGCATACCACTTCATAATACATCCAACTCTAATTGACTTAATAATAATCTTGATGAACTCAACGACTCGAATGCAACGTCTTTTGAAATATGTCATGAATGACTCCAAGTAATATCTCTAAAATGAGCAAATGCACAGCGGAAGATTTCTTTAATACCTGAGAATAAACATGCTTTAAAGTGTCAACCAAAAGGTTGGTGAGTTCATAGGTTTATCGTAATCAATCATTTCCATAATTTTAATAGACCACAAAATTTCATTTTTCCATAAATATATATCTCATATCAGGCATTTCGCAAACTGCATAGAGATAAAAATCATTCATATGGTGAACACCTGGTAACCGACCTTAACAAGATGCATATAGAATATCCCCATCATTTCGGGATTCCCTTCGGGCATGATGAATTCGAAGTACTAAAGCATCCGGTACTTTGGATGGGGCTTGTTGGGCCCAATAGATCTATCTTTAGGATTCGCGTCAATTAGGGTGTCTCTTCCCTAATTCTTAGATTACCAGACTAAAAAGGGGCATATTCGGTTTAATAATCCAGCCATAGAATGTAGTTTTAAGTACCTGTGTCTATTTCGTAAAACATTTATAAAAGCAGCGCATATATTCTCAGTCCCAAAAATATATTTTGCAAAAGCATTTAAAAGGAGAGCAAATGAAACTCACTATACGATATTTTGTAGTAAAAATATGCATACGACGATACTGAACAATGCAGGGTTGGCCTTAGATTCACGAACCTATATCATTTGTATATATATATTAAAACATATAATCGTAATTTAAACAAATTTATATATTATATCCTAAATTATATATTATATATATTTAATTTGTGTTTATATTCAAAATGATTAATATTATATAGTTATATTAATATATGTAGCTGATTAGTATTATATTAAAAATACCTAACTTGTTATATATGAATATCTCTATAAAAAATTTTGTTAATATGATTAATACATACTTATAACCTTAATAATAATATCTTTAAAACTTTTATTTTCATATTCATAATAATTTTAATATTAATAATATTGATAATACTAATAATAATAATAATAATACTGATAGTTTTAGTGTTAATAAAATGATAATTGTTAATAATGATAATAATTTTTATTAATAACAATATTAATAATGGTAATTATATTAATAATAATAATGATAATATTTATAATGATACTTATGTTAATAATAATAATATTTTTAAAAATCATAAAATGATACTAATACTAATATTAATAATAATAGATTTTATTATTTTCATAATAATAATAATAATAATAATAATAATAATAATAATAATCGTAATCATAATAATAATAATACTTATACTAGTAGTAAAATGATAAAATTATATTTTAAATGATAATAATAATATTAGTAATAACATTAATAATAATAGAAATCATTTTTGTAACTATAATCATAATAATAATAATAAATGAAATTTCTATCATAATACTTATATTGGTAATAATAATCTTAATAATAAAAATACTAATAATAATAATAACAATAATAATAATAATAAAGACTACCTTTAAAAGGTTTCCAAAAAAAATGCCCCAGACAGGGCTCGAACACGCGACCTCCCGCTCACCCACAAACACCTCATACCATCCCTCTGTTTTGTTATTATTGAAATAACTCCTAAGTTTAATTTACATAACGCGATTTTCTGTTATTTTCCAAAACCCAATTAGTATCATGGCCCAAAAATAAAACTTCGGCCCATCAGAACTCTCGGTCCAACTAAATTACTTAGCCCACCTATCAATTAATCCAAGTACTCTTACGGTTTTAGGTTTATCGTTTCATCACCACCATTATTTTTAATTCCCATCGTTCACAGCTTAAAAGCAACGGAAAACGCTTAATAGCAGTTGCAGTTGTGAAGGAAACGAATAATTTGTGCATTCCTTAATTACTATTCATATTCTCTTTTACGGATCATATTCTTTATTCGTCATCAAGATTTCGTTATCTATATCTTCTAATATCATCACGTCGAACACTGTATAAATCTCTTCTTCGTTATTATATTAGGGACAGAAACAGATAGCAATCCAAGAGTAGAAATAAAAGAATTGAAATCTTGAGAGGGACGGGTTCGAACGAAAATACAAAACAGAAGTAAAAGTACTGTAGCATCGTCATTATTGGTTCTTCACTATTCTCATCATCATTAACCTTCATCATCATCTAGTCATCATCGTTGTTATAACAGGAACGAAAACATAAACAGAACTGCAGCTGTAACAGCTTTCGAATGATACATAACTAATAATCTTGTTGCAGATGGTTGTTTGATTATGGTTACATGGGTTCGTATCGAGCAAGTGCTGCAACCAAGAGTGGTTTTGATGGTTATAGGGTGGTTTAATGAAGGTGGGGTGATTCTTGATTCAAAAAGAAAACAGGAACAGAATAGTGGCCATGAGTGGCCAAGAGACGATCAATAGTAACATTCGATGATGATGGTTTGTGGTAGTTGATCGTGGGTTTGTTGTGGGTTGGGTATCACTGATCGAACAGCTGTAATCTCAAAAGTAAATTAACAGTAGCAATCGTTATAGTAGTGGGTGTTGTTCAAGTAATAATTGCAACCGAAACAGTGGTGAGTAGGGATAATAGCAACTCAAAAAATAAAAAGAAATATCAGTTGTAACATTAACAGGTTCACTTTGTAGTAATATTGTGTTCTTGGGTGGTGCTAGTAGGTGGTGGAATGGTGGCGGGTTTGTGGGGAGGTTCATGTAAATAAGGATGGTTGATTGTGTTGTTGAATCGAACCAGAAAACAGTATCAAACAGAGACAGTAGCATAGTAATGGAGATTTGCAGTTATGGGTGTTGGCTCGGGTTCAACAAGAGACACAGATTGTTTAGATGTTTGTGTTATTGTAATTGTGTATGTAAGTGTCTTCACATATATATAAAGGATGAAGATAGAAGTAAATATAAATACTGTAACTAAATCAAACCTTTCTTACTTAATTTATTTTCGAATCCATATTTACATGGAGAAAACGTAACCATCAATCAAAAACAGTAACACTGTTAATTGTTGAATGAAATTGCAATTGCTTTATGTGATTCTTTTGTAATTGGTTGCTTTTATGTATATAGATTGATATAGATATATATAATATATAATAATAAATATAATAATATACTATAATTTCAAATGTAACATGTGAGCAAAGCGGCCTCCATTATAACCTTTGTGCCGACAGTTTTCACGGACTGTGTATCGTCTATTATTTGAAATCAGTGGCGGATAAAAGTTTTCAGAAAAATCTCATATTTTTAAATTAACTATATTTATTTATTTTGGTCATTATGGTATAAAATTCGATCCTTACTTTATTAAATAAAATTTACATCAACTGTCCCTCTCAAATCTGGGTAAAATATAAAAAATGCTAAAATTTTAATAACTAGATCCTAAATACATTTTTAGTAAGCCTAAAATTTATAGAACTCATTTTCGAATCACCGTTTATTTTAAAATTATATATGTTTAACTTTCTTAATATCAATCGGAACATCAACGAATATTACAATCATTTAATATTTATTTTTAATATACTTTATTTATATATATAAATATATTTTAAATAATAGTTATTGTAATATCCTATTTTTTATTTTATTAATTTTAATAACAACATCATATAATACTTCAAGTTATATTTCAAATTATTATTTACATATATAAACACATATCTTATTTGCACACATCTGTCCGTGAATCGTCGGAGATGGTCAAAGGTTAACTGAATCCATGTAAACAGTTCAAAATTTTTGAGACTCGGTTTAATAGACTTTGCTTATCGTGTCGAAACCATATAAAGATTAAGTTTAAATTTGTCGGAAATTTTCGGGTCGTCACAGTTATGGCCAAATTATGTTATGCGGCTACTGTTTCTTTTATTTGGCATGAAAGGAACAATCGTGCGTTTAATGGTACTCACAAAACAGTGGATCAATTGTATGAAATGATTCTGTCAAATGTGTTGTTGAAGTTGATGTCAATTGATTCAAGTCGTCTTGTCATGTAGTTCAGTTAAATGCCGATTGGTACCTAGGTTAATTAGTGTTAGTTGGTGTCGTTGTCCTAGCTTTCTTTACTTTTCTAGTTAGCTAGTTGGTCATTTGCTGGGCTGCTAGGTGTGCTAGCAGCAGTCTTTCTTTATTGTATTATTCTTTTATTATTTTTTAATAATATTTACGAGGGTAGCTCTTAAAAAAAGTAGAATCAATGTTCAATCAAATTTAGTGTATGCCAAATTTTGGGATTACCGGAAAAATCGGTTAATACTCGGCCAAAACTCATCAGTCATACCCAGAGTTGTCAAGTACTCTCAACAGTCTCGATTATAAACTAGCTTTTTTTGCAATATTACGAAGGGTCTGTTCCCCAGTTTTTTATCAAAAGAAATGAGAAGAGGAGAAGAGGAGGGAAAGAGAATGAACTTGAATCCTTTCAATTTGAAAAGAAATGGTTGAAGAAAAATTACATTGAAATCTTCCGTCTTCTCCCTTCCCTTTCCTTTCTATCCAAACTCGGTAACGCTAGTTTTTTGATGCCATCTTTCCATTTTCTCCTAAACTTTTCCTTTTCCTTAAAAATTGAACTCCCGAGAGTAGTATGTACTGTAAATTTTATGCGACGTTGACTTTAGTTACCAAAACTGAAGCTTTTACTTTTTTCTATTTAAATGCTAGGATAGTTTAGTTTTTGTGTGTATTAAATGACAAAACTAAATATAAATAACAAAAGTTATCTCTTCTTTGTGCTAGCTTTTCAATCCCCAATTTTATCCCTAACCTAACTAACTAGGTCCATACTCGACCCCAACAAACGTATTATTGTTATCAGTCTTGTTATCTATTCTAATCAATCACCATCCTAATTTTCCGATCACCTTCGTCGGACCTAGTTTCTTCGTTCGCTTACAAATCAGGTTCGTCTCATACGTAATCTCATCAGATTTTTATATCTATAATTTCATCTTTTCTTTTTTATAATTGGTTATAGTGTGTCGTGTAAAACTAGTTGATTTATAATATGGTCTTATATACAAGTTTTGTTGATTAATTCATTTGGGATATTTTCCTCAAACAAAAGGGTAATTTTATTCTAATGAACAATTAAATTTATTATTTTCTTGTTATGGAAGTGTTAATTTGTAAATTATTAACCAAGTTGCATAAACACCAATTAGGGCAGACTGAAAAAGAAGAAAGAAATGTTTGCAACAGCAGCCATAACTTCATATCCCCATCTTCATATCAGAAAGAGCCTTTCTTCTGTAACTCAACAAAAGATCAGATGTAGTTCAACTACATCATCAATTGCTAATGCTACCAACTTTGATCTGAAAACTTATTGGTCAACACTGAGAGAAGAAATCAACCTTAAGCTGGATGAAGCTATACCTGTTCAGTATCCATCTCAAATCTATGAATCCATGCGTTATTCGGTTCTTGCAAAAGGAGCCAAAAGAGCACCTCCTGTTATGTGTGTTGCTGCTTGTGAGCTCCTTGGTGGCAACCGTCTCGCTGCTTTCCCCACTGCCTGTGCCCTTGAAATGGTATCACATGTTTCTTTGTTTGTTTTTTATCTTTTTTATCAACACTTGTCATGCGTTTAGTTTACTGATATGTTTTGTTGACAGTAGTCTGAGTCACTCAGTATGTAGTTAAATTTTGATAGAGCAACCCGTACTGGCTTTAAAAGTGATAAGGTTTTCCTTGTTCGGGTTACCTGGGAGGGCAAGTATATTTACACTGATATACGCGGCCTAATCGAATTAATCCGCGACCTTAATAGCTATGCTATGCTTCAAATCATCTAGGATTCTGTTAGTTACATATGAATCGATTGCTTGTGGTCAGAGGTGGCAACACTAACCCATATATTTTGAAACTGGATTAATTCAAGTTATGGTAGAAAAATATTAACGAGTTGAAAGTCTCAAAGGGGTCAGAAGTCCCCCAAACTGCATTTTTTATTTACTGGACCTTCTAAATTGTTTTCGGTAAATATTAGGTTACTGTCAAAACTACACGATTATTGTCTTTGTAATTGGATCACCGTTGTTTTCAGATAAACTAGACCCTATCCACATCTTGCAAGTCTCACAAAACCTTAGGTGTTTGTTTTTTTAAGATGTTTTTATTTGAAAATCTGCGGACCATGTATATATAGAGAAGATGTTGCCTAAAGGTCTGTATGTTGAATAGTGAAGACTGTTTGTTTTTATGTCTGCAAAATAACTTAAATCTGTCCGCATGACTTAGAAGTATATTTATAAGTCTACGAGTTTACAGATAGAATAAGACATTATTTTATCTTATATCTTCAGAAAACAAACTGTGTCAGTGCAGTAAAAACGTCTCCAGTTGCGCAGAAGTGAACAACACCTTACTCTTTTGACCCGAACCATGCATGTGTATATTTTAAATAGGAGCCCTTAGGGCTATGGTTAAGCTTATCATATTATAAAACCTTATAGATATACAATAAATTATTTGCACGAAAATTATACATTTACACTCGTCTTTATGGAAAGTGGGTATAAATGAAGAATATAATCACTTTGAATTAGAGTGAACTGAGTTGGTAATTTTATTTGTGGTGAGTTTAACTATATCCCTTAGGGCTTTAGTTGGCAGCCTCCTTTGTTATAATCTAATTGGAATGCATGTTTTATAGGTGCATGCTGCCTCTTTAATCCATGACGACTTACCATGCATGGACGATGACCCATCACGACGTGGTAAACCTTCCAACCACACCGTGTTTGGTATGGACATGGCCATTCTAGCTGGTGATGCTTTATTCCCGCTAGGGTTCCGCCACATCGTCTCGCACACTCCAACCGATCTCGTCAATGAAACTCAACTGCTTCGTGTCATCACTGAAATTGCACGAGCTGTGGGCTCCACAGGCATGGCGGCTGGCCAGTTTGTCGATCTGGAGGGCCCCGCAAACGCCATAGAATTCATCCAAGAAAAAAAGTATGGTGAGATGGGCGAATGCTCTGCTGTTTGTGGAGGACTTTTAGGGGGCGGCAATGATGATGAGATCGAACAGCTTAGAACATATGGGAGAGCTGTTGGGATTTTGTATCAAGTAGTTGATGATTTGATGAAAGCAAAATCGAAAATTGAAGTTAATAATAATAAGCAAGAAGAAGAAGAAGAAGAAAAAAAAGGGAAAAGTTATGTGGATGTTTATGGTGTTGAGAAGGCGGTGAAAGTTGTTGAGGACCTTAGAGCAGAGGCCAAAAGAGCGTTACAAGGTTTCGACAAGTATGGTGAAAAAGTGTTTCCATTATACAGTTTTGTAGATTATGCCGTTGTAAGAGGATTTAGTTTTTCCGATCAGGTTTGATTATTGTAACTTCACTGTATTATATAATATGTACTGGTTTGTATCATCGTCTATGTCGATGTCAATTAATGCCTATCAAGATTAGAGGTGGTGAGTTCGACCCGTTTTCATATGGATGACTAGGTTCCATGCAATCTTTGGAAAGGCTTAAATGTACCAAACCAGGCAGCATATTATATGAATCTTAATTAATGTATCTTTAACTTTGTAAAGCCAAGTATTGTGATGAGGGCCTAAATTTATCGAACCAGGCAGTGTGTTATTTGAATAAAGTGCAACTGGTTGTTTTGTGCCCATGCCTGATGACATGGGACAGTGCTACTTGCATACCAACTTTTGATCCCGAGACCAACTTCATATGTGCTGATAGTTTTTAATAAAATGTCTTATTTATACCTGAAAATCTTTAACCGACCTTATCGTATTATATATATATATATATATAATCAAGAGGGAAGCACTTTTGTGGGGGGAGTAATTTTTTTCGTTTTTTGAAAAAACTTTGTTCACGAACATTATAGATTAGATGAAAATACGAACATTTAAAAAAGACATTTTGTGATGAATGTCATTATTTTTGCGGGAAAACGCTCGAAGAAAAAAATAAAAACATTCAATGCATTGAATGTTTTGTTGCTGAGTTTTTTTAAGGGGTTAGAAATTAGGGTTTAGAAATTAGGGGGTTATAAATTAGGGTTTATCTATTAGGGTTTAGAAATTAGGGTTTTGAGTTTAGAAATTGTAACATCCCGCCTTTTTCCGTCAAATTATTTTAACGCCCTTCTTTTTTTTTTTTTTTTTTTGATAATATCTTTCGTTATCTAAATTCGTATCCCCTGTTAATAAGTGCTTCCAATATTTTCGTTATTTAATTATAATATCTCTCGTTACTCTAGCGTATTTAAATAATTCGTTTGGTTAATTTTCGCACCCGCTTTCAAACTCAAGGGACCAAAGTCGCCAAGGGACCAAACTAGTGACTAGGTCAACTAGTCAAGTCCCTCCTCCTCCACTCATTTCATTTCACCTCCCACTCCCATTTTTGATACTTCTATTTTTACTCTCAAACACAATTCATCATCTAAATCTAATCTAGCAATCAAACATCAAAACAAATTATATATTTGTGATCCTTGCATCATCCTCTTCAATTTGGTACCAATTTCACTATTTGGGAAAAAGTTTCTAAAAACTTTAGATTTCTCTAATTCGTTTTATAGACTTGAAATAGTGTTAGTTAGTGTCTATGGCTCGTTTATAACATGAATATGTGATTTGTTTGCTTGTTCTTGATGTTTTGAGTAACTAGCATGAACACTTGAAATGAGTTAGTTTAATCCTTGATTTTGGTTGAGTAAATGTTATTTAAATGTTAAAGCTCATGTATTAAATATGTTACTAGCATCATTAGCTTCGTTTTGGTATGTAGGTTGATTTAGAAAAACTCCATTTACAAAATTGTTGAATTCATGATTTTTAGTTAGGATTTGATGAACTTTAAAATGAACTTTTGATGCTTTGAATGCTATGAAACGTTGTTAGTAAGTGTTTAGTTGCATTGTATGCGTAATTACCTTCGAAACGGCATATCGTATGTGTAAATTGGATTCCCGAATCACCTTATGCGTTTATGAACTTTGAACTTTTGATAATGAACATCCAGTGATTCATTCGACGAGATTTCGGTTATTGTAAATGATGTTTTTGTTTGATGAAATGTGTTTAGTTGTATTCCTCGCTAAATTACCTTTCCAACGATATAAGATACGTGTTTTGAATGTTTACGGTTCATTAGTTGTGTTTGAAAGAAGCTTGGTTCGTGCACTTGAAAATTCAGCAACAGCACCTGAAACCAGGGGCCTCGCTATAGCGAGCCCTGGTGTGCACAAAATCTCGCTATAGCGAGAATATTTCTGTCCCAATTTTTTTTTTGATTTTTCAAGTTTCGTTCCCGCTTACTCGCAACTCCGTTTAACATGAAATTTTGTCAACATGCTTATATATGACTACGTTTATATGTGCAATAGTCGGATACCCGACCCGACCCCGTTGACTTTGTCTTTGACTTTAAAAAGTTTGACTTTTAGTCAAACTTAACCAAACACTTATGCAATCGTTCTAACATGCTTTTATACTTGATTCTTGCATGAAACTTGACAACGTGATTCACATGCTATATAATCGAGTCGTAACGAGCCATAGGACTAATTGAACACATTTCGACCGAACTTGTGTCTTACCCGGTATTGATGCAACTTAATTGTTTAGGTCAAGGCTAAGCAACTTTCGTTTGCACAACGTTTAATTTCAAGTACTTTGGCATGCAACTACGGTGAGATTATAGTCCCACCTTTTTCAACAACTTTTATTCTTTTTAAATCGTGGGCTGAGAAACATATACATTGTATACATTTTATACTTTCATACTTTTATACTTTGAACACAAGTACAAAAACAAACATTCCACGTACGAGTTACAACAAAAAAGCCTCAATTCAATTATCATTAGTTACACTTGCAGGGTGTAAGCGAGAACTTATGTTGTGTGGCCATACGGGTTTGACGAACCCTCATCCGGACGGATGAAACATATTTTCAGGTATAGTGTAGGTTCTAACACTAGATTCAGAGGTACCATTCAGTTAAGCCTTGATAATTGGGTGCTCGTGATACAAACAACAACTTTTGGAATGCAAACGATACAAACAACAACTATACAAAATCTTGTGGTTCAAAAACATACGTTTACAAATACACCTATGATTTCACCAACGTTTTTCGTTGACAGTTTTCTATATGTTTCTCAGGTTCATACTTGGCTACTTGATACATGCTTCCGCACACTTTGATTACTTGTTTGAGGTCAAGCATACATGCATACGCTAGTGATAGCACCTTTGGATTCAAACTTAATGTTTACATGCATACGCTATTGATAGCATTCGTGATTTTCAACTTATATTATGTCGCAAGTTATTTCATTTATACTTTACAACTTTTGTAAACTTAAACTTGTTGTCGAACCGTTTGGTAACTTAAACTTTACAAGTCTTATACGTTTCAAATGAATGCGACAAAATATTGGTCAGACGTGTCTCATTTAGGGACTATGACCACGTAACGGGACCTAAGTTAACGACGCCGTCAATGACGATTTTTTCGGGTCGTTACAGATGGTATCAGAGCTGGTTAAGCTTATCCGTAAAGGTAGTCACGCGTCCGGCTGTCACGCCGGGCACCCCGAACGGACTATGCTTTTTGGCGGGTTAATCGTAGAGGGGGTTCTCACAGTGTTACCTGTGACAAAGCATTGGCTCTTACCCCTTGCGGTCCTTTTGTAGGAGGGTTGACAGTTTGGCAGAAATGCGGGCCGTAAAATCGGTGTCTGAGGTACGCTCAGTGGTTACCAAGCGATTAGCTGAAAAGGCACTGGGTGGGACGTGGTCCCCATCTGTCGTTACAGATGGTATCAGAGCGTTGGTTGTTGGAATCTAGGATGTGCATTAATGTGTCTGACAGAGTCGTTAGGACACATTAGTGAATCTAGACTACAACCGGATAGTTAATCATTGCATTCTGACTTGCATTTGCTATAGATAGCACTTACTTGACTACTTGTGCATTTATACTTGAATCTTTCTTAGGTGAACTCCTTAATGGTACTAAATTTTCATCATACGAACTCGTACTCTGCTACTTTCGGGTAACACACGTAAACTTAAGATTCATACGCATAAGGAGGACGACGACTTCATTAGTCACACTAGTTCGGGAACTCTGTCTCCCATGTTGTTATTCACCACCGTCCCAGCTTACTATCCACAAGTACTATAAAGTTTCCACCACTATGGCAATCATTAACCACTACCGATGTTACACCGGTGTTCCTTACTATCTACCACTTCTTGTTACTACTACCACTACTCTAGGTGAATATCGTCATCACTACTTATCACTACGGTTGCGTACTACTCGTTATCATAATTCGTTACTTTTTTCGTACCCAAGGACATTATTGTTTGACTTGAACCGCATTGACGTGAACAACCATTTATACACTTCCCTCGGGAAATGCTTCTTCAGAGTTGCACTGATTCTTTCGATTCAATACGAGTCACGTTGGAGACGTTGTTACACTTTGTTCATTTTAAATCTTCACGATTACACGAACTTGATTCTATGGAGTGATGTGGGAATGGAGGTATGAGTTAACGTAATATAACGACACTCGATCAATGTGGTTATATTATGGTAAGTCATACCAAAGTTCTAATGACTCGTGATGGTGATTGGACTCGATCAACCTAATCACCACCATGTGCCATGTACATGACTTCATTTTTCTTGTTTGACATCCGAAAACTCCGAGAATATTGATAACAACCATACCAAGGACACACCTTTGATTATTGCCAAACCATATTTATGCTTCCGAATGAATGACAAATTCTTTCAACTTCAAACATACGTTATACGTGTATGCTATCTCGTCTTCGCGCAATTTTATCGATGAACTACAAATGCTTGACATGCTCACATCGAGGCGAAAACTTCTCTCGCATTACACTCATACTTCCGGTTAAGGAAATCTTCTATCTGAATTCTCAACGGAGAGAGAGACTCTTCGCATTATACTAGTGTTCGCCACGAGGGTGAATAATCCTAACGAACGTTATCAGAAACCGATAAGAAACTTGTTCTAACAAACGTTTTCAGGTCCTAACAAACTTGTTCAAATATATCTTAAAGAACTGTACCTCGTTTCGAACCGTCACTTCTAGACTTACAAAAAGCCTTGGGAACGCATTTAGACATGTGTACCGCGTATCATCAACAAACCGACGGACCAAGTGAACGTACGATTCAAACCTTGGAAAAAACATATCACGAACTTGTATTGTTGCCTTTAATTGATTCCTCTTACAACGATAGTTACCACACGAGTATTAACGCCACACCTTTTGAAACTTTACATAGCCGCAAATGTCGTTTTCTTATTTGTTGGACCGAAGTAAGTGACAAGCGAACCACCGGACCCGAACTCATTCATGAAATACCTGTTAAGATCTTTCAAATCCCAGAAAGGCTAAAGACGGTCGTAGTCGCCAAAAGAGCTATACCGATGTTAGACGTAAACCTCTCGAATTCCACGTGGGTAACCGCGTAATGTTAAAATTCGCACCTTGAAAAGGTGTAATCCGTTTCGGGAAATGTAGAAAGCTAAATCCGCGATATTTTGATCCTTTTGAAATCTTGGGGCGTATTGGACCCGTTGCTTACCGTTTCGAACTCCCAACTCGATCGAATCCCGTTCATCCTACATTCCACGTATCAAACTTAAAGAAGTGTCTTGCGATACCAGAACTTGTTATATTTTTCGATGAGCTTACTATCAATGACAAACTTCACTTCCTAGGAGAACTGATTGAAATTATGAATCGTGAGACCAAACACTAAAACAACGTAAAATCCCGACTGTCAAAGTTCGTCGGAATGCCCAAGGAAGTACCTTCACTCATTCGTAGAATTGGCAACGCAAGATTTCGAGGAAGAAACAACGACTACTACTTCCAACTAAATTTCGGGACGAAATTGCTTTTAAGGTGTAGGCAATGTAACATCCCGCCTTTTTCCGTTAAATTATTTTAACGCCCGTCTTTTTTTTTTTTTTGATAATATCTTTCGTTATCTAAATTCGTATCCCCTGTTAATAAGTGCTTCCAATATTTTCGTTATTTAATTATAACATCTCTCGTTACTCTAGCGTATTTAAATAATTCTTTTAGTTAATTTCCGCACCCGCTTTCAAACTCAAGGGACCAAAGTCGCCAAGGGACCAAACTGTAACGACCCGACCAAAACCGTTATCGACGGCGCCGTTAACTTAGGTCCCGTTGCGTGGTCGTAGTCCCTATATGAGACTCGTTTGACCAAAATTATGTCGCATTCATTTGGAAGGTACAAGACTTGCAAGTTTAGTTTACAAAACCGTTCGACAACAAGTCTAAGTTTACAAAAGTCATAAAGTATAAATGAAATAACTTGCGACATAATATAAGTTGAAAAACACAGTTGCTATAAATAGCGTAAGTATGTAAACAAAAGTTTGAATCCAAAAGTGCTATCCCTAGCGTATGTATGTATGTATGCTCGACTCCAAGCAAGTATGAGTGTACGCGGAAGCATGTATCAAATAGCCAAGTATGAACCTGAGAAACATATAGAAAACTGTCAACGAAAAACGTTGGTGAAATCATAGATGTATTTGTAAACGTTATATTTTGAACCACAAGATTTAGTATTTCCATAAATTGATCATCCAAAAGTTGCATTCCAAAAGTTGGTTCGCGAGCACCCAATTATCAAGACTTAACGTTTCCTTCCATAGAACCCCATCACAATAGTGTTAGAACATACACTGTTTCCCGAAAATATATTTCATCCGTAGACGGTAGCGAACCGTCCGTAATGAGGGTTTGTCAAACCCGTATGGCCACACAATATAAGTTCTCGCTTACACCCTGCAAGTGTAACTAATGATAATCGAATTGAGGATTTTTGTTCTAACTCGCTGTGGAATGTTTGTTTTCCTTGTACTTGTGTTCAAAGTATTAAAGCAAGTAGTACAAAATGTAACAAAGTATATGTTTCTCAGCCCACAATTTAAGTATAAAAAGTTGTTGAAAAGGTGGGACTATGATCTCACCTCGAGTGCACGAGTATAAAAGTACTTCACAAAGTAACGTATGCATGAAAGTTGCTTAGCCTTGACCTAAACAAGTAAGTTGTATCAATTAACCGGTTACGACACAAGGTCGGGTGAAATGTGTTCAATTAGTCCTATGGCTCGTTACGACTCGATTAAGTATAGCATGTGAATCACGTTGTCAAGTTTCATACAAGAAACAAGTATAAAAGCATGTTAGAATGATTGTATAAAAGTTTGGTTAAGTTTGACTAAAAGTCAAACTTGGTCAAAGTCAACGAAAAAGTCAACGCGTTCGGGTCGGGTCCCGAACTATTTTTCTATGCTAGTTATTCATATATAAGCATGTTAAAACAAGTTGCATGTAAATTGGAGGTCTAGAACATGTCAAACATTTTTAGTAAAAAGGTCAAGGGAAACAGAATCTGGACGCGGCTTATGTCGCGCCGCGGCCAGGCCTGTCGCGCCGCGACAATGGCCGTGGCCTGGTCCCTGGCCTGTTTCACTTGTTCAAGGCTTGGTAAAATTTCAAACAAACGCAAAACTCAAACCGTAAACAATTAGAAAGCGTATCTTATACCGTTGGAAAGCTCTTTTGACAAGGAACACAACTAACATGTTTCATCAAACAAAAACAACATTTTCCATAACCGATTTCTCGTCAAGTGATCATTTAAAAGTCCATTTTCAAAGTTTCAAGTTCATCAATTGCATTTTAAGTTTCGGGAATCCAATTCACACATATGATATGCCGTTTTGAAGGTAATGAAGCATGTAATACAACCAAGCACTTATCAATAACATTAACAAGCATTCAACGCATCAAAAGTTCGCTTTAAGGCTATCAAACCCTAACCAAAAGTTCACAAAATCAATAATCGCGTTTATGAAGTTTCTTTGATCAATCTATACATCAACATGAAGCTAATGATGCTAGTAACACTTTTAAAACATGAACTTTAACAATCTAACAACATTTAATCATCCAAAATCAAAGATTAAGCATACGATTTTCATTTTCAAGCTAGTCACACCAAAATCAACAAATCAAGCAAACAAATCATATATTCATGTTATACACGAGCCATAGACACTAACTAACACAATTTCAAGTCAAAAACACGAATTTATAGAAATCTAGAGTTTTTAGAAAGTTACCCAAACTTGATGAAATTGGTATCAAAATGTAGAGGATGAAGAGAGGATCACGAAAATGTAATTTGTTTTGAAGTTTGCTTCCAATCCCGAATTTAGATGATGATTTTATGAAGTTGGGGTTTGTGTTCAAAAATGGGAAGTAGAGAGAAAGGGGAGGATGAAGGTGGGTGGTGATAATGAATGGATGGGATGGGGTTTGACTAGTTGACCTAGTCACTAGTTAGGCCCCTTTGCAACTTTAGTCCCTCGAGTTTCAAAGCGGGTGCGGGAATTAACCAAACGAATATTTTTAAAGACGTTCGAGTAAACGGGTGACGTTATAATTAAATAACGAGGATATTATGAACGTTAGTTAACGAAAGATACAAATTTAAATAACGAAGGATATTTATAAAAAAAAAAAGACGGTGTTAAAAATAAATTTAACGGAAAAAGGCGGGATGTTACATTATCCACAACTCAAAAGAAATTTCGTTCCGAAATTTAGTTGGAAGTAGTAGTTGTTGAATCTTCCTCGAGATCTTGCGTTGCCAATTCTACGAGTGAGGGAGAAGTACGTCCTAGGGTATTTCAACGAACTTCGACGGTCGGGATTTTTACGTTGGATTGAAGTTTGGTTTCACGATTCATGGTTTCAACCGGTCCTCTTAGGAATGAAGTTTATCGTCGATAGTAAGCTTATCGAAAAGGAATGACAAGTTCTTGTTTCGCCAAACACGTCTTTGAGTTGATACATCGAATGTAGGATAAACGGAGACCCAAAATGAGTCGGAAAAGTCTAAACGGCTAGCGACGGGTCCAAAACACCCCAAGAATTTAAAGGATCAAAATATCGCAGGTTTAGCTTCCTACGTTTTCCCGAAACGGATTGCACCTTTCCAAGGTGCGACTCTTAACGCGACGCGGTTTCCCACGTGGAATTTGAAATGTTTACGTCTAACATTGGCGTAGCTCATTTGGCGACAACGAGTCGTGTTGGGTCTTCCTTGGATATGGATAAGTTTTCTCGGTCGCTCATGAATAACCTCGGCCCCGGTGAATTGATCATCGTTTACTTTGTTCGACAAAAGAGAATGACGTTTCCAGTCATATGTGGTTTCAAAAGGTGTGACGTTAAGAATCGAATGAAAATCATTGTAGTATGAGGATTCGGTTAAGGAAAATACTTTTCTCAAGTAAATTTGAAGTTGGTAATACAAATTCGTATTATGGTTTTCAAGACTTAAATCGTATTTTTGTTCGGTCCGTCGGGTTGTGGATGGTACGCGGTACTCATGTCTAAACGCGGTCCCGAGGCTTTTTGTAAGGCACTCCAAAATCTAGAAGTGAAACGAGGATTTCGATCCGAAACGGGGTATATTTCCCTAAGGCATATTGAACAAGTTTGCTAGGAATTGAAAACGTTAGCTAGGACAAGTTTCTCAAGAAAATTCGCGTCGCGGAAGATTTATCGGTTTCCAAAAACGTTCGTCGGGGCAAGTTCTCCTCGGTTTCTGAAAGAAAAACGTTCGTCGGAACTATTCACCCTCGAGGTGAATACTAGTATAACGTGGAGAGTCTCTCTCCATTGGGAATTTAGAATAAGGACCTCCTGAACCGGAAGTACGAGGGTGATGCAAAAGAAGTTTCCGCCCCGATGTGAGCATAACGAGTAAGTTGTAGTTAGTCAATAAGACTGTGCAAGGACGAGCTAGTATACCCGTGTGACATACGGTTGAAATCGAATGGAATCGGCAATTCATTCGGAAGCATAAATATAATTTGACAATAATTGAAGGTGTGTCCCCGGTATGGTTGTTATAAATATTCTCGGAGTTTTCGGATGTCCAAACCTGAAAAGATGAAGTCATGTACATGGCACATGGTGGTGTTTAGGTTGATCGAGTCTAACCACCATCACGCGTCACTAGAACTTTGGTATGTCTTACCGTAATATAACTACGTTGATCGAGTGTAGTTATATTATGCTAACTCATACCTCCATTCCCACATCACTCCATAGATTCAAGTTCGTGTCATCGCGAAAATCTAAGATAAACAAAATGTAACGACGTCTCAAACGTGACTCGTATTAAATCGAAAGAATTGGTGCAACTCTGAAGATGCGTTCCCCGAGGGAAGTGTATAGTTGATTGTTCACGTCAATGTGGTTCGAGTCAGACAATATTGTATTTAGGTATGAAAAGAGTAACAAGTCATGATAACAAGTAATACGCAACCGTAGCGATAAATGGTGATGACGATACTCACCTAGAGTAGTGATGGTAGTAACAAGAAGTGGTAGATAGTAAGGAACACCGGTGTGACACCGATAGTAAGTTGAAACGGTGGCGAATCATAATCTGGGAGACAGGGTTCCCGGACAAGTGTGACCAATGAAGTCGTTGTCATCCTTACGCGCATGAATCTCGAATTTACGTGTGTTACCAAAAAGTGGCGGAATACGGGTTCGTATGATGAAGGTTGGGTACCATTAAAAAGTTTGCCTAAGAATGATTCAAGTATAATGCACAAGTAGTCAAGTAAGTGCTATCTATAGCAAATGTATGTCAGAATGCAAATGCTAACTATCCGGTTGTAGTCTAGACTCACTAATGCGTCCTAACGACTCTGTTAGACACACTAATGCACGTCCTAGTTCCCTACAACCAACGCTCTGATACCACTTGTAACGACCCGACCAAAACCGTTATCGACGGCGCCGTTAACTTAGGTCCCGTTGCGTGGTCGTAGTCCCTATATGAGACTCGTTTGACCAAAATTATGTCGCATTCATTTGGAAGGTACAAGACTTGCAAGTTTAGTTTACAAAACCGTTCGACAACAAGTCTAAGTTTACAAAAGTCATAAAGTATAAATGAAATAACTTGCGACATAATATAAGTTGAAAAACACAGTTGCTATAAATAGCGTAAGTATGTAAACAAAAGTTTGAATCCAAAAGTGCTATCCCTAGCGTATGTATGTATGTATGCTCGACTCCAAGCAAGTATGAGTGTACGCGGAAGCATGTATCAAATAGCCAAGTATGAACCTGAGAAACATATAGAAAACTGTCAACGAAAAACGTTGGTGAAATCATAGATGTATTTGTAAACGTTATATTTTGAACCACAAGATTTAGTATTTCCATAAATTGATCATCCAAAAGTTGCATTCCAAAAGTTGGTTCGCGAGCACCCAATTATCAAGACTTAACGTTTCCTTCCATAGAACCCCATCACAATAGTGTTAGAACATACACTGTTTCCCGAAAATATATTTCATCCGTAGACGGTAGCGAACCGTCCGTAATGAGGGTTTGTCAAACCCGTATGGCCACACAATATAAGTTCTCGCTTACACCCTGCAAGTGTAACTAATGATAATCGAATTGAGGATTTTTGTTCTAACTCGCTGTGGAATGTTTGTTTTCCTTGTACTTGTGTTCAAAGTATTAAAGCAAGTAGTACAAAATGTAACAAAGTATATGTTTCTCAGCCCACAATTTAAGTATAAAAAGTTGTTGAAAAGGTGGGACTATGATCTCACCTCGAGTGCACGAGTATAAAAGTACTTCACAAAGTAACGTATGCATGAAAGTTGCTTAGCCTTGACCTAAACAAGTAAGTTGTATCAATTAACCGGTTACGACACAAGGTCGGGTGAAATGTGTTCAATTAGTCCTATGGCTCGTTACGACTCGATTAAGTATAGCATGTGAATCACGTTGTCAAGTTTCATACAAGAAACAAGTATAAAAGCATGTTAGAATGATTGTATAAAAGTTTGGTTAAGTTTGACTAAAAGTCAAACTTGGTCAAAGTCAACGAAAAAGTCAACGCGTTCGGGTCGGGTCCCGAACTATTTTTCTATGCTAGTTATTCATATATAAGCATGTTAAAACAAGTTGCATGTAAATTGGAGGTCTAGAACATGTCAAACATTTTTAGTAAAAAGGTCAAGGGAAACAGAATCTGGACGCGGCTTATGTCGCGCCGCGGCCAGGCCTATCGCGCCGCGACAATGGCCGTGGCCTGGTCCCTGGCCTGTTTCACTTGTTCAAGGCTTGGTAAAATTTCAAATAAACGCAAAACTCAAACCGTAAACAATTAGAAAGCGTATCTTATACCGTTGGAAAGCTCTTTTGACAAGGAACACAACTAACATGTTTCATCAAACAAAAACAACATTTTCCATAACCGATTTCTCGTCAAGTGATCATTTAAAAGTCCATTTTCAAAGTTTCAAGTTCATCAATTGCATTTTAAGTTTCGGGAATCCAATTCACACATATGATATGCCGTTTTGAAGGTAATGAAGCATGTAATACAACCAAGCACTTATCAATAACATTAACAAGCATTCAACGCATCAAAAGTTCGCTTTAAGGCTATCAAACCCTAACCAAAAGTTCACAAAATCAATAATCGCGTTTATGAAGTTTCTTTGATCAATCTATACATCAACATGAAGCTAATGATGCTAGTAACACTTTTAAAACATGAACTTTAACAATCTAACAACATTTAATCATCCAAAATCAAAGATTAAGCATACGATTTTCATTTTCAAGCTAGTCACACCAAAATCAACAAATCAAGCAAACAAATCATATATTCATGTTATACACGAGCCATAGACACTAACTAACACAATTTCAAGTCAAAAACACGAATTTATAGAAATCTAGAGTTTTTAGAAAGTTACCCAAACTTGATGAAATTGGTATCAAAATGTAGAGGATGAAGAGAGGATCACGAAAATGTAATTTGTTTTGAAGTTTGCTTCCAATCCCGAATTTAGATGATGATTTTATGAAGTTGGGGTTTGTGTTCAAAAATGGGAAGTAGAGAGAAAGGGGAGGATGAAGGTGGGTGGTGATAATGAATGGATGGGATGGGGTTTGACTAGTTGACCTAGTCACTAGTTAGGCCCCTTTGCAACTTTAGTCCCTCGAGTTTCAAAGCGGGTGCGGGAATTAACCAAACGAATATTTTTAAAGACGTTCGAGTAAACGGGTGACGTTATAATTAAATAACGAGGATATTATGAACGTTAGTTAACGAAAGATACAAATTTAAATAACGAAGGATATTTATAAAAAAAAAAAAGACGGTGTTAAAAATAAATTTAACGGAAAAAGGCGGGATGTTACACAAACTAGTGACTAGGTCAACTAGTCAAGTCCCTCCTCCTCCACTCATTTCATTTCACCCCCCACTTTCATTTTTGATACTACCATTTTTACTCTCAAACACCATATTCACCAATTCATCATCTAAATCCAATCTAGCAATCAAACATCAAAACAAATTACATATTTGTGATCCTTGCATCATCCTCTTCAATTTGGTACCAATTTCACTACTTAAGATAAAGTTTCTAAAAACTCTAGATTTCTTTAATTCGTTTTATAGACTTGAAATAGTGTTAGTTAGTGTCTATGGCTCGTTTATAACATGAATATATGATTTGTTTGCTTGTTCTTGATGTTTTGAGAAACCAGCATGAACACTTGAAATGGGTTAGTTTAATCCTTGATTTTGGTTGAGTAAATGTTATTTAAATGTTAAAGCTCATGTATCAAATATGTTACTAGCATCATTAGCTTCGTTTTGGTATGTAGGTTGATTTAGAAAAACTCCATTTACAAAATTGTTGAATTCATGATTTTTGGTTAGGATTTGATGAACTTTAAAATGAACTTTTGATGCTTTGAATGCTATGAAACGTTGTTAGTAAGTGTTTAGTTGCATTGTATGCGTAATTACCTTCGAAACGGCATATCGTATGTGTAAATTGGATTCCCGAATCACCTTATGCGTTTATGAACTTTGAACTTTTGATAATGAACATCCATTGATTCATTCGACGAGATTTCGGTTATTGTAAATGATGTTTTTGGTTGATGAAATGTGTTTAGTTGTATTCCTCGTTAAATTACCTTTCCAACGATATAAGATACGTGTTTTGAATGTTTACGGTTCATTAGTTGTGTTTGAAAGAAGCTTGGTTCGTGCACTTGAAAATTCAGCAACAGCACCTGAAACCAGGGGCCTCGCTATAGCGAGCCCTGGTGTGCACAAAATCTCGCTATAGCGAGAATATTTCTGTCCCAATTTTTTTTTTGATTTTTCAAGTTTCGTTCCCGCTTACTCGCAACTCCGTTTAACATGAAATTTTGTCAACATGCTTATATATGACTACGTTTATATGTGCAATAGTCGGATACCCGACCCGACCCCGTTGACTTTATCTTTGACTTTAAAAAGTTTGACTTTTAGTCAAACTTAACCAAACACTTATGCAATCGTTCTAACATGCTTTTATACTTGATTCTTGCATGAAACTTGACAACGTGATTCACATGCTATATAATCGAGTCGTAACGAGCCATAGGACTAATTGAACACATTTCGACCGACCTTGTGTCTTACCCGGTATTGATGCAACTTAATTGTTTAGGTCAAGGCTAAGCAACTTTCGTTTGCACAACGTTTAATTTCAAGTACTTTAGCATGCAACTACGGTGAGATCATAGTCCCACCTTTTGTGACGACCCGGAAATTTTCGACCAAATTTAAACTTAATCTTCATATGATTTCGACACGTTAAGCAAATTCCGTTAAACTGAGTCTCAAAATCTTTGAACTATTTTCATGAATTCATTTAAACATTTGACTATTCCCGACGACTCACGATACGATTGCTTGTAAATAGATATGTATATATATATACAATAACATGAAATATTATATATTGTAATTGTTAGAATTAATTATGTAAAATAATAATTACATATAATATTTATTATTTAAATAGTATTTATATATATATATAAATAAAGTATGTAGAATATATATTTTGTGATTTCGGAGTTATTTAGTAAACGACGGTAACGCTCAAATGTCATTCGATAGATAGTAAACGGGTTAAAAAGGAAATTATGAAATAAACGATGATCCGAAAATGAGTTTTATAAATTATAAGCTTATTAATAATATATTTAGAAGTTATTTGATAAATTTTAGCACTAACTATATTTTACTTGGGGTTGGGAGTGAATAATTAATGTAATTTTTATTTAATAGTTAATAACCGAATTTATTACCATAATGACCGAAATAAATAAAGACATTTAATTTAAAAATTTGGGATTTTTCCAAAGACTTTTATTCACCACCGAGTAAACAACGGGCACGATATCCAGTCCGTAATAGAAATAGTAAATGGCGGCTCACAATGTAATTCTTAATTTCAAGATTTATATTATATTAATTATTATTACTTTATATTATTCTATCACTCTCACATATATATCTATACATATACGTTAAAATGCATAGAGATAGATAGACAGGATCCATCACAATAACTTTTAATAATTATGTTTTGTGTTTATGAATCCTATAGCAAAACCACCACCATTTTGTTCACCAATTTGTTGAACCATCATCATTGAGCTTCGCCACCCTACATTGACATCCTCTACCACCACAACCATCGGAGATCACCACACCTTCGTACCTTCGTGATCTTTTATTGCTCATCTCTACGACACCATCACTTTAAAACCCATCACCACTTTCACGAACTATAAACCACCACCAACCACGGACCGCCATGAACCACCAAGACAACCACCTTTTATGTTAAACTACAAGGCGTGTCCTCCTGTTTCTATTCGAACCGGCAAATCACATCCTTTGATTCTAAACTGCTGCTATACTTGTTTCCATTTTTCTGTTTAAACCATGGTAAACCACAACCACCTCACAAAGTCTCCATCCACCACCAGTTGAACCACCATGGCTACCAACGTGATCCACTTTAATCAACCTTCATCAACCACGACACCAAACCCCACCATCGCACCACCTTGCATTATATTTTCTGTTTCACGATATAAGTCACGAATCAATAAACACCCATTTATTCTTGCTACTAGTTTCGAACAGCAGTCTCTTGTTTCAGCTGCAAACATGACCACGAACCCATCATCATCATCAATCGAAACTCACAAACTCAGACACCAATTGAACACCCTTAAACCGTCATCATCTTCGTTATTCTCTTATTTCTGCTACACGATCTAGCATGTTTATGGTTCGCAGGTAAACACCATACGCCACCTCTAAACCCTATGATCATCTTCTTCGACCCCATCTTTGTTACTGTTATTTATTCTAAACTTTAAACAGCCGTTATGATTTTGAATCGATGGTCTGTGAATATCATTATAATGCAAACTGCTATTGCGTATTCTATTTTTCATTGTGGCCGACAATCACAATGCAAATACCCCTCTTGATTATAAAAAAAAAATGAAAAATGGATCGAATGGTTACTGGATTGATGTTGGGTCACTATGATTTGTTTTAAATTTTAGGCCGAGACCTATTTTAGATCGTTGGGCTTTTGATTGAAGCATTGGGCCGTGTTTGTTTATTTGGCTGTTGGGCCATCATGTGTCTGTCTTTATAATTGGGCCGAGGTTCATCTTCTGTTGGGCCGAAGAGAATAGACTAAATATAAGCGGGTTCATATTAAATCATAAAAACTGAAATGGATGGGTTGGTTGAAGTGTTTATGGGAGAACGAGAGGTCTTGGGTTCGATCCTTGTCTAAGACGTTTTTTATTTCTTTTTTTTGAAAAAGCTTGAAGATAGCCTACTCACTTTTATTTTTATTATTATTATTATTTTTATTATTATTAGCAGCATCAGCAGTAGCAGTAGCAGCAGTAGTAGTAGTAGTAGTATTATCTACTTGGTATTAATATGGTATTATTAATATTATTATTGTTTAAAACATGATGAATATATTGATGGATATAATTATAATTATAATGATATGAAGTATATCATTCAAGCATTATGAGATAACTAAGATTAAGATAATATTTAAGTATAGTTATGAATATAATTAAGCTATGATTAAACGAATTATCATTATTATTAAAAATGTCATTTTTATTAAAAACTATCATTATTATTATTATTATTATTATTATTATTATTATTATTATTATTATTATTATTATTATTATTATTATTATTATTATTATTATTATTATTATTATTATTATTATCATTATTATTATTATTATTATTATTATTATTATTATTATTATTATTATTATTATTATTATTATCATTATCATTATCATTATCATTTTTACTACTAGTATCGTTATTATTATTATTATTATTATTACAACTATATTATTATTAAAAGAATCATTTTAGTAAAATTATCATTTTTATTAAAGTTATTATCTTTATTAAAATTATTATTTTAAAAATTAACATTTTTATTATTACTATTATTATTATTATTATTATTATTATTATTATTATTATTATCCTTAATATAGTATTATTACAATTATTAATTTAACAAATAAATGATCTTTATATAAAAATATATTTAAATATATTAATATATCTAATACATATAACCTAACTCTATTTTTATATTTTTTTAAGTAAGATATAAAAAATGAATATATATTTAAGTTATTAAAGGAACACATAAATCATAAATAACATATATATCACTAATAATAATATATAAATTTGTTCGATTTCCCATTATATGTGTTAATATATATATATATATATATATATATATATATATATATATATATATATATATATATATATATATATACATATATATATATATATATACATACATGATATAGGTTCGTGAATCCGAGGCCAACCCTGCATTGTTCGATACCATCGTATGCATATTTTTACTACAAAATATCGTATAGTGAGTTTCATTTGCTCCCTTTTTAAATGCTTTTGCAATATATATTTTGGGACTGAGAATACATGCGCTGCTTTTATAACTATTTTACGAAATAGACACAAGTACTTGAAACTACATTATATGGTTGAATTATTATACCGGATATCACCCTTTTTAGCTTGGTAGCCTAAGAATTTGGGAACAGACCCACAAATTGACGCGAATCCTAAAGATAGATCTATTGGGCCTAACAAACCCCATCCAGGTTATGGATGCTTTAGTACTTCGATTTTATATACAGATGAGTGTACCTGTATATTTGGGGATATTCTAGATGCATTTGTTAATCTCGGTTACCAGGTGTTCAATCCATATGAATGATTTTTATGTAGATGCATGATGTTTATGAGAAATGAAATGAAAATCTTGTGGTCTATTAAATTAATGGAAATGATTGTTTATGATAAACTAATGAACTCACCAACCTTTTGGTTGACACTTGAAAGCATGTTTATTCTCAGGTTTGAAAAAAAATCTTCCGCTGTGCATTTGCTCATTTTAAAGATATTACATGGAGCTGTTCATGGCATATTTAGGACAGTACCTCGCAATGGGACCATATGTTGAAGACTTCGTCCAGATGGATTAGGATGGGGTATCACACCTTTTTCAACAACTTTTATTCTTTTAAATCGTGGGCTGAGAAACATATACATTGTATATATTTTATACTTTCATACTTTTATACTTTGAACACAAGTACAAAAACAAACATTCCACGTACGAGTTAGAACAAAAAAGCCTCAATTCAATTATCATTAGTTACACTTGCAGGGTGTAAGCGATAACTTATATTGTGTGGCCTCAATTCCAAATCATGCGTCGTATAATTCTGCTCGTGAATCTTCAATTGTCTAGACGCATAAGAAATTACCTTCGTTCCTTGCATTAATACACAACCGAGACCTTGCTTTGAGGCGTCACAATATATTACAAAATCATCATTCCCTTCAGGTAATGACAATATAGGTGCCGTAGTTAACTTTTTCTTCAACAATTGAAATGCTTTCTCCTGCTCATCCTTCTATTCAAATTTCTTCCCTTTATGCGTTAATGCAGTCAAGGGTTTTGCTATTTTGGAAAAATCTTGGATGAATCTTCTGTAATAACCAGCCAATCCTAAAAATTGGCGTATATGTTTCGGAGTTTTCGGGGTTTCCCATTTTTTAACAGTTTCAATCTTCGCCGGATCCACCTGAATACCTTATTTGTTCACTATGTGACCGAGGAATTGAACTTCTTCCAACCAAAATGCACACTTTGAAAATTTACAGTTTTTCTTTCCTCAACAACTCTAACACTTTTCTCAAATGTTCTTCGTGCTCTTGATCATTCTTTGAGTAAATAAGTATGTCATCGATGAAAACAATGACAAACTTGTCAAGGTATGGTCCACACACTCGGTTCATGAGGTCCATGAAAACAGCTGATGCGTTAGTCAACTCAAACGGCATAACGATAAACTCGTAATGACCGTAACGCGTTCTGAAAGCAGTCTTCGGAATATCATCCTCCTTCACCCGCATTTGATGATATCCGGAACGTAAATCAATCTTCGAATAAACTGACGAACCTTGTAATTGATCAAATAAGTCGTCGATTCTCGGTAGTGGGTAACGGTTCTTGATGGTAAGTTTGTTCAACTCTCGGTAGTCAATACACAACCTGAATGTACCATCTTTCTTCTTGACAAACAAAACAGGAACTCCCCATGGTGATGTACTTGGTCGTATGAAACCACGTTCTAAAAGTTCTTGTAGTTGGCTTTGGAGTTCCTTCATTTTGCTGGGTGCGAGTCTGTATGGAGCAAGAGCTATTGGTGCAGCTCTTGGTACAATATCTATTTGAAATTCAACAGATCGGTGTGTAGGTAGTCCCGGTAATTCTTTCGGAAATACATCGGGAAATTCTTTTGCAATGGGAATATCATTGATGTTCTTTTCTTCGGTTTGCACTTTCTCGACATGTGCTAGCACAGCATAGCAACCTTTTCTTGTTAGCTTTTGCGCCTTCAAGTTACTAATAAGGTTTAGCTTCGCGTTGCTCTTATCTCCGTACACCATTAAGGGTTTTCCTTCTTCTCGTACAATGCGAATTGCATTTTTGTAACATACGATCTCTGCTCTCTCTCCTTTTTCAACCAGTCCATGCCAATTATCACATCAAAACTCCCTAACTCTACTGGTATCAAATCAATCTTAAACGTTTCGCTAACCAGTTTAATTTCTCGATTCCGACATATTTTATCTGCCGAAATTAATTTACCGTTTGCTAATTCGAGTAAAAATTTATTATTCATAGACGTCAATGGACCACTTAATTTAGCACAAAAATCTCTACTCATATAGCTTCTATCCGCACCCGAATCAAATAAAACATAAGCAGGCTTTTCATCGATAAGAAACGTACCCGTAACAAGTTCCGGGTCTTCCTGCGCTTCTTCCGCATTAATGTTAAAAACTCTCCCACGGCTTTGCCCATTATTATTTCCCTGGTTTGGGCACGTAGTTTTGTAGTGGCCCTTCTTTCCGCATCCGAAACAAATAATGTAGGCAGTATTTGTTCTTTTAGTCACGTGTCCGAATGCTTCACACTTCGCTGCAGCATGACCCTTCCTATTACATTTGGTACATACTACTTCACAAAATTTACCCGGATGATATCCTTCACACCAATAGCATGGAATTTTCTGATTGTTGTTGTCATTGTTGTTATTGAGATTGCTATTGGGATTGATGTGGTTGTTATTGTTGTTGGGACGTTTGGTGAAGTTATTGTTGTTGGGACGCTTGTTGTAGTTGTTGTTGGGATTGCGATTGTTGTTGTTGCGATTGTTGTTGTTGAGATTGATGTTGCGGTTGTTGGGATAGTTGTTGCGATTGTGGTTGTGATTGTTGTTGTTGTTGTATTGGTAACTCTTGTCACTGTTTTCCTCCCACTTTCTCTTGACTTGTTTCGTGTTGGTCTCTTCGGCCGCCTGTTCTTTAATCCTTCCCTTAATCTGATTTATGACTTTGTGAGCCATTCGACTTGCCTTTTGTATGGAGGCGGGCTCGTGTGAACTCGCATCCTCTTGAATCCTTTCTGGTAACCCTTTTACAAATGCGTCAATCTTCTACTCTTCATCTTCGAATGCTCTTGGACACAATAAACTCAACTCTGTGAATCATCGTTCGTACGTGGTGATGTCGAAACCTTGCGTTCGTAATCCTCTAAGCTCTACCTTAAGCTTATTGACCTCGTTTCTGGGACGATACTGCTCGTTCATCAAGTGCTTGAATGCTGACCACGGTAGTGCGTAAGTAGTATCTTGTCCCACCTGCTCGAGATAGGTGTTCCACCATGTTAACGCAGTACATGTGAAGGTATGCGTAGCATACTTTACTTTGTCTTCTTCAGCACATTTACTTATGGCAAACACCGATTCAACCTTTTCGGTCTACCGTTTCAATCTGATTGGACCCTCAGTTCCATCGAATTCCAAAGGTTTGCAGGCAGTGAATTCTTTGTAGGAGCATCCTACACGAGTTCTTGTGGAATTTGTTTCACTGCTAGAACCAGAGTTATTGTTGTTATTTTGCATTGAGGCTTGCACCGCTGCTATGTTCGCAGCAAGGAAACACGGAAGTCTTCCTCGCTCATGTTCAAGTTCTGACGAGTAGTCGGTGCCATTTCCTTCAAAAATAGCCAAAAGAATTAAGTTAATCATATAGAATATTAAGAGTAGTCAGTAGTATTTCGTAGCATAATATGAACTTATTTATAAAAGCTTTTTCTTCATATTAGCGTTTTATAGTTTTAATTCGGGTAGTACCTACCCGTTAAGTTCATACTTAGTAGCTAATATACAATTCAACTACTACAATTCTATATGAAAAACTGATTACAATAATATTTCACATTCAAACTTATATACAATATTTTGCAAACTTACAATACCGCTATTTTACATATAGCATGAAATATAGCACATAAAAACTTTGATACAAAGCAGTTGTGACAACAATCCTAGTTAATACACAAGTCGTTCAGCAAAGGCAATAAAAACACGTAATTCATACGTCCAAAAACAAGTCATGCATTCTGGTTTTACTAAGACTACTTCCCATCCTTGGTCTTGTGGAACATAACCGTTGTGGCCGATGACAAGACAGGATGTTGTAACATCGTCGAAGGGACGAGGGTTTCATAATGTCCAACAACCCCGTAATAATCTAAAAACCTTGTTTCTCACCCCAACTACTGAATCCGTCACTTGTGGGAAGATTTTATTTAAAAGTTGAAATTCGATGTTCTTTTTCTCACTTTGGTGAGAAGCGAACATCACTAACCCGTAAGCATAACATGTAGCGACCCCGACAAATCGTCAAGTGACGGCGTCGTCTACGTAGGTCCCATTGCATGGTCATAAGTCTTTAAGACAAAGTTTGACCAAAATATGTCGCCTTCATTTCAAAATAAAGATTGTTTCCAAAGTTTACAAGAATTGTTCAACCAAAAGTTAAGTTACAAGGTTATAAGTACATTTGAAATCTAGGCGACACGGTTTAAAATAAAGTCAAAAGACGCTCCAAGTAATGCATGTATACTCGACATCCAATGCAAGTATCAAATAGTGAGCGGAAGCATGTATCACATATCGTGCAAGACCTGAGAAAAACATAGAAATCTGTCAACGAAAACGTTGGTGAAATCATAGGTTTAAGTAAGTAAGTGAGTAAAAGTAAGTAAGTCGAACCACAAGGTTTGCAAAGTTGAAATAATAGTAATACATTCTAAAAGTTAATATTCACGAGCACCCAATTATCAAAACTTAACATTCCGTCCGTTGAATACCCCATCAATAGTGCTAGAACAAACACTGATTCTCGAAAATATATTTCATCCGTAAACTGTAGCGAACCGTCAAAGATGAGGGTTGTCAAACCCATATGGCCATATAACATAAGTTCTCGCTTACACCATCTGATGTAAATAATGATAATCGGATTGAGGATTTTCGTTCTAAACTCGTATGTAGAATGTTTGTTTTCCCATTCTTGTGTTCACTTAGTTCAAAAGAATCGTTTATGTTTTCTCATCCCAAAAGTAAGTTCAAAAGAGTAAAAAGTGGGACTATGATCTCACCTTGCGTGCAAGAGTTAATAAAGTACTTCAACAAGTAAACGCGTGCAAAGACAAAGCTAGTCTTGACCTAAACATATAGGTTATATCAATAACGGTAAACACAAACGGTCAAAGATGTTCAATTAGTCCTATGGCTCGTTACGACTCGATTATGTAGCATGTGAATCAATTAGTCAAGTTTCATGCACGATACAAGTAACTAAGCATGTTAGAACGATCGTATAATTGTTTGGTTAAGTTTGACTAAAAGTCAAACTTGGTCAAAGTCAAGGTCAACGGGGTCGGGTCGGGTATCCGACAATTTTCCCATGATGAGAAATCATTTATGAGCAGAATGGCCAAGTTTCATGTTAATCGGAGTTACGGTTAAGCGGGAAACATTTTGTGAAAGGAAAAATAAAAACAAAAATGAGCTGGGCATATGCGCGGCGCGCTATGGGTTGCGCGGCGCGCACCCAAGTGTAAATCCTGGTCAGAACTTAACCACGAAGGCAAACATCTGGGATTTCTAATTCTGCGCGGCGCGCGGGTATATGCGCGGCGCGCAATACCTGGGAAACATGCAGTTTGCAGAAAAATGGTCCAAGTCACGAACCAAAACTCAAATTAACATATTTTATGAACCGAAAACATCCAAAATGCATACTATATATCGTTGGAAAGGTAATTTGACAAGGAAAACAACTAAACACGTTTCATCAAATAAAAACATCAATTTCAATAACCGATTTTCCGTCAAGTGATCATTAAGAATCCATTTTCAAAGTTTCAAGTTCATCAAATGCATTTTAAGTTTCGGGAATCCAATTCACACATGTGATATGCCGTTTTGAAGGTAATGAAGCATACATTACTACTAAACACTAACAATTAACATTTCATGGCATTCAAGCATCCAAAAATTCATGTCAAGAACTATCAACCCTAGTCAAACATCTCAAAATCAATAATCATGTTTTTGAAGTTTTCTTAATCAACCTACACGTCAAATTGAAGCTAATGACGCTAGTAACACATTTAATACATGAACTTTAACAATTAAACAACTTTTAATCATCCAAAATCAAAGATTTAGCAAGCAATTTTCATAATGAACTAGTTACACCAAAAACAACGAATCGGGCATACAAATTACATACACGACATCACAATGAGCCATAGACACTAATTAACAACTTTATAAGTCAAGAACACGAATTTAAAGAAATTTAGTGTTTTAGAAATGTTACCCAAATGAGATGAAGTTGGTACCAAAACGAAGAGGAAGTTGCAAGGAGCTCAAATATGTAATTTGTTTTGCAAAATACCCGCTAGATCATAAATAGATGATGAATCTTTGTGTTTGGAGTTAGAGAGAAATTGGAGGAAGTAATAAAATGGAGGAGGTGATAATGAAAGGGTGGAAAGGGTTTGACCCTTTGACCTAGTCAAAGGTTTGAACCCTTGGCAAGTTTGGTCCCTCAACTATGAATCGGGTGCGGGAATTAACCGAACGAATTATTTTAAATTTCACGGGAGTACGGGAGATATTAAAATCCGATAACGAGAATATTTAAAATGTTACTTAACAAAGGATACGAATCTAGATACGAAGGGTATTATTTAAAAAGAAAAAGACGGGCGTTAAAATAATTTAACGGAAAAATGCGGGATGTTACATTATCCACACCTCAAAAGAAATTTCGTCCCGAAATTTAGTTGGAAGTAATAATCGATGCCTCTCACTCGAGACCGGAGATGTCAATGCTATGAATAAGTGAAGGTACGTCCTTGAGTGTTCTCATGAATTTGGATAGTTAGGGTTTCACTTTGTATTAAGGTTTGGTTTTTACGATCCCTGGTTTCAACTGGTTTTCCTATGAAGAGAAGTTTGTCTTCAATAGTTGGTGCATTTAGAAGAGTTGCACGTTCCTGTTCCGCAGGACACATTTCTATGTTTGTTACACGAAATGTAAGGTAAACGGAAACTTAGTTGAGTCGGAAGTTCTAAACGGTAGGAAGCGGTTCCAATACGCCCCAAGGTTTCAAAAGGTTCGATATTGCGGCTATAGCCTTTCTCGATTTCCCAAAATGGATTACACCTTTCCAAGGTGCGGTTTCTCAATATTACGCGGTTACACACTGGGATTTGTGAGGTTTTCATCTAAGTTTGGTATAACTCTTTTGGCGACTACGGATCGTCTCGAGCCCTCCTCGGATTTGAATGATTTCAATTGTTGTTTCTTGATGGAGTTCAGATTTCGGTGGTTGATGCTTTGGTTAAATGAACAGGGGTATGACATTAGCGGTCATATAGGGTTTCGGAAAGTGCGCGTGAACACACGAGTGGTAACTACTGTTGTAAGAGTGATCTACTAAAGGTGACAATACGAGTTTGTGACATGTCTTTCCAAGACGTAAATCGTTCGTTTGCTCGGTTCGTCAGTTTGTGGGTGGTACGCGGTACTCATGTCTAAGCGGGTTCCCAAGGTTTCTTGTAAAACTAGAAGTGAAACGAGTATTTCGATACGGAATAATTGACAAAGATACACCGTGTTGGAATAGAATCTCTTAAGATACGTTTGAACAAGTTAGTTAGGGTTCGAAAAATGTTCGTTAGGACTATTCACCCTCGTGGCGAATACTAATGTAATATGAAGAGTTTCTCTATCCATTGGGAAATGTTACAAGAAGTTTTCTTATACGGAAGTGCGAGCGATAAAGATAGGAGTGAAATGAGAACTTAGAGTAGAGTGAGTTTACACATCGAGGTTGCCATATCGTGCCTCTAGTTGTCAAAAGTTGAGGTTTGAAAGAGAAACGAGGTAGTACACGTAGTTGTATAGTTCAGGGTTGAATAGTGGTTGGCCGATTATCAGAAACACAAGGACGTTAAGTCAAAGAAGAGTGAAGTATCCTTGGATTGTGTGTTATCTTAAGTTCCAGTAATATCAGACGGTAACGGCGAAATAACAGAGGTATGTAGTGTGGTACATGATGACGAGAAAATTGATCGGGTCCACAATTATGTATTCGAATTCTTCGTGCAAAATAACGAATTTCAGTTACGTAAATTTTGAGTCGAGAGAGTATGCCTTTCAGGCGTTCAAGTAGAAATATCTCCATATTCGCATTCCATTGTGCTAATCGAATTTAGCTAGTAAGGTTTGCGTGAAAAAAAATTACGTTCAAGGTTCGGACACGGAGAGGTTTAAATTTCTACCTTAATGAGTTATCGAGGGTAAAGAACGAGCATCACGAGATAAAGTCGAAAATGAATCTGCGGTAACAACCGGTGAGATCAAAGATTTTACGAGTACAAGTCTGAGTCGTGAGAGTTTCCCGGTTACGTGTGGTTTCGATTGTGAGATGTATTGAAATACTTTGACCACTATCAACAGGGTCTAGAAATTGAACTTCGTTTAACCAAAATACTCACTCGAAGAATTCGGTATAGAGTTGCTCTTTTCTCAAAAGTTCGAGCGTAAGACGGAGATGTTGTTCGTTTTCCTTCTTTACTTGAATAGGTCAAGATATCATGTATAAATACGATAACGGATTTGTCTAGATAAGTTTGCATACGTGGTTTAGGAGGTTCATGGATACGGACAGAGTCCTAAATAAATTGAAGGGTACTAAGAGAGATTTACAACTAACGTTGCGAGTTCGGAAAATGGCTTAGGAGACTTCGTCTCCCTTAACCCCCAATTGATGATAACCGGAACGGAGGTCGTTTTGGAATACACACGGGATTCATGCAAGAAATCATGAGGTAATGGATACGAGGAAGAGGGTATCGGTTTCCAACCGAAAATTATTTAGTTCACAATAATCTATACCTAGTTGTAGGGAAACAATTTCTCCCTAACGAATAGGTTCTGAGCTCCTTAGTTCTATAGGTGTCGAGTCCAATTTCTTAACGCATATCCTCCGATAAAATTTATAGACACACAGTATCTTTCCGTTGGTCGCTTACGTTGCCTAAGTAGTATCTAGAGGAAAAAGGTGGAATGTAAAGAGTACAAGTCAAGGTCTCGGTTGTAAAACGTCTAGCGGTAATCGAATCGAATAAGTATGAAATATACGGTTTGTTGTGAAGAAACGTACCCGTGACTAGTCCATCGTAGTCTCGGGCATCCTAGGCGTTGATGTTGAAAGTTTAACGGCGTGCGTTGGGGTTGATTTTCTTATTTGGGCATTCATTCCTAAAATGACCCAGTTGACCACATTCGAAACAAGCACCCGTCCTGTGTGCGTTGGGCATCATTCGAGCGACGGGGGTGGTACTTCCACAACGTTTGGCGACGTGACCACTTCCTTGGCGCCGGTGGCGAAACCTGCCACATCCTTCAAAGTGATGCTTGTGGCATTCGTTACAAAAAGGTAGTTTTCCGGCATACCCTTTCTTGTCGCCGGGGAAAAAGGGCTCTTTGGTGAAGTTGTTATTGTTGCGGTTGCTTGATTGGGAGGCTTCCCATTTTCTTTTGTTGTTACTCGGGTGGTTCTCGACCATTGGTGCCGGTGCTTCCATTTCATTCGCCGTTTCTAAAGTTTGGCGGGCCTTGGTTAAAGCCTCTTGTATGTTAGTGGGTTGGGATGCCATTACCCCGTGTTGAATGCTCTTAGAGAGGCCATCCATGTAAAGTTCGACTCTTAGGGATTCGGGAGTCATGAGATTTGGACACATTGAGACTAGTTCGGTGAACCGTTGATTATAAGTTCCGAGGTCATTCCCGACCGTTTTTAAATTCCTTAGACCCTGTTCGAGCCTTCGAGTCTCGTCGCGCAGAAAATATTCGGTGATCATTCTTTCTCTTAATTCGGTCCATGAGAGCGTGTGGGCTTCATCAATACCCACCGATTGTACGTACTTGTTCCACCACGAAAGAGCAATGCCGGTGAAAGTGAGGGTGGAAAACTTGACCTTATCTTGGTCTCGACAACCGCTTGTGTTAAAAACGGTCTCCATTTGTTCAAACCATCGGGTGAGAGTAATCGGTCCTCCGGTTCCATCGAAAGTGGGAGGGTTGTACTTCATGAAGTTCTTGTAGGAGCAACCTTCGCTTGAATTACCGGCTCCACGATTAGTGTTATTGGAAAAGTGATCGACCACGGCCGTACCCACGGCGGTGGTTATCATTCGTTGAAGAGCTTGTTCTAGAGTTTCGAGAGGGGTATTGTGTTGACCTTGGTGAGCCATTGTTCCTTCATGACACAAGAATATGGTTGGTTAGTATTTTCAACAATACTAACCGGAGTATGGAATAAGGATAGAGAGGAAATTTTTCCTTGACTCGCCTTAAATTCTTTACGTCATAATGTCGGAACGTCCATGTGAATCACCGTAATATAATCCCGGAAATTATATTACCCTGATTTACATGTGCATTTAACATTACTTTATAAAGTCAAGGTGGCGCGTCAACAAAATTTATCAACGTAAGATCAAGATAGAATTCGAGTTAGATATGATAGAAGAGTTCGAGTATAAATGCACAAATAGTCAAGTAATTCCTACTTCAGTCTATATGCCGGTTGTAGTCTAGATTCACCTATGTACCCTATGACTCGGGGTGGACACAAATGAACTCTAAATCCCTACAACCAAGGCTCTGATACCACTTGTAGCGACCCCGACAAATCGTCAAGTGACGGCATCGTCTACGTAGGTCCCATTGCATGGTCATAAGTCTTTAAGACAAAGTTTGACCAAAATATGTCGCCTTCATTTCAAAATAAAGATTGTTTCCAAAGTTTACAAGAATTGTTCAACCAAAAGTTAAGTTACAAGGTTATAAGTACATTTGAAATCTAGGCGACACGGTTTAAAATAAAGTCAAAAGACGCTCCAAGTAATGCATGTATACTCGACATCCAATGCAAGTATCAAATAGTGAGCGGAAGCATGTATCACATATCGTGCAAGACCTGAGAAAAACATAGAAATCTGTCAACGAAAAAGTTGGTGAAATCATAGGTTTAAGTAAGTAAGTGAGTAAAAGTAAGTAAGTCGAACCACAAGGTTTGCAAAGTTGAAATAATAGTAATACATTCTAAAAGTTAATATTCACGAGCACCCAATTATCAAAACTTAACATTCCGTCCGTTGAATACCCCATCAATAGTGCTAGAACAAACACTGATTCTCGAAAATATATTTCATCCGTAAACGGTAGCGAACCGTCAAAGATGAGGGTTGTCAAACCCATATGGCCATATAACATAAGTTCTCGCTTACACCATCTGATGTAACTAATGATAATCGGATTGAGGATTTTCGTTCTAAACTCGTATGTAGAATGTTTGTTTTCCCATTCTTGTGTTCACTTAGTTCAAAAGAATCGTTTATGTTTTCTCATCCCAAAAGTAAGTTCAAAAGAGTAAAAAGTGGGACTATGATCTCACCTTGCGTGCAAGAGTTAATAAAGTACTTCAACAAGTAAACGCGTGCAAAGACAAAGCTAGTCTTGACCTAAACATATAGGTTATATCAATAACGGTAAACACAAACGGTCAAAGATGTTCAATTAGTCCTATGGCTCGTTACGACTCGATTATGTAGCATGTGAATCAATTAGTCAAGTTTCATGCACGATACAAGTAACTAAGCATGTTAGAACGATCGTATAATTGTTTGGTTAAGTTTGACTAAAAGTCAAACTTGGTCAAAGTCAAGGTCAACGGGGTCGGGTCGGGTATCCGACAATTTTCCCATGATGAGAAATCATTTATGAGCAGAATGGCCAAGTTTCATGTTAATCGGAGTTACGGTTAAGCGGGAAACATTTTGTGAAAGGAAAAATAAAAATAAAAATGAGCTGGGCATATGCGCGGCGCGCTATGGGTTGCGCGGCGAGCACCCAAGTGTAAATCCTGGTCAGAACTTAACCACGAAGGCAAACATCTGGGATTTCTAATTCTGCGCGGCGCGCGGGTATATGCGCGGCGCGCAATACCTGGGAAACATGCAGTTTGCAGAAAAATGGTCCAAGTCACGAACCAAAACTCAAATTAACATATTTTATGAACCGAAAACATCCAAAATGCATACTATATATCGTTGGAAAGGTAATTTGACAAGGAAAACAACTAAACACGTTTCATCAAACAAAAACATTAATTTCAATAACCGATTTTCCGTCAAGTGATCATTAAGAATCCATTTTCAAAGTTTCAAGTTCATCAAATGCATTTTAAGTTTCGGGAATCCAATTCACACATGTGATATGCCGTTTTGAAGGTAATGAAGCATACATTACTACTAAACACTAACACATAACATTTCATGGCATTCAAGCATCCAAAAATTCATGTCAAGAACTATCAACCCTAGTCAAACATCTCAAAATCAATAATCATGTTTTTGAAGTTTTCTTAATCAACCTACACGTCAAATTGAAGCTAATGACGCTAGTAACACATTTAATACATGAACTTTAACAATTAAACAACTTTTAATCATCCAAAATCAAAGATTTAGCAAGCAATTTTCATAATGAACTAGTTACACCAAAAACAACGAATAGGGCATACAAATTACATACACGACATCACAATGAGCCATAAACACTAATTAACAACTTTATAAGTCAAGAACACGAATTTAAAGAAATTTAGTGTTTTAGAAATGTTACCCAAATGAGATGAAGTTGGTACCAAAACGAAGAGGAAGTTGCAAGGAGCTCAAATATGTAATTTGTTTTGCAAAATACCCGCTAGATCATAAATAGATGATGAATCTTTGTGTTTGGAGTTAGAGAGAAATTGGAGGAAGTAATAAAATGGAGGAGGTGATAATGAAAGGGTGGAAAGGGTTTGACCCTTTGACCTAGTCAAAGGTTTGAACCCTTGGCAAGTTTGGTCCCTCAACTATGAATCGGGTGCGGGAATTAACCGAACGAATTATTTTAAATTTCACGGGAGTACGGGAGATATTAAAATCCGATAACGAGAATATTTAAAATGTTACTTAACAAAGGATACGAATCTAGATACGAAGGGTATTATTTAAAAAGAAAAAGACGGGCGTTAAAATAATTTAACGAAAAAATGCGGGATGTTACATAACATGCTTCTTTATGTTGCATGTTAGAAGCTCTTTCTAACTCACGAAACCCTATGTTGGGATATGTTGAGTCAAAATAGGTTCTTAACCCATTGCATAAAATTTCATTTGGGTTCCCCGCATTTAACGCTTTAAAGAAAACACGGCGTAACTTACGGTCTCCCCAATGTGATATACCCCACCTATCAAAGGAAAGCCTTTTATAAACTAAGGCATTTCTGGAAAGTCTTTCAAATGTTTGACAAGTTAATTTCGCCATAACTAAATGTGCTGGTGAATTCTGACCGACTCTAGACAAGATTTTCTCAATCATATCCTCTGGTAGGTCTTCTAAAATATTCGGTTGTCTACCCTTAACGTCCATTTTGTTTTTATACTGTAAAATAGACAAGGATTAGATTCGTAAAAGATAATTAACAAACAATACAAACAATTTTTTACATAGAACATAAAAGTACAAGCACAATACAATACATATAATACACAACATAATTACATCCCTCTAATCTGAATCACTGGTTTCTTCTTCTTCGGACTTGGTTCATTTTCCTAATTTTCTAGGGATATATGGTGTTCCTCTAATACGAGCCGTTGTTTTCCACAATGGTTTAGAAAAACCTGGTGGTTTAGAGGTTCCCGGGTTATTGTTACATTTTAGGAAATACGGATGTTGCCGATACATATAATGTTCATCAAGGTTGGAATCAGATTTCTCTATTTTTATACCTTTTCCCCTATTATTTTCTTTTGCTTTATTAAATTGGGTCGAGGTAATTTCTATAACATCATCGGAATCCTCATCGGGATCCGATTCATCGGAAAATTGCTAATCTTCTCAATATTTTGCTTCCTTGGCGGAAACACCATTGACCATTTTTAACTTTGGTCCGTTGGTTGAGGATTTTCTTTTACTTAATCGATTTACTGTAGGTATCAATATTTCTTCTTCTGGAACCTCTTCTTCTTCTGGTTCCTCCTCTTCCGGTTCCTCCTCTTCCGGTTCCTCTTCGGGAATTTGTGAATCTTCCCAATATATATTCGACTCTTCATTGTTATTAGGTGAGTCGATGAGATTTGTACTAGAGGTAGACATCTATCACACAATATCAAACATGTTAAAAGATTAATTTATCACATAATGTTTACATGTTACAATTTGTAGTTTCCAACAAAAAAAAAAAATATTAAGCAATCATTTTTAAAGAAGACACGGTCGAAGTTCAGACTTACTAATGCATCCTAACAAACTCGATAAGACACATTGATGCAAATTTTCTGGTTATCTAAGACCAACGCTCGGATACCAACTAAAATGTCCCGTTCATATCGATTTATAAACGTTCCATATTAATTGATTTCGTTGCGAGGTTTTGACCTCTATATGAGACGTTTTGCAAAGACTGCATTTGATTTTAAAACAAACCATAACCTTTATTTTATCGATAAAGGTTTAAAAATATTATGACGATTATCAAATAATGATAATCTAAAATACAGCGTTTTCACACGATTATTACATAATGGTTTACAATAATATTACACATCAATTTAAGTCTTCGAATGCAGTTTTTAAACAATATTATACAAGCATGCTGACTCCAACTCTTGTCCATAAATTAGCATGCAACAGCAGAAGCTCGTAATAATCACCTGAGAATAAACATGCTTTAAACGTTAACAAAAATGTTGGTGAGTTATAGGGTTAACCTATATATTTATCAAATCGTAATAATAGACCACAAGATTTCATATTTCCATTTCTCATAAACAGCATGCAATCTACATAAAAATCATTCATATAATGAACACCTGGTAACTGACCTTAACAGGATGCATATAGATTATCCCCATCATTCCGGGACTCTCATCGGACATGATAAATCGAAGTACTAAAGCATCCGTAACTCGGATGAGGCTTGTTGGGCCAAATAAATCTATCTTTAGGATTCGCGTCAATTGGTGGCGATTATAATAAACACCAATTCTTAGGCTACCAATGAAGCGACCCATCCTAATCCATCCGGACGAAGTCCATATCGATTACAAACGATTCACAATAGTTGGTTACGTCGCGAGGTACTTGACCTCTATATGATACATTTTACAAACATTGCATCCGTTTTTGAAAAGACAATCTTTCATTACATCGAAAGTTGACGGCATGCATACTATTTTATAATATATCTAACTATAATTGACTTAATAATAATCTTGATGAACTCAACGACTCGAATGCAACGTCTTTTGAAATATGTCATGAATGACTCCAAGTAGTATCTCTAAAATGAGTAAATGCACAGCGGAAGATTTCTTTCGTACCTGAGAATAAACATGCTTTAAAGTGTCAACCAAAAGGTTGGTGAGTTCATTAGTTTAACATAAATAATCATTTCATAATTTTAATAGACCACAAGATTTCATATTTCCATTTCTCATAAACATACGTCCCATGCATAGAGACAAAAATATCATTCATATGGTTTGAACACCTGGTAACCGACATTCACAATATGCATATAAGAATATCCGCATCATCCCGGGATCCTCCTTCGGACATGATATAAATTTCAAAGTACTAAAGCATCCGGTACTTTGGATGGGGCTTGTTGGGCCCGATAGATCTATCTTTAGGATTCGCGTCAATTAGGGTGTCTGTTCCCTAATTCTTAGATTACCAGACTTAATAAAAAGGGCATATTCGATTTCGATAATTCAACCATATAATGTAGTTTCAATTACTTGTGTCTATTTCGTAAAACATTTATAAAAATTGCGCATGTATTCTCAGCCCAAAAATATAAAGGGTAAAAAAGGCAAATGAAACTCACGCATATAAATATTATAAAACAGTTATTAAAACAGTGCATGTATTCTCAGTCCCAAAAATGTAAAGAGTAAAAGGGAGCAAATGAAACTCACCTAATGTATTTTGTAGTAAAAATACATATGACGACATTAATCAACTGAACAATGCAGGGTTGACCTCGGATTCACGAACCTATATCATTTGTATATATATATTAAATCATATCCTCGTAATCGAATAAATCTATCCATTATTAGTAATGTATTTATTATATTAATACTTTATAAGTTTTATTATCTATTTATATATTTTCATTTTATATATAGAGGTTTTTAATATGATTAAGTTATGTAATTTAAATATATTTTTGTATATAAAACCTTTATTTTTATACTTATAACTTTAATAACGTCATTAATACTTTTATTCTCATAATCGTAATTATTTTAATAATAATGATATAGATAATACAGTAGCACATAATAATGATAGTAAAATAATGATTTTAATAAAAATGATAGATTTAAAAATAAATGATACTTTTAGTAATAATAACAATAGTACTATTTGTATCTATACCAGTGATATTAATAATAAGGTTTATGAAAAATAATAACGTAATGTATGGTTTCGTAATGATAATAATATTAATAATCCTAATCATAAAAATAATAACAATAATATTAACAATAATAATAATACATATAATAATAATAATATTAATAATATTAATAACAATAGTTTTTAATAAAAATGAAAAGTTTACTAACTAAGATAATGAAAAATAATACTTTTAATAATAACACCTACTACATAATAATAACGATCTATTTGTTAATGATAATATTAATAGCAATGTCACTTATTAATACTACTAATGGTAATAATATTGGTACTAATAATAATAAAAAAACCACCAAAATGGAAATTATAATTATAAATGATAACTAATACATATAATAATAATATTTAGTAGTCCGTATTTAATATTAATATTAATAATAACTATAATAATACAAATAATAATTATGATAGTTATAATACTTGTAATAACACTAAT